>NC_092141.1:51858190-52508061 GCF_043159975.1 Macaca nemestrina | reverse complement strand
TAGTAGACATGGTAGAAAGTAGCAAGTACATAGTAGACATAGTAGCAAGTAGCAAGTACATAGTAGACATAGTAGCAAGTACATAGTAGACATAGTAGCAAGTACATAGTAGACACCCTGCTGAGGGCTGTCAGCTGTCCCTACAGCAGAGTGGAGGTAACCTAGTCCAGTAGTTAAGAAACACGGGTGTTGTAATCAAGCAGAACTGGGTGAGAATCACGCTCTGACAGTCCTTAGCCTGAGGTCCTAGGCAAGTGACTTCCTTTCTCTGTGCCTCCATTTTCACATCCATAAAAGGGATGATCCTCACCTTTTCAGGATTATTGTGAGGATTCAATAAAATACTGTATTTAAATTACTTGGAGTAGGGCCAGGTACGGTGGCTTATGCCTGTAATCCTAGCACTTTGAGAGGCAGATCACTGGAGGCCAGTTCGAGACTAGCCTGGCCAACGTGGTGAAACTCCATCTCTACTAAACAAAAAAAAAAAAAAAAAAAAAAAAAAAAAACAAAAATTAGCCAGTTGTGGTGGCATGCACCTGTAATCCCAGCTACTTGGGAGGCTGAGGCACAAGAATCACTTGAACCCGGGAGGCAGAGGTTGCAGTAAGCCGAAATCGTGCCACTGCACTACAGCCTGAGCAACAGAGCAAGACTCCATCTCAAAAAAAAAAAAAATTACTTGGAATAGGCTCTGACACACAGTAAATGCTCAGTAAACAGAAGATATCATTAATATATGGCAGCGTGAAGTTTTAGAAAGAACAACGGAGCCAGATTCAGGTTCCACCACGTGAGGTTATAATGAGGATCAGATAAGATCAAGGAGTGTGGCGTGCCCAGCACATACAAAGCAGTTCGTAACTGTTCACTTCCTTAGTGTCCATTCTCGCTAACAATGCTGTGGTTCATGCACACACGTTGCACCTAATAAACTCCTTCCATATTTCCAGGTTCTCAAACTACATGGAAACAAACAGCATAGATAATATTCTGTTCCTGGTTCCACGTATGTCTGTGCCATTTCTATGTTAAATAGCACACAAAGACACACTATAGCACAATGATAGAAAAGAGGCCGGGCACTGTGGTTTACACCTGTAAGTCCAGCACTTTGGGAGGCCGAGATGAGTGGATCAGCTGAGGTCAGGAGTTTGAGACCAGCCTGGCCCACATAGTGAAACCTCGTCTCTACTAAAAATGCAAAATACTAGCCAGGCGTGGTGGCACGCACTTGCAGTCCCAACTACTTAGGAGGCTGAGGCAGGAGAATCGCTGGAACCCAGGAAGCAGAAGTTGCAGTAAGCCAAGATTACGCCACTGCACTCCAGTCTGTGCAACAGAGTGAAACCCTGTCAAAAGAAAGAAAGAAAGAAAGAAAGAAAGAAGAAAGAAAGAAAGAAAGAAAGAAAGAAAGAAAGAAAGAAAGAAAGAAAGAAAGAAAGAAAGAAAGAAAGAGAGAGAGAGAAAGAAAGAAGAAACAGAAAGAAAGAAAGAAAGAAGAGAGAGAGAGAAAGAAAGAAGAAAGAAAGAAAGAAAGAAAGAAAGAAAGAAAGAAAGAAAGAAAGAAGAAAGAAAGAAAGGAAGGAAGGAAGGAAGGAAGGAAGGAAGGAAGGAAGGAAGGAAGGAAGGAAGGAAGGAAGGAAGGAAGGGAGGGGAGGAAGGGAGGGAGGAAGGGAAGGAAGGGAAAGAGAGAGAGAAAGAAACAAAGGAGCCTAGAGGCCATTCAGTCCAACACACCCCTACCCACCCATTACACAGAGGAGAAAGTTGAGGTCCTAAAGGAGTAAAGGTTGTGAGAAAGTCCCACATCTAGTGAGTGGCCATGTCAGGTCAGCCTTGACCCCTGCTTCTCAACTCCCAGCCTTGTGCTCTTTCCTTTCTAGCAGTAGAGTGCTGAACTTGCTGTTTGCCCATGGATTTGGGGTCGGGGCAGGGGAATAGACATTGAGAAAATGATTGCTTTAATTAACATAGACACAGAGGAGGCATGGGCTGGGCAGGTGTTGTGACAGGGGGAGGTTCAGAAGGGATTTCCAGGGCATTGACTGTGCCAGGCTCCAAGTTCCAGATGCTCTTTGTCATAGGGGCCTGCCCACATGACATCCACCACTATGGCACAGGCTGGAGAACATGCCCTGCCTGACCAACATTTTCGGGGCTGGAAGATGAGAAGAATCTTCCTGGAGAGAGGCTGGATTCTGTGCCTAGTTGTGCTGGGGATTCACGAGGAAACTAACTTGAAAGGTAAGGTGGTGTACCAGAAAGCTCATCAGACAAAAAATCAGTTCAAGCTTTGGTTCTGCTCCTGTCTCAGTTTCCTCCGTTATATTAAGAATCACAAACACCTGCTATTCCATCACTGTGGGAAGACTCTAATCTAAGTCACAAATTTGGTAGATTAGGAGCTCACAAATCCATTTGTATAAATCCTGGACATGGGTGAGATAATAATAAAAGGTGGTTTGCACACCCTGGTGTCTAGGAATTAACGTGCATGAAATTACCCAACCACACACTGCGTCCTGAGTCCAGAGGCTGGAGAGATTTCAGCAGCCTCCATTTCCGGGCCAATGGGATTCTTGAAGGCAAAGGGAAAAATGTTCTCAATTCCTTTGTCAAGAGACTTACATCAACAGATGTCCCAGATGGAGACACCCAGGATGTGGAATGGAAGATTGCCCACAAGCAATAGGGGCCCAGGGAGCCCGCAGAGCCCCGAGTCCTGGTCCTGCACATGGAGCTCCGGAGACAGGCGAGGAGGGAGGCTGGGATCCAGGGCAGGAACATGTGGAGGAGGAAAGGCGAATTGGCCAGCTCTGGGGAGACATCCCAAACATCCGGAACCCATTGCTCAAGCAGGGCACTGGGCTCCAGAGTCATGCTGAGCGGAAGATGGTGGGGTTTTGTTTTATTTTGGATTTTGCCAAATCAAAGAATTCGAGAAATTGCGGGAGGTGTTGTGTTGAAATGCAGACCCTGCCAGGGTTGGCACAGGCCTGTTTATAAGTAATTCAGTCTGAGGCAGGGAGGAGCTGCAAGCGTGCACACATGCACACGCACACACACTCACACACACATACTGCCTGCACAGGCCAGTGGCCACAGGAGGCCTGATCTTGCCTTGTTGGCTCCTGAGGGGGTGGCCAACACACGTGAGCTCTAGGCCAATATTCATTCTTCTGTGCACTCCAGTATTCACTGAGTGCCTACAACGCACCAGGCAAGTCAGAAGCTCAGGGATGGTGTGGGGAGCAGAGGCGGCCCCTCCCTTCACAGTACTGACATTCCACAGGGCCACACAATGGTAGGGGATGCAGGTCCCCCCTTTTTATCTGAGCCTCAGTAGAGAAAAGTAGGCGATGGGCTAGGGAAGGAGAGCAAAGCGTAAGGAGACATGTAGCAGACACTGGTGGCTCCCCACCTGTCACCCAACCATACTTCCTGCTTTTGCTCTTGCTCAGGTAACAGTCAAGGATCCCTTGATCCTGGGGAGAGGAGACACCTTCCCAGTCTTAGGGGATGCATCATAACAGGTCCAAAACAATCGTGGTCACCTCATTACCTTTGGTTAGTAATTGGCCTGAGGTCTACACATGTGACCCAGTTTAGTTAAAGAGCTATAAGAATTCTCCTGGAGAGCTGAGCTCTTTTGCCCTTCCCCTTTCTTCTTACTAGAACCTGGACCTAAGGGTCAGAGGTGTCAAATCCATTTGAAAACCAAGAGGCAAAATGTCAACAAGCTAAGATGGCAGGACTAAGAGAAAGAGCCTGCATGTTTGACAGCACCAAGTCATTGTACGAGAGCTGGACTGCTGCCTTCAGACACTCATCAGGTGAGACCAAATATCAATATATATTTACATTATATTTATTAAATAAATATCTATTTATATAATACCTATTTATATTTATAAATAATATATATTTTTTTGTCTCATCTGATGAGTGTCTGAAGGCAGGCAGTCCAGCTCTGGCTCAGTGTGTCAAACACACAGGCTGTTTCTCTTAGTTCTGAGATAGATAGATAGATAGATAGATAGATAGATAGATAGATAGAAAATGCCCTATTTGTTGAAGCTGTTTTTAATTGGGTTTTTCCATTACTTACAGCTGAGAACATTCCTAAAGCATCTAAGAGAGGATGTTACTAGTATCATCGTGAGAAAGCCATGTTGCACGACATAAATAGGCCCCCACTCCAAGGAGAGCCATTGGAAAGAGCCAGGAAACGAAGAGCTCAACCACACTTTTTGTTTGTTTGTTTGTTTGTTTGTTTGTTTGTTTGTTTTGAGACGGAGTTTCACTCTTGTTGCCCAGGCTGGAGTGCAATGACGTCATCTCAGCTCACCGCAACCTCCGCCTCCCAGGTTCAAGTGATTCTCCTGCCTCAGCCTCCCGAGTAGCTGGGATTACAGGCATGTGCCACCATGCCCGGCTAATTTTGTATTTTTAACAGAGACAGGGTTTCTCATATTGGTCAGGCTGGCCTCGAACACCCAACCTCAGGTGATCCGCCCGCCTTGGCTTCCCAAAGTGCTGGGATTACAGACATGAGCCACTACACCCGGCCAACCACACTTCTTTTTTAAACAAAGTGGTCTCCTGGGTAATCTGCTCTCTATTAGGTGCTAAAGGTACGTATGGTGCTAAGGGTATGTATACCACCCCTTCCCACTGGAGGGACTTTAGCACCATAATTCCTTTCTGAAGAGGACTCACTAAATCATTCCAACCCCAATTTCTTGTTCTTCAATACAAGTTGGTATTATAATTGCAATAGGAGGAATCAGTAAGTTGGGACTTTAAATTGAGTGTGTGTGTGTGTGTGCGTGTGAGAGAGAGAGAAGAAAGTTGCTGTTTAAAAATTGCTATTGCTTCATGTCTAATAATGGCATTCCACAACTGCCTGGGTTGGAATCTAGCTACTCCCTAACAATATGAGATCAAGTTATAAAACCTAGGTGCCTCACTTTTCTCATCTGTAATAGCTTCTACTTCATAGAGCTAATATGAGTAGATAGATTAATTCTTAATTAGAATTAAGTCTTAGAACAAGTGCCCAGCACATGATAGATCCCCAAGAAATATTACCTAATATTTTCATTGATTCTGAGATGCACATAGGTTATTCTTGGGG
Source organism: Macaca nemestrina (assembly GCF_043159975.1). Taxonomy (NCBI): domain Eukaryota; kingdom Metazoa; phylum Chordata; class Mammalia; order Primates; family Cercopithecidae; genus Macaca; species Macaca nemestrina. Next base: position 52,502,921 of record NC_092141.1, on the reverse strand, counting down.
TGTTTTGGTTTTTGGATTTTGGTTTTTGGGGTTTTTTTTTGGAGGAGGGTCTCCCTCTGTCACCCAGATTGCATTGCAATGGCACAATTATAGCTCACTGCAGCCTCAACTTCCCAGGCTCAAGCAATCATCTCACCTCAGCCTCCTGAGTAGCTTCGACCGTAGGCATGTGCTACCATGCCAAGCTAATTTTTGGGGGGTTTTTTGTATTTTTTGTAGAGACAAGGTCTCTCTATGTTGCCCAGGCTGGTCTTGAACTCCTGGCCTCAAGTAATCTGCTAGCCTCAGCCTCCCAAAGTGCTGGCATTATAGGCATAAGTCACCATACCCAGCCTATTTTTTTAGACATTGACCTTGAATTTTATTCCAGCATTTAAATTTCTAAAATACATTAATTTGTCAAGTGGAAATCAAGAACATTTAACTGCCTGTTGATGAATGAGCAGAGAAAATCTGGTGTCTACAAAGCATCCACATAAGTATATAAGTACAACGTATGCATACACTTTACATTCAGCATTGTGACAAGCACTTTCAAAACCTCCTCATGGTTGACTTACAGCTCATTGGATCCCCTTTTTATAAGTCCACAGAACTTTCAGGGATTTTTTTTTTTCCAACTTTTATTTTAGGTTTGGGGATTCATGTACAAGTTTGGTACATAGGCAAATTGCATGTCATAGGGATTTGGTGTACAAATTATTTCCTCACCCAGGTAATAAGGATAGTATCTGATCGTTTTCCAGTAGTCACCCTCCTCCCAACCTCCACCCTCAAGTCGGCCCCAGTGTCCATTGTTCCCTTCATGTGTCCATGTATACTCAATGTTTAGCTCCCACTTATATGTGAGACTATGTAGTGTTTGCTTTTCTGTTCCTGCAATAATTCACTTAGAATAATGGCCTGCAGCTCCTTCCATGTTACCGCAAAGGACTTGATCTCACCCTTTTTCATAGCTGCATAGTATTCCATGGTATATATGTACCATATTTTCTTTATCCAGTCCACTGCTGATGGGCATTTAGATTGATTCCATGTATTTGCTATTGTGAACAGTTCAGCTCATATTTTTACCATTCCTCAAACCATGATGTTTTTCAGAGAATAGTATGTGTCATAGGTAACTGGAATCATTTTTTCTGGGTGATTTGCTTTTACAACCTACAATATCTTTGATCTGACAAAGTGTAGAATTATTACTGGAGCAGATCTCCTTGCTGTGAAAAGGGCCACTTACGTAGTCCTGGGGGCATAAAGACATATAAGGCAAATAGGCACTTCATTGTCACTGGGGAAGGAGTTTTGAAAGTTTGTCAAAGGCCATCCTATCCAGTACCTTTTGTTTGTGGAGCTCAAAAGCTCTGGCGAAGGAATGGGTAAATTTGTATACGGGACCAGCAGATCCAAATGGAAATCAATGCTTTTTAAAGACTTTACGTTTTTAGAGAAATTTTAGGTTCACAACAAAATTGAGAGAAAGGTACAGAGACTTCCTCTATACCTCCTACCCTCATACATGTTTAGACTCTCCCACTATCAACATCCCTCACCACAGTGAAGCATTTGTTACAACCAGTGAACCTACATTGACACATTATCACCCAGAGTCCACAGTCTACGTGAAAGTTCAATGTTGGTGTACATTCTGTGGGCTCTGATAAGCATATAATGATATGTATCTGCCATTACCGTATCATACTGAATAGTTTCGCTGGCCTAAAAATCCTCTGTGCTCTGCCTAGTCATCCTTCCCCCTCCCCTAACCCCTGGCAACCAATGATCTTTTCACTGTCTCCAGAGCTGTGCCTTTCCCAGAATGTCATGTAGTTGGAATCCTACAACATGTGGCCTTTTCAGCTTGGTTTCTCTCCCTTAGTAATATGCATTTAAGGTTACTCCATGTCTTTCCGTGGCTTGATAGCTCATTTCTTTTTAGCGATGAATAATATTCCACTGTCTGGATGTACCCCGGTTTATTTATCCATTCACCTCCTGAAGGACATCTTGGTTGCTTCCAAGTTTTGGCAATTTTTAATAAAGCTGCTACAAACATTTGTGTGCAAGTTTTTGTGTGGACATAAGTTTTCAATTCCTTTAGTTAAAAACCAAGGAGTGCGGTTGCTGGATCGCATGGTAAGAGTATGTTTAGTTTTGTAAGAAACTGCCAAACTGTCTTCCAAAGTGGCTACACTATTTTGCATTCCCACCAGCAGTGAATGAAAGTTCCTGTCACTTCACATCCTCACCAGCATTTGGTGTTATCCGTGTATTGGATTTCCGCCATTCTAATAGGTATATAGTGACATTTCATTGTCGTTTTAATTTGCATTTCCCTGATGATGTATAATGTGGAGCCTTTTTGTATGTGCTTATTTGTCATCTGTATATCTTCTTTCATGAGGTGTCCGTTAAAGTTTTTGGACCACTCTTTAATCAGGTTGTTTGCTTTTTAATTGCTGAGTTTTAAGAGTTCTTTGTATATTTTGAATAACATTCCTTTATCAAATGTGTCTCTTGCAAATATTTTCTCCCAGTTTGTGACTTGTCTTCTCTTTCTTTAGACACTGTCTTTCACAGAGCAGAAGTTTTTAATTTTAATGAAAGCCAGCTTATCTGTTATTTATTTCACAGATCATGCTTTTAGTGTTGTATCTAAAAAGTCATCAACATACTCAAGGTTATCTAGATTTTATTCTGTGTTACCTTCCAGGAGTTGTATAATTTTGTATTTTACATTGAGGTCTAGGATCCATTTTGAGTTAATTTTTGTGAAGAGTGCGAGGCCTCCCTCTAGTTTCAGTTTCTTGCATGTGGGTATCCAGTTTTCCAGCACCATTTGTTGAAAAGGCTATTAGATCAATGCTTTTGGATTTAAGATTATTCTAAAACCTAAAGGATTGAGGTTGTACAGTGAGGTCACTTGAGCAGAAAGGATATGAAGGGCCCCCCAAGAAGGAGTAGAAAAAAGTGCCGTGACTTCGACTACAGCTGGAGCTGAGAATTTCAGGTGGGATTCGTTGCTCCAGCAACTAACGCGGCAAGGGTGGACCCAGGACAGCCATGGCCTCACCAGCTTCCTAGTGGCACACCTGCATCTGATAGAATGCCCAGTGAGACTGGCTCTAACATGAATAAGCATTTGGAGCGTGGCAACTATAAGTTGAAACTCCATCATTCCTCTTTAGCGCAGTGTGGGAGGGTAGACACCAGGAAGGAGAGAAAGACAATTTCTGATACGGGGGAGAGACAGGGTTATGATCAGTTTCAGCTTGAATAACACGGAAAGCATGGGCTTATTTATTGGCTTAAGCACGTGAAGCAAGTTATATGAATGAAATTATTGTTGTTAATTAATAATTATTATTTACAATATGACATTATTACCAGTAGCAGCTGACACTTATCAAGTACTACTATGTGTGGAGCACTGGACTATGCACCTTGTGTAGATTATCACATTTACTCTACAGAGTTAGGAGGTAGCAGCAATGGCTCATTTGATAGCTGAGGAAATGAGACCCGAAGAGGTCAATTAATTTTTCTGTAGTCACTCTGTCAGCATGCAACAGGGCTCAGGTTCAAACTCAACTCGTCTCACTCCAGAGCCTGAGTTAATCACTATTCAAGTTTGAAAATAGAGTTTCTTCTTCTTTTTTTATTTTTTTGAAATGGAGTTTCGCTCTTATTGCCCAGGCTGGAGTGCAGTGAGGCAATCTCAGCTCACCACAACCTCCACTTCTTGGGTTCAAGTGATTCTCCTACCTCAGCCTCCAGAGTAGCTGGGATTACAGACGTGCACCACCACGCCTGGCTAATTTTGTATTTTTAGTAGAGACGGGGTTTCACCATGTTGGTCAGGCTGGTCTCAAACTCCCAACCTCAGGTGATCTGCCCGCCTCAGCCTCCCAAAGTGCTAGGATTACAGGTGTGAGCCACTGTGCCTGACCGAGTTTCTTTTTTTTTTTTTTTTTTTTTTAACAGGAGTCTCGCTCTGTCACCCAGGCTGTAGTGCAGTGGTGCTCACTGCAAGTTCTGCCTCCCGGGTTCATGCCATTCTCCTGCCTCAGCCTCCCAAGTAGCTGGGACTACAGGCACCCGCCACCATGCCCGGCTAATTTTATTGTATTTTTAGTAGAGACGGGGTTTCACTGTGTTAGCCAGGATGGTCTCGATCTCCTGACCTCGTGATCTGCCCACCTTGGCCCCCTAAAGTGCTAGGATTACAGGCATGAGCCACCACACCCGGCCCCGAGTTTCTTCTTTTAATAGCACTGTTTCAGTTGATTTCTGACTGCAAAGTCAGCTGGGTGTGTGTGGCTTCTCCCTCTGCCTGCAGAAATTCCATCATTCCTCTTCAGTTCAATGAGGGTTATCCAGGATTTGCTGGATACTACGTTCTCTGCCTCAATGCTCCCTTGCCAGATGGCCTTCCTTCAGCAGTGTATTAGTGAGGTTGGGCTGCCGTAACAAAATACCATAGATTGGGTGGCCTATACAACAGAAATTTATTTCCTGACAGTCTGAAGGCTGAAAAGCCAAGACGAAAGTCTGGCAGGGTTCGGATCCTGGTGAGGACTCTCCTCCCGGCCTGCAGACAGCTGCCTTCTCTCTGGGTCTCCACATGGCAAGATAGGGGGAGATTTCTTCCTCTTTTTATAAGCCACAGTCCTATTAGATTAGGGTGCCACCTTATTTAACTTCAATTATGTCTTAAAGATCTTATCTTCAGATATAGTCACATTGGGGGTTAGGGCTTTAACTTATGAATTTGGAGGGGACACAACTTAGTCCACAGCAAGCAGTTACTTTTTTTTTTTTTTTTTGAGACAGGGCCTCACTCTGTCACCCAGGCTACAGTGCAGTGGCACGACTGTGGCTCACTGTAGCCTTGACCTCCCCAGCTCAAGCAACCTTCCTGCCTCAGCCTTACAAGCAGCTGAGACTACAGGAGTGCACCACCATGCCCAGCTAATTTTTTTTATTTTTTGTAGAAACAGGGTCTCCCTATGTTGTCCAGGCTGGTCTTGAACTCCTGAACTCAAGCAATCCTCCTACCTCAGCCTCCCAAAGTGCTGGGATTACAGGCAGGACCCACTACACCTGGCCAATTTACTTTTTTTTTTCTTTTTTTTTTTTTTTGAGACAGGGTCTCACTCTGTCACCCAGGCCAGAGTACAGTAGTGCGATCTCAACTTACTGCCTCTGCCTCCTGGGCTCAAGTGATCATCCCACCTCAGCCTCCCGAGTAGTGGAAAGTACAGGCACATGCCACCATGCTTGTCTAATTTTTGTATTCTTTGTAGAGACGGGGTTTTGCTATGTTGCCTAGACTAAGGTTATTCTTACGTTCTTTAAAAGAATGAAATTTTCCATGAATGTCTACTCTCAGGTATCTCGATGACCACAGATTTTAGATCTAGAAGCATCTTAGAGGAAATCAAGCCCAAATTCTTCAGTTTACAAATGAATCCATGTGATTCAGAGACATTAGGGGATTTGCCTGGAGTCATACAGCTAGTTAATGGCAGAGATGAAACTAGAACTAGGTCTTCTGATGCCAGTGGTGCAGTGGCACCATTGCTAGGTCTTGTAGGAACAAGCACGGTGATGATGATTCGAGCCCTTACTATTTGACAGGCATTGTATGATTCATTTTATACGCACCACCTTATTTATTCTTCACAATAGCCAGGTATAATGGGTACTATTATCCACCCATATAGATGAGGAAACAGGCTCAGAGAATGAGATACCTTATTCAAACTCACACAGCCACTTGGTGAGGGGAGCCCGCATCCAAATTCTGTGCTCCTTTGATTTCACTATGCTCTATTTCTACTGAGCAAGTGGGTTTCCTGGTGGGGTCAGGGATGTGGCTCTATGGCTGTGAGCCAACATTTTAGGCCAAGTCAAGGTCATGGACTCTTGGGATCAGCCGTGGGGCCAACAGGCTGCCAGAAGTGACAGAATGAAGAAGGGAAAGGAAGGCGAGAAACAGGAGACAAATCTTGATGGCTTCCCCATATTGCCATTGTCCTACTTGGGGAGTTCCAGTTCCATCTGTCTGTTTTACCTTTTTTTTCCCCCCTTTACCTTCGAGCTCTATGTCTCTTTATCAGTAAACCAGCCTTGCAGACAAGTACAAACTGTGCCAGCCCTTAGGCTGCAAAGGAAATGAAGCTGGCATTCTATAGTCCTCACCTGGCATGAATCACACGCAGCCCCAAGGGACCGGGACAAGGCTACATGTCAGACTGATGGGCTATTGTCTGGAGCTTTGAGAGAGGAAAAAGGGAAGGCTGCTTGCAGGAGAAAGGTGAACAGGCTGGCCCCGGCCCAAGAATGACAGGGGCGCTGTGCTCCTGCCACCCGGCTCTGCTCCCCTGGCCCAGGAACAATAACAAGGCGCTGTCAGGAAGTGACACTGAAACGCCATTCCCCTTATACCTCATTCAGCCTCTGGCAAAAGGAGGTTCCCGGAGGGAATATTTTTAGTTTGACAAATGAAAGCCTGGGACCGAGGACAGGAGGGATTAAGGGGGCTCTTCTCTGACACTCCTGGAGACGGGGAGATGATGAGTCAGATACAGAGGGCTTAGGCACGACTTCTCAAGACATTCCTCAGGCATGAGCACAAGCCAGCCGCTCGAATTCCTCCTGCGAGGCCCGCCAGCCGGCAGTCAGGGCGGAGGGGCCGGGCCAGAGGAGCAGCTCTGCTCTGTCTTCCTTTTGGCACATTGTTGGACAGCAGCTTTGGAAGATCAAAGCAGCTGCTTGTGTTGCTTTCCGGAACGGGGACTCAGGAGGCCTGGGTTCAAGTCCAGGCTTCACCATTTGCCGGCTGTGACATTAAGTGTCCTCATTTCTCCCTTTATGCCTCAGTTTCCTCATCACCAAATTGAGAGTATTATAACACCTTGGAATTATTATTATGAGGCTGTACCTTTGGAAAAAAAATCTTGAGAATGCAGTGCTTAAAAGCATTGTTTTTCTGTATTGCTCCCGGTACCCCATATGCAGATGGACTCAAAATCTCACACTGGTGGCCAGGTGTGGTGGCTCATGCCTGTAATCCCAGCACTTTGGGAGGCCAAAGTGGGTGCATCACCTGAGGTCAGGAGTTTGAGACCAGTGTGGCCAACATGGTGAAACCCCATCTCCACCAAAAATACAAAAATTAGCCAGGTGTGGTAAATAGGTGCACACCTGTAATCGCAGCTACTGGGGAGGCTGAGGCATGAGAATTGCTTGAACCTGGGAGGCAGTGGATGCAGTGAGCTGAGATTGCACCACGGCACCCCAGGCTGGGCAACAGAGCCAGGTTCTGTCAAAAAAAAAAAAAAAAAAACTCACACTGGTAACAATAATAACCAGTACCTACTGAGTGCTTCTTATTTACCAGGCTTGTGTCGACTGCTCTCACATTCAACCCTCTCAATAGTTCTGTGAGGTAGATCTCATCGTTTCCACCTTCTAGACAAGTAAATTGAGGCTCAGAGAGGTGGCACGGGCTGCCTAAGGTCACAGAGCTAACAGATGGTAGGTTGACATTAGACTCCCACTCCTATGACTCTGAAGCCCACGTTTCGAATCCCTGTACTGGGAACCCTGAGGCTGGGCCTGTACCCACCAGGAGAACAAGATCAAGGCAGTGCACTGGGCCAGGCACCAATCGGGGAGCCAGAGGGAGGGGAAGGACCAGAACAGATAAAGAAATCAGAGGCGGAGCCAGGGTTCACATGCAGAGCAGCAAATTGAAGGAGCAGGGAAAGCACCCCAAGCTGCAGCCTGGAAACCTGGCAGCTGTCCCACTTGGCGCAAACATGTTCATGGCAATATGGTGAATGCCTGGGGCAGGGAAGGGTGGGTGCTCTTAAAAGTCAGAATCGGCTCACCTGGTTAGAAGAGAGAATGAGGTAACTAACCGTCTGTAGATAGGCTTATTTCTCAACTTTTTTTTTTTTTTTTTTTTTTTTTTGAGACAGAGTCTCGCTCTGTCACCCAGACTGGAGGGCAGTGGTGCAATCTCGGCTCACTGCAAGCTCCGCCTCCCAGGCCCAAGCCATTCTCCTGCCTCAGGCTCCCGAGTAGCTGGGACCACAGGCGCCCACCACCGCGCCCTGCTAATTTTTTGTATTTTTAGTAGAGACGGAGTTTCACCGTGCTAGCCAGGATGGTCTCGATCTCCTGACCTTGTGATCTGCCCGCCTCGGCCTCCCAAAGTGTATTTCTCACTTTTAAGCAGCTGATTTGAGTGGGTGCTCCCAGGGACTCAGCGCTAAGTCACTGGGTGAATTCTACCCAAAATATGTAAAGCCATGATGAGCAACCTACCCCACAGGCCACACATGGCCCACCTAGTATCATTGGGCCCATGATTTAATTTGGGGCTGAATACTAAGAGGACATCAATGTGTGCTGCCTCTCAAAAAGTTCTCATAGTGATACTTTTTGTTGCTAAATTTAGTGTTACTTCACTCATTAGCATCCTTCTCTTACATAGGTGACTTAACTCTTGAGAAATCACTTTTGATCCCCTCATGGGACTTATAGAGTTATTTTGGCTTAAGCAGAAAACAAAAGATGGCTCTTAAAGTCAATTATTTTCTTCTTTAATTCACCCTCAGGAAGGAAGGAGAGGGCGAGGAAGGGAGGAAGGAGGGAGGGGGAAGAAGAGAGGGAGGCAGGCTACCACTGATGTTGAGTCACAACAGCCTCAAACTGCAGACCATGAACTCTGCTTTCTAGGTACTCATAGGAAGCTCATCCTACTGCCTCCTCTGCCAAGCTAAAACCCAAGAGACTTCTCACCATTCCTCTCTCTCCTTCTCCCAGGGATATCACCCCCCGCATCACTGCTAGGGCTCAGGATGTCACTAGTATTCCCATCATCACTCAGTGTCTCCCTAGAAGGTCTATGAGGAGCCTCCTCTCAGACCTCGGTGTCAAGGCAGACAGCAAGTGGCTGCTTTTATCTGACAGGTGATGAGAACGTGTAAAATGGTCCTGTCCTCATGTTTGCATTGGTCACTAAAAATGTTGACAGCAGATTTTGCATCTTTCCTTTCAGGATCTCAAAACGCGAATGTAGATTCTCCTGCAAGTGTCCCCACTGACAAGACATGGGACCTTGGGCAAGTCATTTAAACTCTGTGAACCTTATGTGTAAAACAGAGTTAATTACCACTTGCCTCAGAGGGCAGATGTGGAAGTGAAATTTAGATGATAAACAGATAGATAGATAGATAGATAGATAGATAGATAGATAGATAGATAGATCACATGTGCCTACCATATAATAGGTCTTATGGTAGTATGTGTTTGTGAGGTTTGTGGGAGGGAGTTGCAATCCACCTTAATATTGTGGAGCAGAGCAGGTCATAAAAAAACCAAACAAAACAAGTGTTATACTAAAACGAGGACTGTTTTTCCCAGACTCTGCAGCTGGGTTGAAGTTGTTGTCAAGCTCTTTGACTGCAGAATGTCTTGAATATTAACGAATGCGGGGCATGGGGGTAGGTGTGGCAAGGACACCAGTGAGGAAAGAGGGATCTTGTTTGGGATGCAAGAATGAGAACTACAGGAAGCAGGGAACCTTTGCCACACCAGGGAACTTCCAGGAACTGATGGCTTGGTCTTTCTTTTGATAGCCACTGACCAGGTTCTCTCTCATGGGGACATGGTCCCAGGGACCAGCTTTTCCTGTATGTGCTGTTCTCCTGCTCCCAACTGGCCTGCCCTCTCTTTAATCCATATGCTTCTGCTTCCTTATAGTTTCTACTGCCTGCTGCTTGGGTTCCAGAGGGCCCAGGGGGCTATGACGCCCTCTCTGTATGTCATAAACCTTCAGTTTCAGCCACCTCTGCCACCGGCCTCATTCTCCTATCATTTCCTAGGTCAAATTCTCTAAGGAAGCAATATGATGGCATGCACTCATCCTTCTCTAAACCTAGATCCTAGTGGTGGATTCTGTAAGGGATGCCACTGAGTCCCACTCTTGGGAATCCCATGGGGCCGAAGAGTTGGGATGGGGACAGAACATGGAAGAATCAGCCACCTATTTGGCTAACCCCTGAGCAGGGCTATGAGAGATATGGCTTTCCCCTAACAGGGAGGCCCCATGGTTGACATGTGGGAATACCTTGGCACTTCCAAGTGACGTTCCTGCAGTCTCCACCTATACTCATGCTTTGCCCTCAGGGTCTAGACTTGGGACCCAAATCCCAGCCCCACCACTGACCATCTGCTTTGCTTCAAGCAAGAATTCTTTCTGACTCTCAGATTTCTTATCTGTGAATAGTGATCCTGATAGTATCAACCTCACAGGGTTGTGATGTGGAGTAACTACAATTATCAGAATACAGCCTAAAACGTAGCAAACACTCAACACCTACAAGTTGCTATTATAGCGATTGCCATTAATACAATTCAGAGTTGGGTAGAATCGGCTCATATCCCATTTGAGTACTCTTCAAGCCTCAGTTTCTACATCTGTGCCAAAGTGCTTCTAACCCTTCCTTGCAGGGCTGGTACAAATGCTAATGTATGTAGAGATCTCAAGCAGTACCTGGTAGACACTAATATTAACAAATGCTTACTCTTTTCTCCCTCATTCTTCATGAGGTGCCCCTTGGCGGTTTTCCTGAAAAGCCATTCTCCTCCCCATAAGGTACCTCTAGAAGCACCCTATAAAGAGCTCATCCCTTTGGCTCTTGGAATCAATCATTGGCTAAAAACTCATCCTCAAGGAGCCATGAGATGGTAGAATAGATAGGAAACTTGGAGTCCCGCTGACCTTATCGTTTACAGATGGAGGAACCTGAGGCCAACAATAAGAGGTAATAGACCCATGTGAGAAAGGGGCCAACCCAGAAACAAGACCCTGCCTCTCCTGATTCCCAGTCCTATGTTTATGCCACGCTTTATTTGCCCTCAGTAGATTTCTCCATCTGAGGTTCCCTTTCTCTAGTCATCAAATACACTCACGCCCACACTTGCCCTACCAGAACCATCCCTATGAATAATTAAAAGCAAAGACTTTGAGGCAAACTGAAAGGTGAAAGAAAAACAGCCCCAGAGACAGCGGGAAAGCATCAACCGGCAGGCCCACAGCCTGGTCCCTCACAGAGCCAAGCCCATGGCTTAGCTATAACAAGAGTGACTTGGGAGTTATTAAGGAAAGGAGCCTTTAAACCACAACATCGTAAGACTGGCGGGTGTCTGTGGGCCTTGAAAGAGAAAGGGGATTAGGCCAGTGTTCTGGGGCTGAGCCGTTCGGCCTTGAGGTCCCCAAAGCAGACCACTTGCCCCGCCTAAGAAATGTTCACCAAAGCACCAACATGAGAAATGAATTTTAAAATTTGACATTATTAAAAACCATCAGCTCCAATTTCAAAGGCTGACAAGCCTGCCCCTGCTCCCCTACCCACCCAGGCCCAGCCCATCCCACCAGAACAACTAACCCGTGACATCAGAGCCTGCCCTGGGGAGAGAGTCTGGTAAATTTGCCCTATCTACAGAGGAGGAGGATGGAGTTACAACCTCATCAACTGGGGAGAATTTGGGACTCCTTCCTGGCTTAGCTTACATTCCCAGTTGCTTGTCACAATGCCTATGCCCAGAACTTCTGGGTCTTGACAGCAAATCTCTTGCCTCCTACACTCCTACAGTGTGGGATCCCAAGCCCCAGAGAGGAGGTCAATGGCATCCATGGGGAAGGCAGGTGGGTTTGCAGCCACTAGCCCTTTCAATCCCACTTGCTAAAATAGCTCATAACTTGCTCTCCCTTTCATCTAGGGGTCCCTAACTTGGGCTAAACTAGGGATGCTTCCCAGGTCCAGAATCTTGACACTGGTGTTTTTTCAACCCCCGCCCCCCACCCGCAGGAGACACCAGTGAGCAGCCATGGTGGGAGCCTCTGCTGCAGTCAATCCACCCTCTACACTGCAGCCAGACTGTTCTCTCCAAAGCATGGATCTGTTGCCACCTCCAAGGGCAAGGACCCCAACTCCTTCCCTTGGAGTCCAATTTCCTTCTCCATTGACCTAGTCCTCCACTCCTGCTGCATCTGCCTTCACTTCCCCTTACACGCTAGTCATTGGCCCGGATTTTTTTTTTAATTGAGACTGGCTCTGGCTCTGTTACCCAGGCTGGAGTGCAATGGTGCGATATCAGCTCACTGCAACCTCCACCTCCCAGGTTCAAGCGATTCTCCCACCTCAGTCTCCCAAGTAGCTGGGACCACAGGCATGCACCACCACACCCATATTTTTTTTTTTTTTTGTATTTTTAGAAGAAATGAGGTTTTGCCATGTTGCCCAGCTGGTCTCAAACTCCTGAGCTCAAGCCATCTGCCCACCGCAGCCTCCCAAAGTACTGTAATTACAGGCGTGAACCACCTAGCTTGGCTGGATCTTCATTTTCTTTTCTTTTTTTTTTTTTTTTCTTTTTGAGATGGAGTTTCAATGTGTTGCCCAGGCTGGAGTTCAGTGGTGCTATCTCAGCTCACTGCAACCTCTGCCCCCAGGGTTCAAGTGATTCTCCTGCCTCAGCCTCCCGAATAGCTGGGATTACAGGTATCCGCCACCACTCCCGGCTAATTTTTTTTATTTTTAGTAGAAACGAGGTCTCCCCATGTTGGCCAGGCTGGTCTCGAACTCCTGACCTCAGGTGATCCACCCTCCTTGGCTCCTAAAGTACCATAATTGCAGGCGTGAGTCACTGCGCCCAGGCTGGATCTACATTTTCTAAACAAACCACCTCTTTTGACTTTGGGGCTCCAACTATTCCATGTGCCTGAAATGCCGAACCTTGCTCCCACCCATACCTAGGAAAGTTTTCCTTAACTTTCAACATTCAACATTAATGTCTCTCTTGCCCCACATAGTATTCATTGTTTCCTGGTGATAGTCAAAATCCATCCTTCAGTAGCATTCACCATGAAGTAGTTGCCACATAAATGGTAATTTTACATATTCTAATTCAGTTCATCCTCACCACAACCCTTCAAGGTAAGTATTATTATCATCCACACTTTACAGATGAGTAAACAGAGGTAAGGAGACATGAAATTACTTGCTCAAGACCACATGGCTAATGAGTGATGAAGGAAGGCTTGAATCCTGGCCCCCTGGGTCCAGAATCCACTGTGCTATAGACCACCGTGTAGTGCTACCTTCTCTTTTCTTCCTCTATTGTAGAGAAATAGAAAAAAAAGAAAAACCAGAAAAGAAATCTTACCCACCAAACACCAAACTCCTTGAATTCAGGAGTTGTCTTTTACTATTATAAGTATTACAATAGTCTAAGTATTATTATTCAGTATTACTAATAGATCATTACATTAGTAGAAATTACAATTACTCTCATGTATGTATGGATTATCCTCTCTGTGTGTGTTCATGCATTATCTTCTCTATAACTCAACAACCACATGAGGATGTGTATTATTTTTATATTATAAATAAATAATCTGATTTATCCACAGGCTTTGTGAAGTTAACATCCAAAGTCACCCACCCCTACCCTTAATTCTCCACTACTTAGCATGGTCAAGATGCAAAACCAAGACTCAATGATCTGTTTAATTAATCTGAATGTCTCATTGTAGGCCTCTACATCTCAGTTCTAATACAACCTACTAACACAAGATTGCAACTTACTAGTAAATAGGAGCTATTACCTCCTTACTATGTGCCAGGAGTGGTGCTAAGGGCTCCATTGCCATCAATTTGTTTATTCTCAAAACCCGCTGGGGCAGGGCCCATTGTTTGACTCATTTTTCAGATGTCTCACAGAGACTCGGAGAGGTTGTGTGATGTGCCCAAGGCCACAGAGCTGGCTAGAAGCAGGGCCAGTGGAGTTACCCTGCTCTTTGGGGGCTGTGTTCCCAGGCTCTCTTCTACACTGAGAATAGAAGCACCAGAGACAGAGGTGGGGATGGTGTGGGGCAGAGAGGAGGGGGTGGCTAGGAGAAGCATTCCATCAGATACAACTTTCTCAGACATTTCAACAGATTCCTCAGTCCCTGTAGGACCAGATTGTCTCTACAGCAAATGATGACATGAACCGTCCAGTTGCTCCCAGTGACATCTTACTTCTGCTCCTTCCGGGCCCCTGCACAGGCCCCTGTGCATTCCTGGTGACGTCACCCAGCTGTGCTCCCTCATCTCCCGGAGGAAGCTCTGTCACAATCAGGAAGGGGGAGGGCCCAGCGGGGGTGCAGAGGGATGGCACGGAGACAGGCCGCCTCTTGGCGCCTGAAGGAATGCGTTCTGGCCTGGCTGAGTTTGGGGAGGGTCCCCAAGCAGGGTCACTTCCTGATGATCAGAAGGTGGATGCTGAGGCCTGAAATGCCCAGGCTCGAGATGAAAAATAATCCAACTGAACAAATAAATCACCAAAGAGAGCAGCAACTACCGTCTGCCAAGAAATTTAATCCTGAATGTGGAGAGAGTTGATGGGGGTAGGGGGACAGGGAGGGCTGAGGTTCTGAAAAGATTTAATTGGTGATAGGGCCCTAAGAATATGTAAATAGTCTCTTGGTTTCTGTCCTAAAAGGAGAAACAGATGCCAAGGACTCCAAGCTGAGCTTTCTTATGAAAATCGCTAAGACCCCAGAATGCCATTTAAAATGTATATAATTCGATTGTTATCTCCTATGGGGAAGTGCTCCTTGCTCAAGGTTTCCTTTTACATCAGCAACCCCCCTCCCATTGTAAGACTCAAGGCTCCATTTTCTTTCCCCCTTTCCCCCTTCCCCCATCCCCTGCTCCAAAGCCCTACAACCAGCTCCCTTTGGAGAAGGCAATGGAGTGTTCAGTGTGAGGGTCTGCATCTTAAGGTCTCAAAAGGCTGTGGCTAAACCTTTAACTCGAAGACAATAGAAATAAGGTTAACAATTTCCAAGTCCAACCTCTGCTAAGAAATATCCAGTGGCAAGGAATCGGTTCCCTGTTTCTCCCTGGGCAGCCAGTGCTATTAGTTTGGACATTACTGATTCTTAGACTGCTCCTCCATATGTTGAATTCAATTTGTTTCCTTAAAACTTGTCACTTTTGCTCCTTGGCACTACACAAACACAATGGGTCATTCTTTCCCATGGGAAGCCCTTCTAGAAGTGCTCTGGGGGGTCTGATACGTCGGACCCTTAAAGATAAGAAGTGGAGGGTGTCATGGAAGGAGCTTGGAGGTGAGAAGAAGTCAGGACACCTGTTTTCTAAGCCCAATTTTACTGCTTGAATGTTGAGGGCCTAAGTTTCCCTGTCTTTAAAATCGGAAGACTGATGCCTGCCCTTTGCCAATGGGTTCAGGATAAAATGAGAAAGGGGAGACTATCCATTTTGGACATAAAATAATCCCATAAAAGTGAGTTATAATGAAAACACCACCTGAAGCCACAGAAAGGATGGGATTGGGCTGCGTTTCCTCCCCTGCAAACTGAGGGGGTTGAACTAGTTATCTCCAAGAGTTCCTCCAGCTCTGATGGGCAAGAAGTCTCGTGTGAATGGGAGGAGAACAGAGTGGGAGGTTTTCAACCTTGTGCAACTCAACAAGCACTGGCCCCTTTGTCTCTGGCCAGGGTGGCTCCTGTGAACAGATAGGATATTTCCAGAAGTGCAGAGGAAGAGAGGGTAGAACGGCAGGAGGAAGTGTGGAAGGAGGCTCTTCTCATTTATTTAAGCATTTGGCAAGCTCCCACTGCAGGTGGCACACTGGACAAAGTTCTGTGCAGGAGAATTCCCCCAACAGTGGTAGGTTTGCCAATGGACTGCATAAGGTGATTTAGTGTGGTGTGGGAGGCTGAATATGCCCCCCAAAGCAATCCACATCCTAATACCCAGAACCTGTCCATCTGTTACCTTACCTAGCAAAAGGTAACTTTATAGATATGATTAACATTTGTAATCAGTTATCCTGGACTCTCCAGGTGGGCCCAATATAATCACAAGGGTCCTGATAAGAGGGAGGTGGGAGGATTAGTCCACCTCCCTCTTATCAGGACCCTTGTGATTATATGTGATGTTGGAAGCAGAGGTAGGAGTATGCAGGGTCATGAGCCTCTAGAAGCTGGAAAGGATAAAGGGACAGATTTTCCCCAGAGCCTCCAAAAGGAACACAGCCCTGCTAACTTATTTTGGACTTCTGACCTCCAGAACTGTAAGAGAATAAATCCGTGTTGTTTGAAGCCACTGAGTTGGTGGCGGTTTGTTAGAAAAGCCTTAGGATATTTGAACTCTATTAGAGCACACGGGCCAGGTAAAAGACACCTGTATCTGTATACAGAACAAGCACATCAACCCAATTGGATTCCACTCAAGGTCTTTGCACACGCTGTTTCCTCTGCCAGGAAAGCTCTTCCCCTAAATCGTCACACAGCTCCCTCCTTTCACCTCTGTGACTTCTGCTCAAGCTTCAGGTCCTCAAAGACTCTTTTCTGGCTGCTCTATCTAAAATTGTGGCATGCATCCCACCACCACTCCCCAGCTGTTCCGGTGTTTTTCAAACTGCAGGCTGCAATCCATTCCTAGATTGTACAACCCATCTAATGTGGCCCATAACCAGCACCTTCTAAAATAAAACAGAAAAGAAGAGAAAATATCAGAACACATCATGTGTAATAAAGGTAAGTAGTGTTTCTTAACATTTTCATTTCTCTTTTGTGTGTGCTTATGTGTATATTGGGCTGCAATGTAAAATCAGTTTCTTACTATGAATCAAAACTTCTATCTAATACATTACCCTGCTGAGTTTTCTTCAGAGCAGCGGATGTTATCTGAAACTCTCTTCTGTATATATTTATTCTCTATCTCCTCCAAGCAAATGTAATCTTCATAAGGGAGAGACTTTGCCTGTTCCTTTTTTCTTTGTTGCAT
This sequence comes from Macaca nemestrina, assembly GCF_043159975.1. NCBI lineage: Eukaryota > Metazoa > Chordata > Mammalia > Primates > Cercopithecidae > Macaca > Macaca nemestrina. The sequence continues at coordinate 52,486,047 of NC_092141.1, read as the reverse complement.
CCCCAGCACATGGGACAGTGCCTGAACCCCATAGACAATCAAGATTTGTTGAACAAATGGATGAATGAATTAGCCCATGATTTCATGAATATTATTGTTTAGGACAGAAGCAACATTTCTTAAAAGTAAGTAAATTTAAAGGAACATATAGTAATACAAGCGGTACCCAGTGAGGCAAAAATCATAAAGATGGGGATATTGAAATACTAAAGTTGGGGACATAAATATTCTCTGCTCTTGTAGGACCTTCAGGCTAACGGGTGGAACTAGCTGCGGAAGGGCTACAGAACCGACGCATCGTGTCCCAGAATGTTGGAGATCACGTCTGCCTCCTCTCGTTTCACCAGTAAGAATGCCGCAGCCCAGAGGGCAGAAGTGACTTCTCCCAGGCCACAGAGTGGCCAGCTGCAGAAGCCACAGCAGAAACCCACGTCCCGCCTCCTGGGGACAAGCTCTCTCTCCTTTCAGCCCAGCTTTGGGCACACTGAGTCCCAGTCAGTTTCCTTTCAACCCAAACACATTTGGGCCCCTGACTCCAAAAATCCAGGGCAGGAAAGTTCATCCTAATTCTAGCCTCACCCTCCCCACCCCCTGCTCTCATCTGATGCTTTTTTTCTCTTCTGTAACATGCTGTCTAGGAATTTAGAGGCAATGCCATGTAGTAGAAAGATACCCTGTTCAACAATCAGTTACAAGTGGCTTCCAATAGGCCTGTGTCTATTCCTTATGAACCAGGAAGCTTGGGCATGTTTCTTAACCTCTCTGGGCTTCACTTTCCTCATCTGTAAAATGGAGCTCATAAATAAAATAGCTCTGGCCGGGTGCGGTGGCTTGCGCCTGTTTGGGAGGCCAAGGTGGGTGCATCACTAGGACAGGAGATCAAGACCATCCTGGCCAACATGGTGAAACCCCGTCTCTACTAAAAATACAAAAATTAGCTGGGCATGGTGGTGGGTGCCTGTAGTCCCAGGTACTCAGGAGGCTGAAGCAGGAGAATCACTTGAACCCAGAAGGCGGAGGTTGCAGTGAGTTCAGATCACGCCACTGCACTCCAGCCTGGGTGACAGAGCAAGACTCCTCAAAAGTAAATAAATAAGTAAATTAAATTAATTAATTAAATAAATAAATACCTCTGTAAAGTGCCCAGAAGAAAGTAGGTTCTCAGGAAATGTTGATTCTCTTATGCTTTCTGCCAAGAGATTTATGCATTCTTATTGTGGTTTCATGCTTAACCAGTGCCTACAGAGGATGGGCACTGTTCACATGTCTTCACTGACAAGCCAGCCAGGAGGCATCATCTTCCAGTTCAGCTCCAGGCACTCCAGAACAGGTGTCTGTCCTCTGAGGTGGAGGGCACTCATTCCAGTGCAACGAGACACTAAAGCAACTACGCAGGTGTCAGAATGTGAATGAGCTGCTCAGGAATGGTGACAGGCCCCCTTCCAGTGCTGAGGGTCTGATTTCCCCTTCCCTTTCCCACTAAGGTGCAGTCTAGCCAGAACCACAGCATGACTCCTGTGGGCTCCTTCCTCCATGAAACAAACATGAATGCACATATTTTACAACTGCATTGGTATAGAGACAAAAGTCAACATATCATAAACATTTTATTTGACTTAAAAGCTAATTTTTTTTTCTGATTTTAAAAGAAATTAAAATACATTCATGGGACCCTAAAACTACTCTTACATCCTCTGAGCACTGTGCCTATGTGTGGTACCCAAGGGATAGCTCGGCCCTGCTCCAGCCTCCCTCTGCTCACCTCTTCCACAGGGCAGGCCAGCTCTGTGTTGGTTAACTCTGACTTGGAACATTTTTTGTGTGTTGTTTTGGTTTGTTTGTTTACAGACAGGATCTTGCTCTGTTGCCCATCCCACGGCACCATCATGGCTCACTGCAGCCTTAAATTCCTGGGCCCAAGCAATGCTCCCGCCTCAGCCTCCCCAGTAGCCGGGACTACAGGTGTGCACCACCATGCTTGGCTAATTTTTTTTTTCAGAGATGGGGTCTTTTTGTGTTGCCTAGGCTGGTCTCAAACTCCTGACCCTGAATGATCCTCCTTCCTCAGCCTCCCAAGTTGCTGGGATTATAGGTGCAGGTCACCACACCAGGTCTATAGTTCTTTACAGTGAGAAAAACGTGTGTCCCTTGAGCTTCCACTCTCTTTGGCCCCAATCTTAAGTACAGAGAAAAGAGAGCTCCTGTCGTCCTATAGGAGGTCAGCTGTCTATAGTGGGTGGAACGGTGGCCCCCAAAGATATGTCCACGTTCCAGAACATCTGAATGTTGCCATATTTGATATAATTAAGAATCCCCAGGTGAAATCATCCTGAGATTATCCAGGTAGGCCCTAAATCCAATGACAACATATGTATAAGAGACACACAGAGAAGGCATGCTGGGAGAAGACAAGACCCTGTAAAGATGGAGGCAGGGACTGGAGTGATGCAGCCTGAAGCCAAGCAAGACCTGCAACCAGAGGCTGGAAGAAGCAAGGAAGGATCCCCCCGAGATGGTTTGGATTTGCGTCCCCACCCAAATCTCATGTCAAATTGGAGGAGGAGCCTGGTGGGAGGTGACTGGATCACAGATTTCCCCCTTGCTGTTCTCGTGAGGGTGCATTCTCACAAGATCTAATGGTTTAAAAGGGTGTGGCACTTCCCCCTTCACTCTCTCTCCTACCGCCATGTGAAGAAGATGCTGGGTTCCCTTCACCTTCCGTCATGATTGTAAGTTTCCTGAGGCCTCCCAGTCATCTTCCTGTTAAGCCTGTGGAACTGTGAGTCAATGAAACCTCGTTTCTTCATAAATTACCGAGTTTCAGGTAGTTCTTTAGAGCAGTTAGCAGAGACTAACACGCCCTGCTGGAGCCATTGGAGGGAGTCTGGCCTTGCCGACACCTTGACTTCAGACTTCTGGCCTCCTGAACTGTGAGAGAACAAATTTCTATTGTAAGCCACTCGATTTGTGGTTATTTGTCACAGCAGCCCTAGGAAACAAATACATTGTCCACAAATAAACAGTGCTCCCACCCCAGGTTCCTGCCTTGTGGGGTTATAGAAAGCACAAGCGCTTCAAAGTCTGGGCTCTGAATCTCACTCTGCCAGTGAGTATCTGAGTAAATTGTCATACACGGGACAAAAAGAGTATTGATTTTTTTTATTTCCATTTATGTAACTACAACTGACAATCTAGGCCAACATGTATGTCCTTGAAAAAGGAGGAAAATTAAAAGGAAAGATGACTTATAAGTCCAGAAACAAGAAAATGCAAGTGATATTTTCCAGAAGAGCCACATGAATTATCCTATAAGGTGAACATGCTGTTTCCACCAAGAGAGTCGCTGAGGTGGGAAAAGGCCAATGAATAACATCATCTCTCAAGAAAAAAAAAATGGTACAGTGCTCTATAGTGGCATAGAGATGTCCATATCCCCCGACAGAAACCCTAGTATGATTCCTGGAACCATACTTCTCTGTACTCTATTAATTCATATGTAAAATGGATACAAAAATCTCTACCTTGCAGGGTGGTTTAGAGGATTAGAAATAATAACTAGAAAATGCCTAGCTCAGGCTTCACAACAGAGGGAATCATCAAGTCCTGTTGGGCTCCAGGAATTGAGCCCAACACAGGCCTCTCCCTTGCTCAGATTCCTCTGTACCTGGTCCTGGCATCTGGGGAGAGGATGGGATGCCAGGAGTTTTGAGGATGAGGAGCCAACTCTAAAGGGAGTGAATCTGAGAAAGATTCCCGACTAGGAGGCAGTGTTCGTTTTGGTCAAAAGGCCTGGAGCATCCAGGAGTCCACTTGGAAAAAACCTGGGGTCCACTTTCTTCTGAAAAACCAAGCAAACATTTGATTCTTTTCAGATATTTTCTATTTGATTGTTTAAACAAAGAGAATATGGGGAGTTGATGGAGGAGGAGGAAGAGCATCTTCATGAAGTCCCAGCAGAAGGGTCAGACCTGCAAAGAGGCCACAGGATGGGCAGGACAATGTGACTATTTTTTCCATTTTTGGGGGGACAAGGTCTTGCTCTGTCACCCAGGCTGGAGTGCAGGGGCACAATCTCACTGCAGCCTCAAACTCCTGGGCTCGAGCAATCCTCCTGCCTCAGCCTCCCAAATAGCTGGGACCACAGGCACGCATCACTACACCAGGTTATTATTTTTATTTTTGGTAGAGACAGCATCCCACCATGTTGCCCAGGTTGGTCTCGAACTCTCGGCCCTCAAGTGATCCTCTCGCCTCGGCCTCCCAAAGTGCCTGGATTACAGGCATGAGCCACCGTACCCAGCCCCTTTTTAGAGGTTGCAGGGAAGAATATAAACAGCAAGGAGTCGTAGGGATTCCAGGTAGTTGGGAAAAGAAGATGGGAATTACCAGTTTGGGCAAAGAGACACAGCAAGGCTAAGAATCAGGAAACGTGTTGGATGTAAAACAGGCAGCCAAAAGTCTCAGATCCCAAAGGACGCCCTGAGGGCACCTGAAAACACTCAGCTTAAGTCTGATCTTCGCCAGACTGAACCCTCTCTTGCCTGGACCTCCCCTTCTAAGTAACTCTCTCGGGGCTCCTGAGGGTCCGAGGCTGATGGATGCAGAAGTAGGAGGCACCGTGGGGGACCTACAAGGGCAGAGATGGGCCATGCGGACCTCAGCCTGTCAATCAGTGGAAGAGATAGGTTTAAATCTAGGTACCCAACTCCAGAGCCCATACTCTGAACACGGATACTGGGTGTTCCCTCCTCATCTATAAAATGAGGACAATAACACCTTTCCCACAGGCTGTTTTGAGAATCAGAAACAACCCACTCACCTTCCGTAGCACATCCTAGACCATACACCAAAGCTTTCATCATGGCCAGTGGGACCATGCCTGGGCCAGATTCCCATCAGTCTCTGCTATAATTTGGATATTTGTCCCCACCCAAACATTATGTTAAAATGTAATCCCCAATGTTGGAAGTGGAGCCTGGTGGGAGGTGTTTGGATCATAGGGGTGGATCCCTCATGCATGGTTTAGGCCATCCTTTTGGTGCTAAGTGAACTCCTCTCCAAGTTCACAGGAGAGTCTGGTCATTTAAAAGCGTGCGGCACCTCCTCCCCCGCACTCTCACTCTCTGGCTCCTGCTTTCACCGTGTGAAATACCTACTCCCTCTTCGTCTTCTGCCATGACTGTAAGCTTCCTAAGGCATTCCCATGCCTCCTGTAAAGCCTGTAGAACTGGGAGCCAATTAAAACTCTTTTCTTCATAAATTGCCCAGTCACAGATACTTCTTCATAGCAACACAAAAACAGCCTCATATTGTCTCCCAGGATGTCAATGGCTGGGCACTCACTTTGTTAATGCAGTATTAATACTCTCATTCTACTAAATGGTAAGGCCTCTCCTATATCTCCCATTGTCTTACACAGGGTCAAAAAATATTGATTTTTTAAATTTCCATTTATGCCATGACAATGGTCAATCTAGGCCAAAACGTGCTTGAAAAATGAGGAAAATAGAAAGGAAAGATGACTTATAAGTCCAGAAACAAGAAGATGCAAGAGATATTTACCAGAGGGGCCACATGAATTATCCCACAACTATAAGGTGAACATACTGTTTCCACCTAGAGAATCGCTGAGGTGGGAAAAGGCCAATGAATAACATCATCTCTCAAGAAAAGAAATGGTACAGTGCCCTACAGTGGCATAGAGAGGCCCACATCCCTCACAGAACCCTGGCAAACGCAAATTCTTTAAAACTCAGCCCAGGGGCCTGTCATTGCACAGGCACTTTCCAGACAATCTATCCCCACCCAGTCCAGGTAAGGTAGAGGCCGGGAGGGAGCCGTGAAAATCACAGGCCAGGCCCCACTTCCTCTGAACCCCAAGAATCTGAAGATTTGGAATCAAGCAGACCTGGCTTCAAGTCCTGGCTCTTCAAGCTGTAACTGAGAACTTAGAGAATTATTTATAATAAATTCTCTGAGCCCTCCGTCGAATGGAGATGACAACTTTCTTGGGCTGTTTAGAGCCCAAATGAGGTGACTTGTGGAAACACAGTTTAGACAGATGGCAGGACTCAAGGACTGGTAGCTCTTATTTCAACAGGGCTAGCTTTTTTCCAGAGCGAGTCTACCGTTTCCCAGGCCAATGCTGTAAGACTATACGTTGGGCCAACAGCACCACCTGGTGGTCGGTATAAGATCTGGCAACTCGCCCAGGGCTTCAGACTTAGTCTGGTCCTAGGGAAGCTGGCATCACACACACAAAAAAAGACTGTCCCATAAAGAGGAACCTGGTTGAAAGAGGCCCCACAGTCAGGAAGGAAGCATAACCTGACCTATTTTCTTCCCTAAGAGAAGAAAACCTGGTAGTGTCCAAGAAACTGAACACTGGGTTCAGTCCACCTTAGGCAAGACATTTCACTTCTCTGAGCTTCCATTTCTTTATTTGTATAATGAAAACAGTGATACCTTATTTGTAAGGATCAAAAATGAAATAAATCTAGGTCTAGTGACAGGCATCTAGCAAACACTCATGGCAATTTTTTATGTTTAGGAAGCAACTGCATGTGTCTCATCCCTAAAAGCTTTACCTAATCTTTAGACAACATTATGTCTTGTGTGTCTAGGGCAAGTTTTCAAGAAGAACCACTCAGCAGCGAGCCCTCTCCTGGGCCCAGCTCCCTACCTCTGAAGCCACCCCTGCCTCTGGGGCCACCGATCCGAGGTCAGACCTGCTCGGGGAGCACCCATGAGAAGCTAGGGTTCTTGGACACTGGCAAAGAAATAGATCATTCATTCATTCATTCATTCATTCATTTAACAAAAGCACTGAACATTTGAGATACAAGGATGATTTTGACATGGCTCCTGTCCCCAAGGAGCTTGCATTCTAACCGAGACAGCAGAAGAATAAAGAAATACTTAATTGCTGGCCAGGCGCAGTGGCTCACGCCTGTAATTCCAGTACTTTGGGAGGCCAAGGCAGGCAGATCACCTGAGGTTGGGAGTTGAGACCAGCCTGATCACCATGGAGAAACCCCGTCTCTACTAAAAATACAAAAAAAATTAGCTGGACATGGTGGCGCATGCCTGTAATCCTAGCTACTCAGGAGGCTGAGGTAGGAGAATCGCTTGAACCCAGGAGACAGAGGTTGTGGTGAGCAGAGATCACGCCATTGCACTCCAGCCTGGGCAACAAGAGTGAAACTCGAAAGAAGAAAGAACGAGAGAAAGAAAGAGAGGGAAGGAAGGAAGGAAGGAGAAAGAAAGAAAGAAAGAAAGAAAGAAAGAAAGAAAGAAAGAAAGAAAGAAAGAAAGAAAGAAAGAAAGAAAGAGAGAGAGAGAGAGAGAGAGAGAGAGAGAGAGGGAGGGAGGGAGGGAGGGAGGGAGGGAGGGAGGGAGGGAGGGAGGGAGGGAGGGAGGGAGGGAGACTTAATTGCGACAGGCCAGGTACTCTGACAGAAATGTGTACTGTTTAGAAAGATAGCACAGAGGAGGAAGTAGCCAATTCATCCTGGGGGAGTCTGATGGATTGAACGGTTCAACAAACATAGGAAAGAACCCACCAAGTGCCAAGCACAATGGGAGGACCTGGAGATTCAAGGATGAGTAAAACAAATCTCTTGCCCAAAGAGGTGGTGGTGAATCTGGGTAAGGGAAAGATGCAGAGAGAACGTGATATGTGGTCTGGGACTGCAGGGTTGTTGGTTAGGGGAGCTTGAGGCAAAGGGAAGAGCCTGAGCAAAGAAAGGCTTAGAGTGGGGACAGAGCAGTATCCACCAAGTGCCTTTTCCACACTCATCCACTGTGCCTTCTGAGCTGCTTCCTCTGCTTTGGGATTCAGGAAATGCAATTTTTAAAATTCAATGTCATTTTTTAAGCTTGCTTATCCTCCACTCTGGTCCCTTTTCCCTGGGGTTGCAGATGCGCAAGCCCTGAATCACATCACCCAGAACATGCCCAGGCAAGCCCACTCCCTACTTACGTTGCCCTGGCACAAAAGATACCTTCATCCCCAACTCCCTTGGTTGTGACTCCTCTCTCCAAGGTGACTTTCTCACCAATGGCCTGGGACAGCTTCCCCAAGTCTCTACACCACTGTCCTCCCTCAACCCCCAAACTACCTGAGGCTCCAGTGTCCCTCTGCACTACCAGCTGGAGGAGGCTGGGATGGAGGGACATGTTATAAGGGTGCTATGGTAGAAGAGGTGCCCACAGGTTCTGGGTGCCCCTGCTGATCAGTTCCAAGAGAAGTGAGTGGAAACTACCACCCAGGCAGCTTTATTTCCTGAGAGCCTACTGTGTTCATTCACTCTTCAGTGGCAGCAGAGCAAGGTCACTAAGGGCTTAGAGCCTGGATTTCACATCCAAGTTCTATCACTTCCTAGCTGGGTGGGCTCAGATAAGTCACTTTGACTCTCAGTGCCTCCATTTCTTTTTCTGTAAAGTGTAGACTAGGGCTTTTGTGAAGATTAAATGACGTAAAGTACTTAGAAGGCTGCCTGGCACAGAGCAAGAGCTCATTAACCATTAGCTATTAAACAACGATAACTATTTCTTGAGCATCTACCATGTGCCAGGACTGAAGTTGCAGCTGTGAACCAAAAAGACCTGGTTGAGAGACAAGCCATGAAAGTAAGAAATAAATGTTTCTATAATCCACTGTGATGGGCATTATGAAGAAAATGGATAGTATTAATGGAGAAAATAAAAGGAATAAAGAGAGGCAATGGAGGTAGATTGGAGGTAGTGAAATTTAAGCTGAGACCGAAAGGATGTGTAGGAATGAGATGAGGAGCTGTAGGAATGGATGCCAATGTCCTGAGGCAGCCAAGAACACTGAGTCATCAGGAACCAGAAGGAGAGGGCCAGTGTGGCTGCCTTGCAGTGAGCAAGAGAGAAGGGACCCTGAGCTAGGGCTGGAGAAGCAGGTAGAAGTCGGCTGCACTGGGCCCTAAGGCATGAGGGAATGAGCACTTTACTCTGTGTCAGTGGGAAGCCAGTGAAGTGTTTCCGGACAGGGTATACTTTCACACGTGACTTAATTTACATTTTCAGAAGCTCACTCTGCTGATTACCATAAGAATACAACTGGGGGCATCAAAAGGGAAGTGATTATAAATAGGGAAGCGGCCAGGGCTAGTGCAGGGACACTGGAGGTACACCTGCAGATATAATCAATGAATATGGTGACAGAATAGATACAAGAGGCGAGGGAGAGGGAGGATGAAGATCACATTTAACCTGGGGAAAGACTGAAGGAGGCACAGATGTCAAGCAAGACGAAGAGTCAACTTTAGAGCTGCCAGACAGATGCTCTATCTGCAAATGTGGAATTCCAAAGAAATGTACATTTAGGAGCAATACGTCTAAGAGTGAGACCACATAGATTTCATGTCAAGTCATGGGAATGAACAAAATTACTTGGGGAGAAATTACAGAGAGAGAATAGAAGTGGGATCAGGATTAAAGACTTCAACATTTAGAAAGCAAGTAGAGAAACGAGAACTGGCAAAAGAGATAGAGAAGGAGAAGCCCAAGAGATAAGAGGAAAACCAGGAGAAACTCATGTTCAAAAAGGAGGCAACGGGCCACAGGGTCTATAGCTACTTCCAGGTTAAGTAAGATGAAGACAAATAAGAAGCTATTGGATGGGTGTGGTGGCTCGCGCCTGTAATCCTGGCACTTTGGGAGGCTTCAGCCCAGGAGTTTGAGAATCAGCCTGGACAACATAGTGAGATCCCTTTCTCTACTTTTAAAAAGACAGAGAGAGAAGGAGCCACTGTATTTGGCATCATGGCAGTTGTTGATGACCTTGGCAAGAGCAGCCTCATGGAGTGGCAGAATGGATGCTAGATTAGACTGGGTGGGTGCAGAGGCAGATGTTTGGGCAGTTCTGTGTAGCAGCTTGAGTCTGGTATGGGGTAGGGAGTAAAAGAAGGGAGTAGCTAGACAGGGATGGAAGGAGTCAAAGGATGTTTTTCATCCCTTTAAAATGTTCAAAAAATTCAGCAGTTGTTAGAGCACTGGCTGGGATGACCTATTAGAGGAAGCAAAAGGACAATACAGCGAAAGAGGGGATAATAGTAGAGAGAGGGCCTGAGAGGTCAAATGTGGCTGGGTCCAGAGCATGTGTGGGCGGATGGGCCCATAAGGAGATAGAGAAAAAGCTGGTGGCCGATGGAGGTAGGTCTGTCAAATTGAACTGTAGAGAAGTGAGAACCCAGTTCTGTGCAAGGCCCTTCCTTCCACATTTTTTTTTTTTTTTTTTTGAGATGGAGTCTTGCTCTGTCACCCAGTCTAGAGTGCAGTGGCACAATCTTGGCTCACTGCAAGCTCCACTTCCCGGGTTCACGCCATTCTCCTGCCTCAGCCTCCCAGGTAGCTGGGGCTACAGGCCCCCGCCACCATGCCCAGCTAATTTTTTATATTTTTTAGTAGAGACGGAGTTTCACCATATTAGCCAGGATGGTCTCGGTCTCCCGACCTCGTGATCCGCCCGCCTTGGCCTCCCAAAGTGCTAGGATTACAGGCGTGAGCCACCGCGTCAGGCCAGCCCTTCTACATTTAATCCTCAACATAAGTCCTAGGAAATTGGCTTTATTTCCCCCACTTGAGAAATGAGAGGGATGCAGCCCAGGAATGTTAAGTTGCTTGGCCAATTGTCCTGTTGTTGAGCAGCTCAACCAGAATTCAAACTGGACTTTGTCCGACTTAAAGACTGTCTTCTTCAGCATGTTACCCTGAAAAGCTCACAAAAAAAAGGTACTTGTTACATAGGACGAGCTCACTAAGTGGTCGTTGGATGAAGTCTTAGTTATAAGCACAAACTGACCCCAAAGTGTTTTGATGTTGATTTGGATCTTGGCAGCAGCAGAGCATGGAACCCCCGGGGAATAGGAGGGGCTGGTAGAGAGGGGTTGCTTAGAAAGGAGTAGGGAGAGCCAAGATGAGACCAGGGTGCAAGGGCAGGTAAGAGAAGAACCGACCAGCATAAATCCACTGGAATGCAGGTCTCCACTAAGGCCTCTGGAAGTTCTCCAGTCTCTGAACTCACCTCTTTCATCCCACTACACTAAAAAGTAACAGTGGGGCAGAGACGGGCTCACTGTTTGCCAAGCCCATTTTCCCTTGGTCCTGGGCATGCAGGTAGACTACACTTCCCAGACATCCTTGATCCAGACACCACACACCAGAATACAAATAAGCTGGGGTTCCCCTGGATTCCTAGCTTGCCAGATGTCATGGATTGGGAATTCCCAGCAGAGGTACAGGCTCCCGGTATTATGCAGCCCTGGATTCTGGACCAAGCCCCAGCTCCATCACTCACTAGCTCTGTAGTTGTCACCAGCTCACTTTATCTCTAAGATTATGAAACACTCGTTGGCGGGTTTTCCTCTAGTATTTCCGGTCTATCAGGTCCATTATCCCATTAAACACAGGACTTTGCAGCATCTATTTCTTCAGAGAAAGAAAGCTACATCAGAAGCAAAGAAAACATTTTTGATTTTCAAAAGTAGATAGACCCTGGAATCTCAGGACATAGCAATTACACATGATACATCAGAATTAGGTTTTTGAGCCAAGATTGATTAAAGAATCCCTTCGTATAAAGAAAAAATGGTGGAGCCGGGCATGGTGGCTCACGCACTTTGGGAGGTGAAGGCAAGAGGATCACTTGAAGCCAGGAGTTGGAGACCAGCCTGGGCAACATAGCAAGACCTCATCTCTGCAAAAAAGAAAAAATTAGCCATGCACCTGTAGCAACCCTTATTTTACATTCAGAATAACAGCTACTCGAGAGTCTGAGGCTGGAGGATCACTTGAGTCCAAGAATTCAGAGGCTGCAGTGAACTATGATCATGCCACTGCACTCTAGCCTGGGCAACAGAGTGAGACCCTATCTCAATCAATCAATCAATCAATCAATCAATGCCAGGCAAAGACAGACCAGCTGTTTACCAAGTTCATTTTCTCTATGGTCCTGAGCATGCAGGTAGACTACACTTCCCAGATACCTTTGCAGGTAGACACAGCCATAGGACTGAGTTCCAGCCAACAGAACATGGTTGGCACCGATGTGTGCACTTCCAGGCCTGGACCTGGAAAGTGTTCCAAGTTCGATTCTTCCACACTCTTGCTTAATTCGGGACCTGATGCCATTATACCCAGCAACTTTGAAAGCCACGTGTTGAGGATGAGGGAGCTGCAGATGGAAGGTGTCTAGAGAGCCACCTGCCAATGGGGAACACCCATTTTGGCTTTCATGTGACTGATGAAGAAGCTTCTACAGTGTTTAAACTATCATATGTTCTTGGCATTCACATCTAATACTGCCTTCGATAATACAATTGGAGACGAAACCCCAAGGGAAGCACTGCAGGGCAGCGCAGGCGGCCACAGGGAAATAGAACTGACCAATAATCCTAGTTTTATCCCCCCAAAACAATGGGAGCTTAAAATAGAAATTAAAGTTGATTATTTGCTCATTGGAGTTTGTGGACTAAGATTTTTTTCTTGCCGCTTCTCCAATAATGGAGCTAAAAATGTGGTCCTTCCTTCCTCATAGAGTTGTAAGAATCAAAATCAAATAATGTACTTCATAGTAAACTGTAAATTATTCTAAAATATAATTTATCATTATTGTCATCATCATCATGATCTTTGGCCAAAGTTGGCCAAAGTTGATGGGGAAGGAATCTCAAGGGTTCAGATCAGGGGACATTTATAGCAGGAAGGACAAACCCTTCTGCCAGCCCAGGGAAAAGGGGAAATGTCTACTCCTTGGATAAGGCCTCTAATCCCAATTCACAGATCCTAATCCTGAAGAAATGGCTCCTTCTCTATTCCTCAACCCCTATGCCCTTCCTCAAGCAAAAGCAGCCTTGTTTCCTAGAGATGTATCAGATGCTCCTGATGACAAAGAGAAAGAGGACTTCTGATGGAGAACAGAACCCGAGAACGTGAAGAGTGTCACCACCTCACCCAGGAGGCAGGGCTGAGTCCACTTCACTCAGTCCAGGCTGCCTGGAGCCCATGCCCCACGTAGGAACAAGCTGATCTTCCCTCCAAAGGAGGCTCTCGGCAAATGTATCTACATCCACCAATGGCAACTTACCTTCTTCACTATGTTTGATCCTTAATGGAGACATTGCTTTATGGAAATAAACAATCATTATTTCACAGCCATAATCATAGCTTAAAATAATTAGTACATTTATTAAGCACCCACTGGGTGGCAGGAACTATATTAAAAATTTTAATACCACATATCCTCACAAAAATTATTATTATACTCATTTCTTTTTTTGTTTTGTTTTTTTTCTTTTGAGACAAAGTCTCACTCAGTCACCCTGGCTGGAGTACAGCAGCATGATCTCAGCTCACTGCAACCTCCACCTCCCAAGTTCAAGCAACTTTTCTGTCTCAGCCTCCTGAGTAGCTGGGATTACAGGCACCCACCACAATGGCCAAATTTTTGTATTTTTGGTAGAGAAGGGGTTTCACCATGTTGGCCAGGCTGGTCTCCAACTCCTGACCTCAAGTGATCCACCCGCCTTGGCCTCCCAAAGTGCTGGGATTATAGGCGTGAGGCACTGCCCCTGCCCTTATTATCCTCATTTCAAAGATGAAGCACCTAAGACTCAGAGAGACCAGGTGACTTGTCCTAAATCACAACACTTGGTTGTGGCAAAGTCAGAATTCAAATCTATGACTGCCTGACTTCAGAGGCCAAGCTCTTACTCAGTAAGCTATATGGCATCTTATTTTCTGTTTATGTTGTTACAGGCATCGGCCATGTATTCTACCCATGTAGGGCATCTGATGCTTTTTAAAAGAGAAACATTATTATGAAGTCTCATTGGCCTCCTTGTTTTGCATGGTACCACGTTAACTGAAACTCATGGATACCATCCATGTTCTCACTTTGCAATTCTCAGTTGCCGTGGAGCTGTACAAAGCAAGAACAGCCTGTGTCATCCTCGTTGCCATTATCAGAGTATCAGACTGCAATCATGCTGCATGACAGGTCTTTCCAAAACTCAAGGACCTACCACTACAGGCATTTGATCTGTGTCACACTCGGATGTCTGAGGTGGCTGCGGCAGCTCTGTGTCAGGCTGCAGGGCAGCTGTGCCTGGCTCCAGATTCTGGGTTGGGTTCATACCTATCCATGTGTCTGCACCTTCTTCTTGGACCAGCAGGTAGCAGGTCGTATTATTCTCGTGGAAGATCCTAGGAGTTCTGTACAAGAGGCCAAGTTGCACTAGAACATTTAAGGCCTCTGAACACTCTCAGCATCCCATTGGCCAAAACAAGTCAGCTAGCCACGCTGACATCAATGAGGTGGGAACGTGTACTCCACTCACAGTTGGAGGGCACTGTCAAGTCACATGGAAAAAGGTAGAGATATACAATCCTATTCCAGGGGATAAAAAAATAAGACCCAGAGCCAGTCAGCCACAGTCAGTGTCTTCATCATCATTACCAGCAGGCTTCTAGCTTGGTTAGTAGGTCGGCAGAGAGCAATCCTGATATCCTTCTGAAGGCTGCAGGGGACACATCAGCCTAAGAGATTGCAAGGGCCTCCCCTTCCCTTCCACCTTCTCCTCTCTCCCAGTGAGATCTTGGCTTCTCCCTCTGCCTCCAGGCACCCTCCTCTCAACTCCTTCCCTTTCCTTGGCTCTGGCTATTGCAGAGACAGTCAGGTTCTCATCAAAACCCAACTGACCCAAAACAGGACAGCAGCAAAATTCGGAATCCAATTCACCAAAATAAATAGAGTCCCTGAGTTGTGCAGCTATTTCCTGACTTAAACTTCATAACTGTATGAAGTACGCAGGGCCGGACTTGCGTTCCAGGTTCCCACTGTATGGGTGGGAATATTGAAGCTCAGAGAAGTTATGATTTGCTAAAAGTCTCATAGGAGCGTCACAGTGGCCCAGTCCAAACTTGAATACAGGTCTTCTCTCTCCAGGCCCTGGTAGTGGGAGGAAGGAAAACTCATCAAACCCAGATCCTGAAAACAGCTAGGGTTTGGGCAAGTCAGACTCGGTTGGGAGAAACGTCTGGGAAAAGGTGTGTCCGACGAAGATTCCCTGCACACACTTCCCTTCGGAAGTTTGGTCTGCACAGCTGAACACAGTCCAGCTCTCAACAGTCCTCCACTGGGACGTGGCCAGAAGCATCTGGGCCACAAGAATTCAGTGTCCTTCTGAGTGTCTTAAGAAGAGCCGATTTGCGTCTGAATTCTAGGAACTGTATGAGTTTATTCACGTCCATCACTAGGCCCCAAAGCGGCGTTGTTTTCTATTTCTCCAGCGCCTTTTCTCCAGCCACCCTTCCTCTCCACCCACCCCATTCCTGCCCCGTCCCACCTTCTCTAGACATGAAGATGGTCTCCTGGCTTATTGGGTTTGAAATGAAATAAAAATTTTAAACAGAGTCCATCCTGCAGACATTTTAGCTATAAAGTGGTATTGCTCTGTTTTGGGAATGATAGTAAAATAAGGACTTTTTTTTTTTAAGTTAATGAATTGGCTGACATTATGATGTCAGAAGGACTGGAGCCAAAGGTGTTTTGCTAAAGGGAGTCTCCCCACAGCCCCCACTCCAGACGACACAGCACCCCTGGAGCCCATAGTACTTGCGACTGTTCACGCTGTTTACACACCCAGCTCCGCTGACTGCCTCTTTGTGGGAAGTTGTTTACATGAATTTATTTTGGGAAAATTCCATTAGACAGCACCGGGATTTCTTCACAAATCATTGCCTCTCACTTGTGTCTTGATCAAATCTGGGCAGGCAACTTTTTCTGCAGAGCCCTGTCTCCCTATGTTTCTATTAGGGATTGAGGGGGTACTCAGGGAGAGGGGACAGGAAGGATAATGAAGTAGCCAGGGATGGCTTGGAAAGAAGAGGCCTGTCTGGTTGGATTAGAAACAACACTTGAGGAACAACAAAGGGGTCTCTACTGGCTTGGGGACTGCAGACTCACATGCAGTTTTCCAGGCCACAGCCATTCATGGACTTGCCCATCTTGTGCCTGGCCCTGTGTTAAGGTGCCTGGACACAAAGACACATTGCCAATGCTCCATGATTCCAAGAACCTTGGAATTCAATGAAAGAGTGACAGACACAAGCAATTCCAATCAAATAGTCTTGAGGTCCTTCTTGCCCCACCTGACCCTTCGTTAGGTGTGTGGATCCTCCGTTAGGTGTGTGGGTCCTCCGTTAGGTGTGTGTATCCTCCATTAGGTGTGTGCATCCTCCGTTAGGTGTGCGGACCCTCCGTTAGGTGTATGGATCCTCCGTTAGGTGTGCGGGCCCTCCGATAGGTGTGTGTATCCTCCGTTAGGTGTGTGCATCCTCCATTAGGTGTGTGCATCCTCCGTTAGGTGTGTGGACCCTCCGTTAGGTGTGTGGATCCTCCGTTAGGTGTGTGCATCCTTCGTTAGGTGTGTGCATCCTCCGTTAGGTGTGTGGATCCTTTTTTAGGTGTGTGGATCCTCCATTAGGTGTGTTGATCCTGATCCTCCATTAGGTGTGTGGACCCTTCGTTAGGTGTGTGGATCCTCTGTTAGGTGTGTGCATCCTTCGTTAGGTGTGTGCATCCTTTGTTAGGTGTGTGCATCCTCCGTTAGGTGTGTGGACCCTTCGATAGGTGTGTGGACCCTCTGTTAGGTGTGTGGATCCTCTGTTAGGTGTGTTGATCCTCTGTTAGGTGTGTGGGTCCTTCGTTAGGTGTGCGGATCCTCCGTTAGGTGTGTGGACCCTTTATTAGGTGTGTGGATCCTTGGTTAGGTGTGTGGATCATCTGTTAGGTGTATGGATCCTCCGTTAGGTGTGTGGACCCTTTGTTAGGTGTGTGGATCTTTCGTTAGGTGTGTGGATCTTTCGTTAGGTGTGCAGATCCTCTCTTAGGTATGTGCACCCTTTGTTAGGTGTGTGGATTCTTCATTAGGTGTGTGGACCCTTTGTTAGGTGTGTGGATCCTTCGTTAGGTATGTGGATCCTCCATTAGGTGTGTGGATCCTTCATTAGGTGTGCCAACTCACTTTTGTCATTCTGTCTGTTGAAGGAGAATCCCAAACATTGGATGCACCCCAGTTAGCTACCATTGGTTTAACCTCACATTGGCATCACATGTAACCACCCAGTCACTTCTTTAGTGCTGGAGCAATTCCCTCTTGTCCCCAAAGACAGATTTACCAGATACCAGCTTGGTGCCAATGCCCATGGATCAGAGATGCTGAGACATTGCCCTTGCTCTGCAAGACTAGACCCAGCAAGGAGGGAGAGGAATGGGACCGCAGATAAACCATAAAGGAGACACTTGCTCCCTGGTGAGGGAAGCTGACTGTGGTTCCAGGTGCCCTCCAAGGAGAGCTAGAAGGAAGGGGACAGCTCCTGGCAGTAACCCGGTTCCACTCATGGATCCAGCCACCCTGTGCCTTCATCTATCCAGCAAATCTGACTTCCTTGTCCCACAATACTTCTCCCAACACACAGACTGCCAAGGTATATGATCACAGGGTTCACTGAACACCCCTGGGAGGGATCTGCTTCCCTGGGTTTCCTCGTTTCTAATCAGAAGGGGCTGCACCACTAGGTATGCACATGTGTTAGCCATAAGAACCTCTGGGGAAACACCTTGGGCTGTGCTAGTGGCCCACATTTACTGAGCACTTACTACACATTAGGCACAGGTGGCACAGATCTACATGTTTCACATGTGTCAATCCACTTAATCCTCACAGCAACCCCGTAACAGGTACTTAGAGCCATCCACCGGGAACATGTTACAATGCCCCCAGTGGATACCTGAAACCTTGGATAGTACCGAACCCTTTATACACTGTTTTTTCCTATACATACATAATTGTGGTGATGTTTAATTTATAAATTTGGCACAGTAAGAGATTAACAACAATAATTAACAGGACAATTATACCAATATACTATAACAAAAATAATGTGAATGTGTCCTCTCTCTCTTTGTGTCTATCTCTGTCTCTCTCTCTTTCTCTCTCTCTTTCTATCTCTCTCTCAAAATATCTTATTGTACTGGACTCACCCTTCTTGTGACCTATCAGTCTGATAACCAAGACAGCTTCTAAATGAATAACGGACAGGGAGTGTCTACAGCACAAATAAGCTGGACAAGGAGATGATTCAGGGCCCTTGTAGAACTGAGCAGGACAGCACAAAATTTCATCACACTACTCAGAATGGCAGACAATTTAAAACTTACAAACTGTTTATTTCTGCAATTTTCCATTTAATATTTTTGGATCACAGTTGATCAAGGATAACTGAAACCATGGAAAACGAACCCGTGAATAAGGGAAGACTACTGTACTACAGATAAGCAAACATTAAATAATAAGTCACTTACCCAAAAAGCCAGTTAAGGAACCAGATAAAAGCACAGCTCCTTCTGTCGATGAAAGGGTGGGTCTGCTCCACCTCACAGCTCTCACTCTAGGATCTCAGTGTTGGAAACAAGAAGACCTGCTTTGTGGACACCACTCCATGCCCCTACGAGTTTAAAAGCCACCGCCAGGAGCCTGTGAGTAGGGAGGCAGTGGGACAGGGTGGATTGAGCATTTACTTCAGAGTCGGATCTCACTCATATTCCAACTCCATCTCTCAATAACAGGGCAAGTTAATTCACCAAACTTCTTAAACGTTCCGGATCTTGTTTCCTTCATAGGCCTTCTATGAATGTTAAATGAGATAACGTATGCACAACACCTAGTGCAGCATTACGGTAGGTATTCAAAAATACAGCAATTGTTATTAAGATGGGTACAAGAGGCAGTATGTTGTAAGATGTTCGTGCAAGATGTGGTGCCATTATGGGCTATTCCTTGAGCTTCAGAGAGGCTCTATTTGGGAGACGGAAACCATCAGAGCAACTGAGCTTATTTTATTTCATCTTCCACTGTTCTCAACACATTTCCATGCACATAGCAACTGCTGTTGAATGAATGATTCATG
The DNA here is from genome assembly GCF_043159975.1 of Macaca nemestrina. Taxonomy (NCBI): domain Eukaryota; kingdom Metazoa; phylum Chordata; class Mammalia; order Primates; family Cercopithecidae; genus Macaca; species Macaca nemestrina. Next base: position 52,467,048 of record NC_092141.1, on the reverse strand, counting down.
GATGGCTGGATTGGTGGGAGGATGGATGGATGGATGGATGGATGGATGGATGGATGGATGGATGGATGGACAGATGGATGGACAGATAGATGAATGGACAAATGGACGGATGGACAGATGGATGGACAGATAGATGGATAGTCTAAACTTGTTAACTCCTTATAAAATATTCCATCATACACCTCTACATGTCTCATTTCAACACCTCAAAGAATGCTCCCGTCTTTGACTCCTCCCCATTCTTTCAAACCTGTGACTCATCCTGCCAGATAATCTCATTGTTGTCTGTCTGCTCAGCCCCTTTGCAATGATGCATTGTTCCACTGTCTGGGGTTCTTGACTCTCGCTCTGCCTCCGAACAGTTTTAGAGCCACACTCCACATCCATGGGCCAGTTCCATCCCAGTTCCCAGTACTATCCTCCACAACCCCAGCCTGTGCACAGTGTGGTTCGGCTGTTGGGGAGGAGGTAATGTCCAGGTATGCATTCCCTGAAGCCCTGGTCCCTGGAGACCTGGGCTGGAACAGTGGTTCCTGTGTGTCTTGGCATTCCATGGCCAGACTCCAGCCACGCACTGAGGTTGTTTCATGCACAGTCCTAAGTGCTCTGTGTTCTGCCTACACAGGAGCCAGGAGCAAACCCAGCCTAAGGCTCTGTCGCCCTCCATTGGCAGTGGCTCCAGCAGAGCATGGAGCCGTGGCATGCGATGGCTTCCTAGAAGCCAATGCAGCCCTCCAGCTGCAAAAGGCATAGCTGGATTCCCCAAAGTCAGGGCTGCCAGTCTGACACAGTCATGCACCCACCAATATACCATCATAGACTGCTCTCACCATGACCAGTGGCAGAAAATCTACCTGATACCTTAGAGAGTCTGTCCCCTTCCTTTTACAGATGTAGCAGTACCAAGAAAACCTCAGGTCCAAGTTCTCAGGGCATCATGCATGTCACCCTCCCGGTTTTATACCTGGTGGGGAAGATAGAAAGGTGGACGTGGCTTTTTTCCCCACAACTGGGGATAATAGTGAGGCCAGGTTTAGACTGTGGTGGCATTAATGGGTCTTTGTCTCTTTTAACATCCCAGCCTCAGTTTCTGGAAAGAACAGCCTATGTTTTGTAAGAGTTCTGAGTGGTAGGATGCTAATTAGCAATGATAAATTTAATGGGAGGGCATCAGCTCCCACCTGGCTGAAGTTCAGATCTGTGCAGACAGACACTGATGACAAACAGCCCTGGCTTAGGGGAAAGGCAACTTGTCAGTCATGAGTTATCCCCTATACTATGTGTTGGAAGCATATCCAGAGTCTGATGTCATGTCACTTGATACTCACTTTACCTTTGGTCACTGGCCTCTCTTGCCCAGAGGCCCTGCTCCAACCTTCTCCCAGGAATCCCATTACCTCTGCTTCAGTGCTGCTTTCTCCTGGATGTCACCTCTGTGCTATTGGTTCCAGAAAAAATATGCATTTTATAAGGACGTGAAGGTAGGTGCACTGCTCTGGAATCACTTCCATTCAGTTTAACCTGGAGCCCATCTGTGTGATAAGCACATCCACTCCCCTTGCAAAGACATCACCGCCAAGTGATCCTGTGGTTTGCCAGGCCCTCCACCTTCCCTGCAGGCTCTTCACCCAGGGCCATGTTAGAGAGGAACAAAGAAGTGGTGGTAGCGGGGGTCACCCTAAAGGATAGAGCAGGTGCCTAAATCTTCCAGGCAGAAGGTTAGTTCCCAAAGAGACTGTTAGTTACTGGCTTGGGCTTAGGTTACCTGACTGAACTAAATTTATGGTTTTCTGTCCAACCCCATCTTCCAGGAATAAAAGAGCCGCATGAGGAAGAGAAAATCCATTATAGAGAATTGTCCTTGAACTATAATTTCACTGCATATATCATTTTAGTGTGAGAAAATGTATGCCCCCGCTGAAAACATGCAAGCAGCAACCTCAGAGAGGGATGACAGGGTTAAAGGAGACAGGTGCCCAAGGCTCCTGGCTTTGTGTGAATGCTCAAAAAGTAGCTGCAATTATTATTTTTATCAAAACGAAGTTTATAATGACTCTGCTTTAAACATCATAGAAGTTAAAAGAGACCGTCCCAGGGCTGTGTCTTACCCCACTCACGTCAGGGTCCAGGAATGCAGAGAAATGGCCTGACATTCACAGCTTGTCAGTCAATTCCATGGCTGGGGCCAGAATCCCCAGTCACTAGCAGTCTCATTGATGGACTGCAGTCCCAGGTGTTGTGGAAGAGGGCAGGGGATAGAGGAGGGTAGGCACAGTTCAGAGGAGAGCTGCCTACTCTTATTTACGAATTTGACCCTCCCCAGATTCCAGGGACAGAAGTTTAGACTTTCCCCAGTCCAGGCTGGCTAAGGGCGAAATGATTAGCAGAGCACCTGGGCCATGCAGAGGAAGCCACCATGTATATTAAAGAGCTAGGTTCCAGGGAGCTAGTAATGTTCTGTTCTTGATCTGGGTGCTAGTTACAAAGGTGTGATAACTTTCTAAAAAATCCCCAGGTTGTATATTTAGGATTTGTGCAGTTTCCTGCACTTATACTTTGATTAAAGATTTATTTTTTAAAATCACCAAAAACCAAATACCCTCCCACACAACCTCTGGATTCTTCCCTGCACCCAAACTGCTGGGCAGAGATGAGCATCCTTGCAGCCGTTGCTGTAAATTGTCCAGTTTGTTTGTTGATCTACTTAAGAAACAGAATCCCATTCTGTTGCCTAGGCTGGAGTGCATAGCTCGCTGCAGCCTCAAACTCCTGGGCTCAAGCGATCCTCCCATTTCATCCTCCCAAGTGGCTGGTGTGTGCCAGCATGCCTGGCTATAAATTGTCCAGTTTAATCCAAGTCATTGAGAGATTGGGTCAGGCCAGTCAGGACTCCCATGGGATATCTTACTCTTTCACTGCAAAACTCAGAGTCTGACCTTGATTCATTCTTTCATTTATTTAACATGTTTATATGCACCACATGTTTATACTCATCAGATGCTAAACTAGACTTCCCATCCCTCACCCTGAAACCTGCCTGACCTCCATTAGCCAATACATCACCATCTACCTAGACACAGAGTCCAGGAGCTGTGATTCCACCTCTAGTCTACCCCACCTTTCTGGTTTACAAGAACCAATCAGTTATGCTTCAAATTCTGCTTTGGAAAATTCATCAGACTCCAGTTCTTCCTCTCCAACCACATGGCCTGTCCCTCATCCTCTCACTCATGGGCCATTACAGTGGCCTCCTACCTTGTATCTCTGTCTGCAGCCTTCATGGCCTTGAAGATGACCTCTGATATGGTTTGGCTGTGTCCCCACCAAAATCTCATCTTGAATTTTAGCTCCCATAATTCCCATGTGTTGTGCGAGGGACTCAGTGGGAGGTAATTGAATCATGGGGGCAGGTCTTTCCCATGCTGTTCTCCTGATAGTGAATAAGCCTCACAAGATCTGATGGTTTTATAAAGGGGAGTTCTCCTGCACACGTTCTCTTTGCCTGCTGCCATGTAAGACGTGACTTTACTCTTCCTTCGCCCTCCACCGTGATTGTGAGGCCTCCCCAGCCATGTGGAACTGTGAGTCAATTAAACCTCTTTCCTTTATAAATTACCCAGTCTCAGGTGTATCTTTATTAGCAGCATGAGAACGGACTAATACAACCTCCTATGCCAACATCAGAGATAGGGTCATTCATCATCCAAGACCATCAGTGCCTCCTGACTGCCCATGGGGAGAGAGTCTACATCTCTCTACTTGCCCACAAGATCCTTTGTGATCCAAGCACACCTCCTACTGCATTCCTCCATTCACCTACCACCAACTGTGATGGGCCACTCTCTACTCCCCATGGACATCTAATACATTTTTATTTCCATGACTTGGCTCACACTATTCTTCCAATACCAGATACTCTCCCCACTTCCCCATCTTTTGACACTTCACTCAGCCTCCAGGACTCTGCTGAGAAGTGACCTCCTTTGAGAAGCCTTCTCTAATCCTTTGGTCAGCTCTAATTGCCTCTTCACTCAGCATCTACCACATGCTGGTAGTCCTTTAATACCATTTTGCCTTGTCTTGCCATGATTGTTACACAATCAGAAACACCAGCTGGGTCTCCCTACAAAATAGCTTCAGAAGCTGGACCTTTCCAGCCACTTCCAAGACTGCTGGGCACTCTGTCCAAGCCACCACATCTCTTGCTGGGATTTTCACAACTGTCCCCTAATTGTTCTCCTTTTATTCTGGTCTCCTCCTCCACAAGATCTCTTCTTTGAAGACTGGTGCTGCTAAACATCTCAGAGCATATTAATCTTCAGTGCAAAGTCTCTCTCAGAATAAAATCCAAAGTCCTCACCATGGGATGCAAGTTTCCTGGATCCATAAACCAAAACCAAGGCAACTCTCTCCAAGATCCTACAGGATGGGTCCAGTCACTTCTCTACAAGATCCTATGAGACAGAGCCCAGTCACCTCTCTACAAGGTCCTATGGGATGGGCCCAGTCACTTCTCTACAAGGTCCTATAGAACAGGACCCAGTCACATCTCTACGAGGTCCTACCAGACAGGTCCCTATCACCTCCCTACAAGGTCTTATAGAACAGGACCCAGTTACATCTCTACGAGATCCTACCGGACAGGTCCCTATCACCTCTCTACAAGGTCCTATAGGACAGGTCCTTGTTACCTGTCTCCAAGGTCCTATGGGATGGGTTCCTATCACCTCTTTATAAGGTCCTACAGGAAGGGGCCCAGTCACCTCTTTACAAGGTCCTATGAGACTGGACCCAGCCATCTCTCTACAAGGTCCTACATGAAGGGGCCCTGTAGCCTGTCTCCAAGGTCCTGTGGGATGGGTTCCTATCACTTCTCTACAAGATCTTATGGGATGGGCCCTGTCACCTCTCTACAAGGTCCTATGAGATGGGCCCTGTCGCCTGTCTACAAAGTCCTATGGGATGGGCCCTATCACCTGTCTACAAGGTCCTATGGGACAGGGCCCTGTCACCTCTCTACAAGGTCCTACAGGAAAGAAATGCATAGTTTTGGTCTTATATCTCTTTTAAGTTTCATAGATATTTGACCCAAAGAAAGCACTCAAAGTTGGGTAGAGAAAAACCAGGAGGGCTTCCTGGAAGAAAAGGCTTTTGAGCTAGATTCTGAAGGAAGTATAGCAAAACAGAGAAAAAGCAGGGAGAAAATTCAATGAGGAGAGCCCACAGGAACAAAGACATGGAATCAGGATAGAGCTTCACCCATGTGGGGCAAACCCTGGGCTCAAATAGGGGGTTAATAATAAGTGAAGTTGGTACCACACATTTATTCTCTTTTTCTTTTACACTTCCCACAACTTCAGTGGAGGCAGATGGGGATCCAGCAAGAATGCCAAAGCAGCCATCTCATGATGTTTGACAACATTCATCTGAGCTGTTTCATGTTTAACATGTCTTCCAACTCTGTAAAATTACAGAATGGAATATGAAAGATGGCATCTCATTCTATTGCTGGTGAAAAGGATGAAAAAAAAAAAAAGACACCACTTGTTTTTTTCATTCATGCAGCTGATATTGGTTGAGCACCTATTATGTTCCTAAGCACGACACTAGACTCAAGCAATATCAAGTTGGCTAAGACTCTCCAACAACCATGCTTTGGGCTGATAGATGTGTGAACAAACAACTGTGATGTGTGATCAACTGGTGGTGATCGCTGTAATGGAAGAAGGTGACACAGGTGCAGAGGAGGAAATGGCTAACTGCCAGAGAAGCCAGGTAAGGCCTCAAGGTAGAAGCAACCTCTGAACTGAATCTTGAGTGTTTTCCGTAAAGGACCATATGGTAAATATCTGAAGCTTTGCAGGCCATACGGTCTCTGCTGCAACTACTCAACTCTGCCACTGTAACACAAGGTCAGCCACAGACAATAGATAAATGAATGGGTGCGACTGTGCACCAAAATGACGTTATTTGTGGACACAGAAATTTAAATTCTGTATAACTTTCATGAGTCAGGAAACATCATTCTTCTTCTGGTATTTTTCGGCCATTAAAAAATACGTTTTTCACCAACCCGATGCTTAAAAATGAAAATGCAAAAACTTTCTTGGCTCATGGGCCACAGGAAACCAGGTAGTGGGACAGATGTGACCCACGGGTGGTGATTTGCAGACCCCTGTCTTAAAGGATGAATTGGCATACCCCCGGTGAAGATGGAGTTACGGGTTAGTAACAAGAGTAAAGGGGGGTCTCTGCAGTGTAAGGTCCTTAGCAAAGTCTCAGAAACACATAAAGATACAGTCTATTTGGGAAATCGAGGTCTGTTGTGAGAGTGAGACCTGGGGTCCGGGTTGAAACTGGAAAAGTCAATAGTCAACAGTTTTTATATGCCCACTGTTGAACACATCATTATTTTAAAATTATACTACATAAAATTACAATTAAATAAATTACATTTAAAAGAAAATTGGCCAGGCCCAGTGGCTCAAGCCATAATCCCAAATTTTGGGAGGCCGAGGTAGGCAGATTGCCTGAGCCCAGGAGTTCAATACCAGCCTGGGCAACATAGCAAAACCTCGTCTCTACTAAAATTACAAAAATTATTCAGGAGTGTTGGCGCACCTGTAGTCCAAGCTGCTTGGGAGGCTGAGGTGGAAGGGTGGCTTAAGCCCAGGAGATGGAGGTTGCAGTGAGCTGTGATCACGCCACTGCACTCTAGCCTGGACAACAGAGTACCACTCTGTCTCAAAACCAGAAATCACACACACAAAATAAAGATAATAAATACTCAAAAACTCATCACTTCCTCATTATTTCTGATATTTTACTATTACGTTTGCCTGTGAGATTATTTACCTCTAGTGCATCCACATAATGGAGATGCCATGACATGCTACTGTTTCTCTTCCCAACTCTGTATTCTGCTACTTCACATGGGTAGCTTGACCTTGGCCATGATGGGGATATTTACACTACAGGAATTGACAAAGGCTACAATGTAGGGCTCTTTTTAGTCCCCCAGAGAATCAGCGGTTAAGCCTTTACCACTGACTGCAAGCAAAAGAAAATTAAGTCCAGGACTGAAGTAATGATGGCAAAAGTGGAGAGAAGGGGGATGACTGGGATAGAATTAGACTCAACCAGGTAGCTTTGGAGGAATGAGGGAGAAGCAGAAGAGAAGGATACCTCCAAGGCCTAGAAAGCTATTTATAAAGAAGCACTTTGAGAACTAGACTTGGCTCGGTACTTCCTCCACACGCCTTCTCATTGAACAACCCCAGAAGGAAGTGTGGGAGCTCCGAGCCCCAGGCCCCTGGCAGCTGGCGCAGCAGCAGGAGGCACAAAACCCTTGCCTAAGATCACCCGAGGAGGTGCTGCTATGGCCAAGCCCCAGCCTTCCAATCCCCCTGCACCACAGGCCCGTGTCTGTGTATGTTTACATCTCATACATAGCTCCGTGCAGAGCTGTGTGGGCACCCACAGTGCTCCACGAGCGGTCTGTGTGTATTTATAACCACACAGCCATGTGTGGACAGCCCCACATATAGATCTCACCTCCATCACTTCACACATCCCTGAGGTGCCTGGGGCCTGCTTCCTGACCTCACATCGGGGGCTGTGTGCCTGCTAATTGACTCTGATGGGAACTGTGCCCTGCCAGCCAAAGGCATGCAGCCCACCTCCCACAGCCAGCGCCTGCTACCTCCCACCGCCCTTGGGGGCCGGACCTTCCTGGTAAAGCTGTGTGAGAAGCAGCTATAAACATGCCGCAGGCTGACCTGCATATGGAAATGAGGCTCGTGGTTTGCCTGGCGCCCAGCCACAGGCCTGTGGCCTCACTACCGCCAAGTATCTTTAGCATGAACTTCATTCACTTTGCCCCCCTCCACTCCTTTTCAGTCCCTCTCATCTGCTGCCCTGTCTTACTCTCAGTTTGGGGTGCCTCTTTCCAGGCTGGAGTCTTATCCTCAAGGCTGCACGGAGGGCTTGGCCTCATCACCCGCTATCTGACAATAAGAACAACAATATAATCATAGCTTGCAATTTCTGTGCTAGGCACTTCATGTCCATTATCACGCTGAATACACATGGAGGCCCCGTTTTACAAACAAGGAACCTAAGGCTATAACAGGGTCATTTGGTGGGGAGATCAGGACTGAAGAAGTCAAGGTTGGCAGAGTGGTTGGGGCTCCCTGAGTTGCACATGCCATGCTGGGAGGGCCTCTGGGTGCAGGAGAAAGACAAGGAGGCCATCACTAGGCCAGTGATGGTCAAGTAGAGAGAAGGGGATGATTGGCATAGACTCAGCATCAACCAGGTAGCTTGGCAGGATGAGGGAGGAGGAAGAGGAAAAGAAGGATGACTCCAAGCCAGAGAAAGAACTATTTATAGAGGACACTCAGTCATTTTCCAATCAAGAGTGGGGGCAAAGGCCATCCAAGAGGCCGTAATGGGAGGAAGATGCCATTCTGGGGGCACAGGCTGCTCCTGGTTGGGCAAGGTGCTTACTCTTAGACAGTGCCAGGCTCAGCTTCCTAAGGGATCTGATCTGGAAGCTCATATTGAAGACACAGCCTGAACAGTTGCCCTGGACATGCTTCAGGAATGTCAGTCCATCATTTCCTCACTATTTCACAACCTTCCCTGAGGTGGGATCCAACCACCTTGGGGAGAGGAGATGGGAGAGGTAGCCATAAGACTTCTCTTGTTGTCAATGGACAGCAGCCTAGGGAGGCTTTCCTGGGCTTTGTTCTCTCAATGCCCCAACATAGGCTGAAGTTAACCAAGGCTGGAGTTGCGGTCATCTCCTACTTTCATTTGGCATGTCATTGTCCTTTGCAGGCTTACCCTTACCCATAAACATGTATGTCAGCCCCTCCCTCCCTCCTTCTTGACCTCCTTCCTTACCTTTTTCCTTCCTCCCTCCCTTCTTCCTATTCATTTTTTCTACAATTTAACAGAATATTCTTTTTTGAGTTGAAGTACTATCAACGTCCTTATGACCTCCATCTATATGCTCCTGTGTCTTCCCCCTGGGGCCCTAGCTACCTGTGGAATAGGTTCTTTTGCTATCTCCATTTTAGATATGGAGAATTGGGGGCTCAGGAGGATTAAGTAACTTGCCCCATGTTTCACAGCCAACAGGTAGCAGAGCTAGGAATTGGACCCAGGTAGCCTGATGCAAAAGCCAGTTCTCTTAACCACCAGGATGCACTGGTTTTTCTCTGTCTTCCATTTGCAAATCTTCAAATACCTTCTCAAAGGTCATCTCATCCAGCTCCCTGCTTTTAAGCAGGAATGCCTTAACCATGTATGTCCACTTTATGTCTTTCAGAGGCCTTAGAGATTCAACCACAAAAGAGAGATAGTGAAATAAACTATGCTGAGCATCACCAGGAACCAGGAACCATGTGCACCATCTAGTTACATCGCTTGCAGTCACCCATTTGGGGATCTTCCCTAAATCAGCCTCCCATCCCTCCTAGCACTCCTGCAGCATGTCTCCCCTAATTCTGTGCTGGCAGATCCCCACTGCATACCCTCCATCCCCCACTCCCAAGCCTTGGGTCATAATAAACCCAGCTGAAATACAAGTCCAAGCCCTGCCCATTGTCATCACAGTAAACAGCCTGGACCCGAAGGCTGCCTCTCTCACTCCCCAGAAGATTAATAAATCAGATTCAGACGCCTATTGTTCTGGACACAGTCAGAATCAATTGCAGGATTTTAAATCTCTCAGCACAGAGCAGCTGGCTGGCAACAAGAGGCCCCGCAATGTCTCTGGGAAAGCTAGCCAGGGATGGAAATAAGAAAGAGAAAAAGGGAAGACCAAATAATCAATAGATACCACACGCTCTTGGCTATCACACAGTATTGCTCAGGAGGCTGGTCCCCAACTTTATTGTGAGTCACACATAGTAAAGGGACGAGGAGGAGGCAGAAAGTCCAACTGGGAAGAGAGGAGGCCAGAAAGAGCCAGGTCTGGTGGACCCAGGGTTAGCCCTCAGATGGGTAGGACTGCTCCACACCCACCTCCTAACCTCACCGATGGCTAATTTCATCTGCAAATGTTTGAATCTCTCAAAAGTGAGCACTCACTGCCCAAAGCCGCACAGTGAATTCTAGCTTAGGATCCCAGAATTCCCAAGAAGATTCATAGAAATCCTTGTATCTCAGACTCATTCCCACTCCTTTGCCACCCGCAACTCCTAGACTTTGGTTTTGTTGTTTTGTTGTTGTTGTTGTTGTTGTTTAATCCCTTACTCCCATGGGAGATACAGTGTGCCCGCCACTGCCGCCTGAGTGGCTGCTAGCATTTTCCCTAGCTGTTTATGTGGAAAATCATAAAAATATTTGGTGGCCAAAAAAAGAGAGGGGAAATGCTTTGGTGGTCTGATGCAACAGAATTCCTTTGGTGGGGGAAGGAAGCTGGATGTCTTATTCTAATCCAAAAGCATGCATAAATGCTGTATTGACTGAAGAGTACTAGGTAGAATGCACGTTCTTCTCAGAGACCTGCCCCCCACCCAACCCTCTCCAAGCAGACAAAAGCACTGTTGGCAGCTGGCAGAGTGTAAGTCACTTATAACCCGACCACAGGGTTTGGGAAGAGCTGAAAGCAGAAATTCTTGCAGGCTGTGCTCTACCCTGAGTCTGGTATTATGCTCCTGCCCTGGTGGCCTAATTCCCTTGGCTGCAAGAGGAGGCAAGGATGCTGATGTTGATGATGGTGATGGTTGTGGTGGTGATCCAGATATTGCTGTTGCTGCTGCAGCTGATGTTGATTTTTTTTAATGTGCTGCACATTATGTTATAGTTATGAAGCCTCTCTGTATACAATCTCTCCTTTGATGTTCATAGTGACTCCCCGTGGGAGGCAGATCAGGTATCATATCACATCACACCCATTTCACAGGGGAGGAAAATGAAGCCCAGAAAGACAAAGTGTCTTGCCCAAGAGAACACAACTTGCCAACGCCAAACCCTGCAGATCAGCTTTACACCATGTTGACTTGAACTCTGAACAGCACAGTCCAAGGGATTGGTAATGCAAGCTATATACGGCATTTAATATTTTCCAGTAGCCACATTTTTAAGGTTACAAAAAAGCAAGTGAAATTGATTTTTAATAGTATATATAATATAACCCAATATATCCAAAATATTATCATTTCAACATGTAATCAATGCAGACATCATTAATGTGATGTTTTACCTTCTTTGTTTTAATACTAGGTATTTGAAATCTCATGGGTATTTTTCACTTTGAGCACACCTCATTTCAGACTAGCCACATGTGGCTGATGGCTATGTTACTGGCCAGCCCAAATCTGGCCAGTATTTGTCTGATGCAAAAGTCAGTTATCTTAACCACCAGGATGCACTGGTTTTTCTCTGTCTTCCATTTGCAAATCTTCAAATACCTTCTCAAAGGTCATCTCATCCAGCTCCCTGCTTTCAAGCAGGAATGCCTTAACCATGTTAGCAGGAATTGACAGTGTCTTTGATGCCAAATGTATTTTTGAGAAAAACCTCAAAGAGAGGAAAGCAGGATCATTGCTTGATTCATCTTTATTCATTAAGAGGAAAAACTTTCATCTCAACTTCACCTCTTTCTAGTCATGCAGACAAGACACAAAAATTATTTCAGTTGACAAACTGTGTTTTTCCTCTTCTTTCCACCCTCTTTTCCTTATTCTCTTCTTTCTCCTCCTTCTTCTTAATCATCATCTGCTAAAACATCTGATCCAGATATTAGCACTGAGTGATGAGCAGTCATCTATAAGCAGCAACTTGGTCTACCTTCCGAAGGTTTTTTTGAACTGCACCCTAATTATACATAGTGCTACACGAGGCACAGGGCAGAGATAATGATCCCTCCAAGAACACTGGGCACTAGAAAAGGAGGAGGAGGGAGAGAGGAACAGATGGAGGGAGGGAGGGAAAGGGAGGGAAGGAAAGGAGGAAGGAAAAAAAGCATACCAGGTTCAATAGTGCCCCACCCCACAAAACTCATGTTCACCCAGAGCCTCAGAATGTTACCTTATTTAAAACTAGGATTTTTGCACATGTAATGAAAAGATAAGGACATTGTGGTGGGTCATAAACCAATGACTGACGTCCTTAAAAGAAAGATATGTGGTAACACACAGAAGACACAAGTAAGAACACCGGGTTAGTCCACTCTCACACTGCTAATAAAGACATACCCGAGACTGGTAATTTATAAAGGAAAGAGGTTTAATGGATTCAGTTCCGCATGGCTGGGGAGGCCTCACAATCATGGCTGAGGATGAAGGAAGAGCAAAGAGATGTCTTACATGGGGGTGGGCAAAAAAAGAGCATGTGCGACGGAACTCCCCTTTATAAAACCATCAGATCTCATGAGACTTACTCACTATCACGAGAACAGTATGAGGAAAGTGCCTCCATGATTCAATTATCTCCACCTGGCCCCATCCTCGACATGTGGGGATTATTACAAATCAAAATGAGATTTGGGTGGGGACACAGCCAAACCATATCAAACATTATGTAAAGACAGAAGTGGGGCTTCAAGCTCCTGCAGGCAGTTTGGAAGCAGCTGGAGGAATGAGTTAGGTTCCTGGTTGCGGGACATTTTTTTTCTTTTTTAAAACAGACACAGCTGTTGAGTGAAATGCCGCCTCCACAGAGAATCCCAGGCGTCAGACCTTTCAAGCAGAAGAAGAGCTTGGGTAAATTTATTGGGGTAGTTTTCTGGGTTACTCGAAAGAGAGGAGAGGATCTGGCCTTCTCTTGATCTTTGCTTCTTCCCTTGTGCTTGAAACATTCACAGCAATCAGACAAGAGGAAGTTGCTGGAATCCGGGCAAAGTTCCCCAACAAGATCCCGGTGGTAGTGGAGCGCTACCCCAGGGAGACGTTCCTGCCCCTGCTGGACAAAACCAAGTTCCTGGTCCCGCAGGAGCTGACCATGACCCAGTTCCTCAGCATCATCAGGAGCCGCATGGTCCTGAGAGCCACGGAACCCTTTTACTTGCTGGTGAACAACAAGAGCCTGGTCAGCACGAGCGTAACCATGGCAGAGATCTACAGAGACTACAAGGATGAGGATGGCTTCGTGTACATGACGTACGCCTCCCAGGAGACATTTGGCTGCCTGGAGTCAGCAGCCCCCAGGGATGGGAGCAGCCTTGAGGACAGACCCTGCAGTCCTCTCTAGCCCGTGTCGGGAAGGATGTGTGCTCTGACAGACGCGTCAGACGCTGGCAGAAGGGATTGGTTTTCTCCTGTGTGTACGCTGGAGGAGTCTGAGAAGCAGGGATGCCTGGGGTGATCAGCTCCAACCAGCGTCAGCAGAGTGGTGGCTCTTCCTAGTTTACTCTTTGTGCTCCATGCTCTTGTGTTCTTCTAAGAAAAATGTGGGCTGCTCTTGAAAGTTATGTAATTATCACCTTTTTTTTTTTTTTTTTTTTGAGACAGGGTCTTGCTTTATTGCCCAGGCTGGAGTGCAGTGGCACGATCTTGGCTCACTGCAACCTCCGCCTCCCGGGTTCAAGTGATTCTTCTGCCTCCACTCACTGGGTGGCTGGTATTACAAGCATGTGCCACCACACTCGGCTAATTTTTGTATTTTTAGTAGAGATGGGGTTTTACCATGTTGGCCAGGCTGGTCTCAAACTCCTGACCTCATGATCCACCCTCCTTGGACTCCCAAAGTGCTGGGATTACAGGCATGAGCCACCACATCCAGCTATATAACCATATTCTAAATAAGAAATGGTTGGCTTGTGTGATGGTGTTGTGTGATGAGCTGGAGACAATATTTTAAGTGTCTTCTGTGGTATATGTGGGAGGGCCATTGAGGAGTGGGTTTCACTCCCTACCTGTGGGCAGGTGTCCCATCTAGGGCTCGGTCCTAGAGAACCTCTGGCCTGTAGGTTGTCTCTGTGGAACCCAGTGAAGCCAGCGTGAACCATGGTTAGCTCATCTGGAGGAGCCCTTATCCGTGTCATTAGAGAAATTATTCGATTTCCCCAGCATTCACTCTATTTGGTTATTTTCTGTCATTCTCTTTTTGTCCTTCTATACCATACATATTTATGCCAAAGCTGTAACTTCTCAACATAAAGTCATTTAAACCATGTGCATGTTTACTATGTGCCAAGCTGTATTCTAAAATAAATATTCTTTATTTAAAAAAAAAAAAAAAAAAAAAGACAGAAGTGGGGATTGAGTGATATGTCTACAAGCTGCCTTTGACCACAAGAAGCCAGGAGAGAGGCATGGAACAGATGCTCCCTCAGAGCCTCCAGAAGAATCAACCCCACCAGCCTCTTGATTTCGGACTTCAGGTCTCCAGAACTGTGAGAGAATACATTCCTGTTGTTTTAAGCCACCCAATATGTGGCAATTTGTTATTGCAGTCCTAGGGGACTGATACAGAAAGGAAGTACAAACCAGGCATGCTTTCTTGTAAAAAATCAGTAAAGACACGTGATCAAAAAAAGCTTGCAGTTGAGAACGTGAACTTCAGGGCAGCTTCCCTATCCACTCTCTCCCTGCTGCTCATGAAATCAAATCAGCTTCCCTCACCTTCCCCCCTCTCAGTTGCCCATTCTGGTAGTTACACTTGAGCCCCAGGTTTCCTATGAAAAGGTACAGCCTTAAAATGAAGGGTTTAAGTAATTCAAATATTGTCCTATAAAAGGGGGAACAACTTATTCTGGGTGACTTTTGAGGACAGAGTGAAGACCAAAGAGTAAAAGAGAGGAAAGCAAATCTCCACTCTGCTTGTAGAATTTTTGGACAAGCACAACTGGTTCATGGTGAGAGGGATGCCTGGCATGCATGCCTCTAATGAAAGCTGGTCTTGGGGGCATCATAAGGAAGTTAGGGGGATTTCATCTTTCTGCCATCATCAAAGGAATTTCTATTCAAAAAGGAAAATAAACTGGATGGTCACAGGGCCCTCTTCCATCTGAAAGCTGACTATGTGATTCTGAGTCAGAATAGTTTTCATCAATACAGAGGCGGTGCGGTTCTGAAGAGGTTGAGGGAGACAGTGACTGTCTCATAGGCCAGACTCAGATGAGACACTGATATGGACCATATATGGATGGGACACTGATGCGGACCTTATACAGATGGGACACTGACGCAGACCATGTACAGAGAGGACACTGACACAGACTGTATACGGATGAGACCCTGATGCAGACCGTATACGATGGGACACTGATGCGGACCGCATACAGACGGGACACTAATGCGGACCTTATATGGATGGGACACTGATGTGGACTGTATACACATGGGATGCCAACACGGACTGTATACAACACGGACCATATATGAATGGGACACTGACACAGACCATATACAGGTGGGACACTGACATGGACTAGATGCAGGTAAGAATCAGGGTCTGCT
This sequence comes from Macaca nemestrina, assembly GCF_043159975.1. Classification (NCBI taxonomy): domain Eukaryota; kingdom Metazoa; phylum Chordata; class Mammalia; order Primates; family Cercopithecidae; genus Macaca; species Macaca nemestrina. The sequence continues at coordinate 52,451,635 of NC_092141.1, read as the reverse complement.
GGGCCCTGACCTCCAGAAGACATAGCCCTCTTTCTGTAACACATGACCGTGCCCCTAGCCTTGGCTGATCAGAGTCTCAACTGTTTTGACTAATACGGAGAGTACCCACAGAGCTGCGGGGGCTACAGCAGAAAGTTGGTTGGATAACTGGGACCACCAGTTATAGCCATGTGCAAGTTAAATTTAGAGGGGAGCAGGAAATATGAGTAAACAAACAAACAAAAAAAGCCAGGAAAGAGCAGAAAGAAACAGACTTCCAGTGCTCTGCTTCTTTATTTCTGCATATCAAACTACTCTGAAACTTAGTGGCTCAAAACAACAACTTTTTCTGCTGGGGTTACAGGTGGCTCACACCTGTAACCCCAGCACTTTGGGAGGCCGAGGCGGGCAGATCACCTGAGATCAGGAGTTCAAGACCAGCCCGGCCAACATGGCCAAACCCTGTCTCTACTAAAAATACAAAAGTTAGCCAGGCGTGGTGGTGCGCGCCTGTAATCCCAGCTACTTTGGAGGCTGAGGCAGGAGAATCACTTGAACCTGGGAGGCAGAGGTTGCAGTGAGCCGAGATTGTGCCACTGCACTCCAGCCTTTGTGACAGAGCAAGACCCCATCTCAAACAAAACCATTTCCTTCTGTTTCATGAATGTGTGGGTTAGGAATTCAGACAAGGCTCAGCAGGGTAGAGTCTTCTATTCTACACGGAATAGCAGAAGTCACTGCATCATAGTCAGCTGGCAGAAGGGCTGGTGCAGCGTCTCCATGATGACTTCATTCACGTCTGGCACCATGGCAGGGACAGCTGAAAGGCCTGGCTCAGCTGAGGCTGTAAACCAGAGTGCCTCCCTGTGGTCTTTCCAACCTGGCCTCTACTCCAGGGTAGCTGGACTTCTTATGAGATGGGTCAGGGCTCCAAGAGCCAGTGTTTCAGTGAACAAAGTAGAAGTTGCATGGCCTTGTAAGGCCCAGCCTTAGAAGTCACATGGCATCACTTCTGAGATACTCTACTTGTTGAAGCAGTCATAAGCCCATCCAGATTCCAGAGGCAGCGCTATAGGTCCCACTTCTCTATGAGAGGAGGGTCAAATAATTTGTGACCATGATTTGAAACCATCATCCATCCAGAGAGAAAAAAGAGATAGGAAGAGTTGCTTTCTACTTCACAATTCTCATGAGATAGCCTCATCCTTAAAAAGAAACCCTCTTGGCCAGGCGCAATGGCTCACCCCTATAATCCCAGCACTTTGAAAGGCCAAGGCAGGCAGATGACCTGAGGTCAGGAGTTCGAGACCAGCTTGACCAACATGGAGAAATCCCATCTCTACTAAAAATACAAAATCAGCCGGGCATAGTGGCACATGCCTGTAATTCCAGCTACTCAGGAGGCTGAGGCAGGAGAATCACTTGAACCCAGGAGGAAGAGGTTGTGTAGTGAGCCAAGATCGCACCATTGCACTCCAGCCTGGGCAACAAGAGCGAAACTCTGTCTCAAAAAATAATAAGAATAATAATAAATCCTCTTTTTGCTTGGCTAACATGAGTAGGTGTCTGTTCCTGCAACGAAAGTAGTCCTATTATGGGCAAAATTCTGTCTCTCAAATATTTATATATTGAAGACCTAACCTCTAGTACTTCAAAACGGAACTATATTTGGGGATAGGGTGTTTAAAGAGGTTAAGTCAAAATGAGCTCATTAGCATGGGCTTTTATCTAATATAATCAGTGTTCTTATAAGGAGAGGAAATTTAGGATGGGCACAATGGTTCATATGTGTAATCCCAGTACTTTGGGAGGCTGACGCAGGAGGATCACTTGAGCCCAGAAGTTTGAGACCAGCCTGGGCAACATAATGAGACCTTGTCTCTTTACAAAAAAAGAAAAAGGAAAAAAAAAAACCATTACCTCCGTGGGATCCCAGCTGCTTGAGAGGCTGAGGTGCAAGGATTGCTTGAGCTGGGGAGTGGGGAGGTTGAGGTACCACTGCACTCCAGCCTGGAAGACAACAACAACAAAAAAAGGAAATTTAAACACAGATAGGAACAGAGGGAAGACCATGTGAAGACATGGGGAGAAGAAGATGGCCATCTACTAGCCAAAGAAAGAGGTCCCAGCAGAAGCTGCCCCTGCCCACACTTTGACTTTGTACTTCCAGCTCCCAGAACTATGACAAATTAATTTCTGTTGTTTAAGCCACCCAGTCTGTGGTACTTTTGCTATGGCAGCCCTAGCACACTAATACAAGCCCTGACTAAACAAATGTGCCCAGTGTATGAATCTTGGTGCTAATACAAGCAATGGGGAGTCTGGCCCTGCAAGCCTACTAGTTAGAGCAGGGTATGGCCCAAGCCCCGGTAGCTCCAGCGTGCTGCAAGGCATGAAGTATTCTCTTGGCACGGGTTGGCTGCCTCTTCAGTGTGCATCCACTGGAATCAGGACATGTGGAATAGGTGATTCATTTCTTCCATCTCCACTCCTGGCAAATAAAAGCATTTACTATCACCTCTACAAAGGCAGCAGCATGTTCTTCTTTGCAAAAATGAATACACTGTCCTGGTTCGGCTTTCTTACAAACACAGACATGTGAGTGAGAATGTGCATGCATGTGCACACACACACACACGTGCACACACACACTAGCCTTCTATGTCTATGTTCCCTTTCTAACATACTTTCTTCCCTTTTCCATCACCAATGCTCAGCAACCGGGAGTCAAGACACCTCGGTTTGGTCCCAGTTATACTAAATTTGACTTAATTTTCCTAGATTTCTGTTTGTTCAGCTTTAAAATGAAAGGATTGGCCCATCAGTGATTTCTAAGATGACTTTTCACACTTAAGACTCATGGCTCTGCCATCTCAACACAGTGAAGGTGCACTAGGCTAGCATTAGGGCAGCGAGGGTTCTGCTGCTTATTAGCCATGAGCAGTTCACTTCACTTCTCCCAGCCTCAATTTCCTCCACTGTGAAATGTACTTAATGGTGTCCAGCCGGGCGCGGTGGCTCAAGCCTGTAATCCCAGCACTTTGGGAGGCCGAGACGGGTGGATCACGAGGTCAGGAGATCGAGAGACGATCCCGGCTAACACGGTGAAACCCCGTCTCTACTAAAAAATACAAAAAAACTAGCCGGGCGAGGTGGCGGGCGCCTATAGTCCCAGCTACTCAGGAAGCTGAGGCAGGAGAATGGCATAAACCCGGGAGGCGGAGCTTGCAGTGAGCCGAGATCCGGCCACTGCACTCCAGCCTGGGTGACAGAGCAAGACTCCGTCTCAAAAAAAAAAAAAAAAAAAAATGGTGTCCAGGGCCTCTCTGACAGTCTGGACCCAAGACCTACTCTTTATCCTGTAAATTCACTTTCCAGACCCTAAGTGTTCTTTATCTTCTTGTCTTGAACAAAACTATCTCCCTTGCCATCTTGAGCCCTCTCCTTTTCCCCTCATTGCTTTGCTCTATTGACCCCCCAGTACCTCCCCAACATTTATCAAGTGAGGGTCCTGCTCCCATTTTCGGTCTCCATCCTAAGTCAACCCATGCATCACCCTGGCCTCAGTCAATGACCTTGAATCCCCTCCATTTCAACGCCCCTCTCCCACGATCACAGTCACAACCCTCCAATGCCCACCTCTGAAGTCTCCCCATCAACACTTCCCTCCTAGCCACATCCTCTCATATTTCCTTTTCACTAACTCCTACAAAGCCCATCCTTTGCCTTAATTAAGACCCCTTTTTCCTGCATGCTAATTTCCTTCCCTTCCTTGCTGGCCTATAGGTCCTTATTACTCGTTTAAACCACTCTCCTGCTGTCGCTGTCAACCCCTCGCCACCTTGTCCCCTGGTCACATGTAACCCATCAAGCCTTGCAGCTTTGTAGTCAATCCAACAATGAACCTTCTCCATTCCCAGCTCTGGACACCAGAATTTCACTAGAGAGAGAGCAGTCAACTGTGTGGACACATGCCAACACAAATGAATGGCCTCCAACAAGCAGCTGGTGCCCAATAGAGACTGACTATCCTCCCAACTGTCCCCACCAGCCCTTCTTCTACCCCACCCCCAGCCCCACAAGGTGCCTTCCAAACCTCCTCCCAGGAACTTCAGGCCCCCAGCCTGGGAAGCTGACCATCTCACTCTCATGGGATGAGCTCGCCTCCTACTTTGAAGAGAAAATAGAGGCAATCAGGAAAGGACGCCCTCATCTTCCTGCCACTCCACCTACAACTGTGCACATGTGCACCGTCCTTCCTGCCTTCCCTCCTGCTGCATGAAAACGGTGCTTCTCCACCTGTCAAGGGCTAATCCTACCTCCTGTGCCCAGGATTCCACCCCACCCCTTTCTCCCTAAGTCCTTATGCCACCAAGAAGCACCACTCCCTCTACTCTATCTGTGTCCTTTCCCCCAACCATAGGCACCTTTGTCTCAGCACTTATGCTCAGTCATGTCTCTTCTTTCTGGAAAAAAAGAAAGTCCTAGACCTTCGTCCTTGCCCTTAGTAGCAACCTATTTCCCCCCTTACCTTCCTGGCTGATAGACCTGAAAGTCAGAACCAGTCTGCGATTTCTTCCTTATTTGCCACTTACGGATTTTAAATGTGAAAATATTTTAGGGCTTTTTCTTCCAGTTAATATAAGGGCTTATGCTCATCATTTATTTACAAAAGAGTCAAACAATGTGGGAACATTAAAAAACCAAAGTCGGAATTTCTTCTGCAGAGAGAACGAGGTTTTGCATGATGCTGCACGACTTGCTCTCAGGCTCTGTCTGTTCACAGATACGTGCATGTGCCGAGCTCTACATAGATGGGTCCCCAGTCAGTGGGTCATCCTGTAACCTGCCTTTCTCACTACACAACAGGCTGTGGGTGTCTTTCCATGTCAACAAATGTGGAACTATATCATTATTGATGGCTACTAGCATCCTGTTTTATAGACTTACCATGATTTACTGAACTCGTCCCTGTTGATGGGGGTTTAAGTTTGTCATTTACACTTCCCCACCCAATTCTCGTTCCTGTCAAGTAAAAGAGAAACTCATTTTAAGCATTCAAGAGAATCTGTCAGGATTCAATTGCAGAAGGCACAGACACCTCTCTTCTCTCTTGCTCTCTCCCACGCTCTCCATTTGAATGGTCTCCCATCTCTGCTTTTTCCTCAGCATCACTTAATTCTTCCTGCTCCTCCACACAGCGCCCACTGCTCCTCACCACAGGCCCTGGCCTATCAAGTCCACGCACATACAAAATCATGGCTCCTGAGTCTACGCAGCCTTTACATTTGCTCCCCAGTGAACACACTGTTCACTCTTAACTCTGATGCAGATCAGCCTTTGCCTCCACCGTCTTCTTGGATGTGTGGCAAAGGTTACATCCATTCCAGCAGGACTCAGGGAAGGTGCAAACACACACACACACACACACACACACACACACACCCCACTGCCAGTGGCAGCAGCATCCAAAGAGAACCTCAGAGAAGGTCTAGGGACAAGACCCTTACCTACTGACTATGGCAATGTGACCACAGTGGCTCCACCATGGCCTGGCAGCCATGGGGACTGGCGGTGAGGACATCAGCTCTAGTATCTCACAGACCTGGGTTTAATCTCCTTCCCACTCTCTGATCTCAAGAAAGCCACACAAGGGCTCTGAGCCTGCTTCCCTATCTGTAAAATGTGGATAACACTCGCTGACTTGCAGGGTTCTTCTGAGGGGCCACCATTGCAGTGATTTGCTGGCACGGGTGCTTGGGCAGGGAGGAACAAATGGCAGCTGCCATCACTCTCAAAACTGTGGTGGATGTGGACTATTCCGCCTCCCAGGGAAAAGGTCACAGAGGAGCAGAAGATTCAGGAACCTGCCAGCTGGGCTGGACAAACTGGAGTCTAAGTAATGACAAGAATAGAGGCCACCATGTGTTGAGTGCCCAGGACTTGATTAACTTATTTCTCACATAAACCCCCATGAGGCACCAATTAGGAAATAGAAACCGCTCTGAGTCCTTAAAATAGAGGGAACTTAGTGCGCGGAATTGGCTTTCTTGGTGACAGAAGAGCAAAGAAGCCAAATAAGGATAGTGAGAGGGCCCAGAGATGAGCCATAGGAAGAAGGCACCATCCCTGCCCCTAGGCACAGCTGGGCATTTGGCTCTGGGGTCACCCGGAAGCTGGAATCACAGCATCCCTGTCCAGCAGAAGCCAGAGTCCTGAAGGAAAAGCAACTGCTTCTAGAAAGTAGGCCCAAGGCAGAGAGAGAGAGAGAAGAAACCCTCTGGTTTTTCTCTTACTCTACCCCCCAACCTCCTGCCAATGCCTCCTACTGGCAAAACTCTGCTGGAGACCAGATGTCACAGGAGCCTGCAAACACAGCCTCCCCCACCCCCACCACCACCACCACTTCGATGCAGAGCAAGGAAGAGGCATAGAACGGATATCAAAACAAATAGGCCCAGGACCAGCACAGGCACCTTTCTCATCCCCACTCACACATGAAGAAGCACAGAAAAGTTAAACAACTTGCCCAAGATCAAACAGCTGACCTTGGAGTGGGAATGTGAACCCAAGCAGCCTGTCCCCTGAGCCCATGATCTCAACTGCAATGCTACAGCACCTCCCCTAGCGCTGTCTCACAGCTCTCGGCTTTCTCTTACTTTTCTCAGTCTTTCATCCTTTCTCTTTTTTTCTTTCTTTCTTTCTTTCTGGCACAGACAGCAGTGCTGGGGCAGGCACAGGGCTTTGGGGTTTCAGCTTCAGCTTTGTTACTGATGATCTGGGTAAAGTTACTTAATCTGGTCCATCAACATGTATTTATTGAGTACGTACTACACGTTTTCCAAGCCTCTGTTTTCTCATCTGGACAATGAGTATAATGATATAATGTAGCCAAGCAGAGACAGCAAGGTGACTGCATACAGCATTATTACATTTGTTCCAAAAAATGCTGCTTCTCCCACTCTTCCCTCTTTCTGGCCTTTTTGTTCCTGCAAAGCTTTAGGTTTTCCTTGCCAGACTCACTGCTCATCTCTGCTGGTGGTTCTTGGAGTAGATGTCACTGGCTCCTATTGGAGCTAATCCCCCAGAGAAGCAACACACCCCCTACCCGTGTCACCTCCTGCCCTCCAGGCCAGCTCTACCTCTGTCAGCACCTCAGTGCCCCAAACTGGAAAGTGGGTTGAGGGGATAATGCCCAGCTGTCTCCCAGCTTGGCCACAAGGATGAGGAAGGGGGTGCGGACAGAGGAGCAAGAGGGAAACTCACAATTTGGAAGTGTGAAAAAGCATTTAAAATATTTAATAGCATGAGCAATACCAGTAATAGCTTTGGGCAGCAGAATTTGGTGTTTGTTTACTTTCCCTGCTCCCAGACGTCCCGCTGCTTTGTACAGGAAGGAAATAAATAGATGCTGGGCACATTCATGCAGAATCCATCAGCCAGGCAGAGTGATGTGATCTGTTCTTAGAACAAGTCACGGTGAGAAGACATGGCCAGCCGGTCTGAGCCCCCACACCACATGCTCCCCAACACCCCCACCGTGCACCCCACATACCTACTCTCACCTGCCTCTGGCCTCCCTGCAGCCCTGATGTCAGGGACCCAGGAGTTTGTTTCGGAAGCCATGTATATCCCATATGCCCAGTGTATAGTCCCCTGCACCCGCAGGGGAAGCCCATCCTGCCTGCCAGCTTGTATGAGATAGCGAAATTGGAAAGACCACTATGTCTTCTACAAGCACTGCAGCCCTGGCAAGATCTGTTACCCTGAGCCTCAGCCTCCTCCTCTGCAAAACAGAGAAAGAAGCACTTGGTGGGTTGTAGGAAACAGAAGATGCAGGGTAGGGTGGGTTTGAAGAGAACTTCATGAAGGAACTGTTTATGGAAGTGGAAGCAGGGCTAAGGGACCCAATGTGGGATGTTGAGACACCCAAGGACTAGATAATGTAAAGCTGTTACCTCCCCCAGGGCTGAGAGACCAGGCAAGAGCTGGTGACAGGGAGGGCCCCACCACTAAGAGCTATCACTGTGAGAGACACAGAGCTGTGGCACAGAGCAGGCAGAAGGGAAACACCCCAAACTCTCTTCTCGCCCTCTGATTTCCTGATATTATCTCCCCTTGGACAAGCCCAAAAGGAAACCACAGGGCAAGCTAGCCCAGTTAATGTGGTCTGTAAGGGTCCAGCCTCCCTTGCATAAAAGGAAGGGCAAAGCATGGATCTGGAAGGGGAACAGCCATCACACCCTCTCAAAGCACGTCTGTTAAGTGAAACACTTGGCACAGTGCCTGCCCATAGTAAGCACTCAGTGCATTCTGGTTCCTGTTGTCATCATTATCAATTACATTCTTTGTCTGGCATGAAAACTGCCCCTTCCCTACAGCTCTGTTCTTCCGTCCCCTCTTCCTCCATTCTAGGGAATTAACTGGGATATCCCTTTGAGGCAGGAGAATAGGGTCTGGAAACAGGGAGCCTTCACTTCAGCCTCTGATTGGTCATGGGCCAATTCTTCATTTGCATAGGGCTGATTGGTCATGGGCCAAGTCTTCATTTGTATAGGGTGTAACTCTACTTCAGCCTCCAACAGGGTGAAACCAATAGGAAATCTCTAAAAGGTACTTAAAGATTTTGCAACTCATGCTGCTGAGCTGCTCGCTTGAGCCCGCTCCCACTCTGTGGAGTGTATTTTCACATCAGTAAATCTGTGCTTTTGTTGCTTCACTCTTGTGTTGCTTTGTTTGTGCATTTTGTCCAATTCTTTGTTCAATGCACCAAGAACCTGGATGATTCATAGTCAAGACCCTCCACTGGTAATACCTTGTCTTCTTAGGGAGGAAAAATAAAGATGACAACATTCAGCTCCATTCTAATGATCAAATCTCATCTCTAGTCTCACTTTACAGAGTTTATTAGGGTGCTAGGGACAAAGGCAACTGAGACACCAAGTCCTCCTTTATCCTCACCAAAGCCTTACTTAGAACCCTTTGCTCAGAATTGATTCCATTTGATTTGTCAAGGAATCAAGGAAACCATTCGGCATTGACTGGGCCCCTGTGCTGTGCCCTGCACATTCTATGCTCATACCTGACTCAGCTTAGTAGTTAAGGGCATTTGCTTTGGAGCCAGGCCAATCTTGGGCCATCTAGTAAACTTCTATAGCCTCAGTTTCCTCCCTGCCAAAATAAACCTGCTGCCACCCTGCAAGCTGCTGTAAGGATAGTTGGAGAAGGCCTGGCACAGAGAAGACCTTCCGTAACCTCTTGGTGCAGGTGTGACAGATGAAGAAACGAGCACCAGAATACAAAAGGGATTTCCCCCGGACCCACACTAGCAAGCTGCTCTTGAACCCAGTTTTGCCTTGGCCCAAAGCCGGTGGCTTTCTGCTCTGCACCCCACACTGTCTCTCGCAGTCGACTTATCCCCATCAGCAGATAGGTGCGGTGTTTCAAAGAAACCAAAAACATTTTCTTCCTTCTTTGTTTGAGAACATATTCTGTGTTTTTATTTTTCTGGGAATTATTTCTTTGTTGTTATGGACAGATGGGAACGTGTGTGTGCAGCCATTGGCCTCTGTGGATGGCAGCTGTGGACGCAGCTCAGAAAAACATAGGGTAGCAGGAGGGAAGATTTCTGCTTCTTCAGAGAGGCAAATCCAAGCAAAGAAACGGAGGGGCTGACCTCAGCCTGTTCTTTGGAGTTTTCTTTTATTGATTTTTTTAGGTTTTTCATTTTTTGTTTTTGAGATGTACTCTGGCTCTGTCGCCCAGGCTGGAGTGCAGTGGCACAATCTCGGCTCACTACAACCTCTGCCTCCCGGGTTCAAGCGATTCTCCTGCCTCAGCCTCCCAAGTAGCTGGGATTACAGGCACTTTCCACCAAGCCTTGCTAGTTTTTTTTTTTTTAGTAGAGACGGGTTTTCTCTATGTTGCCCAGACTGGTCTCGAACTCCTGACCTCAAGTGATCCATCCGCCTTGGCCTCCCAAAGTGCTGGGATTACAGGTGGGAGCCACCGCGCCCAGTCTGGTTTTTTCTTTTATTGAAATGGCCAGCCTTGGGTTTTGAGTCAGGACTCTGGGAACCCCAGCCCTATTCCTGGCCCACCAGGAACCCAAAGCTGCCCACTTTCCCAGGTCCCAGATCTAGAAAGTAGATCCTTTTTTCTCTTGAAAGGCTGTGGGGTGAAGTCAAGTCATCCAAAAGTCCGGGATCCAGGAAGTCCATGTTGTGGGTGGTTCCAAAATGAACTTTGGAGTCAGCTAGACTTGGGTGTGAGTCCTGATGTGAACTTTATTCTATGGGACCTTGGGCAAGTTTCTTCATCCTTCTGGTCCTCAGTTTCCCCATCTGTGAAATAGGAGTATTAAGGTATAACTCCCGGTGTCATTAGGAGGGTGCAGTGAAGTCAGGGTTTAGGGGAGACTTCACACTGCTGGGAGGTGCATTTAGGGACAGGGCCTCAGGGAGCGAAAGCCATCCTCTCCTGCCACTCAGGCCAGGGCTGCCAAGAGCAGCTTCCCAGGGCTCTTTAGGCCGAGGCCAGGCTCCTGTCTGTCGGCCTCAAGTCTGAGGGCCCTTCTCGCCTGGGTTTCCTGTTGTCCTCTTTTACTCTTTTTAAAGAAAAGAAAAGAAGCATCCTTCCTCTGGAGACCTTTGTCCTGAAGCTAGCCGGGAATGCTAGAGACAGTCAGTCCATGCTGAGTGTGTTGAGCCACTTTCTGGGTTTAAAAAAATATATTATTGTTTACCTAACAGTTCTTCTGTGAGAAATGGGTGTCTGTTCCTTTAAACAGAGCACAGGGCAGACAGAGTGGCTCCGGGGTTGTTTGCAGCAGAGAGGAGGGGGAGGGAGAAGGAAGGCATCCTGTTGTTGAGTAGAAATGAGAGAGAAGCCAATGGACAGACAGACAGACAGCAGAGGGAGAGGTCAGCAGAGACCCAAGCAGTGGAGCTCAGCTGTTTTTGTTTTTGTTTTCTATGAAAAATTTGCTTTGAAAAAGCAAATTTTTTTGCTTTTCTTTCTGAAAGAAAGAAAAAAATTTACAATTTTTTTTCTTTTGGCCTGTATTTTGCCAGTCTAACCCAAGATACTACTGGTTTTCTTAAGACCAGGGAATCTTTTTCACCTGAACTTTGCTGGGGGATGACATTTCAACGTAAAGAAAAATAAAAAAAAGGTCCTGGCAGTCTCAACTCATTAAACTTTGTGCAGAAGATGTTGTGAGCTTTTCCTAAATTCAACACTTGGGAATAGAAATCAGGAATAATCCATCTTAATATTTACTGAATGGCCATGCTTTTCCTACATTATCTCCAATCATCCCAACATCCCTGCCAGAGAGGTTTATGTATCCCTATTTTACAGATATGGAAACTGAGGCAAAGGCAGATTAAGAGCGTGCCCAAGATTAGGAAGATACATAGGAGGCAAGTCGTGGGCTGAGGTTTCACCTCCTTTGTGAACACAACAGCAGGTCCAGCGGGGCACGAAAGGGGAGAGGAGAGAGACAGCGTGGACTTCCTGGCTGTGTGATTTGCCAGCCTCTAGTATAAATACTTCTAGCAACCCCTTGGCTCTTTAGGGTTCTCCAGCAACAAGGAACAAGCCCAAGATTGTAAACTCCCAAGAGTAGGTCTAATTCAACCACCACCATTGTCAGCAACATTACAGAGCATTTTAAAAATTTAAGAGATGTTTTGTCAATTGCCACATCAGACTGTGTGACTCTCCTGCTGACATTTAGGAGGTGGCCCCCGAGCTCCTGCATGATTTGGTCTCTGCCTCCTCCAGTCCCGTCTCCTTGCTCACTATGCTCTCCATAAATCTCTCAGTTCCTCAAACATGATGCTACCGGCATCACCTGGGAGTAGGTTGGAAATTCAGTTCTGCCCCACTCCAGAAGTACTGAGACAGAGTCTGCCTTTTAATAAGGCCCCCAGGTGCACAGTGAAGTGTGAGAAGCACCACTCTTGCACATTTAGCTTTTCCACCTCGGGACCTTTGCACATGCAGCTCTCTGTCTAGAACACTCTTTTTTTTTTTTTTTTTATTTGAAACGGAGTCTCGCTCTGTAACCAGGCTGGAATGCAGTGGTGCAATCTCAGCTCACAGCAACCTCCACCCTCCCAGATTCAAGTGATTCTCCTGCCTCAGCCTCCCAAGTAGCTGGGACTACAGGCACGCATCACTACACTCAGCTAAGGTTTTTTTGTTTTTGTTTTTGTTTTTGTATTTTTAGTAGAGACAGGATTTCACCATGTTGGCCAGGATGGTCTCCATCTCTTGACCTCATGATCTGCCCGCCTCGGCATCCCAAAGTGCTAGGATTACAGGCGTGAGCCACCGCTCCCGGCCACACTCCTTTTTTTAATCTTGAATTCTGACATTCATATGTCCTGAGCTCATTATGTCACTTCCTCTGAAAAGGCCCCCTTGACCTTCCAATGAAGTTATTTTTTCTTAAGAGTCCAGTTCTTTTCTTTCATAGCACCTATTGCAGTGTGTAATTACATACCGACTTACTGAACGTCTGTCTCCATGAAGGCTGAGGCCATGACTCACTTGCTTACCAAGGACATAGTAGAAACTGCACAGACACATGCCGAAGGAATAAGCATGGTGCTGTTTCTGTGCAGCATCAAAAGAGTTCACAGACAGAGTGCATTGGGTCTCTCTAGGCATTTGGTCTCTGCAGGCATTTTTATTCAGTTTCACCAAATATTCACTGAGTGCTATTATGTGTCCGGAGTTGGAGTCATACGTGTAAGGAGGCCTGGTGTGACAAAGTGGATCCCAGAATTTGGTGTAGTGACTCAGTTGTCTTGTTCAGTGGACAAGGTTGGGGGCTGAATGAAATAGCCCAGGAAGTGTACATTTCTGGTGATTACAGCAATGAACCCTCAGAAGGTGAGAAAGGAAATTAGCATTTCCTACTCCCCACATCTGGGCCAGGCACCTACATGGTTAGCAAGTGTCAAAGAGGGATTTCAAATCCACTAGAATAACATATGAATTGCTTAACTAAAACCCATGCCTTTTGCCTTTTAAGTAAGATTAAAAATGCACACAGTTAAAAATAAGATAGTATAGAAGTGCTTCATCACTTGCCCCCCTTAGTTCCATACTCCAAAGATAACTACTTTTTATCTCTTTTATCTGTTTCTTCTGGTAGCTGATTTCAAATCTCTGAGTATTTTTATTTACTGTTTCTTGATTTGTTAATTTTAAAACATCAGGAAGCAAATTTCGCTGTTTTATATCACTCTCACCTCCTTTATTCTCCCCAAATAATTATATCACTATTATACTTGTAAATATAAGTTGATATGGTTTGACTGTGTCCCCATCCAAATCTCAACTTGAATTATATGTCCCAGAACTCCCACGTATTGTGGGAGGGACCCCGGGGAGGGGGTAATTGAATCATAGGGGCCAGTCTTTTTCCCGTGTTATTCTTGTGATAGTGAATAAGTCTCATGAGATCTGATGGGTTTATCAGGGGTTTCCACTTTTGCTTCTTCCTCATTTTCTTTTGCTGCTGCCATGTAAGAAGTGCCTAAGGCCTCCCCAGCCATGTGGAACTATAAGTCCAATCAAGCCTCTTTTTCCTCCCAGTCTCGGGTATGTCTTTATCAGCAGCGTGAAAACTGATTAATACAGTCAATTGGTACCAGTAGAGTGGGGCACTGCTGAAAAGATACCTGAAAACGTGGCAGCAACTTTGGAACTGGGTAACAGGCAGAGGTTGGAACAGTTTGGAGGGCTCAGAAGAAGACAGGAAAATGTGGGAAAGTTTGGAACTTCCTAGAGACTTGTTGATTGGCTTTGACCAAAAGCCTGATAATGATATGGACAATAAGGTTCAGGCTGAGGTGGTCTCAGATGGAGATGAGGAACTTGTTGGGAACTGGAGTAAAGGTGACTCTTGTTATGTTTTAGCAAAGAGACTGGTGGCATTTTGCCCCTACCCTGGAGATTTGTGAAAATTTGAACTTGAGAAAGATGATTTAGCGTATCTGGCAGAAGAAATTTCTAAACAGCAAAGCATTCAAGAGGTGACTTGGGTACTATTAAAGGCATTCCATTTTATAAGTGAAGCAGAGTTTAAAAGTTTTGAAAATTTGCAGCCTGACTATGTTATAGAAAAGAAAAACCCATTTTCTGGGAAGAAATTCAAACCAGCTCCAGAAATTTGTATAAATAGCAAGGAGCCTAATGTTAATCCCCAAGACCATGGAGAAAATGTCTCCAGGCCAGGTCACAGACCTTCACAGCAGCCCCTCCCATCACAGGCCCAGAGGCACAGGAGGAGAACGTGGTTTTGTGGGCCAGGCCCAAGGTTCCCGTGCTGTGTGCAGCTTAGGGACTTGGTGCTCTGTGTCCTAGCCATCCACCCATGGCTGAAAGGGGCCAACCATCAGCTCAGGCTGTGGCTTCAGAGGGTGGAAGCCCCAAGCCTTGACAGCTTCCATGTGGTGATGACCTGCAGGTGCACAGATGTCAAGAACTGAGGTTTGGGAATCTTAACCTAGAATTCAGAAAATGTATGGAAATGCCTGGATACCCAGGCAAAAGTTTGCTGCAGGGGTGGGGACCTCAAGGAGAACCTTGCTAGGGCAGTGCGGAAGGGAAATGTGGGGTCAGAGCCCCCACAGAAACTTTCTACTGGGGCACTGCCTAGTGGAGCTGTGAGAAGAAGGCCATCATCCTCCAGACCCCAGAACGTAAATTCACTGACAGCTTGCACCATTTGCCTAGAAAAGCTGCAGACACTCAACACCAGCCTGTGAAAGCAGCCAGGACGGAGGCTGTACCCTGCAAAGCCACAGGAGCAGAACTGCCCAAGACCATGGGAACCTACCTCTTGCATCTCCCTGGATGTGAGACCTGGAGTCAAAAGAGATCATTTTGAAGCTTTAAAATTTGACTGCCCCACTGAATTTCAGACTTGCATGGGCCCCATAACCCCTTTGTTTTGGCCAATTTCTCCCATTTGGGACAGCTGTATTTACTCAATTCCTATACCCCCATTGTATCTAGGAAGTAACTAGCTTGCTTTTGGTATTACAGGCTCATAGGCAGAAGGGACTTGCCTTGTCTCAGATGAGACTTTGGACTATGGACTTTTGGGTTAACGCTGAAATGCATTAAGACTTTGGGGGACTGTTGTGAAGGCCTGATTGGTTTTAAAATATAAGGACATGGGCCGGGCGCAGTGGCTTACACCTGTAATCCCAGCGCTTTGGGAGGCCAAGGCGGGCAGATCACGAGGTCAGGAGATCGATACCATCCTGGCTAACATGGTGAAACCCCGTCTCTACTAAAAATACAAAAAAATTAGCCAGGCATAGTGACGGGCACCTGTAGTCCCAGCTACTCGGGAGGCTGAGGCAGGAGAGTAGCGTGAACCCGGGAGGCGGAGCTTGCAGTGAGCCGAGATCACACCACTGCACTCCAGCCAGGACGATAGAGTGAGGCCCCATCTCAAAAAAAAAAAGTAAGGACATGATATTTGGAGGATGCAGGGGCAGAATGATATGGTTTGGCTGTATTCCCACCTAAATCTCAACTTGAATTGTATCTCCCAGAATTCCCTGAGCCTCAGTTTCCTCATCAGCAAATGGGAATAACCCTTACCACATAGGAATGTTGTGAGGGTCAAATAAAATAATGGTAAGGCACAATAGAAATGTTTATTGTTATGGGAAAGTGAAAGTTTACAGCAGCAGACAGGAGGGGTAACTGGGAAGGCAATGAATTGGAAAGGCCTTTTTCAGCATTTTGAAAATAATTAGATAGGCCTGCTCCATGCTAGATTCCCACCATCTCTGGTTCAAACATCAGCAACATGAATTCTCATGTCTCTGAGCAGTATAATAATACCTTACATTTACATAGCGTGTTAGGCTTGCAACATGCTTTCTCATGCATTATCTTACTGGATTTGAGTCTTCCAATATCCCTGAGAGGCAAGGAGTACCAGCATTCAAATTTCCATTTTACAGACAAGGAAATTAAGAGTCAGCATGATGCAAACATGATCAAAATCATAGAGCTAGGAAGCTCTGGGACCAAGCTCTAGTAGAACTGGAACCAAATCCAAACCTTCTGAGACAGGAAGCTTGTCACTGCCCTGCACTATGATGCCAAGAAAGGACATCTCAGGGCCAAGTGTGGTGGCTCATGCCTGTAATCCCAGCATTTTGGGGGGCCAAAGCAGGAGGATCACTTGAGCTTAGGAGCATGAGACCTGCCTGGGCAAATAGGGAGACTCCATCTTTACAAAAAATATAAAAAATTAATCAGGCATGGTGGGGCACACCTGTGATCCCAGCTACTTGGGAGGCTGAGGTGGGGGGGTCATTTGGGTCTGGGAGGTTGAGGTTGCAATAAGCGTCAGTAGCGCCACTGCACTCCAGCCTGGGTGACAGAGAGAGACCCTGTCTCCCAAAAAGAAGAAGGAAGGAAAGAACGAGGGAAGGAAGGAAGGAAGGAAGGAAGGAAGGAAGGAAGGAAGGAAGGAAGGAAGGAAGGAAGGAAGGAAGGAAGGAAGAGAGGGAGGGAGGGAGGGAGGGAGGGAGGAAGGGGAGAGAGAAAGAAAAGAAAAGAAAGAGAAAAGAGAAAGAAAAAAGAAAAAGAGGAGGGAGAAGAAGAAGGAAGGAAGGAAGGGAGGGAGGGAGGGAGGGAGGAAGGAAGGAAGGAAGGAGAGAGAAACTTATGTGTATGCAAAGGTTACTGGGAACAAGTGAGTACACTCATACACCTTCCTGGACTTGGGATGTCTTAATCCAGAGATGGCTAGCTGGAGACCCACTGGGTCAATCAGCATGCCAGAGTTTTGTTCAATAGTAGCTCAGTGTTCTCAGAAGTGCTGTATGTGTCACCATTCAGACATACCTAAACACAGTGGATGCTACCCCATGTAATCTCTCCACCTCTGTGCTTCTGTCACTCACACAAGGTTCCAGGCCTTAGAAAGGAGCATCTATTGGCTGAGCCTAGAAAGGGCACCTGTGCCTGAGCTGTCAGGAGCAAAGATAAAGAGGTATTTCTTATTCACCTTCCACAATGGGAAGCAAGATCCTCCATCCCAGGCCACCCTGTGTGACTGTGTATTACACAAAGGTAGACTAAAGAGGGTGCATAGGGGCTGAAACCTAGCCTACCTCTGCTCTTCGAGTCCTGTGTCCTGGCCCAGGGCTTGGTACATGGAGCTTGTACTGAATTTTAGGCTCCAGCTACCCTCTCGGCTGAGCACTCCTGTGCAGTGTACAACCTGCAGAAGCAAACATGGCAGCCCTGTTTCCTCAGAAGAGCTGGCAACGCTAGATGCCACTCCCACATGGCAACAATTGGAGGGAGCCCAGTCATAGCTTTCCTTCTGGGACAGGGCACACACTCCCGCATCACCACACTCCCCACCATGCCTACCTCATTTGTTTGTGTCACCTGCCAGTCCCCTAAGGTAATTGAGTTTATGACCCTGTCTGAAACAATAAATTTTGTTACATTGGTTTATCCAGGTAATTAGTTTCATGGTCTATTTCTGAATGGCATTTTTCTTTCCCACCCAACCCCCTTTTCCAGCAGTCCTAGTTAATCTATTTATTTTTACTCTACCTCTTTCTAAAAATACATACAATACAACAAGATTTTTTAAAAGTCAGACTCCTGGTAATCTCTGGAATGTGGGAAAAGCACTCTTACCACAAAGTTATATTAAGAAGTTTAATTATCAGAAAATTACTGTATAATAAATATATCAAACATTAAGTATGTACACTGTATATGTACACTGCGAATTCCTGGGCAACCTCAGTCTATAAACCCATTCACCTCACCCACAACCTCAACCGACTCTTTATTCCTCTTCTTTGGCTGGCATGGGAGACTTTGAGGTACACTTGCTTCTGTATTTATAGCCTCCCACCTTTTCCAGGACCCACTAGGTATGCTGAGTTTTCCAGGCAGTCATGAGAACTTTGTCAGCTCATCCCAAAGTTTATGATCATTTCTCCTTTCTGTTGGTATCAGCCCACTCCCAAATTGTTTGCCATTTACTTTTTTACTTCCTATCTTTAAAGAAGCCATGGGACTCATGGTTGCTATTGCGGGCTGTCTCAGTCAGCCACCACCGCGTAACAAACAACCACAAACAGCACAGTGCCATATAACAGGAGGTATTTCTCACCCATTTGCCTGAAGGTCACATGGGGTGGCTTCGCTTCAGGCCACAGGTCTACAGGGCACCTGGGGCAGCTTTGTTCCAAATACCTCTCATCCTACTGGACTCATATCATATTTTTCTTGTGGCAATGGGAGAAGTGCAAGACAGCAAGCTCTACAGCGCAAGCACATTTCAACTCCTGCTCATGTCACCTCCATTAACATCTCATTTGCAAAAACAAGTAAAATGTCAAGGCCCAAAGTCAAGGACAGGGAAGTGTGTGTGCCCCCTAGAGATAGGTAGAAGAGGAGGGAGTGAATATTTACAGACAATGGCCACTCTTTGCCCTTTTGGTCACAAATATTCACTTCTTTCCCACATGCAAAATACACTCACTGCATCCCTAGGACGCTCCAAAAATCTTATCCAACACTGGTATTGAGCTGGAAATCCATGTTCCATGCCAGATCTCACTGAGGCTCCTCTTGATTTGATAAGGACCTAAAAAATCAAAAAGACAAGTTGTTTTCCATAGGTACCCAGGTACGGTGGAACAGGTGTAGAATCACAAAAACACTGCTACTTGGAAAGAAAAGGAACGAGAGTCACTCAACACTGGCTGGGCTGCAGCAATTCTGATGTTCTCCTGGGAATTTTTGGCCAGGTCCTCCTAATCCAGGAGTTGAGAATTTTCCTTGGTTGGGCCCCTGTTCCACACTCAGTCCTTTCTTCTGTGGGTTCTTGGCTCTGCCCTGTGAGAGATTTTCTCTTACCATCAGCCTTGATCACTTCGAGAGAGCACATCGGAGAATATGACAATGACTATACTCTCAGTCTGCTTCCTGTCTATAAGAAGGTGGGGCCCCAGAAATGTGTTTTCATCTCCAACAGTTTCATTTTCTTTTAGACAAGCCTGGTGGTAGTTTTGACAGTAAACTCTCTCAAAAATTTTGTGGGTTTTCTGTGCATTTGATTCCATTCAACTCCAGGCACCAAAAGCACAAAATCCACAATTTCTTGGAGACATGCTTCTTTCTCTCTAGACTCACACCCTTAATTTTTCTATGAGTTCTTTTGTCCAGCTGAAAGGGTACACTGGACACTTGTGCCTTCAGAGGAGCTGCATCTTAGTGGATATCAGCATCAAAAACTTTAAGGAAAGCTAGTGCAATTGAGCAAAAAGTTTTAGTGATTTTCCTTGTGGCCAAAGGAAAACGTAATGAGACACACAATTAAAATATGCATCCTAGTTTGTTAATTGAGGCACCTTTTTTCCTAGGGACCATCAAGCACAGTAAGCAAGATAAAATTCAGATGCAGAAAACTTCCTACAGTGAAGACAATGTCCCACAGGCCCAAGAACTCAATGATTACCTTGGGATTAAAAAGAAGGGTCTTGCCGGGCGCCGTGGCTCACGCCTGTAATCACAGCACTTTGGGAGGCCAAGGCAGGCAGATCACGAGGTCAGGAGATTGACACCATCCTGGCTAACACAGTGAAACCCCGTCTCTACTAAAAACACAAAAAATTAGCCAGGCATGGTGATGAGTGCCTGTAGTCCCAGCTACTCAGGAGGCTGAGGCAGGAGAATGCAGTGAGCTGAGATCGCGCCACTGTACTCCAGCTTGGGTGACAAAGTGAGACTCCGTCTCACACACACACACACACACACACACACAAAAAGGGCCTTTCACAGTTCATGAGAACCTCAAGCTAAGGCTTTATATCCTAAAGGCAGCATTCTGTTTTGTGGGGGAGATTGGAACTTGGGATGAGGGAAAAAAGAGAAGGCATTTAAAGCATCTTCCAAGAGAGAAAAACTCAAGATTTACCCAAATGTTTCTTATTTTATTTTTCAAGCTGCAAAAAGCTGAGGAGAATCATAAAATTAATTAGCTTAGTTAACTAGAGAGCAAGGAAGATGTATTATTTCAGTTTCATGACTTGTTAATTTGCAGGTGTTATCGTTTGTACTCTAATGACTTGGGGATATGACTTGGTCTGATGGCTGAGGCCTGATGCAGAGATTTGTTTTTTGAGTGTGTTAGGGAGCTAAGATCCTAGGTACTCCTACATCAGGTTTAGGGAATAGTCAACCACTCTGGCTCATGAGCAAGAGGCTGTAATGTCTCTTCCAGCCTGGAGGGGCAGGATGCCAGAAAAGGAGAGTTACTAGACTGGTAATAGAAAGTGTTTGAAAGAATCGGCCGGGCGCGGTGGCTCAAGCCTGTAATCCCAGCACTTTGGGAGGCCGAGGCGGGTGGATCACAAGGTCAGGAGATCGAGACCACAGTGAAATCCCGTCTCTACTAAAAATACAAAAAATTAGCCGGGTGCGGTGGCGGGCGCCTGTAGTCCTAGCTACTCAGGAGGCTGAGGCAGGAGAATGGCGTGAACCCAGGAGGCGGAGCTTTCAGTGAGCCGAGATCGCGCCACTGCACTCCAGCCTGGGCAACAGCGTGAGACTCCGTCTCAAAAAAAAAAATAAATAAAATAAAAGAAAGTGTTTGAAAGAGGCTGGGCGTGGCTCACATCTGTGATCCCAACACTTTGGGAGGAAGAGGTGGCAGGACCACTTGAGCCCAGGAGTTTGAGACCAGCCTGGACAACATAGGGAGATCCTGTCTCTACAAAAAAATTTAAAATTAGCTGGGTGTGGTGGTGCATGCCTTTAATCCCAGCTACTCGGGAGGCTGAGGCAGGAGGATAGCTTGAGCCCAGGAGGTTGAAGCTGCAGTCAGCCAGAATCACTGCACTCCAGCCTGGGCAACAGAGTGAGATCCAGTCTCGAAAAAACAAAAAAGAAGAAAGAAAAGAAAAAAAGTTAAAAAAGAGAAGCTTCTTGTGTTAAAATTTTCCTTCACCATATGGAATGAGATTTGGTTCCTGGGACAGTCCATTCCCAAACTCACTGCCTATTTGGGGCCTTTGTAAAACAGTGCCAGCCCCTCCAGTTCAGTAGTTTATATTATTACATTTTGTTCTAGAAGCCAGGCTTCAAAGTTCTGGGGGCTGCTTTGTCAGAGGAGGACAGGGAGATGCGGACATCATATTTATGGCATATCTTTGTTTGGAATTTCAGAGAAGTGAACTCAGTTCAGAGCTACTTTGAATATGACACTATCCTCCTTAATTTGGCTCTGTTGGGCTTGAAGTGGAGGTGGGGGATCAGAGGAAGAAAGACAGGAGAGTTGACTGGATCCAAGAGGTTAAGTTTTAAAAGCACTTTGGAGTTAATGTCACCAATACAAGGGGCAGTTTTGTCTCCTCAGCCTGTGTTCTGCCTGGCCCACGGCTGAGTGCTGAAGCCAGAATTTGGTCAAACTCTTTCCCAGATTCCCAGCTGGGTCTCCCCTGTCCTGGATTACTGGCATTTTCTCTACTTACTAAATGTGCTTTGTGATCTCAGCTAGTGGGAAGCAGAAAACCCACTGCTAAACAGGGAAGCAACTGAAAACCCAAAATGCCAGCGTGTCTAGTCAAGTACACGGTAAGGCACTACCCCGTTCATTCATTAATCTCTCCATTCACAAATATCTGTTTTCTGTCCATTGCAGTGTGAGGGCTTTCAGTTCTAGAAGTTTCATTCAGAACTGAAAAAGGATAACCAGTCGTGGTCAGAGTGGTTAGAATAAGGGAAAGTGCCTTCAATCTAGACAATGTGGTTGAGTGTAGCCTGGTAGCAGTGTCTCCATTAGATATCCCTCTCTAGCTGGGGTATCCTAAAGAGTGTCATGAAGAATGAGATGGAGCCAGTGGGTTAGTAAAACAATTAAAGAACAAAATGAAGAGCACTCTCAGCACTGGCCCCCAGGGAAGGTTACGAATTGGAATAGAGCACAGCAAGCCTCATCTAAACCTTGCCAAAGAGACCAACCCCAGGCCACTGCGGAACTCGGGGCGGCCTCCCTGCTGTGGGGCAGGCATCCTTGGCGGGCAAGGAAATCATCAAAGGCTCCAGCAGCAGGAACGCTCCAGCCATCAGACAGTGGAAGACAGATTTCCTCTAAAATGTGCCTTTAAAGGCAGCTCATTTGCCTTCATGGGCCCCGGGAAAGCCTAAGATAGGTGCCATCCAGGAAACCCAGACTCTTTAAGATCAACATGGTTTAATGCAGCATAAGAGCCTTAGGTCAGACCAAGAAATGACTTCCTGACTGTAAGGGCTTATTGGACCATGAAAGCAGACTCCTAGAGAGACTGTGAAATTGCCTTCAAAGTTTTTAGATTGTGCGTGTGTGTGTGTGTGTGGTGGGGAGGGGAGGCAGTGGATTGAGGGCCAGCCCAGAGACTGGTAGAGAGGTTTGATGAATTCTCAGGCCACTCCATCTCACCCCGGGAGGCACTTTCCAGCCTAAGAACTGAGGTTTCCCCCTTTCTGGGTAGATCATTGGGTCCAGAAAACCAGCAGGGGCAGCAAATATTAAACTCTGCCTAAATTGCTCTAATGTCCTTGGGGGCAGCAGGAATAGGATTAAGCCTTCATTTTTTACTTTCTTCTTTTACTTTCCAGAGATGGGTCAACTGGGTAAGCTCCAAATCCTCAAACACTAAATAAGAAATATTGTCAGTCTGGAAACCATTTTAATATTTTAAATACGTGGGGTTTCCCCAGCATTGCAACAGCTGTGGGACGTAAAATAAAATCCATTTCTCTCCAGCCCCTGGGCAGCTCTAAAGTATCAAATGGTCAGTCAGGATGATGGGAGGTGGGAGGTAAAAGGTGAGAGCTTGGGGGGTTGGCAGGCAAGGGCGGGGTAGAGGGTGCATTTTCTTCGTGTTGTAGAACATTTTTTTAAAATAATCAGATCCAAACCCTCAGAGTCCTGGGGAGCTATGGATTTTGGATCAGAAGAATGTCTGAGAGTTTTGGAAATGCTTCCAAAATTTGAACACAAACTCCCTGGGTGACCCAGTTGGACTCAAGCAGGCTGTGCCTCCAGCAGCTGGACACTGACATTCCCTGGTTTGAAGAAGAGAGAAAGGGTGGGAGGGTAGGGTAGGATGGAGCCCTTTTATCTGGGCTGTTGGGATTTGTGATCCTCCTCCAGGATAATTCTAAATGGGCTTATAAGCACAATTGCCACACAGAGCAGATGCCACAGCCTACTTGGTTAGATGAGTTCACGTATTTAATGAATATGTATTGGGCCCTTGCATTGCTTCAGGAAGTGAGATAAGGGGTTGGAACTGGGCTTCTGATGACGGCACCAGTGGCCCTGATCTTACCTGACCTTCCCTCCCTGCTATGTCCCTATCCTTGGTGCTTTGGAGAGCACAGAACTACTCATTCATTCATTCAATTGTTCAATGCCTTCAGTAAATACTCACTGCAGTCTTCCCAAGAGCTAAAAATACAGCAAGGAATAAGACAGCCCAGCCCACTGCCCTGCTCCTATGGGGCTCACACCCTAGTGACAAAACACCCATAAACAATGAACAATGATATATAATAGAGACACATAGATAGAAGAATTCTTATATTTATCAATAGAAGTATGACTAACTTTATATATGTATCAAATAATTTTAAACGGTGTTGAGTGCTATGAAAAGAACAAACCAGGCTCAGGTAATAAAGAGTAACTGGAGTGAGATCCAATATTAACTCAGGTGGGTGGGAAAGGCCTCTCTGTGACATGTATGCTGACACCTCCTGCATGTCCAGGAGCCAGCCTGGCTCCTGAAGTCGGGGGAAGAAGCTCCAGACAGAGAACCTGCCAGGTGCCAAGGCCATGGGGCAGAAAGGAGCTTGGCATGTTCAAGGAAAAGAAGAAGGGCGGGTGGCTGGGGCATAGGGAAGGAGCAGAGTTGGAAAGAATAATATAGATCCAGCTGGAACTTAGCCCAGAATTAGTGCCAGCTAGAAATTTAGAGGTCACTGGATTCAATTCCCAGATTTACACTTGGAAAATCTGAAGCTCACAGAGAAAGTATGACTCGCTCAGGGTGACCCAGCAATTGGGAGCAGCGCCAGGACAGGTCCCTGTGCCTGCGGACACTCCTGTGTAGTGTCATTCCACTGTTCATGTCTGTCACGTGTGTCAAAGCTCACGTGTGTGCAGCACAGACCCTCCAGCAGATTCCTGCACATTTACTGACCCCCGGAGACCAGCGTGGCCCTTCATGGAGGAGTCGGGTTTGGAAGAAAAAGCAACAGCAGCAGGAGGTGGTAAAAGAGAAGAACGAAGAACCCAGACTTCAGTGTTAGCCAGAGCTAACCTCAAGTTCACATTGCCCCTTACTAGATATATGACCTTGGAGACATCATTTAATCTCTGTGAGCTTCAATCTCGCCATTCGTAAAGTGAGATCACAGTCCCACCCCATAGATGTGCTGTGGGATTGGTGTGAGATGGTGCATCGAGAAGACTTAGCACAATATCAGGTGCATGTGAAAAGCCCCCATTGCAGGGTCATCGTTACATGATTATTATATAATCCCAGGCCTAAAGGAACTTCCCTCATCATGCTGGAGAAAACAAACATCCATGCACAAACACTGCAAACACTCTACTCTTCTTCATGGACTCACCAAATATTTCTTGAGTATTCATTCTGTGAAAGGCACTTGCACTGATCACCAGAAATACCTCAGAGAACAAACACAAATGCTGCCCTACAAATGTAGAGGCAGGCAACTATCCACATAGCCACATAAAAATAAGTGAAAATTTGCCATTGCAAGAACTACTAGGAGAGGGGTATTTGCAGTACTTTGAGAGACCATCAGGATTTCAGTGACTTGGTCAGGGAGATCAGCACAGACAGCATAGGTCTCCCTGAGAAAGTAAAGCTTGGGATGTTATATGATGAGCTGGGGGTAGCCAGGCAATGGATGAGAAGCAAAGTACAATGTTCCAGGCAGAAGGAACAGCATGTCTTAAGACCCTGGGATGGCGGGTGTGAATAACTGGGCAGAGGCTGGACCACTAAGATCTTTGTGCCAAGATAGGGAATTTGAGTTTTATTCTGAGAATAGTAAGAAGCATTAAAGGAAATTTAAGCAGGATGCTTGGAATATAATTTTGCCAGTCCCTCAAATGTATTAATTCATTCAACAAACATTTACTGGGTGCTTTGTATGTACAAAAGACTGTTCAAGACACATGAGGATAAAGAATTTTCCCCAGCCACAAAGTCTCTTACAGAAGAGTGGAGTAGACAGACATATTAGCAACTGTTACCTATAGAGGAAAGAGCACTGGACTTGAGTATTAAAGACATAGGTTCAAGTTTCAATTCTACCCTTTATTTCAATTCTACCAGAGTTTCATGAGGACAACGACTAAGTTTAATTATGTCTGGGACCAATCACCTGACATGCAGGAGAATCAGCAAACTTAGAATGATTATGTCACCTTGGGAAATATCAATAAGAGAAATATCAATAAGGCCTAATTTTTGTTTCATATATTATCATCTTTAAAGACCTTTCACATACTGGATCTTATTTTACCCCCACAATATCCCTGTTAATGTTATGGAGTTGAGGTGAATTCAGCACTGGCTACATAGTTTGAGGAGCCAAGTTCAAGATGAAATGTGGAGCTCTTTGTCCAATTAATAAGAATTTCAAGACAATGACAGCAGAGCATTAAACTAAGTGCAGGATTGTTGTGGGCATGGGATCTGGCGTCACTGCACAAGTTGTGCATACATAAAGCCAGCTCTGAGTAAGTTCTGTTTCATTCACTTTATGGATGAGAAACAAGGTAGAGTGACTCTGTCAATGTCACTTAGCTCACCGAAAGATTGAAGCCTCAAAATAAACCCAGGACTTATGACTTCCTGCTGAAACAGGACTGCCCTGGTTTCTGCCTGAGTTGCAGTGTTCCTGGAAGGGCAGTTGGAAGCATCTGTTTAAACGGTGATATAGACAAGAAATTGAAGGGAAATGTTCAGGATGCTGCCCTGTGTGAAACCTTTCAGCAATTCACGCTGCTCTTAGGACAAAGCCTAAAGGCTTAGACTGATGCACAGAGTCCTTTCATGCTCTGACCCCTGATTAAAATTTTCCAGCTGCACTGCCCACCTCTGCCCACTCCTTCAAAATGTGCTTTACAACACACACTTCTTGCCATTTCCCAGCTGGGTCTTGCTCCTTCTGGCCTCCAAGCCTTTACTCCCAGCCCTCCCTCTGCTTCAGATGCTGTGTTGTGAAGGGGGACTACAAGTAAGCCAGCTGAGGAATGCAGCAGGATGAGGAAAGGCAGCTGAAGCACAGGGAAATCATGACTGATTTTTCTGCATCTTTGGAATAGCTATCCATCCTGCCATCCACCCACCTTTCCCTCCACCCATCCACCTATCCACCTATTCATTTTTCCATGTACCCTTTCATCTATCGACCCATCTCCCTTCCATCCATCTATCCATCCATCCATCCTTCCATCCGTCCATCCATCATCCATCTATTCATCACCCATCCATCCGCCCTTTCATCCATCTGTTCATCCATCCTTCCTTCCATTCATTCATCTATCCATCATCCATCTATCCATCCATCCATCTATCTATTCATCCACCCACGTACACACCCATTCATCTATTCATTCACCTATCCATCTACCCTTCAATCCATCTATCCACCCATACATGTATACATCCACCCATCCATCCAATTATCCTCCCATCCATATTTCCGCTCATCCACCCATCCATCTTTCCATTCATTCAACAATTATTCACTTAGTCTCATATGCTATACGCCAGGCACTATGTGAAGCACTGGGGATCCAGCAATGAATAAGCTACATTTCCTCCCCACAACAGAGCTCACAGTCCAATGGAAGGACAAACAAGTATAACCCATAGCTTGAATCCCCAATTTCATAACCTATATGAATCAGGACTCCCTTCTCACAACTTATGGAAATTCCACTTTCTTCCTCTTGATCCTGTCTCCATTCCTGTGTCTATAGGTGTCATCCCAGGATGGTCTTGAGCCAGTTAGGACACAGTTCTAAGCCCCTTTACCATTTTTCCACAAGAAATACAAATCCAGCAGTGATATCGTGGGTTTAGTGATTTGACTGTAGATCTGAGAAGCTACTGTAAAGGATTATGTTCCACATGCCACAGCCTTCCACTGTCTTGCTGCTTTCCCACCAATAATTGTCCAGTTCCCCAAAGCCCAAGCTATTGACAAGAAACCCTCCCCGCTGCACAGACTCCTGGAAGTGTAATCTAGTCCTCACTCCCTAATATGACGTACTGCCCCTGCCCCAAGACAGTCAGCTGTCCCTCAAATCTGGTGAATATAATGTGCTCCAACTCATGACACCTGTAAATAGACTGTTACAGTACAGAGAACAGTGAGCTCTACAACAGAGGTAAGGTCAGGATGCACACACAGAGGTGGCAGAGAAAAGCCAAACCTAAACTAGTCTTGGGCTTTGGGAGGGGCTTCTGGGAAAGATTCTTAGATAAAGAGTGGGTGATGAAGAGGATATTTCAAGCACGACAAATAACAAGGACAAAGACACCAGAAAGCTCACTGTGCTTTGCAATGGGGACACAACTGGTTCAATAGGACTAGAGAATACAGTATGGGGAGCAACAGGAGACAACACTGGAGAGGGAGGCAGGCAGGGGCTAGCCCATAAAAGGTGGAGCAGGCCATGCTTGGGATTCTGGACTCTAAGCTACAGCAGTAGAACTGCTACTGAGGGCTCCTATGCCTAGAAGGGACTCGATTTGAGAATTTTAGAAAGACAGTATGGGCTGGGATATGGGGTCACTCAACCCTAACCTCAAGGCTGTGATAGCCTCCAGCTCAAGGCCAAAATTATTACAAGGCAGCAGTCCTTTCCCCTCCCAAGGAGTAGGTATGGGATCAGACCAGTCCTGGAGCTTAAGGTCTTGTGATAAAGACAGACAGTCAGAGCACAGAGTGGCTGTCCTTGTTTCCCCGGGGAGGTGGCCTAATGCCCACTCTGTTTTCTAACAACTTTTCTTGGGTATGTATCAGACCAAAAACTAGGTCCACAAGATTCACTGACTGTCGAGACCTGGTCAGAGAATTCATATTCATTTTCAAACGTCTTTGGTCAGCAAAACTTCACATGCACTTTTTCCAGAGTCCTTTCCTCCTCTTCACACCCCCTCCCCACCCTGTTGCTGCTAATTGTAAAAGCCACATGCACTACAAGGGAAATGGAATCAGTCTGGTCCTGGTTCATTCACCTTCGAATCCTCAAACAGGCTGTTTTATAAGAGACCCTGGACTTCCAAGACACCCTCGCAGGCTCCCTTAGACAGTGTCTTGTTTTGAGTTAGGAAATTTTATTTTGCCAGAACCTGATGTTCAAGCTCAATATTAATGTCAGAACCCACAAAATGTGAGCGGGTTCTAAATTTGGAAAAACATGGTCTCTAATCTCTCCCCAAAGCATTCCTTCAGCTATTGACTTTGGAGGCAACTTCTCAATACTATGTAACTGTCCATTGTTTGCTCTGAATGACACATGGAGCCTTCAAACACAGGAGGTGCTTACTTAGCAGATCAATATATCATCACCCCCATCATCGGCATACATTGGTTGAACATCGTAGAGGAAATCCAACATACAGCCTGCTTCCTGTCCTGGCAAAGCCACCAGATTGAGTCCTGTTTCCATGCAACACTTCTGCCCTGACTTAAACTTTGACTCCAGTGTCCTTTCTGAGCTATTTGCACTGTGAACATAGCACCTAAAAAGATTTATTAAAAAAAAAAAAAGTGGAGGGCGAGTGTCATTTTTAGAAAGGCGAGACACCCAACACATCCTACTCTGAGTAGATTTCTTTGACAGCTTGTGATGTTGCCTGAATGGTAAACATATCCTCAGACTCCGAGTAAATAGTCCATGGCATGTAACTTGGGTATAAAAGAGGAAATTTTACACAACGTGGCCACAGACGCCTTGTCATTTCCCAGAAAATTAGAGGGTCTTCCAGTGACCCTGTAAATTTATCGCACGAGTACTCTTCCACAACTTCAGAAACAGATGGGGCCTGTTTTGATAATGTTTTCCAGTCCCCATAGATAACATGCTGGGGGTGACGGGAGAAGGTGAGAAGCAAGAGAGCCTGCTATTGCTCCCAGAAACTCAGCCTGTGGGCAATCTGTGCCTCTGGTCATCTGAAAGACACTTTGTTAGCACCAAGCATTTCGTTGCTGAAGGGAGCAGCAGCTAATTTTTTTACTGGGTAGCCTCTTTACTAAAGCTGGAAGATGTGAAAGGATTGGCTAAAAGACAGGTTCAAACCCAGAGGACGGGCTGGAGTCAAAGAGAGGCTGCAAGGCATCTTGAAGGCATCCCTCTGCCTCCAGGAAGGATCAGAGAGGTTTTGAACCCAGGGGAAGATTTCACAGCCTCTGGTGGCAACCCTTTTCAGCATCTCCACAGAGATGGGGAAATACAAATCAATGTCTTCCAGGCAGTAACTATTGGTTCACCTTAACCCAGGCCCTTCCATCAGTAATAATAATAGCTAATATCAACTATTCCCAGGCACTATGCTGAGCACTTGATGTGTTAGGTGAAATATATCATCTATTCCTCACCAGCCTGGATGCCAGAGGAGGAAAATGAGGATCAAAGAGCTCACAGCCATGCACAGTGTCAGCAGCTGGTGAGGACAGAGCTGGGAGCAGAGGTATGATCTGTGCAAGTCTCTTGGGCGCTCTGTGCCTGGGTTTCCTTACCTGTAAAGTGAATGGACCTAGTAACAATATAATACCAAGGCTTCAAGGACTTTTTGTTTCTGTTTTTTGCTTTTTCACTTTTGTCTTTTTTTTGACCAGGTCATGGTTCTTATTTCCAACTGTCATCATTCATTTGTCCATTCCACAGTGTTATTAAGCACTTTCTGTTTATGTCTCTGCCATTCAGACTTTTAATCAGAGCCTTTATAATTAGCCAATTCATCGCCTCTTCACAGTGGGCTTTACACATCACTATCATGCCTTTAACAAGCATCTCGTTATGCTACTGTCTGTTTCACAAAAACTAACTGATATCTGTTTTTACTTGGCTGTTCACAAAGTCCCTTCACATACACTTACTCATGTCATCCTTATGAAAACACAGCAAAGAAAAGAAAAATAGATGTAATATTACTTATTATTATTATTTTCCTATTTTACTCATAAGTAAAGTAAGACCCAGGCACATTAAGTGAATGCTGGAGCCAGAATTCAACCCCAGTCTTGTGATACCTAAACCGGAACCCTTTCCACTACCACCCACAAAATGAATGTGGACATGGCCTTCCAGGAGCTGCCACATAACAGCAGCGTTCATAGGAACACACCACAAGCACAGAGGGTGGGGAAGCTTGGTGATTAAGCACACGGACTCTTAAATTAGACGGCCTGGACTCTAAAACTTGCCTCTGACACTCACCAGCTGGATGAATGCAAGTGACTTAACCTCGTGATATATCAGTTTCCTTATGACTAAAAAGGGGTTAATAATAGTACCTACCTCAGAGGATGACTATGGAGATCAATGATTAATATACATAAAGCTCTTAAGACAATGTCTCAATTTAATTAATATCTTCTAATTGTTAATTGTCTTAACATTATTATAGATGCACCCAAAAGCAAACAGAGGCTGTGAAGGGCAGGACAGAGTTGAGCAAAGAGGCCTACCTCCCCCGGGGGAAGAAAATTAACTGAAACTAACAGTCAGGAGATGTGGTTCCACTCCTCATTCTGCCACTTACCATCTGTGCAATCTTGACAGCGCTACAATTGTAAAAGCAAACTAGCGTCACTTGCCATAAAGAGAAGGAAAAATAAAAAATCAATGAAAATAAAACAACTGTCACTAGGTAGCAGTGCTGACTGAGGTACCGTCTAGCCCCAGGGGCCTGCTCACTCTTTGTTAAAAAGGAGAAATAAGTAAGCATTAAAAGTATGCTGGAATTTTCTCCTTTTCATAGCAGGATTACAAATAAAGTAAGTTCATCACTCTGTGATTTAATGTAATTTAATGCTATGTCTGTTTGCCACTTAACATTATCTCCCTGCCATCAGCAGAGCACCTCACACACATTTGGGAAGTTGGAATCAGAGAGAGTGTAAAGGTGAGAGGATGAAGGCTGGGTCGTCATTTAAATTTAGGGGCACTCCTCCTTCCAAAGCAGCCCTTCCTGCTAGTTAATACCTAATCCAGACAGGGCAAGGCAGCTCACACCTGTAATCTCAGCCACTCCGGAGTCTGAGGCAGGAGGACCTCTTGAGCCCAGGGTTTCAAGACTAACCTAGGCAACATATTGAGCCCCCTATCTCTACAAAGAAATTTAAAAATTAGCCAGGCATGGTGGCATGCACCTGTAGTCCCAGCTACCTGGGAGGCTGAGGCAGGAGTGTCATTTGAGCCCAGGAGTTCAAGCCTGCAGTGAGCTATTATCCCACCACTGCACTTCAGCCTGAGCAATAGAGTGAGACTCTGTCTCCATTTTTATATATATATAAAATATTATATTATATATTATTATATCTATTATATATAATACTCCATGTTATATTAACTTAAATTATATATTATATGTTGTATCATTTATTATATTAGTATATATAACATATATACAAATATGTATAATACATTATATATATATAGATACACACACACACACCAAGTTAGATAGGCCAGCAATTAAGAGAAGATGCCCTTACAAACTTGCTTTTTTCAGGAATTTTCACCTTGCCCCAAAGGCTACCTTGGAAGTACTATAATGGGCCAAAGAACAGAGAAGAGCACCCAAGAAAGGTCCTTGTTCCAACAAGATCACATGGGAAGAATTTCAGCAAAACAAAGCAGCAGCAAAGGACCTGTGGCTTTTCGACCTCAACTTTGAGGAGAGTCTGCTGACTCCTCAAAGCAAGCTAAGAATGACTGAAGATTCATCATGTGGCTGAAATTTCAAGGTCACTACTATTTCTTCCAAAAACATAAAAGTATAAAAAATGGTTTGCCACCTAAGATTGGTTTCCCAGACAAACGCCAAATCATCCTGTAGGAGAGCCTAACCCCGCCATGTGTGATCTTCCCTTATACAGCCCCTCCAATTTGAGGAACACCATTCATCTCCATTTCAGCACTGCCCTGCACACTCAGTTGGGCCACCTCACCCATTCCGTGGCATTAAATACCATCTATGAGCCAATGACTCACAATCTACAACACCAGCCCAGCCTATCAGCTGCATGCCAGACCCTACCCGACACCTGCCCCGGACATCTCACTAGAACCTCAATCTCAATGTGTGCAAAACTGAACACGTGATTTGCTCTGCCCCAAACCCACTCCCTTCCACCATCCACTCTTCTGTTCAGACTCAAAACCTAGAAGTCTTCTGTGATTCCTCTTTCTCCCTTGTTCCCACATCCTATCAATTCTGTCACCTAAATCTTTGCAGAAACCATCCACCTTCTCCACCCTGACCCCTCCCACCCTACTCCAGGTCACACTCATCTCTCCCCACTGCCTACTACAGAGGTTCCTAGTTAATCTCCCATGCCACCTTGGCTTCTCTGTAATCCTCTCCACTCCATCTGCAACAACTCCATGTTGCAGATAGCTACAAGAGACGTTTTTTAGATGTAAATCTCATTACCTTATTCTCCTTGCTTAAAATACTTCCGCTATATCCTATTACCCTTGTAATGAATCCTCAAAGCCTTACTGTGGCTATGAATCAAGGCTATGGATGGCCTACCCCACCCCTGCCCCATTTCTGCAAGCTCACCTCAACTCACTCTCCCTTCCTGTTGTTCTCTCCGCTCCAGCCCTGCAGGGCTTTTCTCTGTTTTCTTAAACTTTCCACGTTTTCAACTTCAGGGTCTAGCACAAGCTTGGAACACGCTACCTCCTCTCTTTGCCTAGCTACCTGCCGTTCATTCCAGACAGCAATCCTCTGGAGGCCTTTCCTGATCTCTGGGCCAAAACAGGGTCCCCTCACCCCTGTATAAACTCCATAGCACTCTGAGCACACTGGCCTTCTCCTTCTCCTTCCCAACACTCAGCAGAACAGTAATTATTGTTCCCCGTTAGGCTGCACCCTCCATGGAGACAGACCCACCAATATCCCCACACCTAGTACTGTGTCCATGAATATAGCAAGTGCTTCATAAATATTTGGAGACTGAGTGGTAACTGTGAGGATCACTCCCAAGCAGCCTGAGTCCCCACCCACACAAAGAGATCTGAGTCTTCCTCTCCATCCAGTTTCTGAAGAAAACTCAATAGCATGCATTTTGGTCTTGGAGAACGTGGTATCTCATGACACCACTGGGAACACTGACAAAAATGTGGCCATAGTGGGTTCACCCAGCTTTCAGGAAGGAATAAGTGTCAGGTCATGCTGCATCATCCACAGGAAGAGCATGAGCTGGTGCCGACAGCGTGGGGTGTCCCAAGCTTTTGGTCTTGGGTTTCTCTTCCTAGAGTATTTATATCCATCCGGAGAAGCCGGCTGGCTTCATTAATTGTGAGCGTGTATCCACTCATAGCAGCCATATACCAAATGTATCAAGTATCAAGCCTAATATGGATA
The DNA here is from genome assembly GCF_043159975.1 of Macaca nemestrina. Lineage (NCBI taxonomy): Eukaryota > Metazoa > Chordata > Mammalia > Primates > Cercopithecidae > Macaca > Macaca nemestrina. The sequence continues at coordinate 52,417,940 of NC_092141.1, read as the reverse complement.
TCTTTGTTGATTTACATGTTGTTAATAAGCAACATGAAGTGAATGTCTAAGGTGAGATGCCAAATGTTTGTCTTCCTTTGTCTTCTCAAACGTGCAAGGTTGTTGGTTTGGTGTACTGTTTGTTTTCCATGGAAGGATGACTTTTTAAAAGAGAAAGAGGGAGTTATGAGGCCCACAGTCATTTGATGAACTGAATAAGGACAAACATCCAGGTCACAAGTGGCAGCAAAGAATGCAAATTCTATGTCCAGTGTCTCAAAATAAGGACCACTAACACTTAGTGGAGATTTGTGCCAAGCACCATTCAAAACAAATACATTAATTCATTTCATCCTCATGACACCTCTGAGAGGTAGGGGCTACTATTACCCCCATTTTGCAAATGAGGAAACCAAGGCCCAGAGAGGCTTCAGTGACAGTCCCGTTTAGCAAGCAGTAGAGTTGGGATTTTCACCCAGGAACTCAAACTCCACAGAAGCAGTTGCACCCCAGGGAGATCCATTCAGTCCAAAGCAGAGACAAACCCAAAGGCCCACTTCCAGAGGGCTCAGACCCCTGCCCTAATTTGATCTTTTCTCTCTTGAGGGCCACAGAGAAACCATAGCCACAGTGCTGGCCTCAAGGAGTTTACATTTTTGCAAGGAGATCAAACAAGAGCACATGTATTTACAGTAACATAAATTAGTAAGTGTGAAATGCCTGCAAGGGATTTAGATGCTGCAAGGAGAGAGAGGTCTGAAGCATCGACTGATGGGTCTGCCTTCCTGCTCTGCAGTTGCCAGGTTCTGTACCTGTGGGCAAGTCGGTTGCTCCCGCTGAGGGTAAACTTTCCAATCTGTAAAATGGGAAGATGATGATAATGATGACAACATCATCTCTAGTTCCTATCTCACAGGGCTGGTGTAAGGATTCAATGAGAGAAAGCATGCAACGCATTTAGGACAGGGGATATGATATGTTCAGTATGCACTGGCCCTTATTTCTAGCAGAGGAGTTCGGGATATCATATATTCACTCACAAACATATATTAAGCACCTCCTAACAATGCACCGGGAACTGTGCCAGGTGCTAGGGCTACAAAGAAGAATGAGACAGTAGCCAGGCTTTCAAAGAGCTCATCCTCCAGAGAAAGGGACAGTGGGGGAAGCAGACTACCAGGAGGGTAGGAGTCTTGAGTCCTTGCAAAAAGAATCAGAGAGGGTGCCTTGGAGGAGGGTGACGGGAATGCAGGAATGGGGTGAGGGTGTTTCCCATGTGTACAAAGCAACGGCAAGCAGGCAGCTTCAGGGCATCCTATCTGCCGAGTGGGTAGGATTGGGGATGGGCCTTGATGACCACACACAGTTGATTCCAGGGACACTCAGTTCGAGGTTCCAGGCAGGTAGCTCTGATGTTGTGAAGTCTGCCTCCAAGTTCTGAAGTTCTCTTTACCTCCAGACTCAGCTTGAGATGAGAGAATAAGTACTCAACATTGAAGTGGAAATCTAAGTGGGTTTTTCTTTTCTTTTTTTGTGCCCTGTTATTTGCCTGTTAGCTAGACTGAGGATAAAACTGAATTTATGTCTCACCAAGGAGGCACAGGAAAGTAAAGAGAGTGAGAGATTATACAGGGTTTTTTTTTTTGTTTTTTTTTTTTTCCTTCAAAGTGTCTCCTCTGCAGACGCCTGGTGCAGCTCTGTCTCCGGGGAGCGGTTCACCCTCCAGAAAATATGACACTTTATTTCCTGCCCTTGTTTGCTAACACACCCCATTACCATCCATCTCAGTTTCATGTAACTGCCAACCGGCATTAACGCCCTCCTCCTCGCCGAGGCAGAAAATAGAAAAGGAAGAATTCAGCAGATTTTCCCCGGTGGCCCCCACAGCGGCACCAAGATAACCAGGGCAGAAACCACAATTGGATCCTTATTCCTCCAGCCCAGGAATGCGAAGGACGGGACGGTTTAACCGCCTTCTGCATTTTCCTGCAAAGAGAGCTGGCTTGTTATTTCGGTTGTCTGGGCTCCCTTCTTTACTACGGAGAAAGATACATTAATTAATTAATTTTTTTTTTTTTTTTTTTAAATGTTAGGCAGGAAATGTTGCAAACTGTCAAGAACTGTCAGCGGGCGCCTGCCCCAATCAGGTAAGCGGCGCGCGGGCGCCTGCGGCGGAGACACACTGACCCCTAGTGGCCGGCCGGGCCCCGCGCCCGCCCTTGCTCCGGGCGGCCAGAGTCGCAGTCAAGTCGCTCCTTGCACAGAGCAGCTCTGTGTGGACTGGCGGGGGTGTGGTCGGTGCTGTGTCTTCACCGCCCACCCCAACGCAAGCATGCGCGCGCATACACAGCATGTCCATTTGCTCTTCCAAACCAGAGAAGCAATTGCTGTCCTTGTCCAATTTCAGAGAACACAGATGCCTGAGAACCTTAAGCAGAGTGCCTCTGTGCTGTTGCTCAGGCATGTGCCTCTGCTCTTAAGGAAAGACAGACAGGGTCCCAGTAGTGTGACACACGGCTCAGAGGAAGGAAGGGGGTGGCGTTTGCGGAGATTCCCAGTACCAGACACTGCACACGGTTTTCCCTTGGAGCCTCATGATAGTCCCATATTTGGAAACTGAGGCCCCAGCCGTCACATGGCTTGTCCAGATCACAAAGCTGATGTTTTTATTCATTTGTGTTGATTTTAATAAACAAATGTTTACATAACTCTTGTCTGCCAGGCTTTCTTCTAATGCTTTACCTATATTAAAATTACCTGTGTGGAATCCTCATCACAACCCTGTAAGTACTACTATTACCTCCATTTCCCAGATGAGAAAACCAAGGCACAGAGAGGTTAAATAACTAGTGAGCATGAGTCCAGCATTTAATCTAGGCAGCCTGGCTTCAGAGTGCTCTCAGCCACTGCACTGGGCTGTTTGTGTGTGTGTGTGTGTGTGTGTGTGTGTGTGTGTGTGTGTGTGTGTGTGTGTGTACCCCATGGATACTCGTTAAAAGGAGACCAGGATTCTAGTCTGCACATCATAGGCTCAAAAACCCAAGCTGTTCTGAGTGTACCTCCTTTGTTCCCTAGGGATGAAGTGCTACAGCAATGCAAGAGAGGCAGCAATAATTCTGGCTGCCACAAAAGGAAGACACCTTGTGGAAGAGGTGTCTCATAAACTCCTCGAAGACATAGACCGTGTCATCACCTTCGGAGCCTCATTCACGCCTGGCACACAGTGGGTGCTTAATAAAAGCTGAACTGGACTGGACCTTGAGGGAAAGTCCAAGGAAGGTGTGAAGGCAGGAGGGAGGCTAAGTGGGTTGCAAGAACCACAACACTGCGGTAGAGAAACACAGGTCCCTTAGCACCCCATGAAAATGCATTTTCAGACACACTCACACTGCATGTTCTCTTTTTGGCCGGGACAAGGGGATGAGCTAACTGCAACTGAGCAGCCCCTACGACACAGTGATGTGATTAATACCATCTAAAATGTGTGTCCCCACTTTAGTTTTTCTTATTTGCATTTCATAGTAGCCCCATGAAGTAGGTATAACCAGCCTCTGTTTTAACATGAGAAGATGGAGGCCTCTTCCAAATGGGCTAGGTAATGTGTCTCAGGTTTTCCTAACTAATAAGCAAGGACCTGCACACCCTGGCTTCCTGACTCCAAAGCTTATGCCTTCTCACACTGTTGCTATCAGCCAGGACCCCACACACAGAAAGCCCAGCCTCCCCATCCCCACCCAAGCAGCTCTGGCCTTCTCTCAAGCAGCCCCTTGAACTGGCCAGGCTTGTTCCTGCCTAAGACCTTTCCCTGAGCCATTCCCTCAGCCTGAAATGCCCTTCCTGTACATTGGTCTTCACACAGTCGGCTCCTTCCTGTCATTCCGGTGTCAGCTCAAATGTCACCTCCTCCGAAAAGCCTTCCTTGTCCACCCAACCTAAAATAGGCTTCCAGTCACTCTGTTGCATCATGGTTTTATTTACTTCCCAGCAGGTATTAATCTCTGGTAATTTCTTATTCAGTTACTATTGTTAGACTCATCTCATGTCTAATAAGGGGTATCAATTACAGAGTGCAAACCGATAATGTCCCAAGCAAAGTTCCAAAAGCTTTACTCACAGTGAGCCATGAAATTTTCACAACCACCCTTTACTGTGAGTGCTGTCCTTAACCCTCATTTTACAGAAGGGGGAACTGAGGCAGGAAAGGTTCAGTAACCTGTCCAAGATTTCACCCTGAGTAAGTTGTGCTCTAGTCACTACAAAAACATCAGCAGAATTTGTAAATGGATAAAAGACTTAAATAGACATTTCTCCAAAGAAAATATGCAAATGGCCAATAAGCACATGAAAAGATGCTGACATTATTAGTTGTTAGGGGAATGCAAATCAAAACCACAGTAAGCTACCACTTCACACCCATATGGCTTAATTTTTAATTTAAAAAAAGGGGGTGGCAGGGGGAAATAAGTTGTTGACAAGGACATAGAGAAATTGGAACCCTTGTACCTTGCTGATGGGAATGTAAAATGGGGCAGCCACTGTGGAAAACAGTTTGCTGGTTCCTCAAAAGTTAAACAGGGAATTACCATTTGATCCAGCAATTCTACTCCAAGGTATGTACCTTAAGGAATTGCAAACATGTTCTCAAACAAAAACCTGTACATGAATGTTCATAGCAGCATGGCTCACAATAGCTAAAAAGTGGAAGCAACTCAAATGTCTATCAACTGATGAGTGGATAAATAAAATGGGTATAACCATACAATGGAATATTATTCAGTCCTAAAAAGGAATGAAGTACTGATATGTGCTACAACACTGCTGCCCTTGAGAACATTTGCTAAGTAAAAGAAGTCAGATACAAAAGGCCACATATTGTGTGATTCAACTTATGTGAAATACCCCAAACAGGCAAATCCATAAGGATAGAAAGTAGATTGGTGGTTGCCAGGGGCTGGAAGGAGGGAGAAATGGGGAGTGACTGCTTAATGAGTATGGGGTTTCATTTGGGGGGTAGCAAAATGTTCTGGGATAGGCCAGGTGCAGTGACTCACGCCTGTAATCCCAGCACTTTGGGAGGCTGAGGCAGGTGGATCACCTGAGCTCAGGAGTTCAGGACCAGCCTGGCCAACATGGTGAAACACCGCCTCTACTAAAAATACAAAAAATAGCTGGGCACGGTGGCATGCACCCACAGTCCCAGCTACTCTACTCGGGAGGCTGAGGCAGGAGAATTGCTTAAACCCGGGAGGCGAAGGTTGCAGTGAGCTGAGATCGCGCCACTGCACTCCAGCCTGGGAGACAGAGCCAGACTCTGTCTCAAAAAAAAAAAAAGTTCTGGGATAAATGGTGGTGACGGTTGTGCAACATTGCAAATGTACTACACCACTGAATTGTATACTTTAAAATGGTTAAAATGGTTAATTTTATGTTATAGGAATTTTACAACCTTTTTTTTAAATCAGCCTTGTCTGTCTCGTTCATCACTGCACTCCTAGAGCCTAGAGCAGTACAAGGTACACAATAGGCCTCAGAATATATTTTTTTATTTTTTAGAGAAATGAGTAAAGGAGATGAGAACCCAGGTCTCAGTTTCAGGTTTCTTTTGTTTTTAATTTTTGTTTTTAAGTTCAGGGATACACGTGCAGGATGTACAGGTTTGTTACATAGGTAAACGTGTGCCGTGGTGGTTTGCTGCACCTATCAACCCATCACCTAGGTATTAAGCCCAGCATGCATTAGCTGCTTTTCTTAATGCTCTTCCTCCCCCATCCCGCCCCCTGACAGGCCCCATTGTGTGTTGCTCCCCTCCTTGTGTCCATGTGTTCTCATTGTTCAGCTCCCACTTGTAAGTGAAAATATGTGGCGTTTGGTTTTCTGTTCCTACGTTAGTTTGCTAAGGATAACGGCTTCCGGCTCCATCCACGTTCCTGCAAAGGACATGATCTTGTTCCTTCTTATGGCTGCATAGTATTCCATGGTGTATATGTAGCACATTTTCCTTATCAAGTCTATCATTGATGGGCATTTTGGTTGATTCCATGTCTTTGCTATTTCAAATAGTGCTGCAATGAACATACGTGTCCATGTATCTTTATGATAGAATGATTTATATTTTGGGGGGTACGTACCCAGTAATGGGATTACTGGGTGAAATGGTATTTCTGGTTCTAGATCTTTGAGGAATTGCCACGCTGTCCTCCACCATGGTTGAACTAATTTACATTCCCACCAACAGTGTAAAAGCGTTCCTAATTCACCGCAACCTCGCCAGCATCTGTTGTTTCTTGTCAGCCCCAGCTTCTTTCCACACATAGAGCTTTCCACTTCAGGAAGCTCTATGCTAACTCCAGCATGCATCAGAATCACCAGGAGGGCTTACGAAAACCCAGATCGCTGGGCCTCAGCCCCAGAGTTTCTGATTCAGAAGTGTCACAGACATCTGAACCACAGTGACTCCATCTTGAATAAGAACTGAAGAAAGGAAGACCTGCTGGGTTACAATCCCAGGAGGCTAAGCACTCCTGGTCACAAGATGTTTAAGGCTGAGGGAACAGATTAATGATGCTTACTAACTAAACAGGACTCAGAACTTAAGGAAATCTCCTGATGTCCCAATATCTTAAGAACAAAACGCATTCTTAGTTTAAGAATAGGTTTTGCTTTAGAGATAATAGTATGTTCATAAATTTTTGCAAAAATAAATAGTTACACAAGAGAATAACAACACTAACAGCCTGTCACAAGCTTGTCATGAGCCTTTGTAGTAAAGCACATAAGGCCATTATTTTTAGCTCTGTTATCCTATACAAGCAAGCATTGTATTTGAAGTAGGGGTGTTCCTTCTCTTGCTTTTAGAGGACCGCCTACTCTGTAATAGAGAGAGAGAGGTTTCAACCACCTGAAAACTGAATCTCACAAAAAATAAGTTGTCAATTGTAATCAATTGAAGAAGTCCTGAAGCAGGAACTTGTTTGCTCTCAGGTGAGCTTACAGGTTTTGGGGGAGGGTAACTTGACTGTATGACACTTGCTGGATCGTGGGAGTAAACTCATGTTCTGATTTGAAGTCAGAGAACTCACTGTGGCTTCCTGCCTCCACGCCCATCTGTTTCCCTGTGTCATTGGGATAACATCCAAATTCCTTGCAAAGGTCTGTGAGGCCCATAAACCTGGCCCCTGCCTGCCTTCCAGGCTCATTGCAGACACTCTCCCCTCACTCTTTAGGGAAGGCCACAGTGACCTTCTGGAAGCTCCTAGGACAAACCTGCTCCTTCCCCACCTCAGGGCCTTTGCACTTGCTGCTGCCTCTGCCTGCAACAACTCTCTCCACCTCCATCCTGTGCCTCTCATTCTACCCCCACACTTCCCTACCTTGTATCCCCATCTCCATCTCCTTTGTCAAGTTAATTCCTTGACAAATCACTGAAGGTACCCTGTCTTCCTAGAGCCTTTCCTGACAAGGTACCTGTCAATGCCCACACACCTGGTCATCTTGACTGCTCCTTCCTAACATTCAGCACGCAATGTGTTCTTCCATACTGGCCTGTTTAAGTGGGAGTTTCAGGAGGAGTGTCCAGTACCTAGTGCAGTGCCTAACACATAGGGAATAAATAAGCAAAGAACAAACAAACCAAGGAACCAGATCCAGAAGCCAAAAGCAATCAAGACCAGCCAGCGTCTGGCATCAGAGCACTGTCCATGACAGCAAGCTGCCAAAAGAAGGAGGAGTAAGGGTTTGGAACAAAGTCCAGGTGGCATAGAAAAGTACACCTTTGCAAAGAGCTTTTCCTTTGGACAGAAATGCCCTGCCTCCCCTTTTCTACCTGGAAAACTGCTTCTTACCCCTCCTGCTAAGTAAGCTTCCAGTAATGCCTTGTTTTGAGCCATCCCTAACCCCCTGCCTCAGAGAAAAAGTTATCATAGTACCAGGTTTGCAATTCAGTGCTGGGGTGGGGCGGGGCAGGACATGGAAAGAATTCACCACTCAACTAATAAATATTAGTGAGTGCTACCTATGTGCAGAGCAATGAGCTAGGCATGGAGATACAGTACACAGAAATCGTCTGTGCCACTCAGCTACTGCTCCAGCAAACAACAGCTACCTCCCTTATCCACGGGAGGTGCCAAGACCCCCAGTGGATGTCTGAAACCAAGCATAGTACTGAACCCAATCGCCGACCACATTTCTGTTCACATCTTCCACCCACGTTTTAGAACTTTTCCATCTTAACTAAGCATTTTTCACTGTAGCCATAACTTTTGCAGTTCAAGGTGCAACAGCAAAGCTAGCACAAATTTATTTTTCCTTCTTCACGATTTCTCAGATATAAAATTTGTTCTTACCACAGATCTTAGCAATCTCAGCATACATTTTTTTTCTTTCTTAACTAAGTTGAGAACCTTCGCCTTTTCACTTAAAAGTAGCACTTGTGGTTTCTCTTCGGCATATTTGAATTGCCAGCATCATTAGTCTTGCAATACGGGGGCATTATTAAGTAAAAGAAGGGTTCCTTGAACACAAGCACTGCCATAATGCCACCTGACAGTCAATTTGATAATCGAGCCAGCTACTAACTGACTAACAGGGCAGGTAGTACACACAGAGGAGTGATTCATGTCCCAGGCAGGAAGCAGCAGGATGGCGTGAGATTTCATCACGCTACCCGGGACGGTGCCTAATTTACAACTGATGAATTGTTTATTTCTGGAATTTTCCATTAAATGTTTTCAGACTGTGGTTGACCTTGGGTAACTGAAACCTCAGAAAGAGAAACCACAGATGGGGGAACTACTGTGATGTTTTTTGGCCAGCTCACGTGTGCCAGCCTCTGAGATGGACACTTTCTATGGGCCCTGAGGAAGAAGCACAGCACAGAGCTAACACTGTGGCTTCTGGGTCAAGTAACTTCCTAATTTTGCGACTTAATGACTTTGGGTCCATCACGAAACCTCAAGGGCCCACATCTGTAAAATGAGGATAATAATTGTACCTACCTCACAGGATTATTGCGAAGATTAAATGAATACAGTGAAGGAATTAGCATGGTGCCTGGAACCTTTCAAGTGCTCAACAGAACGTTAGCAGTTATCTCATTTAATACTCCCAGCAACATAGAGACCAATATGACTATCCCATATAAAGATGGGGGAGCAGCAGACTTGGAGAAATTAAGTGATTCACCTAGTCACACCACTTAGCAGAAGGTTAAATTGCAATTAGAATCTGTCTCACTCGAAAACTAGGTTTCTTTCCAGTCTACCATTTACCCCATTCTTGTCCCCTACTTATCCCTCTATACAGTAGCCCTGCACGTTTGTTTACTTATTGCTTTTGGCTGCTTTACAAATACAATAGCAAAGTAGTTGTGATAGAGATGACATGGCCCACAAGACAAAAATACTTGCTATCAGGCCTTTTACAGAAAAAGTTTACCAACCCCTGATCTATACAGCAGCTACCTGCTTATATATCTGTCTCCCTGAGTAGACAGTAAGTTCATTTGAACTGGGATCTTATTTCTCTTTGAACCTCTAGGAAGAGTAAGCACACTTTTTTGCAAGAGTCTCAGTGTTGTTTAGATGAAACATGAAATGCAATTCCCTCTGAAAATCCTTATGCTCATTTTCTCTGACCCCAAACCCAGACCATAAGAGCCAATGGTCTCTGCCTGTTTCAGGAAGCACATGTATTAGTCAATAAGACTGAATGCTTCGGCCGGGCACAGTGGCTCATGACTGTAATCCCAGCACTTTGAGAGGCTGAGGTGGGTGGATCACGAAGTTAGGAGATCGAGAACGTCCTGGCTAACATGGTGAAATCCCATCTCTACTAAACATACAAAAAATTAGCCAGGCGTGGTGGTGGGCGCCTGTTGTCCCAGCTACTGGGGAGGCCAAGGCAGGAGAATGGTGTGAACCGGGGAGGCGGAGCTTGCAGTGAGCCAAGATGGCGCCACTGCACTCCATCCTGGGTGAGAGCAAGACTCTGTCTCAAAAAAAAAAAAAAAGACTGAATGCTTCTGCCAGTAGTTCGGAGGCCTAGAGCTGCCCCACTGGAGATACCCTTGGTGAAGTTGTTTCTGCTCCACCATAGAACCTTCCCAGGAGTGATGCTTTTGGATATGAACAATATATAAAAATCAATATTATTCCTACACATACCAGAATAACCAACTAGAAAATGTAAATTTAAGGAAATTCCAGTTATAATTTGTAAAGATCCATAATGTATCCAGGATTAGTGCTGTTTAAAAAAAAAAAAAAGTATGATCTTTACAAAGAAAATTATAAAATTTTAATGATGGACATAAAAATGGCCTAAGTAAATGGAGAGATAGACCATGTTCATAGATAGGAAGATGCAATACTGTAAAGAAGGCAACCCTTTCTCAAGTAGGGAGGCCTTTTGACTCTAGGTCCCCCAAACACTCTCCACCTCTTCTCTAAATAAAAGGTTTTTTTAAAATATAGAGAGAGACAGAGACAATTTGTCTTAACAGAATAATGCCCAAGAATTTTAAAAATATTAATAGCTAGTTTTATGGAGTGCTTACCCAATAAACTAATAATCACAATGGCATTTTGAACTAAGTACTATAATCATTCCCATTCTACAGTAAGGAAACAGGCCCAAAGAAGTTAATCAGCTTACCCAAGGGCACACAGCTAGTCAGTGGAGCGAGGATTTGAATGCAGGCAGTCTGGCTCCAAGCCTGGATTATCAATTACTGCTGTCCACCACTTTCAAGATTTCTGTCACTCACCTGCCTTCTGAGAAACTTTGATGGTGGGCAAAGGGGGTGTGAAGTTGCAGCAAGCTCACTGTGAATTGCTGCACTTCAGCCCCTTCATCTGTGGGCCTCAGGAGAGTGTGTTCAGGGTAAACAGATATATTTTGTGTGTCAAGAGGAGGAGGCTGAGAACGAGGCTGTATGTGACTGATGAAGAATCCTCTTTGTTCTTAAAGGAAGTTTTTGCCCCTGATATGTGGGCCATACCCAAGGTCTTTGGAACCTCAAAGACGCCCTTCCTTCTCTTCCTGGATGCAGGACCCTGGCTCCCTGTAGGTCTGATTTATTTTTAATTCTGCTTCCCTCCTTCTCTCTTTTGGGACCTGTTAGTCTCATTCCTGTGCACTCTGTCCCACATGCACAGATTCAGCTCCTACTTCTTGTAAACCACTCTGAGAGGCAGGTGGGGAGGTGGACTAAGGGAGCGTTCTGTCCACCACTGTTCCATGTACCCTGGACAAGTCCTGGCACTAAATATCAGAGCCCATGGAAGGTGCCTGTGCTCAAATGACATCCCAGCTAGGTAAGGAGTGCAGTTGAGTCTTAATAAGACACATCCTCAGCCCTCAAGGAACACGGCCTAGAAAACTACTTCATTCAAGGCATAAGAATATCAAGTTTAGGGCAGAGGTGCAAAGTGTTTGTGGGGGGGAGGGAGGCATAGTAGTGAGGGGCTTCCCAGGTTCAAATCCCAGGTCCTGTACCCACCAGCTGTATGAACCTGAACAAACTGCCTGCCTGAGGTAGGCAGAATGATGGCTTCCCCAAAGATGTCCATGTCCTAATCCCTGGAACTTGTGAAAATGTTACCTTATATGGTAAGGGGGAATTAGCATTGTGGATGGACTTAAAGTTGTTAATCAACTGACCTTAAGACAGAGAAATTATTCTGAGTTATCTAAAGGGCCCAACGTAATCATGACAGTCCTTAAAAGTGGAAGACGGAGGCAGAAGAGAAAGGCAAAGTGATATGATGTGAGGCTCAACTCACCATTGCTGGCTTTGAGACGGAAGAAGGAGCCAGGAGCTAAGAAAGGCAGGTAGCTGGAAAAGACAAGGAAATAGATTCACCCCAAGAGGAAGAGAGGAAGAGAATGCAGCCCCGCTGACACATTGATTTAACCCAGTGAGACTCCTTTTGGACTTCTAACATGCAGAACGTAAGATAATTAATGTGTTGTTTTAACCCACTAAGTAATTACAGTCAAAATAGAAAACTAATACACTGCCTAAACTCTATAAACCCCAGTTTTCTCATCTATAAGTTGGGGATAGTACAGATGCTCCTAGACTTACAATGGGGTTACACCATAATAAACCCACTGGAAGTCAAAGATGCATTTAATACACCTAACCTACCAAACATCACGGCTTAGCCTGTAAATGTGCTCAGAACCCTTACATTAGCCTACAGTTGGGCAAGATCATCTAACACAAAGTCTATTTTATAGTAAGTGTTGAAGAGCTCATGTAATGTATTGAATGCTGTACTAAAAGTGAAAACCAGAATGGTTGTATGGGTCCTTGAAGTATGCTTTTGGCTGAGAGCATATCACTGTCACACCACCAGAAGTCAGGGACCATCTGTACAGAGTTTGACCCAAAATGTTGGTATTATTATTATTGAGAGATTCAGTACCTTCATCCCTAGACGAGCACACCTAATATAGTTTGGCTTTATGTCCCTACCCAAATTGCATGTTGAAATTCAATCCCCAATGTTGGAAGTGGGGCTTGGCGGGAGCTGATTGGATCATGGAGGCAGTTTCTCGTGAATGGTGTAGTACCATCCCCTTGGTACTGTTCTCACAATAGTGAGTGGGTTCTCACAAGATCTGGTTGTTTAAAAGTGTGTGGCGTCTTCCCACTCCCTCTCTTGCTCTTGCTCTGGCCATGTGACTGCTCCCACTTCACCTTTCACCATGTTTGTAAGTTTCCTGAGGCCTCCCCAGAAGCCAAGCAGGTGCCATCATCATGCTTCCTGTACAGCCTGCAGAACTGTGAGCCAATTAAACCTCTGTTCTGTATAAATTACCCAGTCTTAGGTATTTCTTTATAGCAATGCAATAATGAACTAATACACCACTCAACCTCCTTTGGGACAAGCCCTCCTCTGTAGCTCAGGGTGTGTGGGCATCCCTCCTTACCTTTTTTTGAGGATGCCAGATTCTTCTTTCCCTAGAACCATTTGGCCCACCTTCCCTTGCCCTCCAAATTTCTGCTTTTTTTGGCCTCTAATTGTCCAATCTTTGATCCCGAGGTTGTGGGGCAGGTGAGGGCCTCTGGGATACAGGAACTGCAACCCACTTTTCACAAGAAATGTTGCCTTTGCTAAAAGACCAGGGTGTACAACTGGTATTAAGCAATGGCCCTATTTCCAGAGCTGGCCTTAGGCAAATAATTTTATATATTTATATATATATAAATATATATATAAATATATATAAATATATATATAAATATATATATATAAAAAAATATATATCCCTTGTGTAAAATTGCTGGGTGTTTGTATTTTCATTCATTCAAAGAACAGTAAGCTTTCTGATGCTGGATTTACAAAGATAAACAAGGGAGGGAAATCTCTGTTTCAATATTTATAAAGAAAGAAAGAGGCCGGGCACAGTGGCTCACACCTGTAATCCCAGCACTTTGTGGATCGCCTGAGGTCAGGAGTTCGAGACCAGTCTGGTCACCATGGTGAAACCCCATCTCTACTAAAAATACAAAAAAAATTAGCTGAGCATAGTGGCGCGTGCCTGTAGTCCCAGTTACTCGGGAGGCTGAGGCAGGAGAATCACTTGAACCTGGGAGGTAGAGGTTGCAGTGAGCCAAGATCATGCCACTGCACTCCAGCCTGGGTGACAGAGTGAGACTCCATCTAAAAAAAGAGAGAGAGAGAGAGAAAGGAAGAGACCACTAAAAGTAAATTTAATACCAATGTTTATTAGGGCAGAAAAGAAGAGGAAAAAAAATAGATGACAAAACAACTCAGCAACCCCAAGTGGTATGCTTCACTACTCTGAACAAGGATTCCGCAAATTCCTTAGGGCAGGCAGCCTGCCCCAACTCTGGGTCTGGGAGTTCCAGCTCCATCAGCCCCAGGTAAGATTCTAGTTGTTTCCACTCTTGCAAACTGATGGAAAGACGTTTGGCAGGTGTCTATGCTTTAAGCTATTGGTTTCAGTGACTTATGCAGGTTAGTAAAATGAAGCAATATATATATTTGCCATTTCCAAGGCAATCTTTGATATGCCCACAGTTCACAAGGTCTGAAGACATCCATTTCCGCAATTTAAAAACAAATGTAAAAAGCAGCCTTGTCTTGTTTCAACATTATCCAGGTTGTTGTCTATTAAAATGCTTGCTGAAAAAGAACAAGAAAATAACATTAGGATAATGACAATGATTGTGGTGGTGGTGGTGGTGGTGGTGATGATGGTGGTGGCAGTGATGGTGATGATGGTGATCATGCTGGTGGTAATAGTGATGATGGTTATGATGGTGGTGGTAGTGATGATGATGATAGTGGTGGTGGTGGTGATGGTGATGATTATGATGATGGTGGTGGTGATAGTGGTAATGGTAATGATGGGGTTGATGGTGATGATGGTGGCAGTGGTGTCGATGATGGTGGTGGTGGTGATGATGGGGTTGATGGTGATAATGGTGGCGGTGGTGACGATGATGGTGGTGGTGGTGGTGATGATGGTGATGATGGGGGTGATGGTGGTGACGGTGGTGATGGGGGTGATGGTGGTGACGGTGGTGATGGGGGTGATGGTGATGGTGGTGGTGACGGTGATGATGGTGGTGAGAGTGGTGGTGGTGGTCATGGTGGTGGTAATGATGATGGGGACAATGGTGGTGACGGTGGTGGTGATGGTGGTGGTGATGGTGATGATGGTGGTGATGGTGGTGGTGTTGGTGATGGTGATGATCGTGATGGTGGTGATTGTGGTGGTGGTGATGGTGGTGGTGACGGTGATGGTGGTGAGAGTGGTGGTGGTGGTCATGATGGTGGTGGTGGTGGTGGTGATGATGGAGACGATAGTGGTGGTGGTGGTCATGGTGTTGGTGATGGTCATGGTGATGATGGTGGTGATGGTGGTGATGGTGGTGGTGGTGATGGTGATGATGGTGATGGTGGTGATTGTGGTGGTGGTGATGGTGATGATGGTAGTGATGGTGGTGGGGGTGATGGTGATGATGGTGGTGTGATGGTGATGATGATGATGGTGGTGATGGTGGTGGTGGTGATGGTGATGATGGTGGTGATGGTGGTGGTGGTGGTGGTGGTGATGGTGATGATAGTGATGATGATGGTGGTGATGGTGGTAGTGATGGTGGTGGTGGTGATGGTGGTGATGGTGGTGGTGGTGGTGATAATGGTGGTGATGGTGGTGGGGGTGATGGTGATGATGGTGGTGATGGTGGTGATGGTGATGGTGATGATGGTGGTGATGGTCATGATGGTGGTGATGGTGGTGGTGGTGGTGTGATGATGATGATGGTGATGGTGGTGGTGGTGATGGTGATGATGGTGGTGATGGTGGTGGTGGTGGTGATGGTGATAGTGATGATGATGGTGGTGGTGGTGGTGGTGATGGTGGTGATGGTGATGGTGACGGTGGTAGTGATGGTGATGATGGTGGAGGTGGTGATTGTGATGATGGTGATAAAGAACAAGAAGGAGGAGGAGGAGAGGGGAAAAGGAGGAGACTAAGGAAGAGGAAGAGTAGACCAAGGAAGAAGAAACACCATCCAGCTGTCATTTTCTGAGCACTTCCTATGTGTGCCAGGGCAACACTAACTATTTTCCAGGCATTGACTTTTTAAATCCTAGAACCATAAGGAAGGAACCATTACTATCCTTACATTACAAATGAGGAAACTATTCAATCAGGCATTTTTTTTCTAAGGTTATTCAGTCAGTGACTGGAGGACTCATTATCTGAAGTCTGTCTGACTCCCAATTCCAAGTTGACACATTTCTCCAGCCACCGCTTCCTTGTATTTACGTAAGTGGGAGCTGCCTGGAGTGAGGCCTCTGCGGAACCCTGTGTTTGCAGGAGCTAGGCACCCAGGCTCACCAGCAGTGCCTGTCCTACCAAGAATCAGAGGCCTCAGTCACCCCTTGGAGGGTACTACTGTGGGGCTGAACCCAGAAACCTCTCCTTTAACTTCAACTGCACAACACTAATAAGTGTTTTAATTTTTAGAGTCACTTACTATGCACCAGGCTCCCTAGACATCATTATTACCCCAACTTACAGAGGCAGAAGCAAAGAGTCAGTGAGGTTAGGTGACTTGCCCAAGGGCACAGAGCTGGAAATCAGAAAGTCAAACTCAGCTCTGGCCAGTTCCAGAGCTTAAGCATCCAATTACTCCACAGTTCTGTTTTCTGGAAGAAGCCAAGTGAGGGCTTCCAGTGCTAAAAGACAAAGGCCCTTGGTGCAGGGGAGGCCAGCACCCTGGGATTTGGGAGCCAAGCCCAGGCACACCAGAACCCTCACCTAGAACAGAGTTCCAGCAGCTGGAAGAATTAGAAGAGGGATGTAGCCCACTCCTACCCCTCAAAAGCAGAACTTCTATTCCACTGCCAACAGGTGATCCTCTCACTATCTGTGAAAGCTTCCTCAGAGTGATTCCATGCCCACACACACAGAGGACTGTGCAACACGGTCCACATAAAGCATGCAGATTTATGGTGGTCAGAAGCCTAGCATACCAACCACTGCCTCGCATGAGTTAGTAGCTTAATCATGCTCAGTTAGCTCCTCTTTAAAATGGGGTTAAAGTGCATACCCTGCAATGACACCAGGGTGTTAAAAGGATCATATGAGGCAATTTATGTTATATTATAAAGAGTGATTAATAGGAGTGTACCTGTGTCAATTCACAGTAGCACAAAATAAACAACAAAGGTATAAGATTTCTCTCACCACAAAGATAAACTACCTGACTATATCTTGTCCTGCTTGGTCCATAAAACTTACAGAGGAGAAATGAAATTCACTGGGCTTACCCTCTGAAGGAATCTTTCTACCTTATCTAACAGGATTTGGAAAGGGGGGAAGATGATGAGGACAGACAGGGAGAAGCAAACGGCCTCATCCAGGCACAGAGGTACAGAGCTGAGGGCATGCTGGGTGTGGGGGGAAAGCTGGGCAGTCCCCTGCTGGTAGGCTGAAAACAGAAACCCCGGGAAAAGGGAAAGACAGAGTGGGCTGGGCAGATTGGCAGCCTTGAAGGTTGCAGGAAGGCAGTGGGGAACATGAGTGAGATCTGGGAAAGAAGTTGTTGATCCTGATGACAGTAGCGATGATCGTGGCAGATGTCACAGGTTGACTCCATGAATGCTGAGCCCTCCCGAAGAGACCCGAATCTCAACAAAATACACTTCTCCAGATTTGGGGTCCAGAGAGAGGTTGTCTGCATGGCAAATAGGGTCACATCCCTCCTCATTTGGGATCACTTTGTGACTCAATAAAAGTTAGGCTCCCCTGTGTGTCCCCCAGCGCCCCTCTCAACCTGGCTCCCCACTATGTCTCCTGCCTCACTCTTGCCACCCCCACTCCAAACCCATAAACTGCTAACCAGCTGGTCCCCCTGAGGCATGGTCCAGAAAATCTCCCAGCCCATGCCATGCTATATCCCCCGCCACTCCCTCAGACAGAGGCCTGGGAGAGAGAAGGAGACGTACCGAGGCTGGTCCTAATCCCCTTACACAGGATGAACCCTGTTCCTGTCACAATGGGGTTTGCAGTGAGGGTTCAGCCAGTGCTCCAGGAACTGCTCCTCGGCGCGATGCTCCAGGGCGAGCAGGTGGTGCATGTGTTCCTGTCAAAACAAACCATACTGAAGAAGGCTTCATCCACAGTGACAGCCGAGGGGTCAGCATGCATGGCGTGGCTCTGGCCCCCTAGACAGGGCAGGATGGGAGGACAGGCAGGAAGGAGAAATCGACAGCCACATCCATGCCTCTCAGTAGGGAAGATCAGTCAGTATGACCCACCCGGTGAGCAAAATAAAGAAGTCTGACAATACTAAGTACTGAGCAGGTGGATCTCCATGAAATCATGGAACAACCACTTCAGAAAACAACTGATTGCCTGTAATCGAGAAATTTCACTCCTACTTCAGTGGACCTCAAACTTTATCAGATACCACAGTCACCCAGAGAGCTTATTACAACACAGATTGCTGGGCCTATCCTATAGTTTCTGACTCAGTGGGTCTTGGGTGGGACTTGAGAAGTTGCATTTCTAACAAGTTCCTAGCTAATAGTTATATTGCTAGTTGCTCTGAGAACAAGAGAAACTCTTATATCAGGAGAGGTATATAAAAATGTTTATAGCAGCAATAAATTTGTCATAGCAAAACACTGGAAACATGCCAAATAGACTCTTACAGGAGAATGAATCAATAAATTATGGTAGGGTTATGCCATGGAATATTACACAGCAGAGAACATAAATTAATTATACTGTAGCTATATACAACAACATAGGTGGGTCTTAGAAATAGCATATTGAGTGAAAAGTCCAAGTAACTACATTTATAGCATGACACTATTTTTATAAAGTTCAAATATGTATAACTAAATCATGTAATATATTACTTATGGCTATATGCATTTCCGATAAAATCATCTTTTTTAAAAGACAAGGGATAAGCAGAAGAAAGCTAGGGTTGCTATGCTAATATCAAACAAAAAGACTTTAAAGTATAAAAAATGTTACTAGAAATAGAGAAGCATTTTGTAAAAATAGTCTGGCAGCTCCTTACAATATTAAACATAGAGTTACCATTTGTACTCCTGGCTAGCAACTGTACTTGTAGGTATATACCCAAGAGAAACAAAAAATGAATGTCCACACAAAAACTTGTACACAGATGTTCACACCAGCATCATTTGTCACAGCCAAAAACCAGAAGCAACCCAACCCACCAACAAATGAATGGATAAATAAAATGTGCTACTTCCATATAATGGAATATTATTTGGCAATTAAAATGAATGAAGCAGTGATCCCTGCTACAATATGGATGAACCTTGAGAACATTATGCTAAGTGACAGAAGCCAGTCACAAAGGACCACATGGTGTACGATTCCATTCTTATGAAAGGTGGCCAGTCCTACACATTAATCTGTTCACAACCGAAAGCAGCTCCTTGCCCTGACTAGTCCTGCCCCTTACTGTGGCCAGCATCTCCATCTACTCAGGAACCCACTCCAGAACATGAACTGTCATTGCCTCCCTCACCCTCAAACTCAACATAGGACTGAGCATTAGAACGTTGAGGCTATCTCCTGAATAGTTCTCAGATGCCCTCCCTCATCTCTGCCACTTCCCTAGGTCAGGGCTTCACCATTGTCCACCAAGGCTGCCGCAGACTCCTGACCCCTCTGTCTGTCTCACCCATCTGTGTTGCATTCCTCCCACCCCATGCCTCCTCCCTCCTCCATCCCTGCTCCACTCTGACAGAGTGACCCAAAATGGTCAAAGGTGGCCCACCAGGGCCACCTTCCTCCTCAAAGACGTCACCAGTGCTGTCTGCCTGCAAGGAGTCAGCGCCTGCCTCTACCCATGGGTTTTGTCTGTGGCTCTGAATAATGTACTTGCAAGCCAGCAGATGAGTGCAGCTTTGGGTAGGATTCCCCACCTTCCCCCACTCCTCACAACAGCAGGGAGTGACCCTGCCTTCCCACCTTGGTCTACAATTGTCATTGACAGCCTTTGTTAATCTCTATGCTTCTCAAGAACACAATTTCTCCCTGAAAAGGTTGCCTGAAGAGACTTTAATGAAGAGATCATTCACAGCCATGTGAGTAGGGTTAAGGGAACTATCAAAGAATATTCTAGCACCCAGGGACTAGCAATACGGGGAAGCCATGACCATGCCTAAGTTTGCAGGGCCAAGGGTGGAGAACCCTTAGAGGAGCCAATAGGCCTGGGGCCAGGGGGGTGGGGCTGCTGTGGTCTTGGGGGCACAGCACAGCCTTTGCAAGGCAAGGAGGTAACAGGGAACAAACAGCCCGTCTTCTCCCTCCTCTTCCCCTCAGTCTCCTGCAGGGCCCAATCAGAAGCCAGCCGGCCAGGGAACCAAGGGATTCAGTCTACAGGGGTCAGTCTCCTTGAGCACATAGTGGGGCACAGCAGGGTGGAGGATGGACTGGGGTCAGGGAAAAGAAAACCCACGTCAATGCTAGGATGATGAGGAGTGGCAGGTGTGCTACCACCAGAGAAGGGAGGAGACAGCACAAATAACAGAGGGCCATGATAGGGCCTCTCTGCAACCTGCAGCTCATCAGTCTCTGAATACACCCATCCTTTGCATGAAATTTTTGTCTTTGCATCTCCTCTCTCTCTCAGTTTGCTCATGCTCTGCCCTTTATCAACAGGAATGTCACTTCCAGCCTTTGGGGCTGGCCTTCTCCTCCCAACGTGCCTTGGTCTTCCCCAAAGCCAGTTCAGGCTGTGAATTTTCTGTATATGGGTTACTCACGGCATTATGTGCTACAAGTGATGCATAAAACAGAAAAATGATAAATCAACAGGACCTCTCTTAAATAAAAGAATAAAATGTGATTCCTCTTATCTTAGTTATAAGGTCTCCTCCTTCCCTCTCCATCTTCTGGTGCAATCTCTGGCCTACAAGAACTGCCTATCATACTGAAGGTGGTTCATCATATCTCTGCTTATGGCAACCACATCGCTAGTTAAGCAAGAAGCTTCAGCGCACTCCTCTTCCTTGCTCTCCCAGCATCCAAGCAGCCTAACTCCTGTGAATGCTCCTGGATCCCTTCTACCCACCCCAACTGCCTCTGCCCAGCTTAGGCCCCAGCCCAGGCCCCAGCCCTGGGGCTAGACCCCTGCCACAACCTCTGCAGGCTCTTACTACCCCTTGTCTTACCTTCTTCCTCTCGTGGAATTTTTTATTGTTTTGTTTTGTTTTCTTAATAGGCTTTATTTTTTAGAGCAGTTTTAGGTTCGCACCAAAATTGAGCAGAAATATAGTGTTCCCATATATCCCCTGTCTTCACACAGGCACAGCCTCCCCCACTACCAACATCCTCCACCAGCATGGGATATTTGTTACAGTTGATGCACCTGCATTGACACATCACCATCACCAGTCCATAGTTGACATTAGGGCTCACTCTTGGTATTACACAAAAGCATGGCAGTTGGGCACCATGGCTCACGTCTATAATCCCAGCAATTTGGGAGGCCAAGGTGGGCAGATCGCTCGAGCTCTGGAGTTCGAGACAAGCCTGGGCAACAGGGTGAAACCCTGTCTCTACCAAAAATACAAAAAAAAAATTAGCCAGGTGTGGTGATGCATGCCTGTAGTCCCAGCTACTCAGGAGGCTGAGGTGGGAGGACCTCTTGAACCCAGGAGGTGGAGGTTGCAGTGAGCTGAGATCGCACCATGGCACTCCAGCCTGGGCGACAGTGCGAGCTTTTGTCTCAAAAATAAATAAATAAATAAAAATAAAAATAAAAATAAAAGCATGGCACCTACATCTGCTTCTGATAAGGACCTCAGGAAGCTTCCACTCATGGCAGAAGGTGAAGGGGAGCTGATATATGCAGATCACATGGTGAGACAGGAGGCAAGAAAAAGAGGAGGTGCCAGGCTCTTTGCAACAATCTTCTCATGGGAACTAAGAGTGAAAACTCCCTCATTACCACCATTCATGAGGGATCCACCTCCATGACTCAAACACCTCCCACAAGGCCCCACCTCCAACACTGGGGATCAAATTTCAACATGAGACTTGGTGGGGCCAAACAAACCACATACAAACCCTAGCACTACCATTGCAATATCAGCAATATCACACGGAACAGTTTCACTGCCCTAAAAATCTGCTTTGCTCTGCCTGTTCATCTGCCCAACCCCTGGCAACCACTGATCTTTATACTGTCTCTATAGTTTTGCCTTTCCCAGAATGTCATGTAGTTAGAATCATAGAACATGTAATCGAATTTTCAGATTGGTTTCTTTTCCTTAGTAATATGCATTGAAGTTTAATTCCATGTCTTTCTATGGCTTGATAGCTCATTTTGTTTTAGGGTTGAATAATATTCCATTATCTGGATGTACCATGGTTCATTTATTCACTCATCAGGACATCTTGGTTGCTTCCAAGTTGGAGTAATTATGAATAAAACTGCTATAAACATGTGAGTGCAGGTTTTGTGTGGATCTAAGTTTTCAGCTCCTTTGGGTAAACACCAGGGAGTGTGATTATTGAATAGTATGTTAAGAGTAGGTCTGGTTTTGTAAGAAACTGTCAAACTGTCTTCCAAAGTAGCTGCATCGCTTTGCATTTCCACCAGCAATGAGTGAGAGTTCTGTTGCTTCACATCCTCACTAGCATTTGGTTTGTCCGTGTTCCAGATTTTGGCCATTCTAATAGGTGTATAGTGGCATCTCACTGCTGTTTTAAGTTGCATTTCCCTAATGACGTATCATGTTTCACATGCTTACTTGCCATCTGTATATCTTCTTCAGTAGATGTCCATTCAAGTCTTTTGTCAGAATGGGTTTTTAAAATATAAAAAACAAAAATAGCTTTATTGGTTTTTATTTTTATCACAACAGTGATACATATTACTTTCTTAAAGTCACGTAAAAAAAAAAGAAAGTTATAAAAAAAGGCTGAAAAATCCCTCTCGATTTTTCCATATCCTGTTGCAAAGTGATTTTTTTTTCTTTCTTTTTTTAGATGGAGTCTCACCCTGTCACCCAGGCTGGAGTGCAGTGGCACCATCTCGGCTTACTGCAAGCTCCACCTCCTGGGTTCACGCCGTTCTCTTGCCTCAGCTTCCTGAGTAGCTGGGACTACAGGCACCCGCCACCACACCTGGCTAATTTTTTGAATTTTTAGTAGAGATGGGGTTTCACCGTGTTAGCCAGGATGGTCTTGATCTCCTGACCTCGTGATCCACCTGCCTCGGCCTCCCAAAGTGCTGGGACTACAGGCGTGAGCCGCTGCGCCCAGTCACAGGGTGATACATTTTTTTAATTCACCCACATTGCTTCTTCACTTAAAATGCCTGCATGCCTCCCACTGGGCTCAGGAGAAAGTTCTGATTCCTTAATGTGGCTAAGGGCTTTTCATGACCCAGCTATACCCATCTCCTGAGCCTCTTCACTCACCATCAATACACTTGAGCTTTGTTCTCCATATTTCCCTGAACGGGCCATGCTTGCTGTTCTTTCTAAGGCTTCCAAAGCACCTGTTGTTTGCTCTGCCTAGAACACCCCTGTACCTTCTTATTTTCCCATCTCATCCTTACCTGACTTTTCAGACCTCAGCTTAGATGTTACTTCCTCTAGGAAACCTTCTCAGATTCCCCGTGACCCCACTTCTCTGGGTCCCCAAAGCTCCATAGACTTTTCCCAGCGTAGCCCTCCCTGGTCATTCTGTGTGGCAGTGAGCTCTCCCTGAGAGTGGGGACTTTATTGGCCTGCCTCATATTGTTTAGTGGAGGTAGTAGGTGGGTTGGCTCATATATTGGTATCAAAATTTGATGTTCCAGCTGGGTATGGTGGTGCACACCTGTAGTCCTTGCTACTCAGGAGGCTAAGGCGAGAGGATTACTTAAGCCCAGGAGTTTGAGGCTTCAGTGAACTATGATGATGCCACTGCACTCCAGAGCAGGCAACAGAGGAAGACTCAAGCAAAACTCAAAACAAAAACAAAAAACTTGATGTTATTTTTTGTTCCTTCCAAAAGAGAATGGATAGAGAAGGAAATGATTTTTAACTTGGAGTGTGTTTTTGATATTGTCCTGAAGGAAATGTTGGTGCTGTAATTATAGGATGTGAACCATTGCAAAGTATGCATAGAACGGGTCCATACAAACAGCAGAAGAATAATCAGAGAAGTGGCATTTCACCTTAAGAAAGAGTAGACATACTCAGTCGTACTTGTGATGTGATTAAATTGTTTTTGGCATGTATCAATATCATAAAAATTCTAAATCATGGAAACCTTCCTATGGCATTAAGAAGGCTTTAACGAAGGGTCCACTTTAGAACTCTAAGTTTTTAAGTTTTTAGAACACCCTCTAGGAACTCTGCATTCTATATCAAATGTAGTCATTTAAAAAGAAAAAAAAAAAAAAGATGTGCAAAGGAAGGAATTATGAAGTGTCCAACTTTTCTGATTTTTTTTCTTTCCCCCAGGACCCATGCAGTTTGGATTTGTTTTGGTTATGGTTGTTGTTTTCATTTAACTCATCAAAATACACTCAGTGTTCTGGCAGGGAGTCTCTGGGTCAGCTGGGGTAGAAGGCAGATGGTGAGAGGGCTCCTTGTAGGATCCAACAATGATTCCCTGGCTGCTTTCTGAACATGTTTGCAGATTTTGGGCTGAGCTCCTTCCCTATCCAGGGAGTCTTTGGCCAGAAGAATAGTAATTGGGAGGAACAGGAAGGCCGTGTGCAGTCTTGTAAATAAGGAACAACAAGTTCCCAGCACATAACTTTACTTGTTCAACTATTCTGTGGAAGCAGCACACTGAAGGAACCCCTGCTGCCTGCTTCTTGCTGGCCTGTTGGCCAGACAGGGAGGAATAGAGGCTAAGAGTCTCAGTCTCCTTCAAACCTGGACTCTGTCATTATTGCTTTACCTCTCCAGCCTCAATTTGTTCATCTGCAAGACGGGGATTGCACTAGCACTTGCTTCCTTAAGGTAGTTAACTTGCTTCCTTGGGTTAGATATTAAATGAAATGGTGCAAATAAAGTTTTGTGCCAAATAAGTAGCCTGCATTTGTCCCTCTAGGTCCATTCTCTCCCCCTTTTCACCTGGCTGTGGGACCCAGATTAATTGTCGGCATAGACTCCCTTGGCCTGTGGCTTCTGGTTGGGTTTCATCAGTGGGAGGTACCAGAACAGATTAGAGGGTAGGAGGAGGGAGAGGTCAGAGTATTCAATCCCCTAGTTCCTCCCCAAGGAGTCACAGCCACACCAAGCATAAATACAATCACAAAAGAAATCATTTAAGCTTGAATGTCATCTTTTTAAAGAATTTCCACAGTTCACCCCAGCAATTGGCTGCATCCCTCTCCTGAAGGCCACAGCTCCTAGGAGGCTGTCCTCTCCAGCTCCGGGAACCATCTGCCTCCCTTACTCCTTCATGGTCTAGAGACTGTTAACCCTGATCCTTTATCATTTCTTGTTGGTTAACCTTAATCCTGCCCACGCCTTTGTAAAAAGTCTCTTTATTAAACACTCTTCAGGTACCCCATCTCCTGCTGGGACCCCAATACTCCAGGGGCTTGGCACACCATTCCTGGAATGTAGTAGGAACGCATTAAATGCTAGCTGTGAATTTTGGTTACTATTAGATAACAAAGATCTGAGTACACACCAAGGTTGTGAAGGAGAGCATCTTTCCCAGGAACTGGTACACAGGAAACTTTCCGTAAAGGCTTGTTGAAGAAAAGACTACAGCATCATTCTTCAAAGCGTGATCTGTGCTCCCCTCAGGGGCCCATAAGGCCAAATAATTTTTAGAATAACACTCAGACATTATTTGTCTTCTTGCTGTATTGGCATTTTCACTGATGTGCCAAGGCAGTGGTAGGTAAAATGACTGGCACATTAGCAGGAATCCAGGCAGTGGTACCCAATTCTATTAGCAGTCATCGTATCCTTCCCCACCACACACTCACAGTATGAAAATAAAAATAAAACATTCTTAAAATGCCAGTTGCCCTGAAGAATGCCCTGGTGAAACAGTATACAGCAACCCAAATGGGCATATGCAGGCAGTACTTCTGCTGTATGACAAAGTGCAATGATTTTCACAAGGAAAAGCACATGTGCAATTGCTGGTGCTGAACTGGCTATGCATGTTTTATGTGCACATTGGGCAGACATCTTGACAATGAATGAAGTAAGCCTGTCACCTCAAGGAAAACAATTTACAGTATTTATTAAATTGAGCTTCCCAGAGGAAACCGGATTTTTGAAAACTTGCATCTGCTACAGGAGGCTGGCAACTTCCCAATACTTAAAGACATTTATAATGAGATCACTGGTGATATTAACGAATGTCACTACTGATACACAGCACCTTTTATAATTATATACTCATTTGCATCTTTACTCATTTAATCTCTGTCCCTCTCAGTCAAATATCCAACCAGTTTTTTTATGGCAGTGACCAAAGTATATCTGGTCTATGACTTAGTGCTTAGCACACAGTAGGACCACAACAAAGCTCACTGGAAAAATGTATAAAGGAGCAAATGAATAAATAAAATAACTGTTCTTTCCCCATAATCTTGCTAAATCCTCCTTGGAAATGTCTTGACATCTGTGTCAATCTGCTCATTATAACAGCCTAGGCCAAATGTACATTAAAAGCATCAAAAAGTAATATATATTTCACACTCCTAAACACCAACTGAAATCATCACTGAAGAAAAACAACCAAAACAGACACACATTGAGAACAAGAAAGAAATCAGCACTGGTTTCCATGACATTTCACAATTTACTTAAAATGTTAGGAAAATGAATATGCCACAAACGCCTAAAAAGCAATCATTAGTTAAATCAAAAGGCAAATTGCAAATCTCCTGAAAACCACAAATTCAACAATTGCACTGGCTGCGTTAGAAATGACCCGACATTAGTGATAATCTCAAATGTTCCTGGAGCAAGGAAGAAGAGGTATATGGAAAATAAGTTTTAATTTCTTCAGATTCCTTTCTCCAAGTGGGGGGGGGTATAAATTAAAGCAAAACAAAACCAATATCTGTGTTCCATGTCACATGCCAACTGTAATGATTTAAATATTTCTCAGTAACTAGAACAGAAATTAAAAGTAGTCCTTTATTATGGCTCTGGACTAGTGTGATAACGAACTTGTCTTCTTGCTGTATTGGCATTTTCACTGATGTGCCAAGGCAGTGGTAGGTAAAATGACTGGCGCCTTAGCAGGAATCCAGGCAGTGGTACCCAATTCTATTAGCAGTCATTGTATCCTTCCCCACCACACACTCACAGTATGAAAATAAAAATAAAACATTCTTTTATACGTTTGTAAATAAAACATTCTTTAATACTCACCAGAACTTGACCTATGCTGAGAATCATAAAGTGGACAGTTATTCTATCGAGGCAGGGCCTTTTTCCAAGAAGGCAAAATCCTTCCCGTGACATTTTTGCAGAATTAAAGATCCATGAGCATTTGGAAAAATTATTTTGCTCATTAGTACAAGCAAGGTAATCCCATAGATAGAATGGTGGCTCAGAACTTAACTGCACTGGAACACTGAAGGCTCAGCCCTGAAGGAAGGAGAACAGTGCTGTGGGCAATTTACACCTCAGTCACTCCAAACTGGCCTTTGAGGTAATGGGGAACAAAAGGGTAATGGAGTTACTACACATATTTGTCAAAGAGCTAAACATGAAAGTATATTTTACAAAGTCTACTTATAATAAAGCTAATATGATTTATGCTTGCCAAACAAGAACATTCCTTAAAGGATCACAGGCCAAAATGGAATACTTCCTAGGAAAGTGTATTCCCAGGTTTCACAAGCACTTACAAATATAATCACAAAAGAAATAATTTAAGCTTGAATGTCATCTTTTTAAAGAATTTCCACAGGTCAATCGAGCAATTGGCAAACAACCTCTTCCCTAAAATTTGAGTAGATTAAGAGAAATTTAATGAGTCTAAGTGAGGCAATAGAAAATTTTTTTTGGAATAACCTTTGGGTTTTACAGCAGAGCTATATCCCACAAAATTTCTACCCTGGAGAGAAGCAAAGAAGGGAATGGAAAGAAGTAACAATCATTTAGTAAATGCCAATACTGTACTGTGCTTGGTGGTGGGGACCCAGAAGTGAAACAACTAGTCCATCTCCTCAAGTAATTTAGAACAGTCTAGTAGAGAGACACTAAAGAGTCAAAAATAGCAACCTTGTGCTGCAAGTGCTATGCTAGTGGGATGTTCTGATTTACTAGGGGGAGGCACCAAGAAGGCTCTCAAAAACGACATCATTTAAGGTGAGTTTCTGGGGATGAATAAGAGTTAACCAGGTAAACAAGAGCAGAAGATACAACTACAAAAGCAGATGCCATGGGAGGAGAACTTGCAACACACCATCATCCCACATACATTGTTTCTAGTCATGGATTTCCAATGCCAATGAATGGCACTAAGCTGCCTATACAAAACCCTACAGGTTATTTTTTATCCCTACTCCTCCCTGCCTGCACCCACTCCTCCTGCCCCAGCAACAGCCCACTGGTCTCCAATTCAAGATACAATAATCATGTTCCCATCATATCTTTACCTTAAAACCTCTACTAGAATACTGTCTCAGAAGACAGTTACATTGAATACTAAACATAACATGAATTGTTTAAAGTCTTTTGGAAAATAATTCAGTAATATATACTAAAAGTTTTTTAAATACTCTGATTCTTGGACCTAGTAATTCATTTTCTGGGAATATACCCATAGAAAATACTTTAAAATATTAAAAGTACTTTATGCACAAAAACGTCCTGAGTGTTGTTTATAACAGAAAAATATTGGAAATGATCCAACTATCTAACAAAAGAGGATAATTCAGTAACATTATGGTTACAAATAGCTTATAATAGTACAAGGACATGTGTATGTTAATATTAAGGGAAAAAACAGGACAGAAAATTGTAGATACTTTTTAAAAAATATATACGAAGACTAAAAAGAAACACAGTTTTTACATGCCTGTCTTTGGGGAGAAGGGGCAGGACTACAGTTGATTTTCCTTTTTTTTTTTTTTTTTTTTTGAGAGGGAGTCTTGCTCTGTCGCCCAGGCTGGAGTGCAGTGGCGCAATCTCGGTTCACTGCAAGCTCCACCTCCCGGGTTCACACCATTCTCCTGCCTCAGCCTCCCAAGTAGCTGGGACTACAGGTACCCACCACCACGCCCAGCTAGTTTTTTGTATTTTTAGTAGAGACGGGGTTTCACTGTGTTAGCTGGGATGGTCTCAATCTCCTGACCTCGTGATCTGGGTGCCTCGGCCTCCCAAAGTGCTAGGTTTACAGGCGTGAGCCACCACACCCGGCCTACAATTGATTTTCTTTCATTCTTTTGACTCTTTCTTGGCTTCCAATTTTTCAATAGTATATGTGAAAGTTTTAAATATTTTTAATTATACAAGTAATTACTCTAGTATACAATTCAAACATCAAATCACTACCTTTAATCCTAGTCTCCTAAATGAGATGATACAGTTAAAAGTCAACTGATTACCTCTCTAGACCTTCTTTTAGAAATTTACATGCATATCGATGTACCTATATAAATATTGCATCATATAGTATTGTTTTGGGTGTGAGTCCCAGTAAGGCAGAATTTTACTCTGTTACCCAGGTTGGAGTGCAGCAATCATAGCTCACTTCAGCCTTGAACTCCTGGGCTCAATCGATCTCCCACCTCAGCCTCTCCTGAGTAGCTGGAACTACAGGTGCATGCCACCCCACCTGACCAGGACTGTGAATTTTATTCAGAGTAAGACAGGAAGTCATTGGCAGGTTTTGTGCAGGAGAGGGTCATGATCTTGTTTACACTTTAAGAAATAACTCTGACTGCTCCACTGAGAGCAAGACAGGAAGTAGGGAGACCATGACAAGATTATTGCTTAGTCCACTCTACAAATAATTGTGGTGGAGGTGGCGGTGGAGGGTGAGAAGTAGTCAGGTTCTGGATTTGGAGGTGGTCCCATTAGCCCAATGTGGAACGCTAAGGCAGCAGTCATTATGAGGGTAAAACAGGGAATTTTGTTTGGGGCTGTTAGATCTGAAATGCTTGTTAAATATTCCAGTACAAACAGTGGTATGGAGTGGACAGTCATGTAAATGACCGGGAAGAAGTCAGGCTAGAGATAGAAGTGTGCACCATCAGCAGGGAGGTGAGCTTTAAAGCCACATGGAGGGCAGAGCCCTGGGACCCCCTGACATTTAAACAACTGTCAGAGGCCAAGAATCCAGTAAAGGAAACCTAGCAGCAGGAGCCACCAAGTGGAATGAGAAGCTTGGGCGAGGCATGCTGGGAAAGTGGAAACCAAGTGAGCAGAGTGCCCAAAAGGAAGAAAGAGAGATCAATTGTGTCAAAAACTAACATGCACTTGTTCCCAGTCCCAGGATGCCAGGAGCAGAGATGGACCACCTTTGCAGTTCTCCAGGGTGAACAGGGATCACCTGGGGGTTAGCAAGGCACAGATTTGCCTTCAGGAAGTGTGGAGAGGAGCCTGGGTCTGCATGTCTGACGGGATCCCAGATAAGGCCCGTGCAGCCCAGCTGGGGATCATATTTTGAACAGCAAGAGTTTAGACTACAATCCTGAAAATCAACATAAGCACATTCATCACTAAGGAAACCTTCAAGGAAAGCTCAGAATATTTTTCCACCTTCTTCCCTCTAAACCCAAACCTAGCCCTTCTTTTCGCACAGCCTGATCTTCATTAATTTCTCCCCAAGCAGATGTTTTTTCTCTGTCAGGATCTTGAGCCTTCATTATACCATGAGCTCTCTAACATGATGGGGCCACTTTGTCTAAAGTAGAAAGTCAAGAGAATCGCTTGAGCCCAGGAGGCCGAGACTGCAGTGAGCCATGATTGCACCACTGCACTCCAGCCTGGGCAACACAGTGAGATCCTGTCTCAAAAATAAATAAATAAATAGTAGCAAGTCAATTCAGCTGAAACCTACGTGCCTCCAAAAGCGATGTCCCCAAGCAAATTAGTTCCAGCCTTCGGAGAGTGTTCATCCCATTCCTGTGAAGTCTAGAACCCTACTCTCCAAAATCTCTGAAAATGTGGGGTCAAGTTTATTCTGAATTATTCTCCTAACCAATTTCTCTACCCCTGCAACTTCCACATTCTAGGCAGTCCCTTGCTCTCGTCAGCCCCCACCACCCATACAATAACCCCCTGCCATCCACCATTCCCTCAAGGAACTACTAACACAAAGTTTCTGTATGTAGCGGACTTGTCCTAAGGTTTGGGGGTAGCAGTGGGTAATAACATCACAGAGCAGAAATCAACTTTAAACTCAGTGTTGAGAGTTACCATAAAATAAATGTATCAGTTATTCCTGCTGCTGGGAATTTCAGTGGTTTGCCCTCCTTGGGTTCTACCTTCCCACCTTCTACTTCATACGCTACCTCTATTCGCTGCCTCCATACACTCAAAATCCCTCCTTCTCTCTTACCCAGAGCCATCTGTCTCCCTCTGATCTCCCTCTCCATCCCCTCTGGGCCTTGTCTTCGTCCATCTAGGGTTCCCACAGGTGTCTGTGCTCCTCTGAATTGAATACTGGCCCTCCCTACAGTATAGGGTTACCCAGCAATCTTCTCAAAAGCACTTTGTCCTTCCCACCACCAAGTCGGAAAAGAACAGCTTGTTGCAGTGAATCAGCAGGATCTATGTCAAACAGTCTAGCCCTTTGTGTGCACGGGCACAGCTTGTCTCAACCTGTTTCCAAAATGCCTATAAATCCACAGAAGCCAACCTCTGACAATATTTAAGCCAAGTGTTAAGTTTATAAACATGGCTCAGTAGATCTTCATGGGGAGAGACTTCTGCAAATCTTCATACTTGTTTTCATTTTGAATTCTTAACACCTCCCCTAAAGCACCATTTGTTTACCCTCATCAGTGGCCTCTTCCCTCTCTGAAAGTGTTTTCTTTTGCACAGTCCCTTAACACGGAGAAGCAAAATAAAATAACCTGACCAGTCATCTCCTGGTAATTTAGAGTGTGGAGGGTTGTGTGTGAGGGTGTGTGGGTCTGTTCTCAAGGGCACATGCATTCTCCAATGATCACTAACTCTACTCATTTGCCAAAGTCCACTTGTTTGTCTGCTGGGTACCATGGCAAGAAGGTGCAATAGTGCATCCAAAACGTCACTTCCTATTTCCCAGGTATGACAGCATCTAAAGGCAAGCATTTAAGAGGCTGCATCCTAAACTTCTAAAGGGCCCCTGGAAACAAGATCTAATCACATCATTCCCCTGCTTGAAATCCCTGCACAGTTCCCCCACCGTGTACAGAAACCCAACTCTGCTGTGGCATCCAAGGACCTTCCAACCCAGCCTCACAACAACACCTGGTGATGCCATCTGCCATCACTCCACACAACCGAGGTCCTCTAGTCAAGGTGAGAGAAGAGGGGTCTGGAACTCAGACCTTCTGAAAAAATACTCAGCAAGGCCTTTTCAAAATACACAAACACAAACCCTCACACACGCCTCACACATACACCCTCACACACACCCCTCACACACACCCTCACACATACACAGCCTCACACACACCCCTCACACACAATCTCACACACACTCCTCATACACACCCTCATCCACAGATCCCTCACACACACTCCTCACACACAACCTCACGCACACACCCCTTATACACACTCTCACCCACAGACCCCTCACACACACCCCACACACCCCTTACACACATTCACACACTCCTCACACATACACCCTCACATACCCCTCTACATGCACTCACATACACCCCTCACACACAGACCCCTCACGCACACCCCACATACACACCCTCACACATACACCCTCACACACACCCTTCTACACACACACACCTCACACACAGACCCCTCACACACTCACACACTCCTTACACATACACCCTCACACACTCACACACCCCTTACACATATACTCTCACACACACCTGCACCCTCACACACCTCTCAGACCCCTCACACACACCCCTTACACACACCCTCACACACACCTTCACACACCCCTCACACATACTCCTCACTCATACCCTCACACACACTCCTTGCACAGACCCCTCACACACACCCCTCAGACATCCCTCATACACCCTTACACACACATCCTTCACACACCCCTCACACTTCTCACACACAACCTCACACTCCTTGCACAGACCCCTCACACACACCCCCACACACCCCTACCTCACACACACTCCTTGCACACACCCCTCACACACACCCTCACACACACCCTCACACACACCGCCGCACCCCTCACATACATCCTCACACACATGCATCCCTCTCCCACACCCCTCATGCACCCTCCCACACCTTCACATACTCCTGACACATATACCCCTCATACAATTCTCATATTTGAATACGCACACCCTCACACACACACCCCTCACACACACAAACCCCTCACACGCACAAACCCCTCACACACACCCCTCACACATATACACACCCCTCACACATCCCTCACACACACCTCTCACACACATTCACACGCACATACACAGACACAATACTGGCAGCCAAATTCACAGCATGGTGCATCCATCCCACCCTCTTCCCGAGCAAAGGGACATCTGTGAGCAGCTGTTCTTGGCCTACACTCAGAAACAGGGAGGGTGAGGAGGTCTTGGCAAAAGGCAAAGAGCCAGAAGGGCTGGCTCCTAGGAGGCAAAGGCCTGAGCCTCTGAACTCCCTCCTTCCCAGGCTACAAAGATGTGGGCCCGTACAGCAGCTCTAGTGCCAGCCTCTGACCTCCCCTGGCCAGAGGTCCAGCCTCTGACCTCCCCTGGCCAGAGGTCCAGCCTCTTCGGCTCCTCACCACCCAAGGACAAACCTGAGGCCACTGCCTCTTATGCTCCAACTGGGAGTGCAGGGCCAGGATCATTTTTACAGTCACAGTTAAATGCAGTAAATTACCTCTTTTTACGTGCCAGTGACTGGCATTATTAATTTTGCTTTCAGTAAATCCATAAAAGAAGAAGTCAACAAGGAGACCCAAGAGGCATGAGTGGGTCAAATAAGTAAGTCGAGGATGTGGAATACTCCCGGCAGCAGGGCCAGCATGAGGTAAGAGGCCTGTGGTTTCTAGGGACACCCCTCCAGGGGCCTCAAAATAAACTGCCTGACTCCTCACTCGGGTTGGTATCCTGCTGCCTCTGGCTCTTCTGCCACATTGCAGACTGGCACCAAGAAACCTGTGTCAGCCCCAAGGTTCTATCCAGAGCCCTACAATATGAGACCTGAAATTAGACATTCTGGAATCTAGGCCAGATTCCAGCCAAACTCTGCATTTTACAGATGAAAAAACTAGGCTTCCAAAAGAGGGAGTGACTTACCCAAAGTCCACAACTAGTTAGCGGCAGAATATGGCCTGGAAGTGCACTGGGTGGAATGTTCTTCCCGCCTCATCCCTACCCCCTGCACTGCCTGAGAACTCCTAGTCATCCTTCAAGCCACAGCTGGGGGTCACCTCCTCTGGGAAGCCTTCCCAGCCTCCCCTTTCCTTCCAGTTAGAGCTCGAGACTCTCTGCTTGCAGAGCCACAGTTCATTGTACCACATAACCTTGTTAGTGAGCCCAAATCAGGCTGGAGCACTCTGGCTCCACCTCCACACAGTGGGCACCTTGCATAAGGAAGAATGTCTGGTTTATCTTGCATCCTCAGTCCCCGGTGCTTAGTAGGGCACAGTCAATATAAAATCTAATTAAGTGCACATCTTGATCAGCGCCCACCACTTGACCCTCTCATCTCTCTTTTTGTCTAAACAACTAAGATACTCTCCATACCGCTCACTTCAACATTTAACAGCTTTCTAAATGCTTTTATGTTCCCAACTAGACCACAGGAACTGGTACACACGTGGCCGATTTCTCCCAGATGGCCTAGCCCAGTGGTTCTCAGTCTCAACTGCAGGTTGGCATCACTGGGGCTTTGGCCCCATCCCCCATACCTAGGTCTCACCCCAGGCCACCCCTCTGGGAGTGGGACCCAGGCATCAGAATTTAAATTCCCCAGGTGGTTCCAGAACGTAACCAAAGTTAAGAAACACATTTCTAGAAAAAATATGATACCAGAAACTATTTGTTGATTCAGCCAGTTCTGTGTGTGTTCAAGTGAGTGCAATTATAGAGAAAGACAGAGAGAGACACACACAGCGTGACAGAGAGTAAACAAGAAAAAGTTTACTTGGCAGTGTGTAGACTTGGTTCCTCTCCTTTGGCACTATTGACATTTTGGGCCAGATAATTCCGGGTTGTGGAGGCTGCCCTGTGCCCTGTGTACAGTGTTTAGCAGCATCCTTGGCCTGGACCCACTGGGTGCCAAAAGCAATGCTCCACACAGGTATAACAACCAAAAATGTCTTCAGCTATTGTCAAATGTCCCTGGGGATGAGGAGGCATAATTACCCATGGATGAGAACTACTAGTATAGACTAGCCACCCAATAATTGACTGCATGTTTGTTTCACATTTCAACTGTAAAACCTATGACCACTTTTCCACACTGGACTGAGTGCCTGAGGATTCTGAATATTGGATCAAGTGTCTCTGGGAGGGACATGGAGGACGGGATGGTGGCTCAGCAACAAGTTCTGAGGCAAGAAGGAGTTACATGGAAACTAATCAGATAGGTTCAAGGCAGTTAAGAGGAGCAGGTGGTGGTCAAGCCCATAAAAGATGAGCAAAACAAACCAGAAAAAGCCAGATATTCAGTAAAATTGCAAAGTTGGAAGCAAGCAGAGGGCTGTCAAGGATTAAGGGAAGTGACGACCACAAGTGGGAAAAGGCAAACAGAGAAGGAGCTTTCAGAAGTTTTTGAGCAGGGAAAGGACCACGCAAAATAGGGTTTTAGGGCCAGAGTCTAGCCTGGCATGTAGGCTGGCATATGGACAGGGTACAGGAAGGGTGGGGGGCAGGGAGCTGGGCTGCAACAGTTCAAACCCACCTGTTCACCCACACCTACAATGCCTCAGTTAGGACAAAGACTGTTATTCCACAGACAGAGTTCAAAAGAGCCAGGTGCAGATGCTGGCACAGAAAATGTCAGGGGGGAGATGTGGGAGTCATTAGAGCTGCCTCTCGAGCACCTTGAGCAGGAGCCACTGCTTTGAGGACCCTTCAACCAGCTCCCCCAGCCCCTGCCAGGTCCCTGAGGAAGAGCTGCAGAATGGCTGCTCCAGGCATCTTGCCAAAGCACAGGGGGCCAGCCAGAGCTCCCCGACAGGATCCCTCCCTCCAGGCATCCTCCTCCCCATCACAGTTGTGCATATGCTGCCCCCCCTTCACCCCACCCCCTCCTCCTATGCCTCCCCCACCTTGGTCTGCCAACCCCACTCTCTTGGCTTCTCTATCTCTCTGCATTCCTTCTCAGCCCTTTCAGGGTTCCTCTTCCCCTGCCCACCTCTGAGTGTTGGTGACCCCAGACTTTAATCATGGGCCTCTTCTCTCATTGTCTCAAACTCTCTAACACCCAGACCTGTACTCCCCCCACTTGAAAAATCCTTCAGTTGTTCTCTACTAGACACAAGATAAAACTCAAGGTACTCAAACCTGTCTCGATCTTGCCCTGCCCACCTCCCAGTCCCCTCCAACCTTGCACTTAAATATTCTGAGCTACCTCTTATTCTCCAAAAAAAAAAAAAAAAAAAATTAAAAGCCACATCTATCCCTAACAGCCTGAAGTCATCTGTTCTTAAATCATAGTGCATAGCAGCCATTTGCTTACTTCTGTCTCCACCACAGACTTTGAGCAGAAACCTACAGCCCCAGAACCTAGCAGGTACCTGGTACTTAATACTCAGAGGAGTACTTACCATTTGCTGAGCACTTTCTAAGTGCTTTCCTAAGAAGTACTTTGTTTTACCATCATAAAATAATTATTTTACATTATTATTTATAATAATATTATAGTAATATCAGCAATTGTATTTATTATCCCCATTTTATAGATGAGAGTACTGAGCTACAAAAATGTGAAGAAACTTCCCCAAACTTACCCAGTTAGAAAACAGGGAGATTCAAACCCAGTCTGACCCCAGAGTCAGCACTCTTCATCACTGTGCAATACTATATCTTAATAAGAACCTTTAAACAAAATAATCAAATTATGCATGAGATTTTGCAGTGAATGAAGGCAAATGCTACTGCAGCTCTTTCTGAGCCTCAATATGGAGATTCAGGGAAGACAGGATAAGCATCGTGCCCAGATGAAGGGGCCAGGATGGGAGACCAGCCTGACAGACATGGCTTCCCAGACATTCTAACTTTGCTGGGTCACTGCTACTTCCCTTCATTGCGTGGCATTTTAGCCACCAAAGTCACTATCATTTTAGCAACAGGAGGAAACAAGCCAGGCCTGAATTGGGTCCGGGGCCAGCTAGCAGGGTCTAGTAACATCTACTCACAGAAAGCCTGGTTCAGAAAGACTAGGCAGGTGGATATCATGACCCCACAGGGCAGAAGTAAGGCCAGAGACCAAAATCAGAGAGATGAGATCAGAGCAGAACTCCTCGGGCAGCTGGGGCAGAGATTCTCCCTGCCTGGACAGACCATCATTGACCAAGGATGCTGGTCCAGCCTGCCCCAGGGCCTAAGGGAAGAGGCAGGAGATGGGCTTAGCATTGGCTAAAGGGAACAGCTCTCCAGCAAGCAGGACAGGGGTGACATTCAGCAGCTCTCTCCAGATTCTGGAACTCCCACCGTTGGCCCCATTATTTCTATTTTAAGTTACCCTGTTCACAACAGGTGAGTCAGGCTGGCACCTCCAGAGGAGAAAATGCATAGGTAAAAGATTGAGATTGCATGTATCTTATACCTGAAACTCTAACCGAACCCCCAATTAGCAGCCCATGCTGGGACCAACACCTAGTTTCATAATGAATCGCATTCAAATGATCACATTTTCTTTAAAACCGCCAGAGCCAAGCACTTACCCGCATTGGCTCGTCGGGGAATCCAGGTTTGCTTGGTCTATCCTGTCGCCGAGATCTTAGGAGCTGTTTGGCCTGCTTCTCCATCAAAATCGGGGAGGTCTCTGGAAAAGTCGGGAAGGTGCCTTAAGGACGCTCAGGTTCAGGAGTTCATGAGCCATCTCAGCAGTCCAAGGCAAAAGATTTGCAAGTTCAATTTTGGTTAAAACACGAAAGTTCTTTCCCGGGGACCTGTCCCAAAGGACGCAGCATTCCAGAGGGCTCAGGAAGCAATTTTGAATTGTTTCGAACATAGTTAACTCAGAGCAAAAGTTGCACAACCTAAACATATTTACTGATTGCAATGGTCCATCTCTTTAAAAGTGAGGATTATTTTAATGGATCTTCAGTTCACTGGTCTGTGTCTCTTAGGCTTGCTTTCATGGAAGTTTTTTTAATCCTCAATACACTAAATCAAGTTTAAAGTCATTACTGGAAGATGCCCAGTGATAAGAAGACTATGTTAAACTTGATCATCACAACCCCTCAAAGGAGATAGTACAAAAGTGCTTTGATAATTACTTGCAAATTTTAAAAGACATTATCATAATAAAAATATATCAAATTTTGGTGATCTCATATAAACTCTAAAATAAGCTATCAGAAGCTGAAGATTTATCAGCATTTTTGAGAATTAGTGCTCAAATACATTTCAAGATTTTTTTAAAAATATATAATGTAACTTTAATGATAAAAATTCTGGAAGCCGGCTCTTATGGAAAAAAAAAAGAAAAGAAAAAGCATTGAAATATCTATATACCCTATATATTATTTAAAATTTTTTAAATTAACTATTAAATAGACTATTATTTATCATGTCAGCATAGAAATAGACTGTTTTTGGAGTCAGTGCTCACCTGAGAAGACAGTCAGTAAGGTAAGAGACAGCACGAGCACAGGCAATGTCTTCATCCTGCCTTGGTTCCTCTGCCTCTTGCTGAGTGAATCCTCCCAGATGGACTCAACCAACTTGAAGGAAGCCCCGCCAGGTTCTGCACTTGTTTATGCTTTGACTAACGGGACTTACGGTATGATGCTGAATGTATCTGACTCTGAGCGTTTTAGTAATGACCACTGAAATATTTTCCTCTGAATTCCTGTAAATTTTTATCCTGAGGAAGGAAATTGTTACTCTGTAATATGACTTTCAGAGTTTGAAATTGAAAAAGCAACATGTGATATTCACTTCATTTAAACAGACAGATAAGCACCAGACAGACGTTTGTGAGTGTTTCTCTGGAGTTTCCGTTTATACTCCTGTTTCATTGAGAATTCATGATCTATTACACATTTGTATCTTTTATGACATTTTTCCAAAGCCCATTCACCAGTCTAATTTGATCTTCCCAATAATCTCAGAGGTAGGCAGGAAATTAGCAAGGGGCATGATGAGTGGGGGAAAACAATTTTCAGCTGACTTTGGAGACAGAAAAACAGAGTTCAAATCCTAGCTTCAATTTTTTCTAGCAATGTAACCTTAGGTAAGTGACTTACCCTTTCTGAACTTCAGTTTCCTACCCTGTCAAAAGGAGATAAGAGCACCTACCTTGTGGGGTGTGATAAAGGATGAGGGGAAAGCTATGACCTTCGTGGCAGCTAGTACTGTTCATCATCCATTTCCATTTTACAAATAAGAAAAGTGAGATTCAGAGATGTTAAATCAAGTTCAAGTTCACACATTATGGATGCCAAGGTAGAGCCTAAGTCTTCTGTCTTCAAACCTAGAACATGTGTTCTTCCTAAGAAGCCCTATAACCTCAGGGACAACTCCTCATGTTTTACAGGGCCTCACACAACATGCTGTCATAAGACTGGAACTAGCCAGATTCAAGGGTATTTTTAAAAAGACAACAAAAGTTTAAGAAGCTGAAGTCATTTCAAATTCAAATCATCTATAAATATCACATGAAGAAAGTTTCCTGTTTTGATTTGCTTTGGTTTGGTTTGGTTTTGGGATAGGGGTCTCACTTTGGGTCTCACTCCAGGCTGGAGTGCAGAGGTTCACTGCAGCCTCTAACTCCCAGACTCAAGCGATCCTCCCACCTCAGCCTCCCGAGTAGGTGGGACTACAGGCACACACTACGACACTCAACTTTTTATTTTTTTATTTTGTAGAGACAGGGTCTCACTATGTTGACCAGGATGTTTTCAAACTCCTAGGCTCAAGTGATCCTCCCGCCTCAGCCTCCCAAAGTGCTGGAATTATAGGCATGAGACACTGCTCTCAGCCTAAGAAATTAAATACGTGATTAAAATATGTCTGGAAGGCATGTGACATTTATTTGGATAAAATTCGGTATTCAGAGAGATGATCTGATGTTTCTGTGGTCACTTTGCCAGCTCAAAAGAAAACAATACCCTATGTGTATTTCTCCAAATTTATGCTAATGTGTAACTGATATTAAACCTGAATGTGCTGCCCACACAGTTGGCATAAAGATATTTTGAGCAGACTGTAAACAAAAAAAAAAATGCAATGTTAGCAAAGTTGTCTCAGATGTTCATTTGCTAAAAAAAAAAAATTTTTTTTTTTTGAGAGAGGGTCTCATTCTATTGCCCAGGCAGAAGTACGATGGTCCATTCACAGCCCACTACAGCCTCAACCTCCTGAGCTCACGATCTCACATCTCAGCCTCCTGAGGAGCTGGGACTACAAGTGTGCATCTCTATGCCCAGCTGATGTTTTTTCTTTTTTGCAGAGATGGAGGCTCACTATGTTAGCCAGGCCGGTCTCAAACTCACAGGCTCAAGTGATCCTCCTGCGTCAGTCTCCCAAAGTGCTGGAATTACAGGCAAGAAAGAACTGCACCTGACCCATTTGCTCAAAATTTGATATTTGATTTCATGCACTCTGCTGCTATTAACATCCTTCTGTTTTCACATAATTTTCAATAACTAAGGAATTTTAGAAGCTTTTTTTTTTTTTGAGACAGGGTCTCCCTCTGTCACCTAGGCTGGAGTGCACGAACTTCAACCTTCCAGGCTCAAGAGATCTTCCTACCTCAGCCTCACTAGTAGCTGGGACTATAGGCATGTGCCACCATGCCCAGCTAATTTTTGTATATGTTCATAGAGATGAGTTTTGCCATGTTGCCCAGGCTGGTCTCAAACTCTTGAGCTCAAGCGATTCTCCTACCTTGGCCTCCAAAAATGCTTGAATTACAGACATGATCCAACACACACAGCTAGGAGCATTATTTAAAAAAAAAAAATTGTCACATTAAACAGCTTGAGTTTTGTATGTGTATATTCAAATTTTTCACTCCTTTTACTCTTTGTGGTTGGATAGAACACTATTTTTATTATATCAAATAAATATCTTCTGTGGACCAGAAAAAAAAATCTATACTTAGCTATAAATTTCTAAGGTATCCAATGTAAATTTACAATAAAAGTATTTTTTTGGCCAGGCATAGTGGCTCACACCTATAATCTTAACACTTTGGGATTCCAAGGCCAGAGGATCACTCGAGCCCAGACAAGCTTGCAGTGAGCTATGATTATGCCACTATACTCAAGTCTGGACAACAGAACAAGACCTTGTCTCAAAAAAAAAAGTACTTTTTTAAATTTTGCAACTTTTATCTATATCAGCACTGTCCAATAAAAACATAGAGAGCCACAGATGCAAACAACATATGCAATTTAAATTTTTTCAGTAGCCACTTTTTTTAAGTAAAAAGGTTAAATATTTTCATATTATATTTTAACATGATGAAATATCCAAAATATTATTATTTTAACACATAATCAATATAAACAAGTTATCAATGAGAGATTTCATATCCTTTTTTTTTGTACTAAACCTCCAAGATCTGGTGTAGATTTTACACTTACACATTTCAAGTGCTCGGTAGCCACATGTGGCTAGTGCTACCATATTAGACAACATGCGTCTAGATCCTTCCGTCTCTATTGCCACCACCGAAGTCTAGGCCACTGTTTCCCTCACCCAGCTTCTGGCATCAGGCTCCCAAATGGGATTCTAGTTTCCCTCCCGGTTCACTTCAATCCATTCCCCAGGCAGCAGCAAGGATGAAATAGAAAGTATCAGTCAGACCTCGTCGCTCCCCTGCATAAGAATCTTTCCTCATCTTCCCATGAAAGTCAGAATAAAATTAAAATCCCTACCAAGCACGACAGGACCCTGTGTTATTTGTGCCTAATGCCCTTTCCAACCTTACTCCAACCACTCCCCTCCTGCTCACTGCCATCTGGCCACACTCACTCACTTTCAGCTTAACAAGCCCACTCCCACCTCAGGAGCTTTGCATGTGTTTTTTCTCTCTCTTTTAATAACTGGATCCATCTCATCCTTCAGGTTTCAATTTGAAATTTCTCCTACTCAGGAAAGCCTGCCCTTACCAGCCTTCTTAATAAAAAGTTCTCTGCCCCCACCACCACCACTACTCTCCATCTCACAGCATTCACCATAATGTATACATATTGCATTTATTTGTTTACTTTTTAAAAATCTGTCTCCTTCATTGCTAAGCTCTAAGCAAGCTTGTATTATTTTTATAATTTTTAAAGCATAAGGAAACCTCTGGTGGACTGGGGTGGTGAGACTGGAGAGTCGGGGCCTGTATCACACCCTGGGAGGCTGCCGCAAGGTCTCAGGTGGGGAGGGCCGTTCAGGTGTGATACTGGCAAGGCCATCAAATGCCCTTCAGCTTGGCCTCTGGATATTGTCCCAAAAGAAGCGAGAGGGGGAAGAATATAGAAAGATCGAAAGAGCAAAGTGTCCTATTGTTGAGTGTCACTACAGGGATGAGATTTCTCTTCTAAACCCCATCCCCCGCTCAGGAAAAGCCCAGCGGGATTACTAGGTGAGTCGGCAAGGCTCCCAGGAGAAGACGCAATTCCCAATAAATCCACAAGGTGGCAGAGCAGAGAGTGGAACCAGGGACAACTAAGATCGGGGAAAGAGCTCAAGGCCACCGAGGTTAATTATTCAACAAGTTGCCAGCGGCTCCAGAGAATCACTGGAGGTGGAGAGAGAGGGT
This sequence comes from Macaca nemestrina, assembly GCF_043159975.1. Taxonomy (NCBI): domain Eukaryota; kingdom Metazoa; phylum Chordata; class Mammalia; order Primates; family Cercopithecidae; genus Macaca; species Macaca nemestrina. Next base: position 52,375,380 of record NC_092141.1, on the reverse strand, counting down.
GCTGCTGCACCTAAAACTATTTCCCTATTTTTATTTTAATTAATGTACTACTTGAAGGCATTCATCAGATGTTGTGGCCTAGGAAAGCGGTACCGTAAATCCTCACAACATCATTGCTGATAAATTCTTGGAAACTGCGATTTTAAGCCAAATGGTCCAGAAAAAACCAATTTTACCACAAGCTAATTGATATGCACAAGAGGTGAGTTCCTACGGCATACTTCTGGTCACAAAACATCACCAAACTTCTAAATAAGGACCAAAAACATTTCTAATATCAAACATTGAAGGCTATACATGTATTTAAGAAAGATTAATAAAAACGAGTAAGACAGTTATTAATATTTACCCACTTATCAAACTCCACACAGTCAGGCCCGGGGCTGGAATTAATTTTTTTTCTCATCAACATTGTAATGAAACAACGTTGAAGGAAACAATGTTATTTGAGGACCTGCTGTGTTACCTACTTGACAACATTTAAAAGCCTGTAAAGGAAGAATGCTACCACCCATATTCACAACATGCAAACACAACTTTTTGTTTGGGTGAGTTTCCTTTTTTTTTTTTTTTGCAAGGAACTGTCCCATTACATGGATATTTAAGGGTCATTGACAAATGGCAAACCCAACATTCTAGAGTTCTACATGTCATCACACTGAACTAAAGAAACTTTAGAGACAAGAGAACTTTGTTTTGTTTTTGTTTTTTGAGAGAGGATCTCACTCTGTCGCCCAGGCTAGAGGGCAGTGGCACAAGCATAGCTCACTGCAGCCTCACCCTTCTGGGTTCCAAAGATCTTCCTGCCTCAGTTTCTCAAATAGCTGGAACTACAGGTGTGCACTACCACGCCCAGCTAATTATTTTGATTGATTGATTGATTGATTGATTTTTGTAGAAACAGGGTCTTCCTATGTTGCCCAGGCTGGTCTTGAACTCCTGGGCTCAAGTAATCCTACCACCTTGGCCTCCCAAAGGAACATTTTTTTAAGTATAGAAAAATGCCAAATCTGTCCCCATCAAGAGAGTTACAATGTGTCCACATCCTTTAGGCCCAGGGTCAATTAAATAAATTCTAACAGTCCTTTCCATAGTTGCTTTCATCTTTTTTACTGTCTACCTCACATATACATTGTAAAGAATTATATGTACATTGTAAAAATATGGAATTTATAGTCTAGTTGGTAAACTAGACTACAGTATTTTTAAAGTAGTGATAGTAACTTTAAAGTAATGATAGTAACTCCATAAGCTGTGTGTGGTGTTTATAGGTCTAGATCCTGCCATCTCTATTGTCACCACCCACATCTAGGCCACTGTTATCTCTCACCTAGCACCAGGCTCCCAACTGGCATCTCAGCTTCCCTCCCTGTTCCTTCAATTCATTCTCTATGCAGCAGCAATGATGATCTTCATGAAATAGACATAGAAAATATGTTAGACCTCGTCACTTTGCTTCCCTGTAAACATTTATTTATAGGCACACTGTGCAGGCATATGTTAGGTTTGGGCAGCTGTGGAAGGTTGAATTATTAGCATCCATTCTTCACCAGCACCCCAAATTTATGCTGTCTGACACATGACTTTGCAGCCCGTGCCTTGACTTTGGACTCAACCAAATGACGTTTTGGGCAGTGGGATGGTGGCAGACATGACACTAACAAGGGTGTGAAATGGTTTGTGCAGTTAAGTGTGCCCTCTGGCATGTCTGCCATTGCTACAAAAAGACCTTCCTGGTTGGCTACCGCCCCTTCAAGCTGAGTCTCAGAATTAGCTTACATGCAAAGTAACTAAGAAAGGAGCCAAGTTTATGAAGATCTGTAGCTTAAAAGATACCCATTCAACCCAGCCCAGCCTAGTTCAGCTGACTTCCAGCTACCACAGCCTGAAGCAGAGCCACATCACCCGCAGATCCCCGAGAATAAATGACGGTTATTTTAAGCCACTGAGAATAGGAGTGGTTTGTTACATAGCATTACTCTGACAATAGCTAACTGATACAGGGGATTCTAGTGGGAAGGTTGGTGTGTCCAAATCTGGGTGCTATTGCATCTAATAATAGGGTCCTGCCAGAACATTCATTCAAAAGTGACTGAGAGTCTATTGTGTAGGCAGTGTGGTATAATGGTTATGACTGTGGGCAGCAGAGTCATCAACAGACCTGGCCTTGAATGCTGATTCTCAAACTTATTACCTGTGTTACCTTGGAGTTGGCTGACATTGGAGAAATTTCTTAACTTTCCAAATCACTATTTTCTCACTTATATTAAAAAAAGAATTATAATAAAATTCACCTCATAAAGTTAATATTTAAAAGAGATATGTGTAAAGTTCATGACACATAGTAAAAGTCTACTACTTGGAAATCATTGTATTTCTTTCTCATCCTTCTCTATGCCAAATCTCTTTGCATATGCACCCTATTTTGTAAAAATGTTTTGAATGACTAAAGATAGATTAATTACACACATTAAGATACACAACTTTATATATTGCTGAAATAAAAATATATATTTATTAGAAAAGAAAATATGGTTCATTTCTAATGTGAGTTGACTTGCCCCCTGTGCCAACACCACAGGCCCTGGCTTCCCTTCACATATCCTCAGCACTTGTACAGGCATACACCCCTTCCTGTTTGCAGCCGCAATACAATGGTAAGATGTTTTGGTCTTGGACAGGGCCTTTCCGGCCTGCTGCATGCCTCCACAAGTGGACTATGATTTCTACTCTGGGTCCAGGATGTTGGCCTCAACTATGTCTGCCCAGCAGGTGAGGACAGCCAAGGTCAGCATCATGTTCCCGATGGCCAGTGTCAGGCCTCTCTCCAACCTAAACAGGGACAAAGGAGCATTGGCACAGGCAGAAGAACGTAAGATGGGTACGAAAAAACATACCAGGCGAGTGAACCATGCACAAAATAATTTATAAAACCACTTCTAAGGCTACTGTCATAAGACATTTCATTCAGAGAAAGTGCTAGGCCTCTAACTGGAAGAGAAAAGCTCTAGTTCTGGGGAAAAATACTGAATTGTGTCATTTTTCTTGGTGGGATCTCCGTTAGGATGATTAAGCTTCAGAGAGGTTAGGAGACTCTAGCAGTGCTTCTCAGACCATTAGGTGCATTAGAATCACCTGAGGTTCAAGAGACATCTAGAAAGCCTCTGACATGAAAGGTAAAGACAAAAAAAGATAAAAGAAAGACCAACTTGGGGCAATCAGACACCATGCAATTGGAGAAAATGAATAAATAACATAATATTCTCTAAGAGACCAAAGTTTTGCTTGTGTGGAACATGAACAAGATGCTGTAAAAAAGGAATGTTCAGAAAACAAATTAACCAAAATACTTCTTAGAAATGAAAAACCATAATAGCAGAAATTTAAAACTCAGTAGAGTCAAGAAAAAAGCTAAGGAAATATTTCAGAAAAATAGAGCAAAAAGGAGGAAAGTTTTAAAAACACAAGAGAGAAAAACATATTTTTAAAAGACAGGACATTTACCCAAATGAGTTGAAAACTCATGTCCACACAAAAACCTGCACACAGATGTTTGTAACAGTTTTATTCACAGTTGGCAAAACTTGGAAGCAACCAAGATGCTCTTCTGGAGGTGAATGGATAAATAAACTGTGGCACATCCAGACAATGGAATATTATTCAGCACTAAAAAAAAAAAAAAAAAAAATGAGCTATCAGGCCATGAAAAGACATGGAGGAAACTTAAATGCATATTACTCAGTGAAAGAAGGCAGTCTAACGACAGGCTGCCTGTTGAGCCTGATACGGAAGCTTATTTGTACTTTATCTTAATGACTGCTATGATCTGAGTGTCCCTGCCAAAACTCATGTCGAAATTTTATTGCCACTGATGGTATTGGGAGCTGGGGCCTTTAAGAGGTGACTAGGTCATGGGAGCACTAACCTTCTGAATGGATAAGGCTGTTATTTGCGGAGTGAGTTTGTTCTCTTGAGAGTGAGTTAGTTCTTACAGGAGTTAGTTAGTTCTCCTGAAAGCGGGTTGTTATAAAATTGAGCTTGGCTCACTCTTGTGGTCTCTTTTGCACACACAGGCTTGCCCTTCGGCTTTTTGTTCATGTTATGACACAGAGCAAAAGCCCTCACCAGAGGCTGCTACCACGCCCTTAGACTTCCCAGCCTCCACAGCTATAAGCCAGATGAACCACTTTTCTTTCTAAATTTCCAAATCTCAGGTATTCTGCTATAGCAACAGAAAATGGATTAAGACAAGAATCAGGAGCTGATGGGCTCCCTGTTCTCCCATGTCCCCATTCCCATGCCCCATTGCATGGATTAGCTGAAGATACTCATGTCTCCCTGAGAGGCATTCTTTGTTAATCTTCTTCTGAGAACTCGAGGGAAGTCCTAGTGAGCTGAGCTGCAAAGATAAAAACCAGCCTCCTTCCTTTTCAGCCATATTTTTGCCAGCTGTTCAAACCACAGCCCTGCTCAGATGCCCTCACTGTGATTAACAATCTTTCCAAGACCTTGCCCACTGACTTCCCCAGGTGGAATCTTTTCAAGGAAGCTGAATCCATACTCTGTCCCAAAGACACCGCTCAGCTTACCTCCTGCTGGGAACCTTCACATATCAATGATTTACTGCTATTTCCCAAAAGTGCCAGGTTTGGGCTTTTCAGTCTTTCAAACAAAACTGTATCATTCAGGGATACCCTTAGGGATCTATAAAGAAAAGCAAAGAAATGAAGGCCACAAAAGTTACAAGAGTAGTTCCCTCTGATGGGGGAGAAGGTGTATCAAACAAGTGAGCACACAAGAGCTCTCGAATCTTCAATATGTTAACCTGGGTAGTGGATTTTACTATTACTTTTGAAACTGTGTATATGTGTTTTATAAACTCTTCTGCATGTGTGGCACATTTCAAAATATAAACAAAAAACGTTTGAATAAAGAATTACCTAGGGAACTTGTTAAGAAGGTAGATTCCTAGCTCCACTTCATATTCTGACTTCAGAGACCTAGTCAGCACCACAGAATCCATATTTTTAAATGATGCTGATACAGGTGATTCAAAATCCACACTCTGAGGTACCCTAAATAGTTGAAGAGCATCACAAACTTTGGCATCAGATAAACCTATGTTCAAAGCCGCAACTCAGTTGACTCCTGACTGTATGATATCAAGCAGGTTTTCTTCATCTGTAAAATAAGGATGATAAACTTAGCACAGTGCCTCGAACCTACTAACTTATCAACACAGGTTGGCCACAAATATTATTATTATTGCTTTTAGTGAATTAAGAGTGTATCTCCTCAGGTGTGGTAATTTCCATTAATCTGTCCCTACACAGGTAAATTTTCCAGATAAAAGCTTACTTAGCAAAGAGAGACTATTATTCTTAAAAGCTTTCCCATAAGCCTTGAACTTTTCAAATTCTTTAACTAAATGTGAGAATCTAAGGAAATAACCCTAAACAGAGGAATTATTTATAATAGCAAAATATTAGAAATAGCTACAACAAACGTAAGGCTATACACACTGTAAGCTATATTCATAGAATGGAGTATAATGTAGCCATTAAATAAGACTTTTTAATAACATATAAAAGTTACTTTGTAATGCTAAATAAGAGCCACACAGAAACTATATCTACTACATCATCAAAAGTACGCATACAAAAAAGTAAATCAGTTTCCACAGAAAATAATGGAATAGACCAAAATGTTCAAACATAGGGTGACTTTGGAGTGAGAGATGGTGATTCTTTTCTTCCTTTTTACTTTTTCAAATACTCTATAATGGGGATGGGGGAAAACCTGTCAGAGAGAGAGAGAGAGAGAGAGAGAGAGAGAGAGAGAGAGTGTGTGTGTGTGTGTGTGTGTGTGTGTGTGTGTGTGTGTGTGTGTGTGACGGAGTCTCACTCTGTCACCCAGACTGGAGTGCAGCAGAACAATCTCGGCTTTATCTTAATGACTACAACCTCCACCTCCTGGACTTATGCGATTCTCCTGCCTCAGGTTCCTGAGTAGCTAGGATTACAGGCACGCACCACCATGCCCACCTAATTTTTTATTTTTAGTGGAGATGGGGTTTCACCCTGTTGGCCAGGCTGGTCTCGAACTCCTGGCCTCAAGGGATCCACCTGCCTCAGTCTCCCAAAATACTGGGATTACAGGTGTGAGCCACCGTGCCCAGTCTGTCACTTTTTTAAAGTATATTATTTTGTTATATCTTCAAATCTAAACTAATTTAAGGGTTCTGCATCAGCTAGGATTCATAGAAGACAACGACACTTTCACAAACTGTGCAGGCTACCAAAGAAGAAGTTGTATTTTAGAGATCTCATCTAACCTGAGTCCAAGGAAGTGAAGTGACAAGCATAAGGGGACACAGATGTCTGAGGTCCCCATTCTGTTCCCAGGCCTCACAATCCCATCTAACACTCCTCCCACTTCATTACACTGCCCCTCCATTTTCACAATACAGACTCTTAAATACCTCAGCCTCCAAATTCAAAAGTGTGGTCCTGGAACTAGCAGCAACATCTTGGAGCTTCTTAGAAATGCAGGTTATCAGGCCTCTTCCCTGAGAAAGGAAATCAGAATCTGCATTTTAACACGATTTACAGGGCAAGGTTCTCAGAGAAGTAGCAGAATAAGACAAAGTCTCTCTTTAATGGTTTAATTTCAGTTGAAGCTGACTTGGTTGACCAAGTTAAAACACAGTGATCTCAGTCCCATCATTGGCTGTGCGGGACTGCAATGTCATGGAGGGGCTGCAATCCTCTGTGGAGCTGTACTCTGGACTGAACCCTGGGAAGCTGGATGAGGAGATAGATGGTGGGGCTGCCACCCCATGACCCGAGTCCTCAAGTCACTTTCTACAGCCTCCATGGGAAGACACTGCTGTATCCACACCTTACAGGCTGTGATGGGTCTGTTTTATTTAGACTTAGTCAATGTGCTAGGAATGGACTCCGTGTAACGTGGGCATGGAGTATATGACACACCTCAGACTGGTTTTCAAACCACCTGCATTAGCATCATTTAAAAATGTAGATGCTGGGCCGGGCGCGGTGGCTCATGCCTGTAATCCCAGCACTTTGGGAGGCCAAGGCGGGAAGATCGCAAGGTCAGGAGTTCTAGATCACCCCGGCCAATATGGTGAAACCCCACCTCTACTAAAAATACAAAAATTAGCTGGGTGTACCTGCACTCCAGCCTGGGAACGGAGCAAGACTCTGTCTCAAAAAATAAATAAGAAAAGCCAGGCACGACGGCTAATGCATGTAATCCCTGCACTTTGGGAGGCCAAGGTGGGCGGATCACCTGAGGTCAGGAGTTCTAGACCAGCCTGACCACTATGGAGAAACCCCATCTCTGCTAAAAATACAAAATTAGCTGGACATGGTAGCGCATGCATGTAATCCCATCTACTCGGGAGGCTGAGGTAGGAGAATCACTTGAACCCGGGAGGTGGAGGTTGTGGTGAGCCGAGATCACACCACTGCACTCCAGCCTGGGCCACAAGAGCAAAACTCTGTCTCAAAAAAAAAAAAAAAAAAAAAAATGTGGATTCTGTGGTACTGACCAGGTCTCTGGAATCAGAATATGAAATGGAGCTAGGAATCTGCCTTCTTAACAAGATCCCTAGGTAATTCTTTATTCAAACTTTTTAATGTTTATATTTTGAAATCTGTCACACATACAGAAGAGTTTGTAAAACATATACACACAGTTTTTAAAATAACAATAGAACAAACACCTGTGTACCCACCACCCATGTTAACATATTGAAGATTGGGAGCTCTGGTGTGCCCAGTTGTTTGGTACACCTTCTCCCCCATCAGAGGGAACTACTATCCTAACTTTCGTGGCTTTCATTTCCTTAGTCAACCTGTTAGGAATCGACTCCATGTAACATATGAAAAGCAGTATGAAAAGCAGCTTGCAGAAACACTGGATTCACACATTGAGGAGAAACGCCAACTCACGGGCAAGCACGGTGATGCAAAAAAAAAAAAAAGAAAGAAAACAAAAAACACTGCAGAGATTGAGGGATATTTAGAGGATGTCGGGTACAAAAAAGTATTTAAACATCCCCAGTTTTGTAGATGCTTACAAGGTGAACAGCACCAACACCATGCTGATACAGAAATGCACATCCTAGCAGGGCAGAGCTGCTCATGCCTGTGATCTCAACAGTTTGAGAGGCCGAGGTGGACAGATCACCTGAGTCAGGAGTTCGAGACCAGACTGGCCAGCATGGTGAAACCCATCTCTACTAAAAATACAAAAATTAGCCAGGCACGGTGGCAGGTGCCTGTAATCCCAGCTACTCAGCAGGCTGAAGCAGGAGAATTGCTTGAACCTGGGAGGTGGTGGTTGCAGTGAGCTGAGATCGCACCATTACACTCCAGCCTGGGTGACAAGAGCAAGACTCCATCTCAAAAAATAAAATAAAATAAAATACATAAAAAATTTAAAAAATCACATCCCTGGTTCAAGAACTGAAAGAAGAGAGGTTTAAAGAAGAGGAGGAGAAAAAAGAAGAGCGATCCAGACTCTCCAAGCAACAAGAAGGGCTGGCAGAGATGTTACCAATGCTGGAGTCCCTGGAAGAGGCCATGGGAGTCACCCCGTCACTAGGAGCTTTTCCACACCAGCCAGGCAGCCAAGAGCCAAGCCCTGCTGCTCCCTCCCCCAGGAGGGCCTGGGTCTTAGGGCAGCACTGTTCTCTCCCTTCCACTCAGGCCTCCAGAGCTGCCAGGCTAGGTTCTCCCACATTAACTCCATCCGAGGGTCCCTGAGGCCAGTGGATCCAGGGGAGTCCCTTCCTGCATTGAAGTTTCCACCTTCCCCTCCTAATGCCGCAGCCAGCTCCTTCATGGTCAATTCCTCCAAATCTAAACAATACAGGAGATCCTGGAGCACATCAGCAAAGTCTGGATTCTCTCTCATTAGCAGCAAAAGAAATGCCATAATGAGAGCCTCATCTTTTGCTCAAACTGAAACATCATCAAACTGCATTTCTCAAGACAATGCTCTGTAAATATTATTTATGTATTAATCTCCTACGAGAACAATTTCTATTTTATCCTCTACAAAATTATTGTATTATACTTTGAAAGTAGATTTCATTTATCAATAAAGACTTTCAGTACTCAACTGCAATATTTTTTCTAGAGTTATAGTCCCAACAGTTTTAACTCGTAAGTTAAAGCATCATTTTTTGGCGTATGTATTTGTTGAAATATTTGGCCGGGCATGGTGGCTCACACCTACAATCCCAGCACCTTGGGAAGCCAAGGCGGGCAGATCATAACGTCAGGAGATCAGGACCATCCTGGCTAACACAGCAAAACCCCGTCTCTACTAAAAATACAAAAAAAAATTAGCCGGGCATGGGTGGTGGGCGCCTGTAGTTCCAGCTACTCAGGAGGCTGAGGCAGGAGAATGGCATGAACCTGGGAGGCGGAGCTTGCATTGAGCCGAGATAGCACCACTGCACTCCAGCCTGGGCAACAGAGTGAGACTCTGTCTCGAAAAATAAAAAAAGAAAGATTTTAAGCAAAGGGAAATTTATTTTGGGATAAAGTAAAAGGGAATGTTTAAAGAGAAATTTCTATAATATTTAGATTCAAATAGCGGGTATTTTTCAAAAAACAAAATTGATAAATTGCATGGAAATGGTTTTATTTCACTACAAGAGTGATGTAGGGAGAAATTTCTAAGAAATCCCCTGGGACAACATTGGGGAACCCCACATCACTTTTCCCCATCTCCTCTCAAAATCACCAAAAACATTTCTCACTGGAAAACTGAGGAGGCTGTAAGGGACTTCTCTCTCACAAAATTAAACTGAGGTTCCCACAGTTAGTATACTTAGACACCAGTGATGTCCCCTCATTAGGCAGTGAGCACAGATGGGTGTTATCCTGGTGGAAGGGAAGCAGCAAGAGACATTTTGAATAACTGTGGTGGAGGGGAAGTCACATAGATCAATGACAGGGACAGCAGCAGCAGACGTGCTTTGGTTTGGCCAGGTGCAGTGGCTCACACCTCTAATCCCAGCACTTTGGGAAGCTGAAGTAGGTGGATCACCTGAGGTCAGCGGTTCAAGAGCAGCATGGCAAACATGGTGAAACCCTGTCTCTACTAAAAATACAAAAATTAGCTGGGTATGGTGGCAGGCACCTGTAATCCCAGCTACTTGAGAGGCTGAGGCAAGAGAATCGCTTCAACCCGGGCAGCAGAGGTTTCAGTGAGCCTAGATCGTGCCACTGCACTCCAGCCTGGTAGACAAAGCGAGACTCCATCTCAAAAACAAACAAACAAAAAAACAAGTGCTTTGGTTGGAGATAGCAACGAAGATTAGAAAGTCCCTGTCTTCATGTTGCTCTCGTTTAAGGAAGGCAAATATAATTAAACAATATAATTAAACACACAACACAGCATGTAAGGAAGTGCCAGTTTGATGGAGAAAAATCAAGAGGGCAGGGAGGGGAGTGACACGTGGGAGAGTGGGGCAATCTTGGCAGGGGTGGTCAGCAAGGCCTCTGTCAGGAGGCAGCACCTGAAGAATGAAGACATGGAGAACTCTGTAGGAAAAGGGGGTGGAACTGACAATAGCCCTGAAGGGGGCACAAGTCTGGTGGGCGTGAGGACCATGCAGAGGCCAGAGTGGCCTGAACTCAGTGAACGATGGCCAGAGTGGGAAGTGAGTAAAGGGTACCAGGGGTCTGAGGATGGAGGGGTTCTCCCCACAATAAGAGTTTCATTTCAATGTAAGAGTTCAGAGGCAGCCTGCAGGGATCATGGTAAAGCAGGGATACAAGCTGGGAGGCTGTGACAGTGATTCAAGGGTGAGAATGGCGACAGTTGGACCAGGGGAGTAGTGGAGGTGGGGATGGAGAGATGCGCTCAAGTCCAGGACCTGTGCTGCAGCCAGAGACCGAGAGACTCGCTGAGGCCTGTGAGTACCAGAGAAAAGGGGAGTCAGGATGAGGACAAGGAGTCCACTGTATCTCCCTGACGGGTGGTGTTCTTTGCTGGAACAAAGAGAGATGGCAAAGGAGGGGCATCTGGATGATCAATTGGAATAAATGTTTGGGAGGAGACTTGGGACCAGGACCTTCTTACACTAGAGTAGAAATACCAAGTGCTCAGATGGACATAGGTGGAGAACTTGGAGGAGCAATCACAGCATCAGCAAGGAACATGGAGGATCATTGCGGGGTGAAGTTACTATTATACGGAAGTCCAAGGCCTGAGCAGATTCCAAGGGGTGAATGAAATGAGTCTGCTAGTGGCCAGAACCCTCCTCAGGTCTCCCAGTAGCCACAATACCACAAAAAGCCTCAAGAGTGACCTCCCCAAGTCTGTTCCTATTAGGGGACTTGAGTTGTGCAGAATCCTCGTAAGACAGCCTCCACTATACACGTGTCTATGCATGTCCACATGCCGTCTATATACATACAGACTGATGAAGATCCCCTCCTTGACCAAGCTCTAGCCAGGCTTCCCTGAGCCCCCTTTTCAACTAGGCCTCCACCTCGGCCTATGAAATCTACAGACTTCAGCAAAAAAGGGTATGGTTCATCCTTCGCCCATATTAAAAGGCTTAAACACATAGTTTGTTTCTTTTTTTTTTTTTTTTTTGAGATGGAGTTTCGCTCTGTCGCCCAGGCTGGAGTACAGTGGTGTGATCTCACCTCACTGCAACCTCCGCCTCCCGGGTTAAGCAATTCTCTGCCTCAGCCTCCCGAGTAGATGGAATTACAGGCGCCCACCACCACGCCCAGCTAATTTTTTCTATTTTTGGTAGAGACGGGGTTTCACCATCTTAGCCAGGCTGATCTTGAATTCCTGACCTCGTGATCCACCTGCTTTGGCCTCCCAAAGTGTTGGGATTACAAGCGTGAGCCACCGCACGCGGCCTAAACACACAATTTTTAACTACTCAAAGCTGCATCCATAGGATGACCCCAGACCCCCTAAAGTGTCTGCCTTGGAAAGCTGCCAAAAGAACTCACTGTTCGTTATTGGCAACACCTTACAAGCCACCCCTGATGTCCCTTTCTTAAAGAGTTAACAACAACAACAAAAAACTAAACAATTGTGAATCCTTCCTCTCTCTGGGATGTAATGTCTCCTACACATCAGGAGTGTCCTTCTCAAGAACCTGAAAGCCATTCCTCCAACATGCAATCACCAGGAAGCAAAGGGCCTATCTCCCAGTTCCCGTGGGAGGATAGGACCCTGACTCCCATAGCAGTCATCTAATAGGCACTGTCGCCTAACCGTATCTACATTGACCCACCCTTCACAAGTTTCACTTTCCGACTACTGAGTTCCTGCTCATCCCCTTCATACTCCCTTCTCTCCTCCTCTGAAACACCGTCACTTCTGCACAAAGTTCAGTCCTGTTCACGAGGTACCTTCTTCCCTATTACAATAGTACATTGTAAATCTGCTCTTACCACTTTTACTAGTGTCTACCTTTATCTTCTACAGTTAATACACATATACGCACACACATATGCATATATATACACACATATACATACACACATACACGTATATATATATACATCTATATGTGCATTCTTAATGAATGTTATGTCTTCTCTAATCCTTTGGAAGATATTATCAGGTATTTATTCGCAGTTTTCCTATGATCTCTGCTTCTTTTCTGTTCCTTTGGTCCCTTGCTTCTGTGTGTGTTTTCTTTCCATCTTTTATGCTAGAGGAAGTCCTCAAGCATCAAGTCCTCGGCTCCCATTCCTACGTGTGTGGTAGGAAGGAAGCTGCTGAGTGGAGCTGTGCGCGCTGGGGCGGCGCCTGTGCCTCTCCGGACTCCGTGTTTCTTCGGGAGTGCTGAGCGGCGGCGCTTTCGCGTCCGCGTTCTCCGGGTCCCTGATGTGTTGCAGGCTGCAGCCCGCGTGGTCGCGGCTCAGGTCCGTGTGAGGCCGGTAGCACTCCAGCCGGGAGCGGGCATTCCTCCGGAACCTGCGGCTAGACTACAGCAGCACGAGGCGTGCTCCCATCTGCGGTGGTCTCCGGCTCCCGCTGCTCCCCTTTCTCCCCGGCCTCGGACGCTGGCGGGCGCGGGCGGCGGGGTGGTGGATGGGAGACCCGCCCGCCACCGGAGGGAGCGGAAACCGCGGCCGGGCTCCGTGTCAGCGGCGACGAGCGGGCGGCTACCCCGCTCGCCCTAGGCCTCCACGCCCGCCCGCCGGTCCTCAGCGGAGGAGCGCTCGGGTCTTCGCGACTGCGGCCGCCGCACCTACCTCAGCCGGCCGCGGCGAGAGCGGGCGGCGGCGCCGCGCAGGCCTCATTCCGCCTCATTTCGCCTCACGCCACTTCGCTTTCCAGTCGGCGTACGCTTCCGCGGCGGCGGCAGTATAGGCTAGAGGTTCGGCTCAGGCCAGCGGCACTCGTGCCGGCGCCGAGCGCGGCCCTCCCCCGCCGTGGCGCTCCGGAATTTTCTATGATTACGAATTTTTGGCGTTCAACCCTCCATCATCTCAAACGCCCCAGTTACTCCGCCCCCTTCCCCTAGGCCCTGCCCCCAGCCGCAGTGCCCTGCCCCTTCCCTCCATCTCCAGCCTCCTCCACGGCCCCGCCCCCTCAGGCAGGTCCGTCTCCCCTCCCATCTCACACCTCCGCCCCGCCCGTCAGCCTTGGCTCCGCCCAACCAGGGGCTCGCAGCCGCAGGCCCCGCCTCCAGCTCGCGGCCCCGCGCGCCGGGTCGGCGTGCGTGCGGCTGGAGCCTCAAGCGTTTCTCCCCCGCCCCGGCTTCATAGCCGCCCGCGGCCCAGCTTCGCACTCCTCCTGCGCGAGGGCGGCCAAGGCCTGGCCAGGAGCCGCGCCTCCGCTCGCGCGAGGTAGGGCTCGAGAACCGGCGCGGCGCAGGTCTCCGGAAGCCTCCCGAGACGGGCGAGGGCGCCGGGCCGCGCGTGGGAGCGGGTGGGGCCCGGGAGGAGACTGCGCCCCGGAGGGGAGTGCGAGGCCTGGGTCGACGGTTACGGGCGCCGACCGGCGTCGCGTGGCCTGAACGCCCGGCCTTTCGGTGGAGGGCAGCTTGCCCCTGTGTGTTGCGCCCTTCCGTGGGTCAGACCGGCGGGGAGGTGAGGCGGCGGCAGCGGCGGCAGCAGCAGTAGCAGCAGCAGCCTTCGGCTCCTGGACGCGCTCCCGACGTGGGGCGGGTTGGGGAGTGGGGACTAGAGCGTGACGGCTGGACGTCGCCTTCTCGGCGCGGCAGGTCCCAGGCGACCGGGGTACGAGGCGCAGTGCCGCCCTTGGGAGAGTGGAGCCACCTGGACTGAGGGCGCCTGGGTTGGCCCCAGAAAGGCAGGAGGGGAGCAGGGAAAGGATGGCGAGCCCGGGGTGCACCGCCTGTTTCTTTCGTTGTTAGGTGTCGTCCTTGGAGAAGATGGAAGCGGAGAGGCGGCCGGCGCCGGGCTCGCCCTCCGAGGGCCTGTTTGCGGACGGGCACCTGATCTTGTGGACGCTGTGCTCGGTCTTGCTGCCGGTGTTCATCACCTTCTGGTGTAGCCTCCAGCGGTCGCGCCGGCTGCTGCACCGCAGAGACATCTTCCGCAAGAGCAAGCACGGGTGGCGCGACACGGACCTGTTCAGCCAGCCCACCTACTGCTGCGTGTGCGCGCAGCACATTCTGCAGGGCGCTTTCTGCGACTGCTGCGGGCTCCGGGTGGACGAGGGCTGCCTCAAGAAGGCCGACAGGCGCTTCCAGTGCAAGGAGATTATGCTCAAGAATGACACCAAGGTCCTGGACGCCATGCCCCACCACTGGATCAGGGGCAACGTGCCCCTGTGTAGTTACTGTATGGTTTGCAAGCAGCAGTGTGGCTGTCAACCCAAGCTTTGCGATTACAGGTATGGTCTTCGTGGACACTCACTGTCCCAGAATGCGCCCTAGGAGTCAGGATTTCATAGAGTGGTGTAGAGGCCTGCTTTAATCTCTGCTGATGACCTAAACTCGTTTTGAGGAAGCAAGCTAATAAACATCCCTGAGTTTGTGCAAGCGTGGCAGCTTTGCAGTAGTCATTTGCTGAGATGATGCGTCCAGCCTCCACTCCTCAGCCAGCCTGCCCTTTTGGGTAATGAAACTTGGCTCCTAACGTTAATACAGAGGTTTCTAAGTGGTGCTTGCTTCATGGCCACTGTAGATTTTAGCGTTTGTTCCTATCGATTATTTCCTTATTTTAAATAAGGAAAAATGAAATATGGACAAATTAACTTTTCCCTTCAGCCGCAAAACTGGTGGGTCACAGGTTTTGTACTGTGAACATGCAGTGAAAACAAGTGTCATTCCAAGGCAGCACTTTTAT
Source organism: Macaca nemestrina (assembly GCF_043159975.1). NCBI lineage: Eukaryota > Metazoa > Chordata > Mammalia > Primates > Cercopithecidae > Macaca > Macaca nemestrina. The sequence continues at coordinate 52,360,042 of NC_092141.1, read as the reverse complement.
ATCTTTTGCTAATATAGTTGTTGGTATCATAGCGAAATATACTCAAAAAGAACACTGAAAGGAATATTCCTTTTGACGCTTGGTCTTTCAGGACATGTTGAATCTTAGATAAGTGACCTTGATTAAGCCAAGAATATTTTAATATATTTTATATACACACTAGACAACACATTTTTGTCCTTAAATATTGTCTGAAAATAGGTGAAGATGTCCTTTGCTGATGTTGGAAATTAGTAAATGAGAATGCTGCTTTGCAAATGATCTCTTCTAACTCAGTTCACAGTTGAGAAAATTAAAGCCCGTTAGGTCCACTCTGGTAAAATAGGACTGGCCTCCAGGATTTCCAGCTCCGGACTAGCACCTAGCCTCCTTTGAGCCTTAAGTCTGGCATCATCATTGTAATGAGTTTTATTTCTGACAAGTAGAAAGGCCCATAAACATGTTTAAGAAATGAAATAGGCAGTAAATAGGAAGCTACTTTTTAATTTTTTTAATTTTTTTTGCGGAAATTATTTGATTAGCATGAACGCTTTTATAATGTCAGTACCTGTTTTTAAGTCTTATTTTAAATAATTTTACAGATTATCAAAGAGGCTTAAGAATAAATTTTCAAAATAATATATTCTAGCCAACTACAAAGTTTTGTAACCATGCATTTTTATTTGGTGTTTTTAAAAATTAAATGCTGTACTTCTGGCATCAGTGAGAGCCAAGTTAGCAGGGACCTTAAATAAATTTCATAATGAATTGAGTATTGTTCTATTTCCTTCCCTTCTCTGGTATAGCCTCCAGCAGTCTGTGTCTGTGCAGAATTATATTAAAAATGGTTTCCATAAATAACGGTATTTCAAATACTCTTGAACACATAATCATAGTGCTTCTGATCCTCCACCCAAATGATCTTTCTAAAAATGCAAATCTGATCAAGTCCCTGCTCTGCCTAAAACCCTTTAAATTGCTCCCCATCATGTAAGCTGATTGTTTTACAGTGTAAACCCCTAAGTGCTTATTCACAGGGTACATAAGGTCCTAGTACTCTCTGGCCTCTGTCTTTCCAGTTTTATCTAACACCACCTTCATTAAACTTTATGCACCAGCAACACCAAGCTTCTTGTAATTTCCTTAAATGTCAGGCATTTTCTGACATTTCTGCCCCTTTGCTCAAAGCTTTCCTCTCAATATTCTTCTGGCTAGCTTCTAGGCACCCTTAAAGACCCATCCCCTGTCCTTGTCCTTCAGGAACTCTTGCCTGATCTACTCACCTTCCCTCCTCCCCCAATTTTTCCTTTTTGGTGATAACATAATACCCTATATCTCAGTGGTTCTCAAAGTAAGGTCCCTAGACCAGCAGCATCAGCATCTCTTCAAAATCTGTTAGAAATGCAAATTCTAGGGTTGCTAGGTTTAGCAAATAAAAATAAAACATTTCAGTATTTGGAGCATAAAAAGTATTTGTTGTTTCTCTGAAATTCAAATTTAACTAGGCATTGTCTTTTTTTTTTTTTTTTTTTTTCCTGGTAATCCTAGCTCAACCCCAGAGCTACTAAATCAGAAACTTGGGCTGGACATCAGCAGGCTTGGTTTTAACAGGCCCTACAGGTCCTAAAGATGGAGAACCACTGCTATATTTACATATCTTTAAAAACATGCACCTCTGTGTCTTAATTTTGTGTCCTCCCGTTGAGCACACTGAGTCTTTGTGATAATAAATTTTCTTTTCCTCATTAGTGCATTTTTACAGAGTACCCCTTACCCCATAATAGAAATTGTCTCTGTGTAATTTAGGAGATATTTATTATTCCCAGGAGAAGAGACCACAGTGTCCTAAAGTTGTACATATTCTACAATGTTCTGAACTGATTTATGTTGGCCAGTAATTTTATAAAGCATTACAGTCTCCTGCGACCTTCTGTAGGAGTGAGATACTTTGGAACGAGAAACAAAATAAATAGCTACTTAGAACCTTTAAACACAGACCAGACAGTCCTTTGCTGAATTTTAAGCCCTGAGGAGGGCTCCTTCCCTGTCTGCATCTCATTCTTAGGGAAGTGAGTGAACTCTGCAGACAAGTTAGCATTTCAAAGGACACTAATGAGAGATGATGACTGAGTTTAAAGCCTGCAGAATAAGTGAGAAAGGCCCTTTAATTTATACTCATTCAGTCATTATACTTACTGAGCATCTATTTTTGTACTAGACACTGTGCTAGAGTCTACTTTGTAGATTTTTTCTTTTTGTGTGTTCCTGTTTCTACCTCCAACCACTACAATGTATTTCTGCACCTGGTATCTTATTTCGCTATTCTTCTTTTTCTTTTTCTTGTCTCTCCTCTGACTAAAATAGGGAATTAGGTTATATTTCTACATATTCAATATATTTATTAAATGAACCTTTGTTTCTTGTAGTGTTCTATCTCATTAAGAGAAAAATAAATTGCTTTTTAATTTATAGGACTTTTTATTCATTACATACACCCCACACCCCACACACAATTACTGTGATTAGTAAAACAAAGCTGCCGACTCTCAGAAGGCAATTACATTGGCCTCAATGTAATTAGTCTCAGCTTTGATCATAAATTTTGTTTCTATATTCTATTGGCGTATGTTTATTCATTTCATTATTTATCTGAAACAGTGAAAGATACCAAATCATCTTCTAGAGCAGAGGTGGGCAAACTTACTGTAAAGAGCCAAAATAATTTTCAGCTTTCCAAACCATTTTGTCTGTCATAATTACTTAACTCTGCCATAGTTGCAGTGCAAAACCAGCCGTGGACAATACATGAATGAATGAGCTTACCTGTGTTCCAGTAAAACTTCATTCACAAAATCAGATGGCAGACATATTTGCAGTTTGCAGAACCCTGTTCTAGTGAATCTCATAAATGACCATCTCAACTTTATGTATAATTCAGCTGCCTCCTTCAGCACACTAAAGAAGAGAGGTATTGTGAACAGGTAATTTTTTTAGAGAAAATAAGCCTTGTGAAACCTTTTTTTTCCCCCAATAAAGCAGTCATACTCTTGCACAAGAACGGCATATAAATTCATGAGCCATTCTGTATTTTCATATGAAGTAACTTTCTAGAGTAATGTTCTGTATCTTGATAAGGGTTTTAGTTACATATGTTCATTTATCAAAACTCAGGAGGTATATACCTACATTTCATTGTAAATTTTACATCAAAAGGAAAAAACAAATCATGAATTGTAAGTAGTGATAAGCCTATTTGCTGATGTATTTGGGAAGTATTCTGATGTCTTCAGGTTACTTGGAAATGTACTAAAAATAAGATGGATTAATGGATGGATAGAAATGTGACAAAGCAATTACAGAAAGATGTTAATGGTAGAATGTAGGTGGTAGGCATACCTGTAAAAAATATTTTTAAGTAAAATATTTTAAAAAGTAAACTATTCTTCTAGAATATATTTGCTGAAATATTGAAGGGTGAGATCTCATACTGTCTGCAGTTTACTTTCAAATGATTCAGCAAAATATGAGCTTATATGGAAAAAGAATATTGTGGAAGAAAATGTTCATTAAGAATCAGCGTGAAGGATGGGCTTAGGGTATTCATTTTGCTATCCTTTTGACTTCTCTGAAACTTTGAAATTTTTCAAAAGAAAAAGAAAAAAGATCATAAGCTGTTACCCAGTGACATGATGCTAAAGCTGAATTATCAACACATGTTAGTAATGTCTTATCTTCCCAGTGAGTTTGAAATCTAGGTTGTTAAATACTAATTACAACATATGTAAAGATAATAGGCTTCAGGTTTGAATATGGTATTTCTAAAGAAGAATGTAATACTGAGTAGTAAGTGTTTTATTTTATTTTGTTTTTTGAGACAGGGTCTTGTTGTATATTGCCCAGGCTGGAAGACAGTGGTATGATTATGGCTCACTGCAGCCTCAGCCTCCCAGGTTCAAGCAATCCTCCCACCTCAGCCTTCCAAGTACCTGGGACTACAGACATGCAACACCATGCCTGACAATTTTTTTTTCTTTTTTGTAAAGATGGGAATATCACCCTGTTGCCCAGGCTGGTCTCAAATTCCTGGGCTCAAGCAATCCTCCCATCTTGGCCTCCCAAAGTGCTGGGATTACAGGCATAAGCCACCATGCCTGGCCCTATTAAGCATTTTAGCTATACCTTTATGGAGCAAAGGCTTATGATAGCTATTATATTGGTTAAAATAATCTTTTCTGGGCTGGGCGAAGTGGCTCATGCCCGTAATCCCAGCACTTTGGGAGGCCAAGGCGGGCGGAGTTCAAGACCAGCCTGACCAATATGGAGAAACCCCATCTCTACTAAAAATACAAAATTAGCCAAGTGTGGTGGCACATGCCTGTAATCCCAGCTACTCGGGAGGCTGAGGCAGGAGAATCTCTTGAACCCAGGAGGCGGAGGTTGCCGTGAGCCGAGATCACAGCATTGCACTCCAGCCTGGGCAACAAGAATGAAACTCCATCTCAAAAAATAATTATTATTATTATTTCTGAAATTTATGAGAATTTAGTAAATGATAAATGTTCTGTCACAAATTATTGGGGATAGAAAAGATGGTTTTATGAATCGTGTTAGGACAAGTGCTCTTTGGGGGAGGGGAGAAGGTTAACCCTTCATAATATACCAGATTAATTACGGGTAGATTAATGCAGTGGTTTGTTTTTTGTTTTTGTTTTTTTGAGACAGTCTCACTCTATTGCTCAGGTTGGAGTGCAGTGACATGATCTCGGCTCACGGCTACCTCTACCTCCCTGGCTCAAGTGATTCACCTACCTCAGCCTCCCAAGTAGCTGGGATTACAGGTGTGCACCACCATGCCTGGCTAATTTTTTTAATATTTTCAGTAGAGACAGGGTTTCACCACGTTACTCAGGCTGCTCTAAAACTTCTGACCTTAAGTGATCCACCCGCCTCGGCCTCCCAAATCCTGGGATTACAGGCATGAGCCACTGTGTCCAGCCAATACAGGGGTTATTAACATGGTGGTTCATAAAGTTCTGGAAAAGCCTGACACTTTCATGAGATTCTGAATGGAATCTATAACCCCAGAAGGTTAAGAAGCACTGAATTAAAGGTGTAACTATGAAAACTGAAGTGTGGGGGTAAAAAATAACTATCGGTGAATATCTAGGAAATGGTAAAGGACTTTAAAGCATAACAGCATTTAACCAGGTGCCTGTAGCCTAGCTACTCAGGAGACTGAGGCAGGATCACTTGAGCCCAGGAGTTCAGGCCAGTGTGAGCAACATAGTGAGACAGTGTCTCTTGAAAAAAAAATTTTCACGGGACTCAGTGGCTCACACCTGTAATCCCAGCACTCTGGGAGGCCGAGGCAGACTGATGAGGTCAGGAGTTTTTGAGACCAGCCTGACCGATATGGTAAAACCCCATCTCTACTAAAAATACAAAAATTAGCCGGGCATGGTGGCACGCACCTGTAGTCCCAGCTGCTCGGGAGGCTGAGGCAGGAGAATCACTTCAATCCGGTAGGTGGAAGTTGCAGTGAGCCGAGATTGCACCACTGCACTCCAGGCCTGGGCGACAGAGCGAGACTCCATCTCAAAAAAAAAAAAATTGTTTTTAAGTGAAACACCATTTAAGCCAACTACAAACGGAAATATATATGTGTATATATATTTTTTTAAAAACTTAAGTAGATTAAAAAGAAAATTTTAAAGAAAACTGAAGCATGTTTGCAATAAATATGCCAGAAAAGAGGTTGATATTCTAGATAAATAAAAGTACATGCAATTATTAAAACCTAGTGAAAAATGAATATAGAACATGAATGAATTCACAAAAGGGGACTGAAAAACTCAGTTTTACCTAGTAATCAAAGACTTCCAGATTAAAACAATAGGATACCTTTTTCTATCAAATTATCAAAGAAAAATTAAGTACTAATGAGCAGTATTAGTAAATGTTACATGTGATGGGCACTTTCATGCAGTCGTAACAAGCATATTGGACGAACATCCAGAACCTTAGGAAAATGCATGCCCTTTGATTCAGTAACTTCCAAGATTGCAAGGAAATAATCTCATTCATTTACCCATGTTATTTATATTTTCAAAAATAAACTAAATACCTTTTTTTAAAAAACAGAAAGGGGGTCAGGTTTTTTTTGTTTTGTTTTGTTTTGTTTTGTTTTTTGAGATGGAATCTCACTCTGATGCCCAGGCTGGAGTGCAGTAGCACAGTCTCAGCTCACTGCAACCTCCCTTTCCCAGGTTCAAGTGATCCTCCTACCTCAGCCTCCCTAGTAGCTGGGACTACAGGCACACGTTACCACGCCAAGCTAATTTTTGTTTATTTTTCTTGTTTTTTGAGACGGGGTCAAATAAATTATATTATATTCACATGATGTAATAATATACATTTTTTACAAACCATATTTTAAAAAAAAGAATGCTATACAAAAAAGTTTTATGATACAGTGTAGAAATGCATTATCCAGATATATATACATCATACTTCTAACCTGAAAAACAAACGTATACGCTATAAAACTGAGAATACATAAGTCAAAAAGTTAAGAGTGACTCTCTCTGGATGATTTTTATTTTATGCCATTTTGTATTTCTAAGTTTTTATAAGCTAATATTATTTTAAATAATTTTTAAAATTTATATAAGTAGTTCATGTATATATTCTGGTTTTTAGGATCTCAAGCAATACATACAAACAAAAATGTAGGCGAAAAAGTTAATATTTTTCCCATGCCTCAATCCTACTTTTCTTCCCAGAGGAAACCATTATGAAATAATTCAGTGGTTATCCTTTCTGATTGCTTTTGATGGTGATATACTATTTTTAAGTTATGGTAGACCAATAAATAGAGATATTATGCTTCAGCTACATAACCAGTCTACTATAGTTTCTCAAGTTGAGTTTAAAATTAACAAATGTGATAATGCAAATTATTTTCATTTTCTCTGTAACAGATTATACAGAGAACTCTTTCTTTTAGCAGTAAATAGGACTCCAGAAAACAGCGCTAAGTACTTGACAAATCTGAATATCCAAAAGGAAAAAACAGCTTAAAATAGAAGGTCAACAGTGGACCTCTGGGTGAAAGAATGTTTATCCTCTTTTTTTTTTTTTTTTGTATTCATTTAATTATAACCATTATTTTCTGGTGGCCTTCTTTATCTCTTCAGTCAGATCTGCCTTACCTGTGAGTGGATTACTTACTTAGCAAATTAATAATAGAAACCCAGGACCTTTACCAGCTCTGTTCTCTGCTTGTTTTACCAATTGGGTCCAAACATAGTTGCAAATCTGAATGCACATGTTCTTATGTCTATTTCAAAAGCAAGCATATGAATTATTTTCGTATTGACTGACAAAAAGAAACGCACTGTTGTACTTATATTTACAGGTTAAGAGATTTTCAAGTTGGTCCCTGAGGAACTCTTCAAGGGTCCATGTCAGTGGGGCATTTAAACAGCAAGGGCTTCAGGCCTCATGAACCTGCATTTCAGCCAAAGTACAAATATATATAAAACTATCATTTTAGATCAGCTTTTGTTTATGTGGATCACATCCATTGATATTTATCATGTCATAAATTAAAACTGATAAATTTTTAAAATATTTTTAAAATAATAGTAACAAATTATTTTTATGAAAATTTAGTGAGGAGAGTTACATTGTTTTAAATTTTTGTACGTTTCTTTCACTTATAATTCAGCTAGATTATGATATTTGCTTCTGTTGTCATAGCACATGTCATAAAGCTTCTGGAAAACTCCACTGTACAGTTTTGAAAGGATGAAGGTGAAATAACTGTTTAGTGTTATTACTAAAACTTTAACCTCACAGATGCCCTGAATGGATCTTGGGGCCCCCAAGCCGCATCTTAAGAAATGCTGTTAGCCCAGGCACAGTGGCTCACGCCAGCAATCCCAGCACTTTGGGAGGTCGAGGTGGGTGAATCATTTGAGGTCTGGAATTCGAGACCAGCCTGGTCAACATAGTGAAACCCCATCTCTACTAAGAAGACAAAAATTACCCAGGCGGTAGTGGCACACATCTGTAATCCCAGCTACTTGGGAGACTGAGTCAGAAGAATCACTTGAGCCTGGGAGACGGAGGTTGCAGTGAGCTGAGATCACACCACTGCACTCCAGGCTGGGCAACAGAGTGAGACCCTTTCTCAAAAAAAAAAAAAATGCTATTAGGTTAAACTGCCAAATATGTTCAAACCTTATTGCTCCATTTCACTGTGCAGATAGATCTCTTTTATTTGCCAAATGTTATGGTAAGAGTGATAAAATTACTGTTTTGTTTTTTAACAAAAATGATGGTTTTGTGGGTTATCATTGAGATTATGGTTTAAAATTAGTTAACGCTTGTTTCTTCCTTCCCTCAGGTGCATTTGGTGCCAGAAGACAGTACATGATGAGTGCATGAAAAATAGTTTAAAGAATGAAAAGTGTGATTTTGGAGAATTCAAAAACCTAATCATTCCACCAAGTTATTTAACCTCCATTAATCAGATGCGTAAAGACAAAAAAACAGATTATGAAGTGGTAATTAGAGTTTATTTCTCTTATATGATTGATTTTTTAAAAGCTGCTTAAGTCATTGTTTGAGATGGTTAAGACAGTATGTAAGAAGAATTGGTACCAGGAATAAAATAAATTTAAATAACAGATCAAGACTAAGGAGGGAAATAAAATGCCATTATGGTAAGCCATAAAACCCTACCTAGTTCCTAGAGATTGGTCAAAAATTTTGGCTCTTGAGTTCTTTCATGTCTAAAAGGAAGTTGGAAATGTTATATTGATGGTTTCTAAATCACTGCCTGCATCTGAATGACTTAGGGAGCTTTTTAAAAATACAGATTTCTGAGTAGTACTTTCATTACCATATTTGATTTAGTAGGTATAGGGTAAGTCCAGGAATTCATCTTTTTTTTTTTTTTAAGGTCCTCAGAAGATTCTGATGAACAGTCAGTTTTGGGATTCATGATTATTGTCAGTGAAAAGAAAATAGATTTTCCTCACACCTTGTTCTAAAAATATTTTTCTATTTTGAACTTTATACAGGGTCCCTAGAGATAAGTTTACATTGCACATTAAATGCTCCCACAAGTAATGGTGAACATTAAACCTGTTGACAACAGTTTATAGTATGTAGATATGTGTATGAAATTGATGTAGCTTACTGAATCAGTCTTTATGTAGCTCTTAAGGAAACATTGGCCTGGCGCGGTGGCTCAAGCCTGTAATCCCAGCACTTTGGGAGGCCGAGACGGGTGGATCACGAGGTCAGGAGATAGAGACCATCCTGGCTAACACAGTGAAACCCCGTCTCTACTAAAAAATACAAAAAAAAAAAAAAAAAAAAAACAAAACTAGCCGGGCGAGGTGGCGGGCGCCTGTAGTCCCAGCTACTCAGGAGGCTGAGGCAGGAGAATGGCGTGAACCCGGGAGGCGGAGCTTGCAGTGAGCTGAGATCCGGCCACTGCACTCCAGCAAGGAGGACAGAGTGAGACTCCGTCTCAAAAAAAAAAAAAAAAAAAAAAAAAAAAAAAAAAAAAAAAAAAAAAGGCCGGGCGCGGTGGCTCAAGCCTGTAATCCCAGCACTTTGGGAGGCCGAGACGGGCGGATCACGAGGTCAGGAGATCGAGACCATCCTGGCTAACACGGTGAAACCCCGTCTCTACTAAAAAATACAAAAAAAAACTAGCCGGGCGAGGTGGCGGGCGCCTGTAGTCCCAGCTACTCAGGAGGCTGAGACAGGAGAATGGCCTGAACCCGGGAGGCGAAGCTTGCAGTGAGCTGAGATCCGGCCACTGCACTCCAGCCTGGGCGACAGAGCGAGACTCCGTCTCAAAAAAAAAAAAAAAAAAAAAAGGAAACATTATAAAAATTTATAGGCCGGGCGCAGTGGCTCACGCCTGTAATCCCAGCACTTTGGGAGGCCGAGGCGGGCGGATCACAAGGTCAGGAGATCGAGACCACAGTGAAACCCCGTCTCTACTAAAAATACAAAAAAAAAAATTAGCTGGGCGCGGTTGTGGGCGCCTGTAGTCCCAGCTACTCGGGAGGCTGAGGCAGGAGAATGGCGTGAACCCGGGAGGCGGAGCTTGCAGTGAGCCGAGATCGCGCCACTGCACTCCAGCCTGGGCGACAGAGCGAGACTCCGTCTCAAAAAAAAAAAAAAAAAAAATTATTTATAGATTTATTTTCTAATTGGATATACCAAAATAATTAAACTATTTTATTTTAAAATCGTACCTTTTTCAAATTAAGATCTTATGTCTTACATGTCACCTTTATCAATATTTCTGCAAGGAAAGGGACATTTTAAATTTTTCAAACAATATTGTTTTGACACTTTTTTTAAATGTACAATCTCTTATTTATCTGAGTTCAACCTGAGATCACAAGAGAGGAGAATCTCTTAAGTCAAACCACAGAATAACTTCATTAATGGTTACATCTACAAGGAGAGGGGAAGAAGAAATGGTTACATTGTGAAAAGTATTAATTTCATTTGACTTTGAGCTATTGGAAGTCCAGATTTTTTAATCTGAGTGCCCCATTTTAAAAAAAGAAATAAAACCTTGCAAAATACGCTAGAATACATCCAGTAAAGGAAAATCAAGGTAAAAGATCAGAGAAAAAAATCAGTGTCTATTCTGTGAATGGTTGAAAGTTATAGAAGGACAGATTTTCAGCTCAGTTAAAGTCCAAACTTTCTAATAATTTGATGTAGCAGAGTAATGGGCTGCAAAGTGAGTTCCTTATGTGAGTGTCTGAGCATATGCTGGATGACTTATCTAGAATAATGTAGAAGAGAATTAAACATTGAAAGGGAGCTTAAATTAGTTAGTTTCTGAGGTTCCCTTCCATTCTTAGAATTCTTTGATTTTTATATTGAATTGAGAGAACTGGTATAGTTGTTTTTATTTCAGCAGATTATAGCACCATTGTTCTCAAGGCATGGAAAATGTGTTTTTCATCTTTGAGATTCTAAACCCTTTTCACTCATGGCAATTTCTTTTAGCTAGCCTCTAAGCTTGGAAAGCAATGGACGCCATTAATAATCCTGGCCAACTCTCGTAGTGGAACTAATATGGGAGAAGGACTGTTGGGAGAATTTAGGATCTTGTTGAATCCAGTCCAGGTAACTAAAGAAAAAAACTTCCTTTCTTTATTAATGTTTTAATTTTCCCTAAAATGGAATGGTTATTAATGCTTTAAGTCACTAACCACCTGATCATAGAAAAGAATAATAATTATGAAAAGATCAGCCATTTAAATATGTGGAGAAACAGGAACTCTTGTGGTGGGAATATAAAATGGTACAACCTCTTTAGAAGACATCTTGGCTGTTTCTTAAAAAGTTAAACATAAATTTATTATATCTTCTAGCAATTCCTCTACTAGGAATCTACCCACGTTAAGTGAAAACATATTTCTCACAAAGATTTGCATGAAAATGTTCACAGCAGCATTATTCATGATAGCCAAAAACCATGAACAGCCCAGCTGTTCATGAGCTGATGAGCTGATAAACAGAATGTAGTGAGGCCATACAATGGAATACCATGAAATGACAAAAAGGAACAAACTACTGATACGTACATATTACAATAAATGAACCTCAAAAACATAGAGAAGGCAGATACAAGGGACCTTATATTGTATGACTCCATTTATCTGACTTGTCTAGAAAAGGCAAGTCTGTAGAGGTAGAGAATAGATTATTGGTTGCCTGAGGCTAGGGCTGGAAATGGAGAGTGACTGCAATTGGACATTGAGGGATCTTATTAAAGCAACAAAAATGTTCTAAACTGCATGATGGTGGTGGTTGTGCAATTCAGTGAACTTAATAAAAATTATTGGCTTGTTCACTTCAAATGGGTGAATCTTATATGTAAATTATACCTCAGTTTTAAAAATAAAGGGATCATTAAAATTGAATGTACAACTAGCGACTTTTACTTTGAAAAATTAACCAAAAAACAAAAAAAATTTAAAAAAGGAAAATTAAATAACCTATTGTGTAACAATTAGAAATGCAATGATTTTGTCCTTCCAATTTGTATTTTTTACACTTTCAATATCATACAGCTTAAGAAAATTTTTAAAAATACAGAGAAAATCATTTGCAATTTCTCCATACGAATACATCAGTTTTCTTTGTTCTTGTTTTTTCCATTAATTATCTATGCATTGGCCGGGCGTGGTGGCTCAAGCCTGTAATCCCAGCACTTTGGGAGGCCGAGGCGGGCGGATCACAAGGTCAGGAGATCGAGACCACAGTGAAACCCCGTCTCTACTAAAAATACAAAAAAATTAGCCGGGCGCGGTGGCGGGCGCCTGTAGTCCCAGCTACTCAGGAGGCTGAGGCAGGAGAATGGCGGGAACCCGGGAGGCGGAGCTTGCAGTGAGCTGAGATCGCGCCACTGCACTCCAGCCTGGGCAACAGCGTGAGACTCTGTCTCAAAAAAAAAAAAAAAAAAAAAAATTATCTATGCATTTACTTTACATGTTAACAGTACTGTAACAATAATCTAGATACAAATTTGCATTCTGAATTTTTTTAACTTTAATGGTATAAATATTTTTCCTTGTTTCAACGTTGTCCTCATAATTACATATTTAATGACTAAAATAATTTAATGACTAAAATAATTGAATATCCACTCTCCTACTGTTGAAGGGTAACAGTGTCTCTATGATTGTGTTATAAATAATGCCACAGTGAATATTTTTATACATATTTTTAGGCATTTTTGTCTTTCGAAATATTTTTCTAGGGTCATTGACAGAGTTATGGATTATCAAAGTTACTTGCATTTTTATGTCATTTTCTATGTATTGCAAAATTGCTTTCTAGAAATTTGTACTAACTTACACTGGTGATTTTTTTTTTAAGCCAGTATAAGATATGAAATACTAGTTAAAGGTGAACTTAGCACATTGTGGTTTATGTGAACAGGAAGGAGGCAATGTGGTGTAATAGATAAACTATAACTTTGATTTTTTTTTTTTTTTTTTTTTTTTTGAGACAGAGTCTTGCTCTGTCGCCCAAGCTGGAGTGCAGGGGCATGATCTTGGCTCACTACAACCTCTGCCTCCCAGGTTCAAGTGATTTTCCTACCTCAGCCTCCCAAGTAGCTAGGATCACAAGCACACAGCACCACACTGGCTAATTTTTGTATTTTAATAGAGACAGGATTTCGCCATGTTGGCCAGGCTGGTCTCGAACTCCTGACGTCAAGTGATCCAGCTGCCTTGCCCTTCCAAAGGGCTGGGATTATGGGCGTGAGTTACCACGCCTACCCTTGTATTTCAGCACTTAATTACCTGGAGAGTCACAGGCAAGGAATTTAACCTTCCTGCACCTCAATTTCCAGCCCAATAGAATGAGGCTAACTCTTGCTTTGTAGAGTCAGTGTAGGGGTGAGCTACAATGAATATAAAGAGTCTGGCACAGTGTCTGGCATATTGTTCAGTACATAGTAGCCAGTAATGTTATTTAACTATATCTCTACTCATCTAGAGAGAAATCATCCTTACAGATGAAGGAAAATGTTGGATAAAAATAATTTTTCTTTTTCTTTTGTTTCTAGGTTTTTGATGTAACTAAAACTCCTCCTATCAAAGCCCTACAACTCTGTACTCTTCTTCCGTATTATTCAGCTCGAGTACTTGTTTGTGGAGGGGATGGGACTGTAGGGTGGGTCCTGGATGCAGTTGATGACATGAAAATTAAGGTATTAGTCTTTAAGAACTACTACAGAAGGACTTCTAAGATAAATATACTATGCATATATATATATGGGTTTTTTGTTTGTTTGTTTTTTTGAGATACAGTCTCGCACTGTCACCCAGGCTGGAGTGCAGTGGCGCAAACACAGCTAACTGCAACCTCCGTCTCTCAGGTTCAAGCCATCCTCCCACCTCAGCCTACAAAGTTGCTGGGACTATAAGTGTGCGCTACCATGCCTGGCTACTTTTTGTGTTTTTTGTAGAGACAGGGTTTCACCATGTTGCCTGGGCTGCTGTCAAACTCCTGGGCTCAAGCAATCCTCCCACCTTGGCCTCCCAAAGTGCTGAGATTACAGGGGTGAGCCACCATGCCCAACCTAATATGGAATATTTTTACTTTATATTTTTTATTATGCAGATAAATATTAGACATTGCCAGCTCCAAATAGTTAAAAATGAGATGTTTTGATTAAGCAATTAGCACAAGCTTTAGCAAAACAACATACAGTTGTTATATTTGTATTCTTACTGTTTTGGTCTTAATAAATTTTGTAAAGTATTATTACCCAGCAAATAGTCTGCAGAGAAAAATCTAAAACGTATCTTCCATATTCTAGGGACAAGAAAAGTACATTCCACAAGTTGCAGTCTTGCCTCTGGGAACAGGCAACGATCTATCCAATACATTGGGTTGGGGTACAGGTTATGCTGGAGAAATTCCAGTTGCACAGGTTTTGCGAAATGTAATGGAAGCAGATGGAATTAAACTAGATCGGTAAGTTACATTTCCCCAAAAAGTAGATTTCTTGAGATTTAGCCATCATTGTTTGGTTTACAAATGAAGACTTGTGTAGGTGAAATGTGCCATGTAATTTAAATGTGAAAGACGATACTCGTTGTACTTATACATAGATACTGGTGTTTTGTTTTATTATGTAAGAGCCAAAGTAATAAGTTACACTGAGTACTTATCCCTAAATTTGCATGCTTATATACATGTGGTTACTTTTTTAGATGGTATTTTAATAGAAAACCTTCATTTATCCAAACATCCAGAGTACAGGGTTTATTCTAAAAAGTGTTTTTTTCAACTTCTGTTTTTTAGATGGAAAGTTCAAGTAACAAATAAAGGATACTACAACTTAAGAAAACCCAAGGTATGTTGTTAGTGTCTCAGTTGCAAGTAGTTTCAGCTTCATTGCACAAGATACGGCACTCTGTGGTGGGATACAGAGACCTGGTGCTTATCTCAAGGGAGCTGGCTATGGAGCAGAACAGAAACTTACATGCTTACCTCACAAGCTGGACTGTAAATGTGTTACGGGAGTACACCTGTTCTACCTAGCTGATGTGGCTGAGAAGATTCAGAGGAAGTGATATGGGAATTGGTCCTTAAAAAAGCAAAGGACTTTCCAGGCAGAGAGTGCAAAGCATGGTTAGCAAGTAGCAAATAATACAGAGAGAGCAGATCTGTATTTTTAAAAGATACTCTGGAGATAATGTGAAAATAGCTTAGAAGCCTGTACTAGGCAGAATCAGGATGAGGACAATGCAAAGACATTTTAGAGGTAGAATTAATCAGTACTTAACAACTGATTAGTATAAAGGGAAGAGAGAAAATACATATTACTACTAGATTTCTAGTTTTTATAACTGGATATATGGAAATGACTATAAGAAAAATACCAAAAATACCAAGTTTCAGGTTTGGGTAGGAAGAAAATGAGATAGAATTGAGCATATCAATCTAAAAGTCTTTGAAGTGTTGAACAAGAAGTTGGAAGTTTAGGCTTATTGCTCAGGAATAAAGACAGAGCTAGAGATGCAGATTGAGGAATCTAGACTGGGTTAGAAAGTAAAATAAACTGGGGTGGGAGCGGGGGAGTAGCCCAAGTTGTGGGATTCATGCCCGTAGTTATCAGCCTTTGAACTGAAACTTTATTTCTGATAATTGTTTAAATGCTGAGAATATGGGGAGTGAGAAGGGAAAAGAGGGTCAAGAACTACATCTTTTTTTTTTCTTTCTTTTATTTTGGAGACAAGGTCTCGGTCTGTCACTCAAGCTGGAGTGCGGTATTGTGATGACAGCTCACTGCAGCCTCGACCTCTGGGACCAAGCGATCCTCCCACCTCAGCCTCCCAAGTAGCTGGGACCACCAGCATGTGCCACCATGCCCAGATAGTTTTTATTTTTGTTTCTGTTTGGTAGAGAGAGGGTCTCCCTATATTGTCCAGGCTGATCTCGAACTCCTAGGCTCAAGCAGTCCTCCCTCCTCAGCCTTCTGAAGTATTGGGATCAGGCATGAGCCACTGTGTCCAGCCACAAACTACATCTTGAAAATAGGTACATTTAGGTGACACAGATTAAGAGAGGCCACTAAGGGAAACTAAAGAGTGTAGTAAGTAAATAAGGAGAAAACAGAGAAAGAGGATTACAGTAGGTGGGTGATAAACAGCCAAATTAAAGCAGACTTTAAAGAAGAGCATTTGGGGAACTCATGCATGTTTCTTTGCTTCTCTCTCTCCTTGCCACTAAAATCCCTCTAAAATGGGGATACAGATCTTGTATAGATCTTTGAGAAGGCACAAAACCTTAAGGAGAAAGAGATCACAGCAGTCTTCAGAAGCCAAAACTAGGAAGGTTCACATAATTGAAAAAAGCTCAAAAGTGCCTACACTGCAGAAAACCAAGAAAGAAACCAGTTTATTGAGCAGAACCAAGCAAAGGCTTAGGAATTCAGGTCACTACATCACTCAGAGAGCAGTAGTATAGAGTGGGTCTGAAAATAGAAGGAGTGAGCCAAAGAAGCTGTTTGTCCCCTTTCCCCAGCTTCACGTGGTCATTTACTACCCTCCTCAACTCAGGTAGTAGATTGGAGGTTTACTCTGGAAAGTTTAGAGAGTCTCTAGCCAGCTAATGCCATACTGAAAACAGATTTAGTGCAAAGTGAGATCACTGGCCTTTTTCATCCACTCAACTTCAAGAATAGTGGCAGAGAGTATTTCTCTCTGGGAAGCTAACTTGCCCAAGGAAAAAATTAACAGGTACCAATATTTGGGTGTCCCCTAGCAAAAGGACCAGATTTTTGCACTGTAGTCCTATAATGAAGCTTATACTGTAGCAAGACCTGCTTTTGGATGCAAAGTTCACAGTTTGCCTTTTTTGCCTTACTCTTAAAACATGAACATATACAGCCAAGGATTGGAGGCACAAGCAGGCATTTAAGGAAAGCCTCTATCATGAGAGAGCCCCAAATAAGAAGAAAGAATTATAGGAAACACAGTCCAGGAAGCTGAAGGAAGTCAGGGAGTGGGACTAATGTTCTCAGAAAAACATGAAAATATTTATAGAACAGGGTTCTATAAAAGGAACATTCAGAAACACACACCTCAAAAAAGGCTCTGACAAACTAAAATTCAGTATCAGATTGGAAAGTACAATTGAAGACACCACTCAGAAAATACAACAAAAAGCAAAGGAACTGGACATGGGGGCACACGCCTGTAGTCCCAGCAACTCAGGAGGCTGAAGCCAGAAGATTGCTTGAGTCCAAGAGTTCAAGGCTGCAGTGAGCTATCATCGCGCCACTGCAGCCTGGGTGACAGAGTGCAGATGAGACCCCCATCTCTAAAAAAAGAGAAAAAGAATAAGTAATATTTAAAATTTAAAAATCGGGTGCGGTGGCTCATGCCTGTAATCCCAGCACTCTGGGAGACTGAGGCAGGCAGATCATGAGGTCAGGAGTTTTGAGACCAGTCTGGCCAACATGGGGAAACCCCGTCTTTACTAAAAATACAAAAATTAGCCAGGTGTGGTCGTGGGTGCCTGTAATCCCAGCTACTTGGGAGGCTGAGGCAGGAGAATTGCTTGAACCCGGGAGGCAGAGGGTGCAGCGAGCCAAGATCGCGCCACTCTACTCCAGCCTGGGCAACAGAGCAAGACTCCATCTCAAAAAAAAAAAAATCAAGAAATAATCTGATTATGTTACTTAGAAATATAGAGATAAATACCAGAAGAAAAAACTATGGAAAGAGCTGTGGGAACAGGAATTACAAATGAGGAGTAGACAGAAAATTGCAGTGTTTCCTTTGAAGCCTTGTAGAACTATATAGCTTTTTAAAGTGGATTGCTTTGATTTATTTAAAAAAAATTAAACATAAAAAAAAGAAAGTATTGGAGATCCTTTAAAATGGTTCCTGTGCTCAGAAGTATTTGTCAGTTATCATAGTGCCTGAAATACCAACATTAGAGATGTGTTTCTCTTTTTGATAGAAGCCAATCTAATAGGTACGAGGTGATAGCTCATTGTGGTTTCCATTTGCAATTCTCTCATGATTAGAAATGTTCAGCATTTTTCCATATGCAGGTTGAATATCCCTTATCCAAAAAAAGGTTGTGACCAGAAGTATTTCAGATTTCTGATTTTTTTGGATTTTGGAATATGTGCAGAATATATACCCGTTGAGCATTTCTAATCTGAAAAGCTGAAATCCAAAATGCTCCCATGAGCATTTCCTCTGAGTGTCATGTCAGTGTTCAAAAAGTTTCAGATTTGGGGACATTTCAGATTTCAGATGTTCATATTAGGGATGCTGAACCTGTATCTGTTGGCCATTTTTATGTCTTTTGAGAAATGTCTCTTCAAGTCCTTTTGCCCATTTTTTAATAAGATTATTGGTTGTTACTGAGTAGCTTGAGTTCCTTCTACATTTTGGAGATTAGTTCCTAATTGAGTGTATGATTTACAGATATTTTCTCCCAAGCTGTGGGTTGCCTCTTCACTCTTGTTTTCCTTTGCTGTAGAATCTTTTTAGTGTGATGCAATCCCTTTTGTCTATGTTTACTTTTATTGCCTGTGCTTTTGAGGTCATATCAAACCAAATAACTGCCCAGGCCAATGTCATGAAGCTTTTTTCTTACATTTTCTTTTAGTACTTTTATAGTTTCAGGTTGTACATTTAAGTCTTTAATCCATTTTGAGTTGATTTTTTATAATGGGTAAAATAAGGGTTGATTTTCATTGTTCTGCATGTGGATATCCAGCTTTCCCAGTACCATTTATTGATGAGACTCTCCTTTCCCTATTGTATGTTCTCGGCACCTTTGTCAGAAATCAATTGGCCATTGATATGTGTATTTATTTTGGGCTTTCCTATCCTATCTCATTGGTCAGTAATAACAAGTGTTGGCAAGGATGTGGAGAAGACAGAATCCTTATACACTATTGGTATTGCAAATTAATACAACCATTTTGGGAAACAATATGGAGGTTTCTCAAAAAACTGAAACTAGAATTACCATTTGTTCCAGCAATTCCATTTATAGATACATACCCAAAGGAATTGAAATCAGTATATCAAACAGATGTCCATGCTGCCATGTTCATTGCAGCGTTATGTACAATAGCCAAGATGCAGAAATAACCTAAGTGCCCATCAGTGAATGAATGGTTTTTTTAAATATGCCATATATACACAATGGAAAACTATTCAGACTTTAAAAAAAAAGAAAAGGAAAATCTATCATTCTCGGCAATATAGCTGAACCTAGGGGACATTATGTTAAATAAATAAACCAGGCCCAGAAAGACAAATATTGTATGATGTCACTTATATGTGGAATCTAAAAAATCAAAACTCAAAGTTGAGAGTAGAGTGATGGTTACCAGAGGCTGTAGAGGGTAGGAGAGTAGATGGAGAAAGGGGAGACATTGGTTAACAGGTAAAAAGTTAGATAGGAAGAATAAGTTCTGCTGTTGCACAGCTTGGTGACTATAGATAATGTATATTTTCAAATTGCTAAAAGAGGTTTTTTGTTTTTGGGGGGTTTTTTGAGACGGTCTCACTCCATTGACCAAGTTGGAGTGCAGTGGTGTGATCACAGCTCACTGCAGCCTAGACTTCTTGCGCTCAAGTGATCTTCCCATCTTAGCCTCATTAGTAACTGGGACTACAGGCACATGCCACCACATCCGGCCAATTTTATTTTTATTATTTTCAATAGAGACAAGATTTGTCTGTGTTGCCCAGACTGGTCTCAAACTCCTGAGCTCAAGCAGTCCACCCACCCCAGCCTCCCGAGTGCTGGGATTATAAGTGTGAGCCTAAAAGAGAGGATTTTAAATGTTCTCACCACAAATAAATGATAAATATTTGAGGTGATGGATATGCAAAAAAAAAAAAAAAAAAAGATGTATTTCTCATTCATACCAGGATGTATTACTATTCAGTAATAAAATGGAGCTGAGTATTTAGAAATATTTATCAGAGATCATTCCTCCAAAGAAAGATGGACAAAGTTTTATACCAGTTAGATGATTCAAATAAAAAGACATGTTCTTCAGCCATTTGCTGTCAAAAATAAATACACTACAATCAAGTAGTGTCTGCTTACCTCTATAGAAGAACATCCAAACAATCAAATACAAGAAGGAACTTCATTTATCTATACATTCAGGCAAGTATTTTGTGCCCGTCTGGTGCCAGGCACTGTCCTAGGTGCTGGAGTTTCAGTGATGAAGGCCTTGCCCTCATGAAGCTTATATTACCCCACTCTTAGTTTCTGAATAAAGGACGCCTAGAAAACTAGAAAAAAAATTCAGTTAAAAAATAAGGCACATTAATGTACATTGACATATTTTATTTAAAATAAGATGTTTGGGCCGGGCGCGGTGGCTCAAGCCTGTAATCCCAGCACTTTGGGAGGCCGAGGCGGGCGGATCACAAGGTCAGGAGATCGAGACCACAGTGAAACCCCGTCTCTACTAAAAATACAAAAAAAAATTAGCCGGGCGCGGTGGCGGGCGCCTGTAGTCCTAGCTACTCAGGAGGCTGAGGCAGGAGAATGGCGTGAACCCAGGAGGCGGAGCTTGCAGTGAGCCGAGATCGCGCCACTGCACTCCAGCCTGGGCAACAGCGTGAGACTCCGTCTCAAAAAAAAATAAATAAATAAATAAAATAAAATAAAATAAGATGTTTATGGGTTTTGTTTAAAAGAAAAACTAGGATTGAAAATTATATTTTGGCAGTGAAGGGACAGACATTTAGTTCCATAAGAGATGAATGGGAAAAGGATAAAAAGAACAAATGACCAAATTTAGACTTAACCATCAAAAGGAGGAAGAGCATCTTTGATTTGGAGGAAAAAGGTACACTTGAGTAAAGTCAGAATGTTTAGATGGCAGAAAGAGAGCAGGAGAATTCATACCTTTCATACCTGAGGATCTCATTTTTTTCAGTGAGGCAAGAATCAAGATCATCTGAACATAACGAAGGCAAGGGAGCAAGTTACCAGGGACTTGAAGAGAGTTGTAAATTTTGAAATAAACCACTAGGGAATACAAGAAAGGGGTCATCGAAAGGGTTACTGTGTCCTATTAGCGATTGTGTCCAGCCATCCTTAGAAATAACTTTGTAACAGGATCATAATTATGAGATTCTTACCAGCAATGTCCAGCAACCTGGAAATAGAGCAGAGAAAACAGTTTGATTTAGAGAAGATTAACAAGTAAGGCTGGCCAGGCGCGGTGGCTCACGCCTGTAATCCCAGCACTATGGGAGGCTGAGGTGGGCGAATCATGAGGTCAGGAGCTTGAGACCAGCCTGGCCAACATGGTGAAACCCCATCTCTACTAAAAATACAAAAAAAGTAGCCAGGCATGGTGGCGGGCACCTGTAATTCCAGCTACTCGGGAGGCTGAGGCAGGAGAATCGCTTGAACCCGGAAGGCAGAGGTTGCAGAGAGCTGAGGTTGCGCCACTGCATTCCAGCCCGGCGACAGTCTGAGACTCTGTCTCAAAAAAAAAACAAAGCTAAATTGAGAAGAGGTCAAGAGAGTGTTGGAACGAAGGATGGTGTTGAGTACAGTCGTTGAAATGGTTGACCTTGGAATCCAGGCCGCATTGGGAAGTAAGATAAATTAAGGTGAGACCAGTAGCCTGGGTTGGGACTAATAGAAGCTGAGAGCTTGGAGGCTGTGATAAATGTAAAGAGCAAATGTAATGGAAACACAGGCATGAAAAGCCTGGAAGCATCAAGTAGAGCCATTCTAGATGGTAAGGTCTGAGGTGTAGCATATAAAACAGAAATGGAATATGAGATTCACATCTGTAGTTATCAGCCTTAAATGGAAGCTTTATTTCTGGTAACGTCACCGGACAGTATAAAATGGCCATGTGAAAAGTAAATGCAGAAAGCATCTCCCTTTACAAAAGAACACAAATACTAAGATTGACATTTAATTATGACTCAGGCTTAGGTGGAATCATAGTCTGTTGCTTATTCTTACCCTTTCTCACAGGAATTCACAATGAACAACTATTTTTCTGTTGGACCTGATGCTCTCATGGCTCTCAATTTTCATGCTCATCGTGAGAAGGCACCATCTCTGTTTTCTAGCAGAATTCTTAATAAGGTGTGTTGGATAAAATAACATTTCCTGCTTATCACTGAAGGTACAGTAAAAATCAATAGTTCAATTATATTTAGCACTTTTAGATTCAGATTTAATTAACTTTTTACCTGCTCTGTTTTGTGTAGGATCGTCAAATTAGATCTTTTTTTTAAATTAGATCTTTAAATGTACTTTAGCAGGCCGGGCACAGTGGCTCATGCCTGTAATCTTAGCACTTTGGGAGGCGGAGGCAGGTGGATCACTTGAGGTCAGGAGTTCAAGACCTGCCTGGCCAACTTGGTGAAACCCTGTCTCTACTAAAAATACAAATTTAGCCGGGCGTGGTGGCAGGTGTCTGTAATCCCAGCCACTCAGGAGGCTGAGGTAGGAGAATCTCTTGAAACCAGGAGGCAAAGGTTGCAGTGAACTTAGATCATACCACTGCACTCCAGCCTGGGCAACAGAATGAAGCTCCATCTCAAAGAACAAAACAAAACAACTTTATCAAAGTATAACATAATTCTAACAATTTTTTTAAATTCAAATTTGGGGTGTTTTATAGCATATTTTGCTTAGATGGCAACTAAATGGAATATATGATAGTTTATCTTAAATGGCAGCTAAAATTGGAAGGAAATTTTAGGCAGACTAAATTTTTGGTGAGGTCATTAATGGAACAGTAGATTTCATTGGTTTGAAAAACCTCCAGAAGGCAGATGAGATAAAGAAAAGAGAAGCTTGTTTGCCACAGCTTTGAACTAAGGTCATATCTGGTTTCTAGTACAGTTGATTCCTTTGATGTAGTTTTGCTTAGGAATTTTTTAAATAACGTTTGGTGATTGACCAACAGGATATCAAAAATAAATGCAAAGCAATTGTGTTCCTGGTTCTGTTTTACAAATATTTCAAGTTTTGAAATAGTTCCCTTTTATTAATGTAGTTACTAAGGTAATATGTATTACTATTTATACAATTGATAATTAACTCATCTCAGTCCTTACATCAATCTTTCTGTATTCGAAAGTGATTAGAAAATGTTTGTTAGATTAATATGCATTACTCTTCTTAAGTAATCTGAGGTACTAGGAAAAAGTGGAATTTTCTAACTTGAATATTTTTCTTTATAAAATACAACTTTTTTGATAAATTGGGAGAAAACACCATTTAGAAACAAATCACTTGTAGGTTGGGTGTGGTGGCTCATGCCTGTAATCCCAGCACTTTGAGAGGCCAAGGTGGGCAGATCACGAGGTCAGGAGATCAAGACCATCCTGGGCAACATGGTGAAACCCCGTCTCTACTAAAAATACAAAAATTAGCCAGATGTGGTGGTGCACGCCTGTAGTCCCAGCTCCTTGGGAGACTGAGGCAGGAGAATCGCTTGAACTCGGGAGCCAGAGGTTGCAGTGGACCGAGATCGCACAACTGCACTCCAGCCTGGTGACAGAGCAAGACTCCATCTCAAAAAAAAAAGAAAAAACCACTTCTATCCCACATTTCCCCTGAGAAAGAGACTAATTACACTTAAATGAAATGGCCTGTATTGTCATCTTCCATAAAAGAAGGATGAGTAACCACAGTTCACCTAGAACTTTTAAACTATTAATAGCTTAAGAGAATAAAATGTGAAATAACAAATGATGCCAAAAGTATCTATGATATATTAAAGGCATTTTTACATTGTGTTTTAATTATAGATTTCCATTGCTGCTCCTAGTGGATTCCAATTTTACCCTTTGAAATTACTAGAATGGAGGTGTTGGATAGGGCCAGAGGGTGCACATCAAAAGTATCCCTTTTGGTTGCCCTTCTTTTCATCAGCATCTAGTCTACCGTAAGGAAAATGTGCTTCAACATTCTTGAAGGGAGCTTTGATACAGTGTATTTTTTCTTAATGTTTACAGGGTTAGACTGTTTTAATATTATGTTTTCTGTCCATTTTTCATAGGCGGTTTACTTATTTTATGGAACCAAAGATTGTTTAGTGCAAGAATGTAAAGATTTGAATAAAAAAGTTGAGGTAAGCTATTAACTCTTTTTATTTTTTAAAGTTTTAGGTGGTCTCTGGATTATGAAGACGTTTTAAAAAGAAATGCTAAACTAACTTTCTGTTAATATATTTTGCCAGCATACATAGAGTATTTATTTGTGTGCCAGGCACTTTGCTACATGCTTTATACACATTGTCCCTCTAAATTCTCTCCACAATTCTATAAGGCATGTATTATATATTTACATTATACAGAAAACTATTTTGAATGAAGTAATTTGCCCAAATTCTCTCATTTAATGCCTAAATACACATGTGATCAAGATGTGAACCCAGATTTATGTAAATCCAGAATCTGTTTATTAGGATGAATGGCCTCCATTCATACATGATAAATAATTTACAGTTATCTAATACAGTGCCTGACTCAACATAAAGACACAGAGGAAGTTTAAATGGAAAGTTTAATTCAGATTACTTTTGTGGGGTATCTCTCTTACATACCAAAATAAAAATGTGTAAATAGTAAAAATAGAATATTAATGATTGCTTATTGCGAGAGCATCTCTGACGTTATGATATGGCAGTCTTATATATATTCCTTGCTTGATTCCAAAAAGAATCTGTAATGGTTAATAGCAACAACAAAGACGTTAATTCAGAGCAACCTAGAACTGATAAAATAAAGAGATCATAAACAGCTTGGGAAAGGAGACAATGAGCAGGGAGTAAGGAGGCTGATTATACATTAGTCAAGGAAACATGTTGCCGTTAGGCATAACGTTTAGCTCAGAGTCTCTAGGCAGCCATGGCGTAGAAGCAAGAACAACATTTTCTGTTAAAAAGAGTGTTACGGCCGGGCGCGGTGGCTCGCACGTGTAATCCCAGCACTTTGGGAGGCCGAGGCAGGCAGATCACAAGGTCAGGAGATCGAGACTGTCTTGGCTAACATGGTGAAACCCCGTCTCTACTAAAAATACAAAAAAAAATTAGCCGGGCGTGGTGGTGGGCGCCTGTAGTCCCAGCTACTCTGGAGGCTGAGGCAGGAGAATGGTGTGAACCCGGGAGGCGGAGCTTGCAGTGAGCAGAGATCGCGCCACTGCACTCCAGCCTGGGTGACAGAGCGAGACTCCGTCTCAAAAAAAAAAAAAAAAAAAGTGTTATGTTACTTTATCATATTTTATTTTTCTTGGCTTTGATAGTATTGGTAGAGTAAAGCATGCAAGCACATAAAATAAAGACCTTTATTTTATTGTCTGACATTTTATTTATATAAAAATACAAATACTTTTAATTATACAGAAATAAAATAAACTGTATTTACATACCTACAAAATAGTCATTGTCCTCGATACTGGACGTACAGTGATAAATCCCTTGCTCTACATTTACAGTCTAGGGTGAAGAAAGGTATTTAAACCAGTCTGGGCACAGTGGCTCATGCCTGTAATCCCAGCACTTTGAGAGGCCAAGGTGGGAGGATTGCTTGAGGCAAGGAGACTAGCCTGGGCAACATAGTGATACTCCACTTTTACAAAAAATAAAAATAGCTGAGCATAGTGGCATGTACCTGTGGTCCTAGCTGATCAGGAGGCTGAGGCAGAAGGATCACTTGAACCCAGCAGGCAGAGGCTACAGTAAGCCGTGATTGTACCACTGCACTCCAGCCTGGGTGACAGATTGAGACCCTGTCTCCAAGAAAAAACCAAAAAGATATTTCACACATTGCAATGCAGTATGAGACGTTATGTAAGAAAAGCATGTGGTCTTACAGGAATAAATAACTGCAATACGTAACCTAGGAGCTACAGAGACTAGGGAAGGTGGCAGTCTTTCTGGAAGAAGTGACAAGATGGAATCTGAAAATAAGTAAGAGTTAGCTAAGAGGAGGAGGAGGGTAAGATTGCTGTAGGCTAAAAACAGCATGTGCAAAAGACCCAGAGGCGCACATGGCATGTTTGAGTGAGTTCAAGCTGGAGCATAGCTTTCAGGAAGGAAAGTGACAAGAGCTGAGGCTAGAGAGATGGACAGAAGTCAAATCACAGAGTGTCATATTTGCCTGGTATTGGAGTTTGGATTTCATCATGGGCATTGCAGGGTTGAAGTGAAGCCATTGAAGGGCTGTAATTAGAGGATGACATATTTGCATTTTTAAAATGTCAATCCAATTGCTCTATGAGGGATGCATAGGAAAGTAACGCTAGAGGCAGATAGGCTAGATAGGAACTTTTAGGGAAGAAATGGTGGAGAGAGAGAAAGACATAGAAATAGCATCAACTGTTTTTAGTGATTAAGGGGATGTGGAGGGTAAAAAGTCAAAGAAATCAAAGATAACTGGCAGGTTTCTGGCTTAAACAGCTGGGTTGGGGGTGAGTTAACCTACTTACTAGGAAAGAGTAAGTAAGAGTTAGCTAAGAGAAGGAGGAGGGGAAGATTGTTACTCTTTCCTGGTAAGTACATTGGGGAACAGGGAACAGATTGCAGAAAAGTTGCTTGTTCAATTTTTTACATAGGAGTTTTTGGTGCCAGTTCATGGACATGTTTTGGAGGCAGTGGATAGATAGATCTGGCCCAGTTTACTTTCCTGAAAAGGAACATCCAGGGAAGTAGAGTCTGTGGTTCCCAGGAAGCAAAGGGAAAGAAGATTTTAGGAAAAGAGGAAGGGGGTCAGCAAGTGTCAGGTACTACTGAAACAGCAATTTAGATAAGGCCTGAAAAAATCGCAGGGCTCAACAAAAAGGACATTATTGATGATGTTGCAAGCAGTTCCACTGAAGAGATAGAAAAGGCCAGATGAGAGGCCCTGAGTGAGAGGTAGGGAGCATCTTCTACATGTGCGTCTCTCACATATAAGCACATTTATGAAAATAGATGTGAATTCTAAATGGATGTGTATGGAAATCATGTACCCTGTAGTCACTATCTGTTTGTATTTCTTTAAAGCTAGAACTGGATGGTGAGCAAGTAGCACTGCCCAGCTTGGAAGGTATTATAGTTCTGAACATTGGTTACTGGGGCGGTGGCTGCAGACTATGGGAAGGGATGGGAGACGAGACTTACCCTCTAGCCAGGTATGTACATTTGTGGTCTGTTTTTTTATGTCACTATTTTATTTAAAGCAATCTCTTGTTTATAGACTTTAACATTTTTCCTTAAATTTTCTTTTTTGTATATCTCATTAGTTATAGTATTTTTAAAGTTGATGGTCCAACTGTGTTAAAAAGTAATTGCTCTAGCATAACTGATTTTGTTTTATTGCATCATATAATCCGTATTTTCTGTTTCCAATTTTAGGCATGACGATGGTCTACTGGAAGTCGTTGGAGTATATGGGTCTTTCCACTGTGCTCAGATTCAAGTAAAACTGGCGAATCCTTTTCGAATAGGACAGGCACATACAGTGAGGGTAGGTGAAATATGGCTGTAACAGGCTAATTTGTCCCAATCCATTTCTAAGCTGTTGATACGTAAAGTATACATGCCATACCTTTCTTTAAACCGTGGTTTATGGCTCATGCAGCTGGTCACTGTACACCAGGGGCTAGAGTGGGATGAGGAAGAAACAGAAACATGGCTCAAGCTCCATGAGATAAAACATTCACTTGAAAAAAGAATTCCTTGGCCGGGCGCGGTGGCTCAAGCCTGTAATCCCAGCACTTTGGGAGGCCGAGGCGGGCGGATCACAAGGTCAGGAGATCGAGACCACAGTGAAACCCCGTCTCTACTAAAAATACAAAAAATTAGCCGGGCGCGGTGGCGGGCGCCTGTAGTCCCAGCTACTCAGGAGGCTGAGGCAGGAGAATGGCGGGAACCCGGGAGGCGGAGCTTGCAGTGAGCCGAGATCGCGCCACTGCACTCCAGCCTGGGCAACAGCGTGAGACTCCGTCTCAAAAAAAAAAAAAAAAAAAGAAAAAGAAAAAAGAATTCCTTAATCAATGAATAAAAACATATTCAGATTAATATTTTCTAAAAATGAAATGCATAAGGGTTAAGGGATTGTGGATGGTGTTATTAAGGAAGACCTGTCTAAATTTTGGGGGACTGACTTTTAAACGTTATTTGTTCCCTAATATCAGCTGATTTTGAAGTGCTCCATGATGCCAATGCAGGTGGATGGGGAGCCTTGGGCCCAAGGGCCCTGCACTGTCACCATAACTCACAAGACACATGCAATGATGTTATATTTCTCTGGAGAACAAACAGATGATGACATCTCTAGTACTTCGGATCAAGAAGATAT
Organism: Macaca nemestrina; assembly: GCF_043159975.1. Lineage (NCBI taxonomy): Eukaryota > Metazoa > Chordata > Mammalia > Primates > Cercopithecidae > Macaca > Macaca nemestrina. The sequence continues at coordinate 52,331,672 of NC_092141.1, read as the reverse complement.
AAAGGAGACTGAATAGATGGATGAGGGAGTGAAAACTTTGCATAGAATCCTCACGCAAGTAGATGTATGTTCATCCAAAAGTATTAATAGAAATTCTCTATCAGCTATTCAGTCTTAATTTCACTAGTAGTATTATGGGTATACATTTTTGTAAATAGCATCCCCAAACCAGCCAGCCTTCAGTTATTTACAAACATTTGTTCCTTTTTCAGCAAAATACTTCAAATGAGTAGTATTAACTTACGAAAAGTCAAAAAAACTTACATGAGAGTGAAAATTTGTTATGACTGTTTTGAGAGTGGGACTCGCTCTGAAGTATGTGCTGTCTCATTTCTTATTTTTGAACCATGCATATGATGGACGCACAATGGATGGACACATTATATCTCCAACAAGGTGTGGGTGGAAAGATCATTTCCATCTTCATTTTTAATATGGTGACACCATAGCATTTTAAAAATTAACCTGCTTTTTTGAAAGGAAATGATTACTGTCAAACCACCATGGTTAATCGTGGGCATCCTCCTGCAGCATGCCTCTTAAAATTTTCTGCAACCCAAACCAAGTATATGTATTGATTTCTAGGAACCCCCAAAAGGAGAATAGTAAAAAAAGATCATACTTAAAATTTGTATTATAATTTTTATTTTAGGAACTTATTCAGACACGTAAATGTTGTTTAATTCTGTAGGTAACCATTTGAGCTGAAATTCAGGATCTTTTTTATGACACCAGTGTAGCCAAAAGAGAAGCAGATAAGTGAATTGGTAAGAAATAAGATTCAGAGCACTTTGGATTGTAAGTTATAGGTTCTGAGCTGAACAGTTTATCACCCTCTCTTTTTATTAAAAGACAGTGTCAACACTTCAAAAATTGTGCTTAAAGGAAACTTAATGGTGAGATTAATTGCTTAGGAAAAGCTCAAGGCTGACTGATAAGTTTTAAAACTTTAGTGGTCTAGTAGCATTTTGAAATACAGTAGTCTTTTAACAGAATTTCCCCTTAGGGAGGTAAGTGGACAGAAATCTTTGCTAAAATGTTTATATCATATTTATTTTAAAATGAGAGATATATATTTTTAAATTATTTATTATTTACCTTGTGGTATGATACCTGTGTTTAGTGTTTACGTTCTGTAGCTTTATTTAATAAGTTAAATTGATCACATAAATTCTGCTAGTCACAATCAAATAGAAATTTAGTCTATTAAGTAATTAAAATTTTAATTTAAATCTCCTGACAGATCTAGACATTCTTATTCTTCACAAATATTCCTCATTGCATTGAAAAAAGAAGGAGGGCATGAAAAGCACTAGGGAACTACTTTTGGATAACTGAAAGCTTTGTTTCATTGTTTTATTTGCCCCTCAATTGCCACAAACTTACTGAAGGGCCAGTTTCATGGTTCCCATTAGAGGGTGCTTGTTCTCTGCTGTTGACCAGCCCATCCCTTCATTACCCACAGGTAGGCTGACCCAGTGGGCATCTAGCCTGGTGTTTTTCTGACAAATGGCCCGTTTGTAGGCATTGTGCTCTTTCATGACATTAATCTCTGAAAGATCAGAATGTTTCCCCCAAAATACCATTAGCAGTCTTTGAGGGTCTATTATGAATCTGTCATCGGTGAATTGCCATAAACCTAAGTTTGCCTCACCTCAGGCCCAGACCATGTTTTCGAAGAGCAACTTAGTAATGTATACAGTAGTCAGTACATTTTATGAAATATTTTATTTTGCTAAATTAACCTCTTCCAGATCTCCTCGGGTGATCTTAAATTCTAGTCTTGAGAAACTTTATGAGCAGATCTGTTTTCAATTTATTTATACACCTTTCATGGTAGGTAACCATGGCAGTGAGGATGGCAGAGTTTTGTTTTTTTAATGGGCCAATCATGTTCTGAGTATTATGAGGTTTATATCCTTTCATTCATGATCAAAATTGTTAAAGATATCACATTTTAAAAATACACTGTTAAATTCACTTTGCTGTAGGTTATAGTTTACCTGTTATAAAATTCATAGTGCTAATTATAGTAGAAGCAAAGTACATCAATTTAGGATGTCGGAATTAAAATAATCACAATAACTAATATAGTTTTTTAATTGTGAAAACTACAATTAAAAATTGGAATTTTAATACCAACCATAATATTACATTATATTTAGAACAGCTTATGTAAAATGCCCTCATTTATCTAAACAAGTTGATTTTTTTGGTTATTGTAATCTAGTAAGGTTTTTGCGTCACTACTGATCTGTCATGAAGTTTTTCGGCTGGCTTATTCACTCATTTAGACTTCATTTAGGAAAGCTATTTCAGAATACCATATCAAAACGTATCATCTTGTTTTTGCAAAATTCACTTACTTTTTTGGGCACATTTACCCAGCATTTCAAATAAATGTATAGGCATGTGTCTTGTTTAAATAAGTACAATTTATAAGACTTCATGTTTGCAAGTTACATATTAGGGTAGTGATTGTTTATATTACCAGGGATTCTACACTTTACCAAAAAAATTGCCATAAGATTTTCCTGTTCCATTTTAAATTGTCTTGATATTTAAAAAAATAACTTCAACATTCTCAGGAAGAAATACATGAAGTAAATCATATCTCCATGTCTGTTTCCAGATTTCTCTCATCTTTTTACTATCCCAATACATTCCTTACTCCTATAAATGTAGTGGCTTAAATACTGAATACCTGGCAGCTCTTATAGATCCCGTAGGCAGATGATGATAATTTTCAGTGTTTTGTCATGTTTAATAGAGATCAAACTGACTTGTGTTTTAAAATACAAGTTTTCTACTAGTAAGGTTACATGATTTAAGTGTGTTTTAGGTTTTCTGCAACAATTAGCTGTGAACCCCTAATGTAGCTAATGTTTATACAAATTTTATAGTCAAAATTATTGATTTTTATTTTTTTAGAGTGTTTCAAAAACATAGTGTTTGCTTTGTGAAATACGTTTGCTTAGAGTTATAGTCTACTGTGACTCAGAAATTGTAAAGTCAATTTGCGTTGTAAAAATGAATACTACCAGCATGTCAAAAGAAAAATAATTTGCATTTGTAATATAAAGTAAAATTGTATTTAATATATTTATTGAATTTTAAATTTGCATTAACTTGAAAACTTTAAAGGTTATACTAAAAGATTAATGTGGACCCAAATACATAATTTGTTTGGCCAAAAAGGTCATTAGAATGGGTAATGGTTTTGTGTGGTTTTCCTTCAAAATGATAATATTGAAGCAAGAACCAATGTTTTATATTGATAATTTTTTTAATATTTCCACCCAGTTGAGGACAGTGGAATATAAGTAGATTTATTTAAAATATCTAGATATTTTAAAAAGAAAGAAAAGGTTGTTTATCCCAATCTGAATTCATTCTCAGCAACAAGACAGAAAAGGTGGGGTTTGGGTTTTGCTTTTAAACAGTGTCCCCCTGTCTTTTTTAATTTTTCCCTTGAAGCCTTTCTCATGTTCCTCAGAGTATGCTCTGCAGGCTATCTGCAGCATCAGAATGCCTGGGCAGGCTGTTGAAAATATGGATTCCTGAGCCCAACCCTTAACTTAATGATTCCATGTCTCTGGAGACGCAACATAGAAATCTGTTTTTATTACCAAGCACCTCAGGCGATTCTTAAGCACACTGAAATTTGAAAGCTTCTGGTCTGAACCTCTTGTATTCACCTAGGGCTTTTGCTAGGTGGGATACCATGCCGAAAAATTGAATTATTTGTATGTTCTTAAAATTATTTTTCTTCTACTTCACTGTCCTCTTCCCTCAAAGTCACTTTTCTAAAAGAACTCTATGAAAAACTTGTTTGTATCGTACCCAGATTGATATATTTGTCTGAACTCTGTTACATAAAAATTGGTATGATTCATACGTGGAGTCAGTTTTTGGACTGTGACCCATGCAGTGTCGGGGGACAAGGAGTTGCTTCAGGAGTTAGTTATAGTGCGCCTCCAAGGGACAGCAAGCCATGGAGGCTCCTGCCTTCTCACTTCAATCAATGCAGCCACACTTGTGTATACTGAGTGCTGCTTCAGATCTCAATAGATAAAATACTTCCACATTTAAAATGATTCTACTATTTTTTATAAAGGGTTTGAAAGCCACTACTATAATGACTTTGTCACCTAATTGATTTTCTACTAATTTTTACATATTCAGAAACTTCATGTGTTTTTGGTGGACAGAATATTTTGGAGGTCTCTGTTGCTGCTTAGAATGTGGCCACTTGGCTATTTTACAGTTTTTTAAAGCTATTTTATTGAATAGTAAAGCAGTGAACTTAGCCTTTGTTCCTCGTGTTTCTAATTTAAATATATAGTCTGTATTTAATTTTAGATATGTAAATACACATCAATACATATATATTTACCCATATGGCCTTGTGTAACCAGTGCATGAGGCTTGCATAGCCTAGCCCAAAAAGGTATATTCCAGCGTTCTGGGGAAAGAATTTTAAAATGCCATCCTCTAATACAGACGTTTATAAAACTTAAATGATTGAGCTTAACCATCTGCAAGAATGTCTGCAGAAAATAAATCACCTAGAAACTATAAATAGAAATGTGTTGCTGAGGCTGGGCGCAGTGGCTTACCCCTATAATCCCAGCACTTAGGGAGGCCAAGGCAGGTGTATCACCTGAGGTCAGGGGTTCGAGACCAGCCTGGCCAATATGGTGAAACCCCATCTGTACTAAAAATACAAAAAAAAAGTTAGCCAGGCACAGTGGCACACGCCTTTAGTCCCAGCTAAACAGGAGGCTGAGGCACGAGAATCGCTGGAACCCAGGCGGCGGAGCTTGCAGTGAACCGAGATCATGCCACTGCACTCCAGCCTGGGCAACAGAGCAAGACTCCGTCTCAATAAAAAAAAAAATTGTGTTACTGGTATCAGATGTCAGACCAAGAACACTTCAGTCTCTCTAAGGATGCCCTCAGCTACCTCACTATTAAAGGACGACATCAACACAGAATGCACTAAACAGGAAATAAGCTGTAATCGAGGGAATTTCCATTATGTGTTACTTTTTGGTGACTAACATGGAATGTTGAAAAGGAAGAGCCGGAAAGCTCAGTTGTTTTCTTTATTCCTCTGACATTGTCCAGGCAAGGGGGCATCCTGATCAGATGAGTAGATTTGGCTGAGAAAAACCCTAGAGTAAGGCAGGCACGTTGTAGAGTTGGATGATCCAAGATGGCTCATAAAAACGTTTGTTCTCAATCCGGTTCAGGGCTCTGTCAGCAGTTCAGATTTGAACTGCTTAAATGAACCCTACAGATAAATTGGCACTCTCATTTGTAATCCTGTTTGTACAAGTTTAGAGCAGCCTAGCTCGAGTTCTCAACCCGTCCTCTTAGAAGTGAACTGATTGCACTGGATCCCTAAACCCACAATGTTGAGGACACGTGTGATGACTCCACTTGCGCAGCCAGCTGGCCTCTTGCACTTTCCCCTGCCCACCACAGTCCTATGTACCTAACCACTTAATTACCCTGTGTTAATTGCTTTTGTTTTGTTGGGTCTGTATTTTTGTGGTCAGTGCCTACAGGCAGAAATGTGAATTAAAGCATTTGATATGTTGAAGATACCTGCTTGTTTTTTAATAAAATTAAAAGTGTAGCACTTAAGTATGATACTGTGTTGTTTTTTGACACAACCATGAGATACAATAAGCAGCTTTGACTTAGTGTCCCAAAAAATGGTTCTTGGTCTGCAGCAGGACAAACAAACTATGTGGCAAGTTCTGAATCACATACTTTTAGATGGAAAGACTAAAAAATTCACATTGCATTGCTTTTGTAGCCTAAGAGCACAGAATAATACACGTGTTAGGAGCAACATTCATTCTCATGCATATAAACTGGCTCCTGGCAGAGCAGAGCAGTAAGTGGGATTAAATGGGTGAATTCAACTTATTTTCAGTTGGTAGAATATGGAAAAATACATCATTTATTTGAAATGTCTGAATGGAAACCCAGCTCCACTACTGTAATTTAACACTGGGCAGTTACTTGTTCTTCCTGAGCCTCAAATTTTCTTTCTGTATAAGAATGGGAAGTAATGCCCACCTAGGGATTACAAGTGCTTACAGGAGCTGGGCAAGCAATGAAGGTAACAGTTGTAGAGACTTCGGTAAACTGGAGCACATGATTCCTGGGAAGCAGGCCTAGTGTGAACAGAATTTATTTTTCTAGAAAAGATAGCAATTTAGAGTATATGAAATCTAATTTTTAAGTATTGGATGGCAACTAATTGACTGCTGTCTACCGTAAGGTTATATGATTATTTTTAGGGTGGGAGAGTGAATGCATCTTTTTTTTTTTTTTTTTTTGAGACGGAGTCTCGCTCTGTCACCCAGGCTGGAGTGCAGTGGCGCGATCTTGGCTCACTGCAAGCTCTGCCTCCCGGGTTCACGCCATTTTCCTGCCTCAGTCTCCCGAGTAGCTGGGACTACAGGCGCCCGCCACCACACCCGGCTAATTTTTTGTATTTTTTTTAGTAGAGACGGGATTTCACCGTGGTCTCGATCTCCTGACCTTGTGATCCGCCCGCCTCGGCCTCCCAAAAGTGCTGGGATTACAGGTGTGAGCCACCGCGCCCGGCCCGTGAATGCATCTTAATATGCATGGCAGAACTGTGTGTGTCCTTCCATCTGGATTTTCATAAAGCATTGTGATTTATCCGTAGCGATCTGAAAAACATTTTGTGGTATGTAAAATCTTTTATTAATTTTATTAGACATTAGAGGAAGAAGATTCTGTAGTCCTGCTTTATTCTGTCATCTTCACCTGGAAATCCATTTTTATAAAATTTTTATAATAAAAATCACTTGATCACTTACCTGCCTTCTTTTAGACAGTGCCAAGCATAATGCCCTTTGATAATTTACATGCATGTGAATGTGGCTGTGATAGCTGCTGACATTCACAAGGCAGGCTGTCTTACATGTAATGATTCCATGTTTAGACTTCTTAAACAGCTTCACACATTTATTGTACACTTAGGTGTCACATGCTTTTACTTTTTATTTTATAATCTGTGTTTCTGTGAGGTAGACATTATTGGCTCCAGGTTATACATTGATAGCTCGGAGCTAGAGATTGAACCCAGGCCATCCTCCCCACTGCCTTTCATCATCAACACAACCACCACCAACAGTATTTTAAAAGCGTTAAATATTGGCAGACCTGTCGTCATTCTGAGCACTAGGACTAGGGCTTATGCAGTTGTCTGAGGGATTCCCTGTATGAGGAAACTTCACACACCAAAAAATTACTCATGCAAGGGGATTGGAGATCTCAAGCTAAAAGTATTACACATGGACTATTGTAAAGGGAAAAAAAGGCACAATAACATTTTAGAATGTACTTAAGAAGCAGTTCGTCACTTGGGAAACCCCAATTCCAATGAGGATTTAGTGTTTCAGTGACACAACATCAGAAGCAAGTATTCATAGCGTAGATACAGAAGCAAAATTAAGAAATGATTTGATTGGTTGCCTTTTTTGGCTTGCTTACTTGGAAAGTCCCCAGTCTCATGATCATGTTAGTTGGCTGCTTATGATTGGCTGAGGTTAAGTTTTGTTTCTAACATAAGCATTTATCAAAAATGACCCAAGTTAAGTTTCATTTATGTTTACAGTGTAAGTAGGTTAGGGCTATTTTTAAGGCCTAGTTGTTTTGTTTGCTCAGGAGCATCTCAAGCCTAGTTTCCATTTTAATTTTGCTTTGACAGTTCCCCACTTTTAGTCACCCTGTCAGCAAGCTGACAGCGTGACCAAATGGCATGGCATTACTCTCAGTTACCACTATTGACCTAGTCTAGGAAGAAGAGTCAGATGTTTATCAATAGCTGCCCTAGGGCTCAGAGTCACCCTCGGGAATGACATAGTCCATGCTGGTTTCCTCCAGTTGTCTGATCCTTATGGCAATCTTTTTTTTTTTTTTTTTTTTTTTTTTTTTTGAGACGGAGTCTGGCTCTGTCCCCGGGCTGGAGTGCAGTGGCCGGATCTCAGCTCACTGCAAGCTCCGCCCCCCGGGTTTACGCCATTCTCCTGCCTCAGCCTCCCGAGTAGCTGGGAGTACAGGCGCCCGCCGCCTTGCCCGGCTAGTTTTTTGTATTTTTTTTTTAGTAGAGACGGGGTTTCACCGTGTTCGCCAGGATGGTCTCGATCTCCTGACCTAGTGATCCGCCCGTCTCGGCCTCCCAAAGTGCTGGGATTACAGGCTTGAGCCACCGCGCCCGGCCCCCTTATGGCAATCTTTTGACATATGAGTGACTGCTGGAAAGCATTTAAAAATCCTTGAAAGGACCAGGCTCTGTGGATAACGCCTGTAACCTCAGAACTTTGGAGGCCAGAGTAGGGGAATTGCGTGAGCAGGAGTTCAAGACCAGCTAGACAACATAACAAGACCCCATGTCTACAAAAATAAAAATAAAAACTTTGTTTTAATTAGCTGGGCAGGGCTGGGCATGGAGGCTCACACCTGTAATCCCAGAATTGTGGGAGGCCAAGGCGGGTGGATTGCTAGAGCTCAGGAGTTCAAGACCAGCCTAAGAAATATAATGAAACCCGTCTCTACCAAAAATACAAAAAATTAGCCAGGCATGGTGGCACACACCTCTGGTCCCAGCTACTCAGGAGGCTGATGTAGGAGGATCGCTTAAGCCTGAGAGGCAGAGGTTGCAGTGAGCCGAGATTGTGCCACAGCACTCCATCCTGGGTGACAGACTGAGACCTCATCTCAAAAAAATACAAATTAGCTGGGGAGTGCTCACTACAGCAGCACATATACTAAAATTGGAACAATACGGAGAAGATTAACATGGCCCCTGAACAAGGATGACATGAAAATTCATGAAATGTTCCATATTCTTATGTATAAAAGCAAAGTAAACCCTAATCACCTTGAGTACATGTCATCAGGACCTCCTGAGGCTGTGTCTCGTGCCCGTGCACGTCCTTAATCTTGGCAAAATAAACTTTCTAAATTGGAAAAAAAAAAAAAAAAAAAATTGGCTGAATGTGGTGATGCACACCTGTAGTCTAAGCTACTCAGGAGACCGAGGTGGGAGGATCACTTTAGTCCAGGAGTTCCAGGCTACAGTGAGCTAGGATTGCACCACTGCACTCCTGCCTGGGTCAAAGAGCACGACACTGTCGCTAAAAAAATAATAATAAATTTGTAAAATTATTGAGAGAATACAATGCACTGTGTTGTGTAAGCCATTGTGTATGGGTACCCACTGTGTACGGGTAAACACAATAACTATAATAGCAAAGGACTGAAAAATAACCCCGTGTAAAGATTCCCAGGAGCCAAGATTTAACCAACTGAATAAATCAAGAGAGGCAGTGCTAATGAGATGAAAACCTTGTGTTCTTTAGGAACTTTTACATTTTGGACAATATCAAATATAACAAAACACTTAATGTTTTGTTAACAAAAAAACACCACTTCTTACCAATTCGAGCACAAGCTCCTCCCTGCCGAGCAGCTATAGTGTCAACAACTCCTACTTTGGAGTACTACTGAGGTGAAATTACTCATCTCATATTGTACTGCTTGAAGAAAATTCATAGGTATCACTAAAACTTTTTTCAAGAGTTGCTGAAATACTAATAAGCAATTTTCTCAAATCAGAGGCTCCCTGCTGAGGAAAAAGAGCTCTTACAAAAGAATGAAATCTGTAACCCCTTTGTATGATTGGGTCTGGAGATCACTCAGGAGGCTCATTTCTGAGGGTTCACTTTATGTACAAGTGACCTGAGGTTCAGAATCTGACGAACATTCAGTCATCTGGTCATTTTAGGTAGGACATAGCCCAAACATTTAGGTGGAAAAACCTTTATATATTTGTCATACAAGATGAACAATCCAGCCAGGTGCGGTGCCTCATGCCTGTAATCTCAGCGCTTTGGGAGGCCAAGGCAAGCGGATCACCTGAGGTCAGGAGTTCAAGACGAGCCTGGCCAACATGGTGAAAGCCCGTCTACTAAAAATACAAAAAAAATTAGCTGGGTGTAGGGGTGCCTGTAGTCCCAGCTACTTGGGAGGCTGAGGCAGGAGAATCGCTTGAATTCGGGAGGCGGAGGTTTCAGTGAGCCGAGATCATGCCATTGCACTCCAGCCTGGGCAACGAGAGCAAAACTCCATCTCAAAAAAAAAAAAAAAAAAAAAAAAAGATGAATAATCCAGTATTATTGAGAGAAGGGTGCAAAGTGAACTCCATTATAAAGTGAATTGGTTAATGCTATGGTTTGCATGTACTCCCTTAAATTTTATGTATTTGAAACTTAATCCCCAAATTCACAAGTTGATTAGAGGTAGGGCCTTTGGGAGGTAATCAGGATTAAATAAGGTGGTCAGGGTGGGCCTCCCATCATCAGACTGGTGAAAAGAGCCATGACCTTCAATCTGATACTAACTCTTGACCTGATTCGGGTAATAGCAATGGACTCTGGACCAATGAAACCCTCAGACAACTGGAGGGAGGGGGAGATAAGACAAGTAAGGACCTATTATTTCTAAATAAGTAAGACATTGTGTAAATGGGAACATATAAACAGAGCCGTATGGTCTGGAGTCAAGTAACATACATGTTAGCAGGGCATATGATCATTGATAAAACAATTTTATGTAAAGTATTCCCCATAGAAACCCAATTGAGTAGGCAGAGTAGATATAATTTTTCTAAATTAGCACATTGCAATTCAGAAAGGCTAGTGACATGCCAGTGCTGTACAGAGCTAGGATACTGATCTAGTCTTGTGACTCCAAAATTTAGTGGAGTTTGTTGTTCCTTTATTTTTTCCCCCACTAAGTTATGCCTTCTTTTTCCTAAGTCAGGGGTTCCTAGCCTTTATTGTATCATTAAGCCTATCTCTATAAGAAGTTGGCTATAGTTACAGACACTTCCTCCCTCCCTCTGACCCTAGCAGTTTGGCGCATACAGCAGAATTTTGCAGCCAACTTCAAGGGCCTCCCAAGACTCCAGTTAAGAACCTCTGAACCAAGGACACCAGTCCTAGCGGAGGTATCTCGGACGTATTTAGTATAAACTGGCAATGAGCTTGTTCTGTCTGGTTATCTTCTATCTCCAGCCATTTTCTATTCTGATTCATCCACAAACCCACAGAGAAGTCAGTAGTACACAGGTTCAGAAAAGCTAGTGGTGGAGAAAAGTTGCCGGGAGAAAAAAAGTGGCACTTAGGCTGTGCCTCTAAGGAGAGGCCATTCTGACATGTTCTGGGAACAACATGTTGGCAAGCTGGCAAGAAGAAAAGACTGGATGCATGGCCAGGCGCGATTGTTCACGCCTGTAATCCCAGCACTTTGGGAGGCTGAAGCAGGCTGATCACCTGAGATCAGGAGTTTGAGACTAGCCTGGCCAACATGACAAAACTCTGTCTCTACTGAAAACACAAAAATTAGCCGGATATGGTGGCAGGCGCCTGCAATCCCAGCTACTCAGGAGGCTGAGGCAGGAGAATCCCTTGAACCCAGGAGGCAGATGTTGCAGTGAGCTGAGATCACACCATTGCACTCCAGCCTGGGTGACAAGAGCAAAACTCCATCTCAAAAAAAAAAAAAAAAGAACCTAAAGCATGCCATAAATCTGTGAACTATGAACTTTAGGATGCCACATACAAAAATGGCATTTTAAGATTATTCTGGGAGCAGTGTGGAAGATGAGGGGGAAGGATTAGAAACAGGAAAGTTATTCGATAGAAGTAGAGGCAGAAATGAGAACATTCATGGAGGAAGAATTGACAGGCCAAGATGTGAGATACCTAGAGGAAAGGGGTAAGGGATCTTTCAAGATTTTCAGCCTTGGAAGAACGAATGTGTTCAGTAAATATTTATTGTGTACACTCTGTTGATGATAGAAGTGTGGAGGTGCAGGGTGCCAAGGCCAAAGCCAAGTTCTGAGTCAACCAGTCAAGTTACAAGAAGCTACTTTAAGATTTAGAGAGTTTGTGGCCGGGCGCGGTGGCTCAAGCCTGTAATCCCAGCACTTTGGGAGGCCGAGACGGGCGGATCACGAGGTCAGGAGATTGAGACCATCCTGGCTAACACGGTGAAACCCCGTCTCTACTAAAAAAATAGAAAAAACTAGTCGGACGAGGTGGTGGGCGCCTGTAGTCTCAGCTACTCGGGAGGCTGAGGCAGGAGAATGGCAGGAACCCGGGAGGCGGAGCTTGCAGTGAGCCGAGATGGCGCCACTGCACTCCAGCCTGGGCAACAGAGCGAGACTCCATCTCAAAAAAAAAAAAAAAAAGATTTAGAGAGTTTATTACTTACGTAGACAGCACAAAGAATAAATGTGCCAGCTTCTGTGATGTTTGTCCCACATGCCACGAAATGTATGACACCATAACAAAGACCCAGATGACTGCAGTGTGAGTTGTGGGATCCCCCGTTGCTGAGGTGCTTATCCTAGAGGCTCTATTCTGAGGAAGCCAGGACAGAAAGCCTCCGTGTCACCAGAACCCCCAAGATATGAGAAACTGTCTCATGACAGCTTCCCAGGAGAGATAAGGAGGCAAACAGAAGATCGCCTCACAGCAGCTCTGTACACAGGCCTCCCAGCCTCCCACATCCAGGAAGACCATGAGGCGTTCTGCCAAGACTCTGCCTGAGTGGATACATGCAAGGTCACCACTGTGGGGAAAAGAAAGAGATCAGACTGTTACTGTGTCTATATAGAAAGAAGGAGACATAAGAGACTCCATTTTGCTCTGTGTTTGAGATGCTGTTAATCTGTGACCCTACCCCCAACCCTGTCCTTGCAAGAGACCTGTGCTGTGGTCACTCAAGGTTTAACGGATTTGGGGCTGTGCAGGGTGTGCTTTGTTAAACAAGTGCCTGAAGGCAGCATGCTTGTTAAAAGTCATCACCATTCTCTTAAAAAGGTCGCAGGGACCTCTGCCTAGGAAAGCTCGGTATTGTCCAAGGTTTCTCCCCATGTGACAGTCTGAAATATGGCCTCGTAGGAAGGGAAAGACCTGATCGTCCCCCAGCCTGACACCCGTGAAGGGTCTGTGCTGAGGAGGACTAGTATAAGAGGAAAGAAGGCCTCTTGGCAGTTGAGATAGAGAAAAGCATCTGTCTCCTGCCCGTCCCTGGGCAATGGAACATCTCGGTGTAAAACCCGATTGTATGTTCTATTTACTGAGATGGGAGAAAACCGCCTTAGGGCTGAAGGTGGGACTTGCTAGCGGCAATGCTGCTGTTTATGCACTAAAAAGGTTTATGGAGATGTTTGTGTATGTATATCAAGGCACAGCATTTTTCCTTAAACTTATTCATGTCACAAGATCTTTATTCATATGTCTTACTGCTGACCTTCTCCCTACTATGATCCTATTATCCTGCCACTTCCCTTTTCCGAGCTGGTAAAGATAATGATCAATAAATACTGAGGGAACTCAGAGACCGGTGCCAGCGCGGGTCCTCTGTATGCTGAGCGCCGGGTCCCCTGGGCCCACTTTTTATTTCTGTATACTTTGTCTCTGTGTCTCATTTCTTTTCTCAAGTCTCTTGTTCCACCTAAGGAGAAACGCCCACAGGTGTGGAGGGGCAGGCCACCCCTTCACACCATGAGGCGATGGTGGAGCTGTTCCCCCACACAGGAGAGCTGGTTTTGAGGAACAAGAAATAAACATGGTTTTAAATACATAGACTGTAAAGTTACATTCAGACATTCACATGGAATTGACCGGGGCTGTTGTTTTCATCAACTTTGTCTTGGCTGTTACACAGCAGTGGATAGATAACCAGAGCACAGCTGTTGACTGATCACCCAGCACCCACTTCCCTTCTCTTTCCCTGCAGCAGACTGCCAGCTCGGTCCAAATGACAGCCAAGTACTCGGAGAAGGTGACCCGCCCCAACTCAGGGGTAACCAACATGCGAATCCCATTCTCTTTGCAATAGGAGGTGGACGTGCAAGTTAACTCTAGCCAATGAGATGTGAGGGGGAGATCTGCAGGGTGCCTCCAGGAAAGGCTTCCTGGCTCTTAAAAAGACAGAGACAATGTCATAACTGGGTGCAATGCCTGCAGCATTGCAGCCATCTTCTGACCACGAGGGACTCAACGCTGAGGACAAAGCCAACAGGCCAAGAAAGGTGGTGTAGAAAGAAGGAAGGAGCCCTTAATGACAATGTTGAGTCAACCAACCCTGCAGCTGCCCTGGCTGGGACTACTGGGTATGTGAGATGAAATTTTTGTTTATTTATTTATTTATTTATTTATTTATTTATTTAGAGACAGGATTTTACTCTATCACCCAGGTTGGAGTGCAGCGATCATAGCTCACTTCAGCCTTGAAGTCCTCGGCTCAAGTGATCCTCCCACCTCAGCCTCCCAAGTAACTGGGGCTGCAGGAACACTCCACCACACCCAGCCCTTATTTTTTTCGGTTGGGTTTTCTGCTCATTGCTACCAAAAGCAGCATCCTAACTGATACATTTATGTAAAGTCCTGTACATTACCAGGAACATAGGAAGTTGAAATAAATGTCAGCTATTACATGATGAAGAAGAAGAAGGAGGAGGAGGAGGAGGAGAAAGAAGAGGAGGAGGAGGAGGAAGAAGAGGAGGAAGAAAAAGAAAGTGGGTGGATTCTTGAAGGGCAAAATGCTAAGGTGAAAATAGCGGAGATCCTGGACCTTGAGGAACACTCACCTTTAGGGGAGGCTGGACAGAGGATGAAATGACAATCAGTAAAGGAAAAGGGAAGCGAAGTTTAATGCAAGCAAAGGGAATGAGAATAATATGCAAGGAATACTAGTTCCATCATGTGCAATGCCACAGAGAGGACTCTTTCCCTTCCTCCCTTGCAGGGAGACCTCAAGGGGAACCAAATTTGATTCACAAAGGCTCACCTTTAGGTACCAGTTGATGTCTTTTTTTTTTTTTTGAGACAGAGTCTCGCTCTGTCACCCAGGCTGGAGTGCAGCGGCGCCATCTCGGCTCACTGCAACCTCCACCTCCTGGGTTTAAGTGATTCTCCTGCCTCAGCCTCCCAAGTAGCCTGGATTACAGGTGCATGCCAACACTCCTGGCTAAGTTTTGTATTTTCAGTAAAGACCAGGTTTCACTATGTTGGTCAAGGTGGTCTTGAACTCCTGACCTCAAGTGATCCACTCTCCTCAGCCTCCCCAAATGCTGGGATTACAGGCATGAGCCCGGCACCAGTTGATGTCTTTTAAGGTGTCTTTCTAGGCCAGTGATTCTCAAAGTGCAGTTTCCAGACCAGCAGCCTCAACAATACCTGAGAACTTGCTAGAAATGTGAATTTTCAAGCTCCACCTTAAACCTGTTGAATTGGAAACTCTGGGAGTGGAGCTTGAGAATCCTTTTTTTAGTTATTTTTTATATATATATATATATATATATATAGAGAGAGAGAGAGAGAGAGAGAGAGAGAGAGAGAGAGAGAGAGAATGAGAGTGAGCTGGAATGCAGCTCACTGCAGACTCAACCTCCTGGTACCGGACTAAATTTTTGTCGTTGTTGTTGAAACTCAAGGTCTCCCTCTGTCGCCCAGGCTGGAGTGCAGTAGTGCGATTTCAGCTCACTGCAGCCTCGACCTCCCAGGCTCAAGCAATTCTCCCACTACCGTGGTGGCATGGGACTACAGATGCACACCACTACACGGGCTGATATTTGTAGTTTTTGTAGACACAGGGTCTCGCCATGTTGCCCAGGCTGGTCTCAAACTGTTGAGCTCAAGTGATCCGCCCACCTCAGCCTCCCAAATTGCTCAGATTACAGGCATGAGCCACCATGCCTGGCCTATTTTTTCTTTAGGACTCTGGGAACGGTTATATTTAGCGTGTGTGTGTGTGTGTGTGTGTGTGTGTGTGTGTGTGTGTGTTTTGGAGACAGAGTCTCGCTCTGTCACCTAGGCTGGAGTGCAGTGGTACAATCTCAGCTCACTGCAACCTCTGCCTCCTGGGTTCAAGCAATTCTCATGTCTCGGACTCCCGAGTAGGTAGGATTACAAGCGCCCACTCCATGCCTGGCTAATTTTTGCGTTTTTAGTAGAGACAGGGTTTCACCATTTGGCCAGGCTGGTCTTGAACTCCTGGCCTCATGTCATCCGCCCACTTCAGCCTCCCAAAGTGCTGGGATTCCAGGCAGAGCCACCATGCCCAGCCTAGCATCAGGTTTTACATTTTACTTTTTCTCCCCTGTTATAAATTCCTCTGGCTGACCCCACATGTGTTATGCACGCTGGGCTTGTGTTCACGATGCGCATTAACACATTAGACCAACATCTTTTGTGTGTCTCCTGTGTCCCAGGCATTGTTCTGAGTATTTAGGAAACAGCAATGAACAAAAGAGATGAAACTCCTGCACTCATGGAGCTCACTTTCTAGTGGGAAGTGAGAGAGTAGGATGAAGGGAACTGTGCCCTTCCTTACATCACCCCACGCTTAAAACCCAAAACCACAAACCTGGTATTCAAATACCAGGCACGCTACTGCCCCAGGGCCTTCTCTCTCTCCCAGAGCTTTGCGTGGCCTAACCCTCTCCCCACTTCATTCTGGACACTGAGCAAATGTCATCCCATCAGACAGGTCTTTCCTGAACGCCTTAGCTAGACCAGCACAGACATGTATCTATCATGTAACTGGCTTTGTTTTCTTTATGGCCCTTTTCCCTAGAATAATATGTTGTCTATTTCCTCTCCTAGAATGTAGGCGCCACGGAGACAGGAATTTGGGTTTCTTTTCTCACTGCTGTCTCCCCAGCCTAGGTACAACGCCTGGCACCCAGTAGGCACTCAAGAAGTATTTACTGAATGAATCAGTCACCCCTTCACTGATGTCAGTTTAGCAACAGTAGTATTGACAGAGGGGATCATGGCTGGAGTTCCAGGCAGGGAACCACAGAGGCATACTTGAGTTGTAGTGGAAACGAAAAATTACCTGGAGGAGCAGCCGTCCTAAATATAGCAGCAGCAGATGACCCTTGACCAAGAAGGTCACTGTCCGACCACACCGGATTCTGCAAGTTGGCAGGGTTTTCATTGAATATCATTGCCTTGTTAAGGAATACAGGGTCATAATTTGCAGCATGGGAGAGGGAACTATCTGATGGAAAGGGAGAGAGTAAAGATAGAAAAAAGGCCAGGCACGGTGGCTCACGCCTGTAATCCCAGCACTTTAGGAGGTCAAGGTGGGCAGATCACAAGGTTAGGAGTTCGAGACCAGCCTGACCAACATAGTGAAACCCCGTCTCTACTAAAAATACAAAAATTAGCCAGGCGTCGTGGCGTGTGCCTGTAATCCCAGCTATTCAGGAGGCTGAGGCAGGAGAATTGCTTGAACCTGGGAGGCGGAGGTTGCAATGAGCTGAGATCGTGCCACTGCACTCGAGTCTGGGTGAAAGAGCAAGACTCCATCTCAAAAAAGAAAAAAAAAAGAAAAAAATATATATATATTTATGACAACTATGGAATAGAATTCCAGCATCTATATTTTAATCTTTTTTTTTTTTTTTTTTTGTTTTGAGACAGAATTTCATTCTTTAGCCCAGGCTGGAGTGAAGTGGTGCAATCTCAGCTCACTGCAACCTCTGCCCCTAGTTCAAGTGATTCTCCTGCCCCAGCCTCCCAAGTACCTGGGATAACAGGCGCCCACCACCATGCCTAGCTAATTTCTGTATTTTTAGTAGAGACGGGGTTTTGCAATATTGGCCAGGTTGGTCTTGAACTCGTGACCTCAGGTGATTCACCCACCTCGGCCTTCCAAAGTGTTGAGATTACAGGCATGAGCTCCCACGCCCAGCCTTGTTTTAACCTTCTTTTAGTCTCCGCCTTGCCATAAGGCCAGGAGTGATGGCTTCTAGTATTCTCTCCTTTTCCCTGATAGAGACTACTGATTCCTAAAAGTGGACAGCAGTGCCCTGCTGAACCCAGTTACTGGTTACTGGCTGCCCTCCAGACAGGGGCCAAATGAAAAATCAATGTGTGCCATTGTTAGAATATGTTTTAAAGAAATCTGATTGAGGCATATTAAACAGTTGGACATAAAGGGGTAGTGTCTCATTATGAGCCATGAGGAATAGGCAAGAAAAAGCGAAACAAAAACTGCCCCACCTAATAGGTAGTGCTCCTGGTCATAGAACAAAGTGCTGCTCACGGAATAGTACGAAGTCATGCAGCAACTGCATCCAGTACACAAATGCAGAAGCTTTTTAAGTTTACACCTTGTATAATTTGTTAAGATTACGTTGCTGGGCTGTGCACCATGGCTCATGCCTATAATCTCAGCACTTTGGGAGGCTGAGGTGGGTGGATCACTTGAGGCCAAGAGTTAAAGACAGCCTGGCCAACATGGTGAAACCATGTCTCTACCAAAAAAATACAAAAATTAGCTGGGTGTGGTGGCAGGCGCCTGTAGTCCCAGTTACTCGGGAGGCTGAGGCAGGAGAATCACTTGAACCCAGGAAGCAGAGGTTGCTGTGAACCGAGATCGTGCCACTGCACTTCAGCCGGGCGACAGAGTAAGACTCTGTCTCAAACAAACAAAAAGATTACATTGCTGGCATATGGAGATTGGGTCTCACAATGCTGCCCTGGGCTGGACTCAAACTTCTGGTCTCAAAGCAGTCCTCCCACCTCAGCCTCCAAGTAGTTGGAACCAGGGCCTAGCTTTGCTGGCAACTAATGATAGCTGGTACTTCCTAAATCATTAGTAAATTTCAATTTCTATTTTTAAAATTATCCAAAAAGGAAACACAGCACAAATTGCTTTCAGCCTTTTACAAATAAAGGGATAATCAGTGAGTACTTTATAAAGTGGGAATGATGTTTCTGAGCTTTTTTTAAAAAGGAAGTCATTTCTGTTAAAGAAGCATTGATTTAGTTGAGCACTTTAAGAACTTAGTTTCTGTGCTTTATACAGGTGACACCAGCTCTGCGTGCCATTTCAAGGGTTGTGCATCTGGTGGTACCAGTAACATCAAACAGTGATTAATAATCCAATATTATGAATGAATACATGGATATTGGTATTAGAGGTCAAATACTATCTTTGCCTGTGAATTTTTTATATAGACAAGGGTGATGTAAAATTATAAACTGAGTGGTTTTTTTTTCATATGAACATTCCCCTATCCTCAAGAGTAGGACAATAATAGTACATTCGCAGAACAATTGGAAATTAACATAGGTGCTGGCCAATCTGAAACCAGTATATTAAGTGTTCAAGGAGAATCAGGCTGGGCTCAGTGGCTCACACCTGTAATCCTGGCACTTTGGGAGGCCAAGGCAGGCAGATCCCGAGGTCAGGAGATCAAGACCATTCTGGCCAACATGGTGAAACCCCGTCTCTAATAAAAATACAAAAATTAGCTGCGTGTGGTGGTGCGTGCCTGTAGTCCCAGCTACGTGGGAGGCTGAGGCAGAAGAATCGCTTGAACCTGGGAGGCAGAGGTTGCAGTGAGCCGAGAATGTGCCATTGCACTCCAGCCTGAGCGACAAGAGCGAGACTCTGACTCAAAAAAAAAAAAAAGTGTTCAAGGAGAATGAAAAGACGGAGGGAGTTGGGCAGATTTTATTTTTTCAAAGCTGGCCACAGCACTATTTCCCATCCTACGTTAACTTGCTAAAAAGCCCAACAGTTCTCACATTGTGTGCCCACAGAACACTGACCAACAGTGCTTTTTAAGGGGGTTAGCATTAATGCAGCACTTCCTATTTATTACTGTCTTTAAGCTGCCTAGACTATGATTATTATAACAACCACCACTAGCATGGAGCATTTACTGTGTCAACTGCTTACTGTGTCTCGTTTAGTTGTGTCATAACACTAAGATGCCATTACACTCATTCTGCTGGTGAGGAAACAGAGAAATACAGTAACTTGCCAAGGCCACAGAAATGGTGAAGCTGGGCTTTTCCTCACATACCACACTGCTTTGTCCCAACATTATAATGGTGATCTGTCTCCAATTCACAGGAACATAATTTAAAATAGCCAATAGAATGCTCTCAAGTTGGAAACGTTCTTCTATCCTTTTTTTTTTTTAACCTTTTACATTTCTTTTTTTTTTTTTTTTTTTTTTTTTTGACTCTGAGAGAGTATTTATCTATGCACCCTGGAGGCCAGACTCTAAATTTGAATATCCAGCCTGGGGCCTTGGCCCTCCTGGCTGTGGGTGGCTGTAGGGATGGGTCCCGGAGCCCTTCCCCGAGAGTGGAACCCAGAGCCTGGAAGTGGGATGCCCCTGAGCCAGCAGCTGCCAATAGCAACCAGGGGAGAAGGAGATGGGAGCCAGGCACTCATTCCAATCCCAGAGACGCCAAGGGGAGGGGAAGATGCTTTGGGCCCCACAGCCAGGCTGAGGGTTGGCCAAGCTGGAGGTGCACACATGTGGAAGAAATGGAGGCCCAGTGCCATGGGCAGAGACTGTACCCTAGGTGCCCGTCCCAGTGCCAGCCAACCCAAGACAGGCGAAAGGGGTTGGCAGTTTTGCATCTGAGAGATACAAGTGGTGCCTGGCCCTCCCGTGAGGTGACACAGTATGGGGGAAGGCACCAGCATGGCAGTCTAAGGGCTTACGGAAGGGGGAGTCTCTGAGACTTTTGCATGGGTGCATGCCCGCCTGCGCCCCGCCCCGCCAGTTCTTCAGAGGCTGATGTGGAAGGCAGCCTGCAGCCACTGGTCACAGGCACTGTGCATCTGGGCACAGTGAGAAGTGGTGGGTCGGGGGGCAGGCTGGCATTGGGAGGCTCATCATCGTCAGACAGGCCAGCATCTGGTGGGTAGGAGCTGTCTGAATGCAGGGAGATGGCGGGTCCTGGCATGAGCTCATGACCTTTCGTGTTTCTAGAGAGCAAGTGCCAGCAGATGACAGAACGAATGAACAAGTAGCAAATATACATTCATGGAAAAGGTCAGAGCAGCTGGTTTTGTTTGGTTCACTCGTTCGATTGTGGGGGTGGGTGTGGTGTGTGTGTTTGGGGCAAGCAATGTGGCAGCTGCTCCTCGTTGTGAATATATTACAGGCCTATAACACTGTTTTCATGTTTGCTAAGTTGTTCTTTGTTTCCATGATGAAATTAAATATATCTTTTCATGGGACTACACAAAGATCAATCATTCTGTGGCAGCAGCTTTTCATGAATCCCCTAAAACTGTGTGCAAAGTTGCGTTCTATGTATGTGTATGCATGTGCTGTTCTGATGAGGGAGTTCTGAGGTCAAGCTATAGTTTGATTCCTAAAGAGGTCTGTGATTCCAAAAGGATTAAAAACCACCGACCATCTGTCATTCTACCTATCTGCCATCTCTCCATCGTGTTTACATCATCTATGCATGCATCTATCTATTTATCCACTAAGAGACAGATTTCTTTCCAGATGGTAGCATTTGAGATGATTTATTTGTAATTTTCTGTCCTGCTTTACTCCTTCATAATAACCATTGTATTAGTCCATTTTCACACTGCTATAAAGAACTGCCCCAGACTGGGTAATTTATAAAGGAAAGAGGTTTAATTGATGCACAGTTCAGCGTGGCTGGAGAGGCCTCAGGAAACTTACAATTATGCCAGAAGTCAAAGGGAAAGCAAGGCATCTTCTTCACAAGGCAACAGGAAGGAGAAGTACTGAGCCAGGGAGGAAGAGCCCTTTATAAAACCATCAAATCTTGTGAAAGCTCACTCACTATCACGAGAACAACATGGGGGAACCACTCCCATGATTTAGTTACCTCCACCTGCTCTCTCCCTGGACAAGCAGTGATTATGGGATTACAATTCAAGATGAGATCTGGGTGGGGACACAAAGCCTACCCATATTATCCATGTATCATTCTTAGAAAAATAATGAAGTGATTAAGAGAAAAGGACAAGGGATCTGGGTGTCCCACCACGTGTCCAACTTATCTTTATACTTCCCTTGATGGGAAACTCAACCAGCTCTCTAGGTGGCCTAGTCTGTCTTTTTACCTCAAAGTATTAACATTTCTTCCACATGCTGAATTCATGGCTAGGCAATAAACAAATCAATGAAGAAGGTTGGGCATGGTGGCTCACACCTGTAATCTCAGCACTTTGGGAGGCCAAGGGGCAGATCACTCGAGGCCAGGAGTTCAAGACTAATCTGGCCAACATGGTGAAACCCCATCGCTACTAAAAATAGAAAAAATAGCTGGGCATGGTGGTACACGCCTGTAATCTCAGCTACTCAGGAGGCTGAGGCAGGAGAATCACTTGGGCCTGGGAGGCAGAGGTTGCAGTGAGCCAAGATCAGGCCACTACACTCAAACCTGGGTGATAGAGCTAGAGTCTCAGAAAATAAACAGACAAATCAGTGAAGCTCCAGTGGGCAGATAGAACAGAAGCGAGTCTTGGGGTGGGAGACAGGGAGAGGCATCTGTGGCTGGATCCCTAGAAGCCGTTTGAGAACACCTGCCTGCTTTGCCATCCCAGATCAGGGATGGGGTGCCAAGGACAGCAAACAGGGCTCAGCACAGCCTGGGCATGCAAATGGCTTATCTGTGGTTCACAGAACAAGCTCAGGAAGCTGACAGGGAGAAAGGGGATATAGTGAGGCAGAAAGGAGAAGAACAAAGTTCAAATACACAAGGGAAGGGAGTAGGTGGGGCTCACCTAATATTAAAAGCCTTTGGGTGCAGGAACTCTGTGGGGAATGTGACCCCAAGAAGGGAGTGGTGGCAATGCCAACATGCCTTGGTTGAGAAAAAAGGCCCTTTGGCTATAACTGCGTCCTAGTTCCCAAAGCAGCCCCAAACTGGACTTCCCTCAAAATGCAGGTGTGTTTATGGGTATGTAGAGAAGGTAGAATAATCACATGTACCATATTTTAAATGTCAACCTATTTTTACCTCAAAAATTTCATCTGATCCTCATAGAACCTTTAATGCAGGCAAAGTCAAGACTCAGAAAGGAGATGTGCCTGGACTAAAGGACATACAGCTCGATAAGGCAGCAGAGGCATCAGCAAAAGGACCCTATTTTGTGTGTGCATTTATTCCAAATTGCCCCCTTTAAAATAGGCTTTTTAAATGTATCATTTCCCCTTCACTCTTTGATTTGCTTTTTTAGAGTCTTCCTGTATTTTATGTATTGGAATTGATCTACAATAAAATACAAGTAGACTGCGACTCCAAGGTCAATAACGGTTGGAGATCCATTGGTTATTCATGATACTATGGCATTTCAAGACCGCCTGGGAACTGATGAGAAAACAGATGTAAAACCTATGAACAAGTCCAAACTTAGCCCATGGGTCACTCCAGCAGACCACAAATGACTTAAAAACCATACACGCATGCACACACACACACACACACACGCACACATGCACTCCCAGCTTGCCTTTAGTAAGGAGTCACAAATTACCATCCTGAACTTTTTATTGGAAAAAAGTGTCCCCGGACGGTTGAAGAGTCATCTCTGAATAGAAGGACAAGTCTGTCACTGACATACTGAGTATTTTTATGGTTACAGTGACAGTGAGGAAGAAAAAACTACAGGAAAGGTTGGGGATGAGAGAGAAAAAAACCCAGGACAGTAAACCAAGGAGACTTCACACAGGTGAGAAGAAACTTGGGAGGCTCCCGTGAAGAGCAGTGTGTTTTATTCCAACAAGCTGGTTGAGAAGGGCTTACTCAAGGTGTGCAGATCCCACCGCCTCTGTTCTGACACCACCTGGTGTACCGCACCACAATTCTAACAACGACCAGCAGAGTTAGATCACATGCCATGGGTGAAGGGACATAGTCCCCAACAGGCTGCCCTCACTTCAGACACCAGCCCCATGTGGGGATCCCAGGCCACCAGCACTTGTGACCAACTGGCTACAATCCCAGGAGGGTACCATGACCTTCCTCAGGTTCAATGATTCACTAAAAATCACAGAACTCACGACTATACTTATGATTAGTTTTATTATAAAGGATACAAATCAGCTCCACAAGCCAAATAAGACACAGGGAAAGGTCTGGAAGGGTCTCGAGCACAGTGCTCCCATGCCCCCTCTTCGTGGAATTAGGGCACACTGCCCTGCCAGCACAGCCACGGCTTCACCAACCAGGAAGCTGTGCTGAGCTTTAGTGTCCAGAGTTTTTATTGGGGTTTTCAACCCTCTAATCACATGGTCAGTCTTTCTGGTGACCAGCCCCAGCTCTGAGTCATCCCACCTTTTAGCATAAGCTCAGGTGTGATCCCATGGCCTCACAAATAACAAAGACACTCCTATTACCCTGGAAATGTCAAGGACTGAAAGTCTCCCTCCCAGGAAGCAGGGACAAAGGCCAGTCCAATTCTTTAGACAACCTCCAATCTACACCTGCTGGAACTCCTACCCCAACTGAAACAAGGATAAAATCCACTGAACAGGGAGGACCCATTGCTGCCCTGAACTATTTTTGTTTCTTTTTTTTTTTTTAAAGCTTTTTATTATAGACATTTTCAAACATATACAACAGTAAAATGAATAATATAATGAACCCTCAAACCTCCATCCCTAGCAACTGATTATCCGTGTGTGGCTTACTCTTTGATCAATACTCCCCCGCTTTCCCCTAGCCCCCGCAGTTAAGATTGTCCCACAGCAAAGCCCAGACAGACATCCTATCAGTCTGAGAATTCCTTATCAAAAGCTTCCCAAAGAGGAGCTCTATTGGGGCAGGACTAAGTGTGCTGGCTATAGGTCTGCAGAAATCTCGACATTTGGGAGCCCCTGGGTGGGGCCTGGGCAGGTCCCTGCGTAGTAGCCATCTGTAGTGGGCGGCTCATCTGTTGACAACAGTATGACGAACAAATAGCATTTTCTACCCGCACTACAATGCAGGAGAGAATGCCAAACACCGCTTTATTGCATTCAAAGCTTCTAAGGCACATGAGCCAGCCCTGGCCTTGTCTACAGCCGTGATTATCTCCTTAAAGAATTAACTCTAAAAAAATATTAAGCTCAAGAAATAACAGTTCAAATACTCCTAACTAATTAAAATCAATAGTAAGAGGCAGAATATGGTAAAAGATAACATATTAGTATTATTGAGCGCAGATCGATTTCAGAGTACTTAAAACAGGAATAATCAGCTACCACATCTTGAAAAATACAAAGACTTGATTCTAACCTTTTATTTATCATGCCACACTGACTGAGACAGTCCCCAGTACCTGGGTCTAGGATAGTATTTTATGTGTGTGTTTCTGGGAATTTCTGATACTTTCTGGTGTACCAGAGTGTTTCCCTCACACATGCTAGCAGGCATCTCCTCCCTAATGGAACAGCAAGAGTGGTGAACAGAGTGATCCTCTACTTTCTCATCATATTCTGCAAAATAAGAAGTCAGATGGATACAAAGGTTCCTCCAACTCTAGGACTCCAGGGGTGTGTGGCGGCCCTGCAAGGCTAGGTTACGTAAGGTCTTACCATTGCAAACAGAACGGTTCAAGACAGCAAGGATGCATTCCTCAATTTACAACTCCAAAGCACCTTGCACAGAGCTTGGCTTTGGTTACCTACTTGACTCTGTTTTAAACAGAGGGTCTCATGCTTCCCTGTCCCAAGCTGCACATTTGCCAGGGAAGGGGCCTTACTGTTGCCCTTATTTCTGCAGAAGAAAGCCAGAGCAGGAGCCATGGATTTATCTCTGGCATTCTACTCCTCCAAGCCCAGCTGTTTCCCAAGTATTAATTGGTTTCAGACAAGGCTTTCGTTTCAGAAAATCAATGAAGATGCTTTTGATCATCTTCAAAAGCAGAGAAGAATCACCAAAGAACTTTTCTCCCAAGTAGTAAAGGAAGAAAACTTCTAAGGACCACATATCATCTATTGCAGGGATGTCTTTCCTACAAAGATTATTGCTCTCGAGGAACTGAAAATCCTTGTTAGGAGATGACACCGATCAGGTAAGTACCTGCATGTCAGGTGTGTACCTGTAAGGAATATCAAGGGTTCTGAGCCTGCCTAGAGTGCCCTAGAGTTCCAGCACAAGGCCTGAGATACATTACATTCTCAGATATCCATATGAAAAGGTCTGGGGTCTCTACTTCCCCAATTGTGACCTCTTTTCATATTATAAAAAGCCTGACAGGAGCTCTCCTCTAAGCAAAGCCCAGAGTTGGACTCATTTCATTTTAAGAGGGTAAATTCCTCACACTCACATCCTGATGACATCAGGCTATAAGGAGCTTGGGGAAAATCCAGCAATCCATTCACTCCCGCCCCTTAGTGGACTGGGTTATTTTCACCGCACAGAAACACTGCAGGGAAAATAGCCACTTGTGTGACCCTCTTTAGCTCTTTCCCTCCCTGATCAATGTGAGCTTATAGAATTGGCTCAAACGAGGAAGGCAGTAGAAGGGGCTAGGGCCAGCCCCAGGCTCTGACTCACGTGAGGGCCAGTGCTGGGTCTGCAGCCTGTGGCCAGGGATGAACAGGAATGTTCCTGTTCCCCATGAGGTTTGCTAAAAGACCCTTTTGGTGATAGGCTGACGCCCCAGCCAGTGGCCTAGTGTGGTCCCCGAGGCAGCTGCACAGCCTGTCTTTGTGATAGCAGGCTTCAGGGATCCAGCTTAGCTGGCTGCTTGACTGTGCTAGCCTCAGTGGTACCTGCACTGTCACTCCATATCTCACAATCCAGGGGAGAGAGGCTATCGCTAAGGAGAGTTGTCAGTAAGAAGGCAGGACACTCTAACACGAGCAAACCCACCAGGCTTCTGTTGACCCAGGGCAGCGTCCCCCTCGCCTGGCAGAGTTCCTTGCCCCTCAGCCAAGGATATGGGAAGCAAGGCCTCCAGCAAAGCTCATGGCTGCCACCAAAGCATCTCTGCCAAGATGCTTCTCATGATACTTGGGAAGGATTTCCACCCAAACTGGATCAGGGTCACCGTGATCTTGAATCACAAATCCAACACAGGCTCATTCCAATCACGGTCTGAAGCCTTAGCTGAAAAGTTTCCTGTTTGAAAACCATCAATGGGGGGGCGATGGGTGAGCAGGGTAGGAAGGGAATGCACTATGTTCCAGTGGAGGAAGAGGGCATGCTTCTTTAGGAAACTCTGTTCTGGGGAGAGACTGCTGTGGATGTTTCCTCAAGCACAGATAATAACCAGGAGATTGAGCCCCAACATGCGGGTAATGGAGGTTACATAATATTGAAACTCAATGACTTTGGAATTTTAAAAACATCTATAGCGAGTAATCAAAACACCAAGATCTGAAGGCTACCCCAGAGAGCAAAGGGGCAGCCTTCAGATCCAAGTGACCCAAGACAGAACCTACAGTAGCTATGGATTTTCTCTAAGAGGAATCGGGCACTCATGACTTCACTCCCCAGAGCTCTGCCCAGCTGCCCAGCAGCCTGGAGATTTCCAGAACAATGGGGAGCAGGTCACTCTGCCCTGATAGGCACCGAGGGGTGGAAATGCCTCCTCACCTACAACACAATCACCCTCACCCCTTTCCTGGCTAAATCCCATATCCCACCCTCCCACCAGCTCCCCTCCCATGCTCCCAATCCTTGGTACCTCTTGGGGAATTGTCTAAGGAGAGTTCTGCCTGCTGCATTTTCACTAGGGTCTTGGGACCTCTGCAGGCAGTCAGCCCAAGTGTCTACAGCCTGCCTACTTGGGGGAGCAGATGGAGAGTGTGGCACCAGCAGAAAACACCCAGAAAGCCGGGTACAAAGCCTCGGTAAAGTCCACCTTGAACTTATACATCAGGTGGACCCTGTCGGCAACAGCGAAGAAGATGACAAAGCCGTGGTCACAGTTGAGAAGCACGCCCACCCGCGTGGCCTTGGTGGAGGGCAGGGTTTTCTCCACGTTATTGTGCCAGGCAGAGATCTTGGTGTTGAACCACTCCACGCACCAGGAGGCGCTGTTGCGGCCGAGCCTGCTCTCTGGGCCCTGCCGGTTCATGCTGCCATAGCAGATGCCTACCCCACAGAAGTTGTTCTTCTGCAGCTCCACCTCCCAGTAGTGGATCCCCTTCTTGTAGCAGTGCAGGCCCAGCACCTGAGAGCAGTATGTGAACCTCTGGGGATGCGGCCGGTAGTTCTGAGGCATCTCAGCCACAGAAGCTACTGTATAGGATTCTGACAGAGCCACTTTGTTGTGGGCGGTGTTGTAGTCCAGGATGACTTTAACGTAATCTGAGAAAACATCATCCCAAGGAATTAATTACAAGGGGCCCAAAGTGCTCTCACTTTTAGACCTTTCCCAAAGTGGTACTATTTATTCACTAGTTTTATCCATCCATGCACCCATCTACCCATTGGTCCATCCATCCACTTATCTGTCTGTCTATTCATCCATCTATCCATCTATCCATTATCTATCAATCCATCCATGTATCCATCCATCCATCTATCCATATACCCATCTATCTACCTATCTACCCATTCTTCCATTCATCCATCTATCCACTTATCTATCCAGCCTTCTGCCTTTCCATTTATCCATTCATTCATTAATCTATCCACCCATCTATCCATCTGTCCATTTATCTATCCATCCATCTACCTACCATTATTCATCAGCGCATCTATACATCCATTCATCCATCTATTCTGTCCAGCCAGCCAGCCATCTATCATCTATCAGTCATCCATATGTCTGTCCATTCATCCATCCAAAACCATTTACCAGGCACCTGACTGACACCAGATTCTGGCACAAGATACACGACCGTGAACCAGAGAGACAAGGTGCCTGGCCTCACGGAGTTCACACTCCAACAAGCAAGGCAAGTCCATCAGTAACACCACCAGGAGACTCATACTTTGCCAAAAGGGTAGGCACACACTGTAGGGACACAGAGACAAGGCAACTGATGCTACAGTTGGGGAACATTTCACTGGCAGGCTGGAATTGGAGCCAAGTAACAGATGATGAGAACTAGACAGAGAAGAACAGAGAGAGAAAAGCTGTTCCAGACAGAAGGAACAGAGATGGTGAAGCCACAGAGTGCCAAGAGGGTTGGCATGTGCCAGGATTGGGGAAGCTGGGTGGTTGGGAACACAGATGCATCAGGAGAAGGGAAACATGACGGGGCTAGAAAGGGAAGGGCTCAGGAGTCTAGACTTTAACTGGTGGGCAGCAGGGAGCCAAGCGAGGTCTGTAAGCAGAGACATGGCCTGACTATATTGTTGGTGTGACACGAGCATGCCCTCCCTGCCCTTTCTGCCATTTACAAGCAGTTCCAGGACATCTGAGGATTAAGCTCCCCTTAGTGTCGTCCCCATACTCAATCTCCTCTGCCTCCGCCCTCACAAGTGATCCTGGACCCATGGGAGATAGCTTATGGGGCAGCAAGGCAGACAGGGACAAACCCTAGCTTGGGAACTTGGGAACCAAGAGACTTGGGCTTTCACCCTAGTCTCTTTTGTCCCTACTCACTTGCTAGGTGGCTCGGGACATGACACTTTTCACTGAAGCCCGAGTTTCCCCCCAGGCAAAATGAATAAGCTGGGGGTGGAAAAGGCTCTAAGTTGATAGAACTTTACTTTCCCGGCTTATGCGGCTCTGCCACAGAGTGCACAGCAGCTCCTGAAACATGTGGTTCAGCACCGCTGCTAGCAGCTTGGGCAAGAGTTAGCTGTGCCCAGGGCTGGTCTGGGCCTCTCATGGGGGGCAGGGACAGCGGAGGGCTACAAGAAGGCCAGCCTGAGAAAGCAAGGGACCCACAGATCCCCACCAAGCCTGCTGCAGCTGCTTATGATAAAGGAAGGGCTATATTTTTCAGTGATTGGTTTTGGCCACCACATGGAAGTGGGTACCACTGGCAGGTGCTGCCTGGAGAGTTGCACATGGGTGCAGAGGAAACAAGAAGACGGAAAGTGGGAGGGCCCTAGGCCTGGCCTTGACAACGGAACTCCACCCACTTCCAGGTTGGACGAGTTTGCAAAGGAGGGGGTGGGTGGAAACCCCGGGGGTATAGTGGCTCAAGGGGCAAGAGGAGAGAGTGTCAGAAGGAGGAGGAATGCCACTGACAAGTGAAGCTAAATAAAAGCTGAAAGGCATCCCTTGGATTTTGTGACACAGAGGACACTGATGACCTCAGAGCTGCCTGGGTCAAGGGCAGGACACAGGTCAGACTGCAGTGGCACGAGGATTAGACTTCAGGCTCCCACCTCGGCCCCACACTGCAACCCTGGGCAGCCAAACACTGAGATTCTGAATGAACCAGTCTGGGGGACAGCCTGGCATCAGGGATTTTAAAAGCTCCCCAGGCTTCCAACAC
The DNA here is from genome assembly GCF_043159975.1 of Macaca nemestrina. NCBI lineage: Eukaryota > Metazoa > Chordata > Mammalia > Primates > Cercopithecidae > Macaca > Macaca nemestrina. The sequence goes on along the minus strand of NC_092141.1, from coordinate 52,301,404 downwards.
GTGGCTACAGCTGAGAGCCACCAATGTAGACAATCTGCAGAGCTGCTTTTCCCCAACTGTCCTCAAAAGGATCATGGAGGAAATGAGCTAATCATACAGCTTTCTGTGCTTGCCTGAGTCTCATCTTGTAGGACTGGAACAGGGCCCAGGAATTTGTTTTTTGGGGTTTTCTGTTTGTGTTTGTTTGTTTTTTAAGACAGAGTCTCACTCTGTTGCCCAGACTGGAGTGCAGTGGCACAATCTCAGCTCACTGCAACTTCTACCTCCCAGGTTCAAGTGATTCTCGTGCCTCAGCCTCCCAAGTAGCTGGGATTATAGGCATGTGCCACCACGCCTGGCTAATTTTTTGTATTTTTAGTAGAGATGGGTTTTTGCCATGTTGGCCAGACTGGTTTTGAACTCTTGACCTCAGGTGATCCACTCGCCTCGGGCTCCCAAAGTGCTAGGATTACAGGCATGAGCCACCGCACCCAGCTAGTAATTTGTATTTTTAACAAGCATTCTGGTGAAAGGGAGGCAGAAAACAGAGCTGCAGCTGAGACAGTTTTGCTGGGTTTTTGTGATTTGGAGAGATGTAAACATGCTACAGATAGGCAAGCCTAGGTAGAGATGCTGAGGGTGAAGAGATGGGAATGGGAAGGCCTAAGAAAGAGCAGAAGATTCCAGAGAGCTCATGGGGAGCAGACTCCAGAGCCCAGGGCCAGGGACTAGCCTTGGGAAAGGGGCCAGGAGGTGAGAAAGGGGGCACGGTAGAAGCAGATGCGATGACAGTAACAGAGCAGGGGGAACCCCTTTTACAGTGTCTGTCTTTTCCGTGAAGCAGAAGGTGGGCGGGACAGGGAGAAGGCTGGAGCTATGGCCAGTGGGAAGTCTTGGGAATGGTGGCTCTGGAGAGTAGTGGGGAGGAGACAGGAGATGCAGGGCAGGTGTGCCGGCATTGGGACGCCCGGTGAAGGCTGGTGACCACAATCGCCCTGCCTTCTCTGCTGGGGACATGCAGGCGCTGACCCACAGAGAAAGGTGAGCTCAATTGGGCCAGACTAGACAGCAAGAGGGAGAGTCAAAGGACCGATTGTGAAACCTGAGCTGGTTAGGAAAAGTAAAGAAAGGCACTGATGACTGGGAGAAAATAAGGGAGCAACAAAGTAGAGGACAAGTGAAGGGGAGCGGCTGATACAGCCAGCCAGCGGCCTCAGAGAGCTGCACAGAGCGGCACAGAAGAGACAGAACCAGTGGAACCGCGCACCAGCCCCGAAGCTACTCACACTCCAGGAGCTCGGGTCTGGACTTGGCCAGGAAGGTCTCCAGCACCTTGGCCTTGAGAGATGCTGAGTTCGGATGCGAGCTGGTGGCTTTGGCTGCAGCTGGGAGAGGAAACAGAGAGCGATTTGCAGAACAAACTCCGAGTGGACACCCCAAAGCTCCTTGCCTGTGATAACTCACCCTCTGAGCCAGGTTGTTTTAAATCCACTAACTGTTCCGGGGCTCCAAATGTGGGAAGCTTGCTGGATGAGGCAGGGACAGAGGCTGGGGGTAAGGAAAGAGAAACATAATACAGAGCAACGGGATGGCCTCTACTCCCTTCCACACTGATTAAGACCCGCTTCTACAAACACACGCCTGAACAGCAGGGCAACACAGGGGACACCAGACCAGGCTAAAGTCACCTTATTCATCTCATTTATGCTGTCCTCCCCTCCAGCCTCAGACCTGCTGCCATTACAGAATGGACTCATATAGAACCCACCACGGAACCCTGATGAGCGAGGTCGACTCTCTCTACCAGCATTTAGTTCTGTGCTTGGGCAGTCTCAAGAAATAAACAGTTGCAGAAATGTATAACTTACGAGGTTTCTTGGATTTCTTTTCCTCTTCTGCAAAAGAAAGTTTTCAGAATTAAAATCTTTTAAGGTGCAACACAATGACATTTTCAAAATAGTAACATTCATGTGCATTAATTTGATCCAGACAAATAAAAGGATGTTTTAACTTGAAAAATAGAAGGAGTCAGCAGGCAAAATGAATCTATAGTGATAGAAACCAGCATGAGTGGTCGTGGGGGCAGGGACCGACTAATAAGGAGCATGAAGGAATTTTCTGGAGCAAGGGAAATCCTTTATCTTGATTTGGATAATGGTAACACATGGTATGCATTTGTCAAAATAGATCTAACTGCACATTTAAGATTTACTGCAGGGAAAAAAGAGATTTACTGCAGGTAAATCATATTTCCATAAAGGAAAAAACACAAATAAAAACCAAATAGGTAATCTGCAAAAAAAAAAAAAAAAAAAAAAAAGCTTGCCAAGGGCTGGGTGCACGGTGGCTCACGCCTGGAATCCCAGCACCTTGGGAGGCCGAGGTGCAGGGATCACTTGAGCTCAAGCATTAGAAACTAGCATGGGCAACATGGGGAAACCCCATTTCTACAAAAAAAAAAAAAAACTAGCCGGGCCTAGTGGCACGCACCTGCAGTCCCAGCTACTTGGGAGCTGAGGCAGGAGAACTGCTTGAGCCCAGGAGGATGAGGCTGCAGTGAGCTGTGTTCTTGCCAGTGTACTCCAGCCTGGGCAAAAAAATGAGACCCTGTCTCAAAAAAAAAAAGAAAAAGAAAAAGAAAAAAAGATTGCCAAATCTTTTAAAAATATCTGGAGTGTCTACCAACAGGAACTGAGTTTGGCTAAAATAGTCATTCTCAAAGTCTGGTGCCCAAGCCAGCTGCAGTGGCATCACCGGAGAACCCCTAAAAAAGGCAAATTATTGGTCAGGCACTGTAGCTTACTCCCACAATCCTAGCAATTTGGGAGGCTGCGGCGGGAGGACTGCTTGAGGCCAGGAGTTCAAGATCAACCTGGACAACATATCAATATCCCATCTCTACAAAAAAAAAAATTGTTTTAATTAGCCTGGTTTGGTGGCACATGCCTATAGTCCTAACTACTCAAGAGGCTAAGGCAGGAGGCTCACTTGAGCCCAGGAATTTGAGGCTGCAATGAGTTCTGTTCGCACCATTGCACTTCAGCCTAGGCAAAAGAGCGAGACTCTGTCTCTTAAAAAATAGTAAATGCAAATTCTTGGGCCCCAAGCCAGAGCCACTGAATCATAAAGGTTGGGGGGTGAGACCAGCAATCTGGCGTACAAGCCCTCCAGGTGAGTCCAAAGTCCACTCAAGTGGGCTAGAAGATTCCAGGTTCCTTCTTTGCCACCTTCCACAACACTGGAACAAAAAAGGGTGTTTTTGAAATCATCTCTCTGCCCACCTGCAGGACACCTGACATCACAGATAAGCCCCGCTCTCTCCTATTACCCTCTACCTCCCCACCAGAACTCTGTCACACCACGACACCCCGCTACCACTTCTCCTACTTCAAAGTCACATCACTCGCCGTCGCTCACTCTCTGCCCCATTTCCTCACCTTCTGCCACTTTCCCACCTACTCCCTGTGGACCAGCATCCTGGGAGGCCCAGGCTGTGACATCAGTCTAGGGCACAGGCACCTCCCTCATCACCTACCCTTAGACATCTTTCTGCACTGGGACTAGTCCATCCCTCCTCCCCTATTTCCCCATTTCAGCCTACAGGAGCCTTGATTCATTCCCGAACTTTATTCTCCAGGGTGTCATTCTGCTGTGACAGGAGGACCTCACCTCACCGGGGAACACACCTGCCTGCTGGCCAACATCCCCAACTCATTCATACCGAGGGACGAGCTTTCAGAGGAAGGTGACTGAGGAAGAACACAGGCCAACAGTACTTTTCCACTTGCTCTTTCACTTCCCTTTTCACACAAAGCACCCTTTGAAGTTTTCCGGCCCAGCTAAGGGCTCTCTCCTCCATCTGCACCAGGCATCCCAGCCCTGACTCTGTTCCATTCAGGGACCGATACCACACTCTGCCTGCTACAGGAGACCTAAACACTATGCACAAGCAACAACAACAAAAAAGAGCAAGCCCTGGCTCTCTCATCCCCCGCAACACCAGCAGTGTGCAGCCAGCCCTCCTGGGTTCACACCGACTTTTCAGGGAAGCAATGACAGCTAACATTTCAGTGGTATGTGGACATGTCAGTGGTATATGAACATGTCAGCACTATATGGGCATGTCAGCAGTATATGGGCATGTCAGCGATATATGGACATTTCAGCGGTATATGGACATGTCAGCGGTATGTGGACATGTCAGCGGTATGTGGGCATGTCAGCGGTATGTGGGCATGTCAGCGGTATGTGGACATGTCAGCGGTATATGGACATCTCAGCGGTATATGGACATCTCAGCGGTATATGGACATTTCAGGGGTATGTGGACATGTCAGTGGTATACGAACATGTCAGCGGTATACGGACATGTCAGCGGTATATGGACATGTCAGCGATATATGGACATCTCAGCGGTATATGGACATGTCAGCGGTATATGGACATGTCAGCGGTATATGGACATCTCAGCGGTATATGGACATGTCAGCGGTATATGGACATCTCAGCGGTATATGGACATCTCAGCGGTATATGGACATGTCAGAGGTATATGACATGTCAGCGGTATATGGACATGTCAGCGGTATATGGACATCTCAGCGGTATATGGACATCTCAGCGGTATATGGACATCTCAGCGGTATATGGACATGTCAGTGGTATATGGACATGTCAGTGGTATATGGACATGTCAGTGGTATATGGACATGTCAGTGGTATATGGACATCTCAGCGGTATATGGACATGTCAGCGGTATATGGACATCTCAGCGGTATATGGACATGTCAGCGGTATATGGACATGTCAGCGGTATATGGACATCTCAGTGGTATATGGGCATGTCAGTGGTATATGGCTCATAAAGAGCTCTCACAGTCAGTGTCCCCTCATCACTCACAATCATCCTGTGGTCTCGATATCACTGTTGTCCACATTTGCAGAACAGGATCACTCTTCTCCCCAACCCCCATGTCAATGGCAGGTGCCTGCCCAGTGAGGGGGACAGTAGCCCTAGGAGGGCAAAAATGGATCCTTAGGGGAGAGGGAGTAAAAAAAGATTACTCTTTTTATGTGTAAAAGCACAGAACATAAACAGTTATGCAGTAGATGGGAGGTATTAAAATTTCATGGGTTGTAATTAGGAAAAACATTTTCTCAAATGGTTCAGGGGATGAAGCAGGAGGAGGGCAATAGTGAGAAACAAACAAACAAAAAAAATAGGTTGAGAAACATGGTAATAGCAGAAGCCCATTACAACCCAGAGACTGAACGCTGCTGAGATGCCAAGGAGGTTTAGCCTCTGCCCTTCCCGGACCACCATCAGTCTCCTCACCCAAGGCTCTGTCCAGGGACTTGGGTATAGTAAATATTTCTCAAAACAAGCCAGCTTCAGGCATCTTGCCGTTCCAGGCAGCCCAAAAATGCAATGCTGATGGACAGGGGAGCTTCTGCCACAGCCCTGCAACCGCCTGCAGTGGGGACTGCCGCCAACTTCTTTCCCACTGAGGTCCAGGCTCCACAGTGACTCAGGATGGGCTGGAAGTGACTTGGCCAGAGCCTGGGGAGGCCACAGCCCATGCTGTTGCCATGGAGACAGAGGTGGGGCTACTTACTGGAGACCTTCTTCGCAGGGCGTGTGGATTTCTGTGTGGACGCTGGGTCATGCTCTCCAGGGTCACCTGTGTCACAGAAGAAGGGCCCAGTGTGTGTGGCTCCTCTCACTGACCTTAGAAGCCAGCTTTGCCATGGTTCGCTGGGCAGGCAGAGGGTTTACACAGACAGCCCCTTCCTCCAACCTTCCCCATCCCATCCTTTACAAGAGCTACAAACAAGGTGATCTAAGAACCAGTTTGGCGTGTTCCCTCTTTTCTCTGACTTAAAATGTAGCGAGGGTCAAGTCTTTTTTCCACCAGCACCCAGCTCGGTGGCCTCTGGACTTCTCTGGGCTTTGGTTTCTTCGAGTACACAATGGGGATGACTTCACCTTGCTCATGGTTGATGTGACTCCTGAATGAGATCAAGGTCGTGCAGCGGAGGCTGGGTCAACAATTGTTCCTTTCCCACCATTCTTTCTCTCCCCTCCTCCCACATACCAGCCACCTATAGCTTTGCCCCCACGCAGCACTTCCACAGTGGGGCTGCACCGCTGCCGATTTCAGAAGCCCTTCTGCAAGGACACTCGGCAGGCCAAGCTGAGATTCAAGCCCAATCCTGGGCTACACAACAGAGATTTACTATGGGCCAGGCTCTGTGCTAGGCACTAGGGAAATAGCGTTGAAGAAAAATCAGACAGGCCAGGCACAGTGGCTCAAGCCTGTAATCCCAGTGCTTTGGGAGGCCAAGGCAGGAGGATCACTTGAAGCCAGGAGCTCAAGATCAGTCTGGACAACTGAGCGTGACCCTGGCTCTACAAAAAATAATTTTTTTAGGCTGGGCCCAGTGGCTCACGCCTGTAATCCCAGCACTTTGGGAGGCTGAGGCAGGCAGATTAGTTGAGGTCGAGAGTTCGAGACCAGCCTGACCAAAATAGTGAAACCATGTCTCTATTAAAAATATAAAAATTAGTTGGGTGTGGTGGCACATGCCTGTAATCCCAGCTACTCAGGAGGCTGAGGCAGGAGAAATGCTTGAACCTAGGTGGCAGAGGTTGCAGTGAGCCAAGATTGGGCCATTGCACTCCAGCCTGGGTGATAGAGTGAGACTCTGTCTCAAAAAAAAAAAAAAAAAATTTTTTTTTTAATTAGCCAGGCAAGATATTGTGTATCTATAGTCCTAGCTAGTCGGGAGGCTGAGGCAGGAGGATCGCTTAAGCCCAGGAGTTTGAGGTTACAGTAAACTATAATCATGCCATTGCATTCCAGCCTGGGTGACAGAGCAAGATCCTGTCTCTAAATAAATAAATAAATAAGCCACAGCCCCTGACCTCATAGAGATCACAACCTAATGAGGGAGATATATGGGGATCCCAAGGAAGAGTGCGATACTGCCCATGCAAGAGCCCCAGGAGGATGATGAGGACCCCGGGCCCAGTCTGAGGAGTGGGAGCCGTGGCAGGGGAGGCTGGCTATAAATGTAATGTTTTGGAGATCTTTGAAGGGTGAGAGGAGTTAATGAGTGAAGACGGTGGAGTTCAAGCCTTCTGGAGAGTGGGGAAGAGCAAACACAAAGGCACTGTGGCAGGAAGTTTTGCATATTTGAGGAACTGAATGCAGAGAGATGCACCAGAGGAGGGCGGGGGGCACCTTGGGGCTGGAGAGAGACCAACAGGGCCTGAGCTGGCTTCTAGACCAGGGTCAAGGGTTTGGTCTGCATCAGGGAGTAATGGGAAGCCTAGTGAGAGGGCAAAGCAGAATAGGTCCCAGGACATGAGCTCTGCATCATGAAAATACCTCTCCGGCTGCCACAGCAGATGCAGAGGGTTTAGGAAGCTGCCACAGTCATAGGGCGACAGGTGATGGCAATGGAGAACAGGCAAGCAGCGCTAGGATCAGCAGACTGAGTCAGGAGATTGAAAGAAGTGAAATTTGGCAATGGATTGGATATGGAGTGATGAAAAGGGGGTGTCAGAGGAATTCTAGATTTCTCCCCCAAACGAGCCATTCCCCCACCAAACACAGTAACAAGCCCATTCAAAACCCATCCAAGTTGGCCTCAAGATCACAGGTCAAAAGAGCCTATCTGTTCAGAAAGTCCAAGCATGAACATCAAGTCCCCAAAAATGCTTTAGGAAAGATCCTAAAATGTCAGGATGAAGCAGACTCCCCACCAGCCTCCAGATGGAGGGCGGATGTTTCAGGAGCCCTGAAACTCAGGACCCAGTGCTCGGGATCATGCCCCAGTCTCCCATCCCAAAACATTGAGGGGACCCATCGGGTTACAGGGTTCCACAGGGGGCTGCTAAGGTCACCTGAGCTGGGGGTGGGCTCCTGGAGCTGCCTGATGCACTGCTTCAGCTCGTTTTTGAGGTCTAAGGTGCTATGGTAGATGCCTTTTATCAGCTTGCGGTTCAGTTCCACCTCGGGGATGTAGACTGGCTTTGTTGAGATTCCTCGCAGTTTTGATGCTTTCTGAAACATGCCAGGGGGTTAGTGCAGGCAGCTCTGATGAAACTGGGACCTGGGCTCAGTCCACCAACGGCAGGAAGCTCTCCCCTAGGCCCATGAGTGCTAAGTTCAATCAGCCTTCTCAAATTACAGGCCAGAGGTCACCAGGAGTTTAAATAACACTTGAAGACACAGTAATCTGGAGCTGGAAGGGTCCCTAGAGGTCACTGATCTTACAGATGGGGAAACTGAGGTCTAGACATGGCCGGTAGCCTGCCAGGAACTCCACCAGCTAGGGGCACAGACACAGCTGGGACTGAGTTCTTCTGATCCCCCAGGACGATGTTCTTTCCACTTTTCTAGCTGAGGGTGGAAAAGCACAGGAAACTCAGGACCACTCCAATCCTAGGGGAACAGCTCTAATCACACATTCTGGTAAGAGACAGGAACATCTCAAGGGATGTGGATTCCAGCCAGGGAATATCTTATGGGAAAGGAGGGTCTTCCTGGAAGTCCCAAACTTTGAGAAAAATAGGGTTGTACAGTATCAAGAGGCCTAGATGTGCACTCAGATCCTTCGAGCACTCGGGGCAGCTACTCCAACAGACAGGAATGAGCACTTGGGATGAAACTTAACGCCATCCAGACTAGGCACGCATCAGGCCTCAGTGCACAGAGAGAAGGTTCCCATTCACTTCTGCACTGTCTCCCCACTCCGATCTGAACAAGGAATCTAGGACTTTCAGGTAGAGCTGCAGGTCACTCAACCAATGGGGCACACCACTATATGCCAAGCACTCTGCTATGTGCTGGTCAGATTTGCAGGAGGATGAATGGGGGTAATAAGAGATGGGCTTACAGTCAAAACAGCCAGGAAAAAAATGCACATCTGAAACATCACCCAATGCTACTGTAGAAGCAGTGGGGCATGCTTGGGAACACCGATATGGCAGGACAATGGGATCCAAGGCCCCGGAAGGATACGACTCACTAGGCAAGAATGCCTGGCGTGGCATCCCGCCCACACCCACTGTGTCTGGGGAACAGTGAGTGCACAGGACATGACCCAGGGGTGGGTGATAAGAGATAAGGCTGCTGGCACAGGCAGGGCCCAGTCACCCAGGACCCTGCAGGCCGTGCTAAGGGACATGAGGCCAGAAATAGCAGGGGGCCCATGCTTTAGAAAGATACGTTGATACAGTCTGGATGTGTGTCCCCTCCAAATCTCACGTTGGAATGTGATTCCCAATGTTGGAGATGGGGCAGGGTGGGAGGTGTGCGGGTCACGGGGGTGGATCCCCCATGCATGGCTTGGTGCCCTCCCCATGGTAACAGGTGAGTTCTTGCACAAACTAGTTGTTTAATGGAAGCTGGCACCTCCTCCTCTGTCTCTTGCTCCCTCTCTAACCCTGTGACATGGCTGCTCCCAGCTTCACCTTCTGCCATGAGTAAACGCTTCCTTCCTCACCAAAGGCCTCACTAAAAGCCAGACAGATGCTGATGCCATGCTTGTACAACCTGTAGAACTGTGAGCCAAATAAACCTCCTTTCTTTATAAATTACTCAGTCTGGTTGGGCGCAGTGGCTCACACCTGTAATCTCAGCACTTTGGGAAGCCAAGGCGGGTGGATCACCTGAGGTCAGGAGTTCGAGACCAGCCTGGCCAACATGGTGAAACCCCATCTCTACTAAAAATACAAAATTAGCTGGGCGTGGTGGTGCATACCTATAGTTCCAGCTACTCGGGAGGCTGAGGCAGGAGAATCACTTGAACCTGGGGGCACAGGTTTCGGTGAGCCGAGATCACGCCACTGCACTCCAGCCTGAGCGACAAGAGCAAAACTCCATCTCAAAATAAATAAATAAAATAAATAAATAACTCAGTCTTAGGTACTCCTTTATAGCAATGCAAAAGGGACTACTAACACACACTTCCAGGGGCTGCTGGAGGAAGGATAGGAGGAAGAGGTGGAGTGTGTGTGGTAGGCAACATTCTAAGATGGGGTCAAGCCCCTGACCCCAACTGATGTACATACCCTATACAATGCCCTCCCATTGAGTATGGGCAGGACGGTGAATGAAATAGGATATCACTCCTGTGATTAGGTTATGTGATATGGCAAAGGGGGTGGAATATTGCAGGTGTAATTAGCATCTCAAATCAATTGATTTTGAGTTCATCAAAAGGGCAATCATCTGGGGTGGACCTGACTTAATCAGGTAAAAGCCCTTAAAAGAGGGATTGCACCTTTCTAGAGGAGAAATTCTCATGCTGGCCTTGAAGAAGTCAGCTATCAATCTGAGAGACAACCAGCAGGAAATTGGAGGGCGGGGGCCTCAGTCCTACAACCGTAAGGAACTAAATTCTGCCAACAACCACATGAGCTTGGAAGACAACCCTGAGCTCCAAAGGAAACAGCCTGGCCTTCCCTTGCAGACTGTAGCCTGGTGAGACCCTATGCAGGCCACCCATAAAGCCATGTCCAGATTCCTGAGCCAGAGAAACTCTGAGAGAATAAATAAACATTTTTTGAAGCCCCTACATTTGTGGTAAGTTGTTGCCCAGCTCAGAAAACTAATACAGCATGTGTCTCAGGGATGCTTCCAGTGACCTCTTCCAGTCCCCAGCTCCTTGAGGGCCTTATTATCAACAGCATGATCTCAGGCAAACAAAAAACAAAAAAACAAAAACCATTCAACAATGTCTCGTGGTGACCCACCTCCAGAAACTCGAACTCATCCCCCTCGGTCAGGCCCTGTTCAATCTCCTCCTTCAGGGTCTGGATCTCACTCTTCTTCTTGAGGAGAATCTGATAAATGGTGTCAAACTTGGTGTTGACCCTCTTCTCCTCTTCCTTTATCTTCCTTGTCGAGGTGGTCTCTGAGGCGTCCAAGAGAGCCTTCATTTCCGTGTATTCTTGTCGTAGCTGCTCCACCTTTCTGTTTGCAGTCATCTGAGAGGGCCAAGGCAAGAGGACACTCATCAAAGGGGCAAAAATGCTAAGGCTGCAGCCTCAAGCATTGGTGAGATGTGGGATTCCAGGAACTCTTACCTGTATTTTGTGGGAGAACAAACCACTTTGGAGAGCAACTTGGCAATATCTAATAAATTTGGAGGTGCTCATACGCTTTGACTCAGCAACTCCAGTCCTAGGAATCTATGCTACAAAAAATCGCAGCCACCTGCCCCTGAGACACACATAAGAATGTTCACAGGCAGCATTGTCTGAAGTAGCAAAAACCTGGAATCAACCTGAACATCCATCAGAAGATTTGATGCGACGACTGGGAGGTATTCATAGGATGGAATATTAAAGAGTTATGAAAATTAATAAACTGGAGCTATGCCTGGATAAATCTCCATGAGAGAAAAACAACTTGCAGAAGAAGATCCACCATATGATGCTCTTTCAATAAAGCTTAGAAACAAACAGAATGGTTATATGCACAAAGAAACACGTGAGAATGAATAAATAAATTCAGGAGAGTGGTTACTTCTGGAAGAGAGTAAAGGGGGTAGAATAAGGGAGAAACAGATGGGAGGGGCTGCGTCGATGATATTTTATTTCTTAAGCTAAAGGTGGTTCATGGGCAATTTTTAAAAATAAAAGTCAGCAAGAGATCAAGACCATTCTGGCCAACATGGTGAAACCCCGTCTCTACTAAAAATACAAAAATGAGCTGGTTGTGGTGGCATGCACCTGTAGTCCCAGCTACTTGGGAGGCTAAGGGAGGAGAATCGCTTGAACCCAGGAAGCAGAGGTTGCAGTGAGCCAAGATCGTGCCATTGCACTCCAGCCTGGGAGACAGAGTGAGACTCTCTCAATAAAATAAAAATAAAATAAAACAAAATAAAACGAAACAAAAAACAAAACAAAATAAAAAGTCAGGATGCAGCTCTGGAAAAGTTCTAGAGAATATCATGCTCTAGAACTGTACTTTCCAATAACATAGCCACTTGCTACATGTGGCTACTGAACACGTGAAATGTGGCTAGTCCAAACTGAGACTTGCCATGAGTGTAAAATACATACTGGCTTTCAAGGGTTTCATACCAAAAAAAGGAATGTAAAATACCTTAAAACTTTTAAATTGATGATATGATGAAAGAATAATACTTAAGATATACCAAATTAAATAAACTGTAATATTAAAATTAATCTCAGTCAGGTGTAGTGATTCATGCTCATAATTCCAGCACCTTGGGAGACCGAGGCAGGAGGATCGCTTGAGGCCAGGAGTTCAAGACCAGCCTGGGCAAACAGAGAGACCCTTTCTCTACAAAAATAAAAAAAAAAAAAAATTAGATGGACTGTACTCCTAGATAGTGGGGAGTTAAGTGGGGTAGAGGTTGAGTCAGGTGGATTACTTGAGCCCAGGAGTTCAAAGCTGCAGTGAGCTATGATTGCTCCACTGCACTCCAGCCTGGGTGACAGAGTGAGACCTATCTCTAAAAAAGATAAATAAATAAAATAAAATAAATCTCATGTACTATTCAAATTAACTTAAAATTACATCTGCACTCCTACTGTATTTCTGCCGGACAGCACTGCTTTAGCAGCTGCAATTTTGTTTCACATCTTGGGTAGCCTCAATAGCTGCTATGGTTTGAATGTCTCCTACAAAGCTCATGCTGAGACTGAATTGCCATTGAGGTGATTAGATCGTGAGGGCTTTGCCCTCGTGAATGGATTCATGTCCTTATCAAAGGGTTTGACCTCCTTTTTCCTGTCCCGCTCTCCTGCCTTCCATCCTTCCGCCATGGATGATCCTCACCAGATGCCGGAAGCACACTCTTGGACCTCTCAGCCTCTAGAACTTTGAGCCAAATAAACTTCTCTTCTTTGCAAATACCCAGTCAGTAGACTGGAAGAGAGGAATTCAAGTATTTCTTCCTCAATTTTTTTTTTTTTTTTTTTGAGACAGAGTCTAGCTAGTTCTGTCGCCCAGGCTGGAGTGCAGTGGCGCGATCTCGGCTCACTGCAAGCTCCACCTCCCGGGTTCACACCATTCTCCTGGCTCAGCCTCCCGAGTGGCTGGGACTACAGGCGCCCACCACAGCGCCCGGCTAATTTTTTGTATTTGTAGTAGAGACGGGGTTTCACTGTAATCTCGATCTCCTGACCTCGTGATCTGCCCGCCTCGGCCTCCCAAAGTGCTGGGATTACAGGCGTGAGCCACCGCGCCTGGCTTTTTTTTTTTTTTTTTTTTTGAGATGAAGTTTCACTCTTGTCACCCAGGCTGGAGTGCAATGACCTGACCTCGGCTCACTGCAACCTCTGCCTCCCGGGTTCGAGTGATTCTCCTGCCTCAGCCTCCCGAGTAGCTGGAACTATAGGTATGCACCACCACGCCCAGCTAATTTTTTGTATTTTTAGTAGAGATGGGGTTTCGCCATGTTGGCCAGGCTGGTCTTGAACTCCTGACCTCAGATGATCCACCCGCCTTGGCCTCCCAAAGTGCTGAGATTACAGGCGTGAGCCATCGTGCCCAGCCTTCTCTGCCAATCTTTTACTGTGCGACTTCTAATGTGACTACAAGTGTCCCCCAGTGTTCATTTTCCCTTTTTTCCTTTTGGTAAGAGAACATCCCTGGAGTTTCATCTGGGCATGTGGCTACTCAGACTACATTTCCCAGCCTCCCCTGCAGCTAGGCTAGGTGACGTGACAAAACTCCTTCCAATGACCCACGCCCAGGAATGATATGTGCAACACTGTATCGCTTGTGTAAAGGAAAATTGCTTGTCCTCCACTTCCTCTTTGTCCCTTTTCTCACAGGCTAGAACAAAGATGTAATGGTAACTCAGCTCCAGTCAAAGAGGTTGGGACAATACCTTGTAGAATAGTAGGGTAATAAGAAGGGAGAACCCTTAATCCCTGAATGATCACATGAACCCTTAGTCTGGGTTACTCATGTGTGGGTTTGGACTGTCAGTTGGCAAAATAAACTTCAATCATATTTAAGCCTCTGAATTTTGGTGTATCTTTGTTACAGTAGTATAGCCTGCCCTCTAACAAATACAGGTACTTTCACGTGCATTCTTTCATTTGTCTCACAATCATCTTCAGAAAGTTGTGATTCCGTTGTGCAAACTGGGAAACGAAGGCTCGAAGATCTGTCCACATGACCAAAGCGACATAAGCTAGTATGTGACAGAGCTGGTATTCTAACCTAGATCTCATCTAATTAAACCATAACTGCTGCCATAAAACTGGGTGCTGCAGCTCTGAAAAGGGGTAAAAATCGGATCTTTCCATTTAAAAGCAATTTAAACGTATTGAAAATCTGAAAAACGGGGAACAAAACCATTCCTAATTTACCACTCCAACACCTCCACTCTGATCCTTCTATAATATTCCCTTTCAGTTTCTTTCCATGCTCTCTGTAATGGGTTGAATGCTGGGCCCCCAAAAGACATGTCCATATACCAGAACCTGCGAATGTAATCTTACTGAGGAAAGAGGTCTTTGCAGATGCAATTAAAGATCTTGAGATTCGATCATCCTAGATTACCCAGGTGCTCCCTAAATCCAGTGACAAGGGTCCTTATTGGAGATGGAAGACACTAAGGGAAGAAGAGGCAGATATGTGAAGACAGAGGCAGAGACTGGAGTGATGCAGTCAAAAGCCAAGGAATGCCTGAGCCACCAGAAGCTGTAAGAAGCAAGGAAGCGTTCTCCCCTAGAGACTTCGGGAGTGTGGCCATGCCAACATCTTGATTTTGGACTTCTGGCCTCCAGAGCTCTGCCAGAATACATTTCTGTTGTTGTAAGCCACCAAGTTGGTGGCAATTTGTTACAGTAGCCCTACAAAACTAATATACTTCCTTTTTGTAAATAAATGCAACCCTAGGAGGTATATACTTTTGCTTCCTCTTTTTCTCCCACTCTATATCATAATCATTTTTTTGAATTACTACTTTTTAACCCTAATTTATAATGATTTCCCCCACAGTTGGGCTTACAGGTAATTTTCGGTTCAGGTTTGCAAAGGATCTCTCTCGGACACACAGCGGTCTGCATGCTTTGCAAGGTTGATGTTTCATTCTGACACCATGAGTGCACCCAACACCAGCCTTGTCATGGTGAGAGCCACGCCTGTCCTGCCTGGAAGGCGAGGGAAGCCACAGGGCAGGGCTGGCCTTGGAGAGCCCTGCCACTCACCCGCACATCCTGCTGCCTGTTCCTCACATCATCCAGCGCTCTCGACGCCCCGTTGATCTGACTGTACATGACAGTTAGTTTGTGCCTTAGGGTGGCCTGCAGGGAAAACAAATGAGGGTGAGAATGCACCTCTTCAGCCCAGCCCCACCAGAAGCCATCCCTGCATCTATCCCACAGGATAGATTCTTTCCTCTTCCACTCCACCCAAGTCTTGCCACCCCAAGTTCTGTCACCCAAGTCTTGCCTGCTTGGAGCTTTTTGAAGTATTCTAATACTTACTACCTCCCTTCATCCTTCTCAGAGGACAGTACAGACCAGGGTTCCAGTCCCAATTCCCAGCTGTGCAACTGTGTCCTTCACCTCAGTTTTCTTGGACACAAAATAGCTACAACTGTCCCCAGCTCACAGGGATATTGGGAGGATTCATTGAAACAATGTAAGTACTCAGCCCAATGCCTGGATCTTAGGAAAAACATACTACATGTCAGCTTATATTATTATGAGTTTCTTCTCTAATTACCCATTTTACAGCCAATGAAACTCAGGCAAGGAAGACAGCAAGGTGGCCAAGCTTACACAGGAATAGAACGAGCTGGGACAGCTGCTTCGGTAATGGCAGGTGGGGCCACTCAGACCAGTCCTCCCACTGCAAACAACCAGGAAAACAGTCCAAATAATGGGGCAGGGGGGAGATCTGCTAAAAGACGCTGGAGAGCCAATCAAGCAGAGGATTAAGAAGTCAAGGTCCAGGAGAAGGGGGAAGGGGGCCCAGAGAGATAAGCCTGATATCAAGGATGTTCACTCCAGAGGCATCTGCCAATCCCAGAACAAAGCTGGGAGCCTTTGTCAGCCTCACAGGGCAGGGAGACAGAAACCAGAGTCCAAGGCTCACTGTAGACTGGGACCACCAAGGGCTGGGAAGATGAATCAGCCAGCCAGGCGCAGTGGCTCATGCCTGTAATCCTAGCACTTTAGGAGGCCCAGGCAGGTGGATCATTTGCACTCAGGAGTTCGAGACCAGCTTGGGCAACATGGCAAAACCCTGTCTGTACTAAAAATACAAAAATTAGCCAGGCATGGTGGTGCACACCTGTAGTCCCAGCTACTTAGGGGGCTGAGGCAGGAGGATCGCTTGAATCCGGAAGGTTAAGGCTGCATTGAGTCGAGATGGCATCACTGCACTCCAGCCTAGGTGACTAAGTGAGACCCTATCTCAAAAAAAAAAAAAAAAAAAAAAAAAAAAGATGAAGCAGCTCACAGGGGCTGAAGCCCAGCCGCAAATCTGCTCAATCCTAGCCACCTCCAGAAACAAAGGCAAACTGTATATGAAGGAAGCTAGTATCCTCATCTGATTTCTATTAATTTTCATAATCAATATCTAAGTCTCCTACCTCCTTGCTCAGATGAAATAATGGGGCACAGAAATGGGAAGGCAAATCACCACTGCTGTAACAAGAGCAGCTAGTATTTATTATGCACTTACTGTATGCCAGGCATGGTTCTAGTGCTTTACCTGTATTAACTTACTTAAAGCTAAGAACAACACTATGAGGTAGGAATTATGCAGCCTTTACAGACAAAGACACTGAGGCATGGAACAATTAAGTGACTTGCCCCAGCTACACTACTAGTGACTGGCACATCTAAGATCCTGATATTAAAATCATAGACACATGTCCAAACTGAGCATGCTGGAGATTTCCAGGAAAAAACCATTTCCTTCCCGAAACTAGCAGACTCAACATACTCTAGCCCTGTCTTCCACTTTCCAGACTCTTCAACTCCACCCAAGATATTCTGGGCGGAACCTGATCTTGAATCTGGATTTGAACAACCCAATGACAGTCACATGTAGGGGCTGGAGGCAGGGACCAAGGCCACACTAACTCGATCCAAAAAGCCCAAGCTGCTCATGATGTTTCAAACTTGACCTCTGTGACACCGCCCTTCGACCTGGCCTCTAACAGTGGCCAAGATAAGGTGTGGGCCAAAGACCAGGCCTACATACATCCGGCCTTGCTGGCCTCCGAGCAGGAAGAGACCTCATAACACCCCAAGGCTGCCAACTGCTTCACTTTCAAGAGCTGCTCATAGCACTACACCCTGAGCCCTGTGTTTTGAAAGATTTGATGCACCATTAATCAAACACATGCTGCTGCAGTACCCTCATCATGAATGGTGCCCACATGACTCCAGACCAAAGGAAAGTGACCCGAAAACTTTGGTAGCAGCAATAATCCCCTAATCAAAGGTAAAGGACTTTTTGAAATTCTGAGGATCCCTTCACAGACTGGAGACTTGGGTCTTCCACATGGGAGGCACCAGAGTCTCAAGTCCGCCCATACCAGTGGCCAAGACAACCCAACCCCCAAGGCCAAGGGCATTGCCCAGCTGAGACTGGCTCTGCCAACAGTGATGGGCAGCAGTAGCAGGGCTCAAAAAGCAGACCTGTTATAGGACTCAGCAAGTCAGGACAGCAGGGCAGGCGTTGGCAGAGGAAGGCCTGTTGTTAGGAATAAACAGCAGAGTTTAGGCCAGGCTCCTGGCTCACGCCTGTAATCCCAGCATTTTGGGAGGCTGAGGTGGGAGGATCCCTTGGGGTTGGGAGTTCAAGACCGGCCTGGACAACATAGTGAGATCCTGTCTCTACAAAAAATGTTTTAAAATATTAGCTGGGTGTGGTGGCACGCACTTGTAGTCCTAGCTACTCAGGAGGCTGAGGCAGGAGGATCACCTGAGTCCAGGGTTTAAGGTTATAGTGACCTATGATCATGCCACTGTACTCCAGCCTGGGTGACAGAGTGAAAACCTGTCTCTAAAAGAAAATATTAAAAAATGTATATATATGGGCTGGGCGTGGTGGCTCACACTTATAATCCCAGCACTTTGGGAGGCCAAGGTGGGTGGATCACAAGGTCAGGACTTTGAGACCAGCCTGGCCAATATGTTGAAACCCAGTCTGTACTAAAAATATAAAAATTAGCTGGGCATGGTGGCACACGCCTGTAGTCCCAGCTACTCAGGAGGTTGAGGCAGGAGAATCGCTTGAACCAGGAGGCGGAGGTTGCAGTGAGCTGAGACCGCACCAGTGCACTCCAGCCTGGCAACAGAGCAAGACTCCGTCTCAAAAAAAAAAAATCTGATTTTACAGCCAGGCCGGGTGGTAGCACACCTGTAGTCCCAGCTACTCGGGAGGCTAAGATGGGAGGAGCATTGAGGCCAGGAGTTCAAGACCAGCCAAGGCAACATAGTGAGATCCTGTCTTTACACAAGAATTTTTTATAACTTAGCCAGGTGTGGTGGCTCACATTTGTAGTACTACCTACTCAGGAGGCTGAGGCAAGAGCATCACCTGAGCCCAGGAGTTGGAGATTACAGTGAGCTATGATCACCCCACTGTACTCCAGCCTGGGTGACAAAGTAAGATCCTGTCTCTAAAAGAAGGAAAAAAAAAAGCCAAGTTTATAGCCAGGCATGGTGGCACACCTGTAGTCCCAGCTACTCAGGAGGCTGAGATGGGAGGATCCCTTGAGGCCGGAAGTTCAAGAACAGCCTAGGCAACATAGCAAGACCCTGTCTCTAAAAGGAAAAAAAAAAAAAAGCCAAGCTTATATGCTACACAAAGCTGGATGCAGACCCCCAACTCTGACCTTGCTCAGGCTACTGTCTCCTTTGACAACACGAAGACGGGTCTTGTTCTCCCTGAAGGTGCTGTGAGAATGAAATGAAATCAGGCCATGCTTTGGATCTTAGGCTGATGTAACAAAAGGTGGTTTGATTTCAGCCTCTGCTTTGAGTCCACAAGGGAAAGGTATGATCCCCAGACAACCTAAAAACATTGCAGACCTGAAAGGCCCTTAGGAATCCACCTAGTCCCACAGCCTCACTATACTGGTGAGGACCCAGGTCCAGGGGCCAAACCCTGTGCTCAAAGTCACACGGCCAGGACAGAGGACACTATGGTGCAAGAGTGTTGGCTCTCCCTGTGGTTCTGATCCAGTGATTACTGGGAGGCTGCCCACCCTCCCTCTTAGGCCTCTAATAACAACCCTTCCTGATCACACGAACTCTCCGGCCCACCAAAGGCTTTTGCTTACATGACCTCAAGCTTCCTGGACTGTTTGGTGCTCCAGACTCTACGGACCTGGATACGAGGCTGGTCTATGGGGAGAAATGCAAACTATGAAATCGAACCAACCTGGGTCGCAATGCTTGCATGGCCATTTACTGCATTAGGTCAGGCTAAGTTCATTTCTCTGAACCTCAGTATCCTCAAGAGTAAAATGAAACTAAATCATATCCACCTCCTGGGTGCCACCAGGACTTCGTGAAGGAACAGAGGTTACCTCCAAGGTTCATAGTTGACATTCAAAACCCTCTACTAAACACCATCAGATGGTGGGGTGCAGTGGCTCACGCCTTTAATCCTAGCGCTTTAGGAGGTAGAGGTGGGCAGATCGCTTGAGCTCAGGAATTTGAGACCAGCCTGGGCAACATGGCGAAACCTCATCTCTACAAAAAGGTAAAAAAATTAGCGAGTCTGTGGTCCCAGCTACTCTTGAGGCTGAGGTAGGAGGATCCCTTAAGTCCGGGAAGTCAAGGCTGCAGTGAGCTGTGATTCTGCCACTGCACTCCAGCTTGGGTGAGAGGGACGACACCCTGTCTCAAAAAAAATAAAAATAAACACCATCAGACAAAGACAGGCTTATGGCAAGCAACCTAACCTGTCTTCATGGATGATGGCAGAGGACTATATAATCTCCCAGCCCCTTTCTACTCTGACATTGGAGATGCCCCGGCCTCGAATTCAGGCCCATCTCCCCCAGGGCGTCCAGAGGGTGGCAGAGAGGCCCCCGGTGGCCCCTCTGCACCACCCAGCAGGCCCAGGCTGCCCTCTGCGCCCTCCCGGGCCATTCGTTACCTCCAGGTTGGCGCTGGCCTGGCTCAGGGACGCGGGAGAGCAGGCCTTATGCTCTACCAGGCAGATGTGGCAGATGCACTCGCCGTGCTCGGGGCAGAAAAACTCTCGCAGCCGGTTGTGCTGGGAACATTTGCGGCGCAACAGGTCGCGAACGGGAGACTGCAGCGGATGGTCCTGGAAGGCGGGGCTGTCGAAGTGCGGCTGCAGGTGCTCCTGACAGAAGGAGGCCATGCACACCAAGCATGTCTTCACGGCGGCCTCCTTCAGGCAGTGGTCGCAAGCCACCTGGGCACCCGGGCTGGGTGCAGAGGCGCGGGCGGGCGGCGTCCAGCCGTCGGCGGGTGGCTCCCGGGCCAGCTCGGCCTGCAGGAACTGCTCCACCACGTTGCACAGCACAGTGTTCTTGTGCAGCTGCGGTCGCGCCTGGTAAACGGCGCGGCACTGCGGGCACAAGTATGGGGCGCCCTGGACGGCCCACGTCTCGTTCAGGCACGAACCGCAGAAGTTGTGGCCGCACGGAGTGGTGACCGGCTCCTTGAAGGGCTCCAGGCAGATGGAGCACGACAGCTCCTCGGCCAGGGGGCACAGCTGTGCCATGGTGCTCCCAGGGGTCGGGACGCGACTACTGCAACCGCGCTCCGAGGCTGCCGAGGAAACGAAACCTAGCCCGGGAAGGGCAGTCCCTGCAGCCGTCAGGAAGTCACGTGGGGCGCGGAGGGGCGGGCGGCGAGGACTGGGCGGGCCTCGCGAGGTACCCTCGAGAGCCTGCGGGCACCGAAGTGCCAGTCGCACACGAAGTGGCGAAGGTCGGCCGCGCTGCGAGCCTCGAGAGCTCCCGCGGGCTGGGCGCGGGACGCTGGGCTCGGCCTTAGCCCCCGGGGTTTAGAGCATCCTCGCGACCACCCGGAGGCTTCTGGGGGCCACTCTGCGGATGAGGAAGCTGACGACTGGGTGCAGAACCCCGGACCCCCAGATTCAGAGCCGAGGTCCAGTCGCGCTTCCGCACAAACTTGCGCCCGGAGCAAGTCCCCTCCTTCCCAGCACTCATCTGAGACCAGAGGTGTTCCCATACCTATGGGGCAAGCTTTAAAAAAAGCAAAAAAAAAAAAAAAAAAAAAAAAAAAAAAAAGGAAACCTGTAGGAACTGTTAAACCACAATGCTTTTTTCTTCTTCTTTTTTTAATCCTTCCTCTTTCCTCGTCCCGGATTGGGACATGCGAACATACAGTCCCTGAAGACTGGAGCCCATAGTCACACACTCAGATTTAAACCTGGTGATTTATTTCCATTCTACTGATATATCATGCTTTTATAAAAATTCCCATTTCTACTTTCCTGGGATTTGGAGTTACCCAGTTTAACAAAGGCTTTCTCTCTCCTTCTCTCTCTCTCTCTCTCTTTCTCTCTCTCTCTCTCACACACACACACACACACACACACACATAATATTGGAACTTAAATATTTTTCTCAAAGTTACTGATTTAAAGTTACTTCCTTTAATACTTTCTTTTGCTCTGTTTTCCCTCCTCTGGCTTGACTGCAGGATGTATGGGTGGACTGGAGAGTAGAAGTGTTCAAAAGAGGTGGGGATTGGCCGGTCCCAGTAGCTGATGCCTGTAATCCCAGCACTTTGGGAGGCCGAGGCGGGTGGATTACGAGGTCAAGAGATCGAGACCATGCTGGCGAAAACTGTGAAACCCTGTCCCTACTAAAAATACAAAAAAATTAGCCGGGCGTGGTGGCGAACGCCGGTAGTCCCAGCTATCGGGGAGGCTGAAGCAGGAGAATGCAATGAACCGGGGGGATGCAGCTTGCAGTGAGTGGAGATGGCGCCACTGCGCTCCAGCCTGGGCAACAGAGCGAGTCTCGTCTCAAAAAAAAAAAAAAAAAAAAAAAAAAAAAAAAAAAAGGCCGGGGGGCTGGTGGCAAAGAGAAAGATGGTGTTTTGGAAGGAATTAGTTGGAGTTTGCTTTGGGGACAGAGTGGGTAGCAAAATGAGGAAAAGATAAATGTCTTAGTTTACCTTGTAATAGCTACTCTTTATGGGGTACCCACTGTGTGCTAGATAAGTCACATGGTTATCTCTTATTATCCTTATAAACCCTGCAAGACAGCCAGTCCATTTTAGGAATGAGAGTCTCAATTTATATAAAACAGGACGGGGATTGTAGCTCAGAACCGCTGACCTCCACATTGTCACTCACTCCTGATTCCCCTAATTCTTGTTCTGCAGGCTCCTTTTCCCCTAAAACCTTTTACCATTTACCTTTTTATTCTTTTTCCCTTCTTTCTTTCTTCTTTTCTTCTTTTTTTCTTTTAGACAAGGTTTTGCTCTGTTGGCTAGGGTGTGGCACTATCATAGCTCATTACAGCCTCCACCTCCTGGGATCAAGCAATCCTCCCACTTCAGCCTCCCAAGTAGCTGGGAATACAGGCACGTGCCACCACACACAGCTAATTTTTAAAACTTTTCTTTGTAGAGACAAGGTCTCTCTATGTTGCCTGGGCTCATTTTGAACTTCTGACCTCAAACAACCCTCTCACCTCAGCCTCCCGAAGTGCCAAAATTACAGGCGTGAGCCACCATGCGCCTGTCCCACGTCTTGTTTGCACAGAGAGGAGGAATACAGAAGAATGAGGGGATCGGAAATGAAAACTATGCATAGTATCTCTCTATGTTGCCTGGGCTCATTTTGAACTTCTGACCTCAAACAACCCTCTCACCTCAGCCTCCCGAAGTGCCAAAATTACAGGCGTGAGCCACCATGCGCCTGTCCCACGTCTTGTTTGCACAGAGAGGAGGAATACAGAAGAATGAGGGGATCGGAAATGAAAACTATGCATAGTATCTCATTTCATCAAAAAAAAAAATGTCACAGATGAGGAAACCGAGGCTTAGAGAAACTAAATAACTTGTCTAAGAGTGGACATTGGCACATAACCCATCTGCTTTCTGAAGCCAAGAGTTTCCTACCATAAAATGCTGCCTCGCAAGGGAGGAGTGGAGCAGTTTCCAGGAAACACTGTGAAATCCCCTCTGACCTATTTATCATGGGCGAGGTGGCGTGGTGATTCATGCCAGAATGTGGAATTCACTTTCCAGGCTGATTGGTTTAGAAGGCCTTGTTAGACCAATGAGGATGAATAGGAGGGCCATACTTTATCAAATTCCAAGCAGTAGATATTTACTAAGACCTACTGTGCAATAGGCGTGCAACAGACTGAGTGCTAAATGAGTAAGATGTGAGTCAAACATGGGTCTGCCTTCTAAAACAGGAAGAAGACAACAACATAAAGCAGTAAAGAGGAATATGGGGAGAAGTCGGGTCCTGCTAGGGACCCGATTCCTCATATGGACAGTAAGAATCCCAATAATACCTTCTTCATGGGACGTTCTGGAATAAAAATGAAATGCATGAGACAGCCACAGTGGCTTACATTTGTAATTTCAGCACTTTGGGAGGATGAGGCAGGTGCATCACTTGAGGTCAGGAGTTCGAGATCAGCCTGGTCAACATGGTGAAAACTCCATCTCTACTAAAAATACAAAACTTAGCCAGGCATGGCAGCGGGCGCCTGTAATCCCAGCTACTTGGGAGGCTGAGGCAGGAAAGCAGGAGAATCACTTGAACCCAGGAGGCGGAGGTTCTAGTGAGCAGAGATTGTGGCACTGCACTCCAGCCTGAGCAACAGAGTCAGACTCCACCAAAAAACAGAAAGAGAGAGAGAGAGAGAGAGAGAGAGAGAGAGAGAGAGAGAGAAGGAAAAACATGTAAATCAGAGCGATTTTATTTTATTTTATTTTATTTTATTTTATTTTATTTTGAGATGGAGTCTCGCTCTGTCTTGCCCAGGCTGGAGTGCAGTGGTGCCATCTCGGCTCACTGCAACCTCCACCTCCTGGGTTCAAGTGATTCTCCTGCCTCAGCATCCCAAGTAGCTGGGATTACAGGCACACATCGCCATGCCCAGCGAATTTTTATATTTTTAGTAGAGATGGGGTTTCATCATGTTGGCCAGGCTGATCTGGAACTCCTGACCTCAGGACCCACCCACCTTGGCCTCCCAAAGTGCTGGGATTACAGGCTTGAGCCCACCGTGCCTGGCCTTGCTTCTTTTGTGTTTTTTGTTTTGTTTTGTTTAAACACAAGTAAATTACGTAATATAGGCAGGATTGGGGCATCATGAATGTTAATCCTTAAATGGGCTTTGGTGGTCCAGGGTCTGTCCCCAGGGCTGGAGGGTGTGTTTATCATCAGTAACCACGCAGAACAATGTTGTCAAGTCAAATATAACCCAGCTAGTTAAAAGGGAGCTATATGGCCTAATCCAGCAGATGGCTGGCTATCTTAATTAGATTCTCACTCTGCATCTGTAGGCTGGGAAAATTAGGTGGGGTAATAAACTTTATTTGTCTGCAAATATAATCTGCCAATTATTTCTACCAATGGCAATTCACAGAATTTAAGGTAAGATTGTGAGTGTGGTTGCAACACCCAGTGCTCCAGTCCTCAACCCTTTATGAAGGACATCTGTTCTTTTTCTCACTTGAAAGATGACCAGAGAAGTCTAAATCACCTATGATCACACAAACGGCTAGAGACAAAGTCCTAGGATCGTCATTCCTGAGATATGGAAAAGACTATGGTGTCCATGCCCCCACATGATGAAATTTTAAAACAAGCAAACAAAAATATATTCTTAACCATAAAATAAGTGTAAAGAGTTCTAACAAAGTTTCTATCTTTTCCAAAATAACTATGATCATTTTGTTGTTGAGGTACTCTCATTAATTTATCAATACTTTTCTAAACAACACTGATCATAGTTTTTTTCTTTCTTGATTTGGCCAATATGGTGAATTATACAAATGAAACATCAAACCAACCATGCATTCCTGAAATAAACCCCCTTGGTCATGATGCATTATTGTTTTATAAATTGCTAGATTTGATTTATTGGTATTTTGTTAAGGGTGTTTACATCTGTGCGCATGAGGGATGGTAGTCTAAAATTTTCTTGTAATATCTTTGTCAGGATTTGCTATCAAGGTCATGCTGTCTTCGTCAAAATGAATTGAGAACTGTTCTTTGCTTCTTTATTTTCTGAAACAGCTTGTGTAAAATTGGCATTGTTTCCTAAATGTTTGATATAATTCATGGATTCTGAACCTCTTGAACTGGTCTTTGTTTTTTTGCTCTGCCTTCTAGGAAATTTCATTGACTTTCTCTTCTTTTAAAGCTATCCCGGGGCACATGACATCAGGACCTCCTGAGGCTGAGTCATAGTCATGTGTCCTAAAAAAACAACAACAACAACAACAACAACAAAAAAACTATCTTGGCCTGGAATTTTCTTCGTAAGAAGGTTTTAAATTACTAACTCAGTTTTTTTAACTGTTATAGGAATATTCTGAATTTTTGTTTCTTCTTTTGTTTATTTTTATTTTTAACCTTCCTGGCTGAGTGACTTTAAATGAATATTTCTTCTTGTGTCAGTTTTTGGTAAGTTGTATTTTTCAAGGAATTTGTTCATTTTCTTTAATGAATTTATTGCCAAAGGATTGTAATATTGCCATATTATTATTATTCTTTTATTTTTATTTTTTAACCTGGCTCATTACTGACAGACCTTTTCCATTATTTTGTATTTTATGTTATATTTTGTATTGAGATATAATTCATATATGATAAAATTCATATTTTTAAGTGTACAATTTGTTGTGCTTTAGTATGTTCAAAAGGTTGTACAACCATCACCACTATCTAATTCCAGAACATTTTCATTATTCCAAAAGAAATTCTACACCAATTTAGTAGTTACTCCCCATTCACCTCTGTATCCCAGCCCCTGGCAATGACTAATCTACTTTCTGTCTATATGGGTTTGCCTATTCTGGACATTTCACATAAATGGAATCAAACATTATGTTCTTTTATACCTGGCTTCTTTCACTGAGCACGTTTCAATGTTCATCCATATTGTAACATGTATCAGTAATTTGTCCCTTTTATGGCTACCTAATACCTGGCTCTTTTACAGCTACAATCATAGATATATCACGTATTTTGTTTATCCGCCCATCTGTTGATGGACATTTGGGTTGTTTGCACTTTTTGACTATTATAAATAATACTGCTATGAACATTTCTGGTTTTGTATGAACACGTGTTTTCTGTTCTCATGGGGATATATACCTAAGTGGAAATGCTGTGTCATGTGGTAATTTTGTGTGTAACATTTCCAGGAACTGCCAACTGTTTTCCAATGCCAGTGTACCATTTTATAATCTCACTAGCAGTATATGAGGGTTCCAGTTTTGCAACATCCTCAGAAATATGTGTTATTGTCCATCTTTTTTAGTACAGTCCTCCTAGTGGGTGTGAAGTGTTATATTATTGTGGTTATGATTAGCATTTCCCAATGACTAATGATGTTGAGCAACCTTTCATGTGTATGTTGGGCATTTGTATATCTTCTTTGGAAAAAATGTCAATTGGAATCCTGTGCCTTTTCTTTTTTTCTTTTTCTTTTTTTTCTTTTTCTTTTTTTTTTTTCTTGAGACAAGGTCTTGCTCTGTTGCCCAGGCTGGAGTGCAGTAGTGTGATCACAGCTCACTACAGCCTCAACCTTCTGGGCTGAACCTCCCAGGTAGCTGGGACCACAAGTACTTGCCACCACATCCATCTAATGTTTTAGTTTTTTATAGCAACAGGGTCTCACTATGTTGCCCTGGCTGTCTCAAACTCCTGGCTCAAGCAATCCTCCTGCCTCAGCCTCCCAAAGTGTTGGGATTACAGGCATGAGCCACCACACCTGGCCTCTTCTATGAGATTTATAGTTTAGCTCTTCCATTTAGGTCTTTGATCCATTTTGAATTAATTTTTATATATGGCGTGGGGTAGGGGTCCAATTTCATTCTTTTACATCTAGTTATACCAACACCATTTGTTGAAAAGGCTATACTTTCCCCAGTCGAAATATCTTGGCAACCTGGCTGAAACCAATTCTCCCTAAATGCATGGGCTTATTTCTGGACTGTCAATTCTTTTTTTTTTTTTTTTTTTTTTTTTTTTGAGACGGAGTCTCGCTCTGTAGCCCAGGCTGGAGTGCAGTGGCCGGATCTCGGCTCACTGCAAGCTCCGCCTCCCGGGTTTACGCCATTCTCCGGCCTCAGCCTCCTGAGTAGCTGGGACTACAGGCGCCCGCCACCTCGCCTGGCTAATTTTTGGATTTCTTAGTAGAGACGGGGTTTCACCGTGTTAGCCAGGATGGTCTCGATCTCCTGACCTCGTGATCCACCCGTCTCGGCCTCCCAAAGTGCTGGGATTACAGGCTTGAGCCACCGCGCCCGGCCTGGACTGTCAATTCTATTCTATCTATGTCTCTCCTTATGCCAGCACCACAGTCTTGATTACTATATCTTTGTGATAAATTTTGAAATCAGGAAATGTGAGTCTTTCAATTTTGCTCTTCTCTCTCAAGATTGTTTTAGCTATTCTGGGTCTCTTGAATTTTAACATCAGCTCTTCAATATCTGCTAAAATTCCAGCTCAGATTTTAATGGGAATTGTGTTGAATATGCAGATCAATTTGAGGAGTATTGCCATTTTAACAACATTAAGTCTTCAGAATTATGTACATGCGATGTCTTTCCATTTATTTAGTTCTTTCATTTCTTTCAACAAGTTTTTTAAATTTTTGGTGTACAATTCTTGAACTTAGTTTGTTAAATTTATTCCTAAGTATTATATTCTTTTTGATTCTGTTGTAAATATAATTGCTTTCTTTTCTTTTCTTTTTTTTTTCATTTGTTTGTTTGTTTGTTTGTTTGAGATGGAGTTTCACTCTTGTTACCCAGGCTGGAGTGCAATGACACGATCTCAGCTCACCACAACCTCTGCCTCCCGGGTTCAAGTGATTCTCCTGCCTCAGCCTTCCTGAGTAGCTGGGATTACAAGCATGTGCCGCCACATCCAGCTAATTTTGTATTTTTTTTTTTTTTAGTAGAGATGGGGTTTCTCCATGTTGGTCAAGTTGGTCTCGAACTCCCGACCTCAGATGATACGCCTGCCTCGGCCTTCCAAAGTGCTGGGATTACAGGCGTGAGCCACCACGCCTGGCCAGAATTATTTTCTTAATTCATTTTCAGATTGTTCACAGATACTGTATAGAAATAGAATTGATTTTTGTATATTGAGCTTGTATCCTGCAACTTTGCTGGACTAGTTTATTACCTATAATAGTTTTTATGTGTTAATTCATTAGGATTTTCTATATACAAGATTATGTCATCTGTAAGTAGAAATAGTTTTACTTCTTCCTTCCCAATATTTTATTTTTTAATTTATTTGTAACTTGTAATTTTTATTTTTATTTCCTTTTTGGTCAATTGTTCTGGCTAGAATCTCTAGTACAATGCTGAACATAAATGGCAGTAGCAAACATCCTTGTCTTATTCTTCACCTTAGGGAAAAATTTTTTAGTCTTTCACCACTGAGTATGATGTTAGCTATGGGTTATTTTTGATGCCCTTTATTAGGTTGAAGACATTTTCTGCTCCTAAATTGCAGAGTATATTTATCATTAAAGTGTGTTGGATTTTGTCAAATGCTTCTTCTGACTTTATTTAGATAATTATCAGTTTTTACTCTTTTATTAATATGGTGTAATTGTACTGATTTTCATATGTTGAAAAAACTTCACACTCCTGAGGTAAATCCCACTTGGTCATAGTGTATAATGGTGTATATTATGGGGAAAAAATGCTTTTTATACATTGCTGAATTTGGTTTGCTAGTATTTTGTAGAGAATTTTTGTGTCTATATTCATAAGAGATATGATTCTGTAATTTTTTCTTGTCATATCTTTGGCTAATACTGGCCTCAAGGAATGAATTGGGAAATGTTCTCTATCATTTTATTTCTTGGAAGAGTTTGTGATGGATTGATGTTAATTCTCTTTAAATGTCTGCATAATTCACCAGTGAAGCTATCCAGTCTTGGGCTTTTCTTTCAGGGAAGAGTTTTGATTACTAATTCAATCTCTTTACCTGTTATAGGCCTATTCGAGTTTTCTATTTCTTCTTAAGTTGGTTTTGGTAATTTGAGTTTCCAGGAATGTGTCCATTTAATCTAGGTTATCTAATTTGTTGGTATGCAATTATTCACAGTATTCCTTTATAATATTTTTTCTTTCTGAAAGGTCAGTAGTAATATCATGACTTTTCTTTCTTTCTTTTTTTTTTTAGACAGAGTTCCACTCTTGTCACCCAGGCTGGAGTGCAGTGGCACGATCTCGGCTCACCGCAACCTCCGCTTCCTGGGTTCAAACGATTCTCCTGCCTCAGCCTCCCAAGTAGCTGGGACTACAGGTGTGCGCCACCACACCTGGCTAATTTTTGTATTTTTAGTAGAGACGGGGTTTCACCATCTTGCCAGGCTCATCTCGAACTCCTGACCTCGTGATCCGCCCACCTTGGCCTCCCAAAGTGCTGGGATTACAGGCATGAGCCATGGCACCCGGCCCCAACTTTTATTTCTGATTTTAGTAATCTGAGTCTTCTTTTTTATTCTCGTTCTATCTAGCTAAAGTTCTGTCAATTTTGTCAATCTTTTCAAACAACCAAGTTTCGACACTATTTTCTTTATTGTTTTTCTATTATCTATTTCCTTTCTTTCCACTATAATCTTTATGATTTCCTTCCTTTTGTTTCTCTGAGTTTAGTTTGTTCTTTTCTGCATGCCCTTTATTAAGTTGAGAAAGTATTTTTTCCTAATTTTGTAGAATGTTTTAGTCATGAAAAGGTATTGGATTTTATCAACAAAATTGGTGATTTGAGGTTGAGATCCTTCTTTTTTTCTTTCCTCTTTGTTTTTAATATAGGTATGTAGAGTGATAAGTTTCCTTCTAAGCATGTTTTTGCCTGCATTTCAAGAGTTTTGGTATGGAATATTTTCATTTTCAGTGATCTCTAACTATTTTCTAATTTCCCTTGTGATTTCTTATTTAATCCATTGGCTACTTAGGAGTATGTTGTTTAATTTCCACATATTGTTTTACTTTCCCAAATTTCCTTGTGTTACTATATTCATGGTGGTTGTGCTAAGGATGATAATATGCATCTCTAATTTAGCACAGTCTATTTACAGTTAACATTGTACAATGAGGCCGAGGTTGGGAGGATTGCTTGGGGCCAGGAATTCAAGACCAGCCTGGGAAATATAGCAAGACCTTATTTCTAATAAATAAATCAATAAATCACATTGAACTATTTCATATAAAATATAAGAACCTTATTACATTAAAATTTCACTTCCCCTCTCTTTTGCTATTCTTGTCCATTTACTGTGGTTGTATTTAACATCTGCCTATATAGTAACCCCACAATATCATATTATTATATTTGTTTTAAACAGTAAACTTTCTTTCCTTTTCTTTTCTTTTCTTTTTCTTTTTTGGAGAAAGAATCTTGCTTTGACACCCAGGCTGGAGTGTAGTGTTGTGATCTTGGCTCACTACAACCTCCACCTCCAGGGCTCAAGCCGTCCTCCCACCTCAGCCTCCTGAGTATTTGGAGGCATACACCACCATATCCAGCTAATTTTTGTATTTTTTGTAGAGACAGGGTTTTGCCATGTTGCCTAGTCTTGTCTCAAACTTCTGACCTCAAGGGATCCTCCCACCTCAGCTTCTCCAAGTGCTGGGCTTACAGGCATGAGCTACCACGCCCAGCCAACATCAGTCTTTCAAAACTTTGTGTTTTTTTTGTTTTTGTTTTTGTTTTTTTTTTGAGACAGAGTCTCGTTCAGTCGCCCAGGCTGGAGTGCAGTGGCGCGATCTCGGCTCACTGCAAGCTCCGCCTCCCGGGTTCACATCATTCTCCTGCCTCAGCCTCCCAAGGAGCTGGGCCTACAGGCGCCCGCTGCCACGCCCGGCTAATTTTTTTGCATTTTTAGTAGAGACGGGGTTTCACCGTGTTAGCCAGGATGGTCTGGATCTCCTGACCTCGTGATCCGCCCGCCTCGGCCTCCCAAAGTGCTGGGATTACAGGCGTGAGCCACCACGCCTGGCCTCAAAACTTTGTGTTTTTCATGGCTTTTATTGCTTTTATTCCCCTTTCTACTGATGCCTTAAACTTAGATCATATCCACCATTTGGTTAATCCAGCACTACCCTGTCTCTAATTACTTTTTTTTTTTTTTTTTTTGTCACCAAAACTTTCTAAATTAACTGAGACCTGTCTCAGATTTTCGAAGTTCACATTTTGTTAACCACAGAGGGATTCTATATGGAGGTGCCCCTGACCTTTGACAAATCTCCTATTGGTGCTTGGCACCAGCTTGAGCTATCTTTATGGCTCAAACCAATAGGACAATTTGCTGAGGCCTGGAAGCACCCCCTCCAGAGAATCTGATTTCCCAATATTTGATTGAGATATAAAGTTTATTTTGCTGTGCAACTCCTTTTGTTATTTTGGAGTTTTACTTGCTTCCAACACAAGGAAGGCAAGTTTTTCCTGCTTCCATGATGATGGAAAGCAGGTAACTCCTTTATGGAGTCTCAGCTCACTTACAACAGGGAAGATGAGGTCTATTTTTTCCTGTCTCTAGGATGGTAGAGAGCACTCTTCAGCCTGAGACCCATCCCTAGGTAAGTGACTGAATTGGGGTTTCTCTTGGCTAAATTTAAGATTAACAACCAGCTGGTGTGCTGAGGGGAGAAAAACAGCCCACAGAAGGAAAAAAAAAAAAAGAGGAAAAATTTTGACTACTAAGGGCCTTTATTTACATAACAAGGCCACCTTTTTGCTAACCAGGCTGAACTGAAAGAGCAATGGCTGTACTTCGAAATAGCAGCAATGGTCCTCGCTGAAATGTGGTAATGAGATTTAAAAAGATTTTTTAAAAGGAGCTCAATAGTTAAAAGGCACCTTAATTAAAAGCTAACATCCAAGATGTGTGTGTGTATCTGTGCATATGTGTGTTTGTGTTTAAAAGGCCTTCATATTTTTTATGTGTTTTTCTCCTAGTGTAGCAGGACGAGCCACAGGCAAAACTCCTCAGACACCGAGTTAAAGAAGGAAGGGGTTTATTCGGCCGAGGCCATCGGCAAGACTTCTGTCTCAAGAGCCGAGCTTCCCGAGTGAGCAATTCCTGTCCCTTTTAAGGGCTCACAACTCTAAGTGGGTGCATGTAAGAGGGTTGTGATTGATTGAGTGAGCAGGGGGTACGTGACTGGGGCTGCATGCACCGGTAATTAGATTGGAACAAAACAAGATACGAATTTTCACGGTGCATTTCTATACAATGTCTGTAGTCTATAGATAACAGAACCAATTAGGTCAGGGGTCGATCTTTAACTAGCAGGCCCAGGGTGCGGCACCGGGCTGTCTGCCTGTGGATTTCATTTCTGCCTTTTAGTTTTTACTTCTTTCTTTGAAGGCAAAACTCGGGCATAAGACGATATGAGGGGTGGTCTCCTCCCTTACTAGGACCTTGTCTCTTTTTTGAATAAAAGTTTTTCTTCTCAGTTGACTGAATTCTTTGTTTACTTCTGCTATCTCTCCTTTCTCTTGCACCCTCTGCTGTATGGGGGACCTAAAATAGCTTGTAATAGCCGGGGGTTCCTTAAAGCAAACAGAGAAGGCACCAGAGTCCCTTTAGGGGAGAAACCTGTTTTTCCTTATGGAATCCTAAGAGTGTAACAGACAAATTTGTCTAAGCCCTTAAACTGCTTGCTTTTGTATGGTGTTACCTAATTTATTGACTAAAATAGTTATTGCAACAGAGGATACTCTTGGTTTTTAAAGAAGCATGGGGTATAGACATTTAAAAAATGTCTTTGTTAAAAAAAAATTTTTTTAAGTGTCCTGTAAAAACATCACGTGGTTTACCCTCATAATATTTCTCCCTGTTTGGAGACCCAGGATTCAGTGTGGGCTCTGCCCAGAGATCCAGGTAAAAGACAGGTAATACCTGTCATGCGCATCCGTGTGAAGAGACCACCAAACAGGCTTTGTGTGAGCAATAAAGCTTTTTAATCACCTGGGTGCACCGAAAAGAGAGTCGGTGAAGGGAGATAAGGGTGGGGCCGTTTTATGGGATTTGGGTAGGTAAAGGAAAATTACAGTCAAAGGGGGGTTGTTCTCTGGCGGGCATGAGTGGGGGTCACAAGGTGCTCAGTGCGGGAGCTTTTTGAGTCAGGATGAGTCAGGAAAAGGACTTTCACAAGGTAATGTCATTGCTTAAGGCAAGGACCAGTCATTTTCACTTCTTTTGTGGTGGAATGTCATCCGTTAAGGCGGGGCAGGGCACTTTCACTTCTTTTGTGATT
The DNA here is from genome assembly GCF_043159975.1 of Macaca nemestrina. Lineage (NCBI taxonomy): Eukaryota > Metazoa > Chordata > Mammalia > Primates > Cercopithecidae > Macaca > Macaca nemestrina. Next base: position 52,267,958 of record NC_092141.1, on the reverse strand, counting down.
CTTTAGTTACCTCAGGCCATCTGGGCATATGTGTGCAAGTCACAGGGGATGCAATGGCTTGGCTTGGGCTCAGAGGCCTGACAATACCTATCGAAATAAAATTGGTCTCCATGTACAATCCTATGATACATTTTTATAATTTTGTGTTTGATCTGGCATCCATCTTTAATCTTTCTCTAGCACACCAGACTTTTTCTCTCCATACCTTATGATGTAAATTTTGCTATATGATTTTCAACTGAGTTGTTTCCTTTAATACACAAATTTAAGGCTATTTAACTGACAACTGCCTAGGGCTGTCTTAAGAAAATAAAAGTGTTTGAATCAAATACTTTATCAGGAGAAAAAACTAGTCAAATGCTTTTCCAAGTTTACATACCTTAAGTAAAAATTTTTTTTTTTTTTTTGAGACAGAGTCTTGCTCTGTCACCCAGGCTGGAGTGCAATGGTGTGATCTTGGCTCACTGCAGGCTCCGCCTCCCGGGTTCATGCCATCCTCCAGCCTCAGCCTCCCCATTAGCTGGGACTACAGGCGCACGCTGCCACGCCTGGCTAATTTTTTGTATTTTTAGTAGAGATGGGGTTTCACCGTATTAGCCAGGATAGTCTCTATCTCCTGACCTTGTGATCCACCCGCCTCGGCCTCCCAAAGTGCTAGGATTACAGGCGTGAGCCATCATGCCTAGCCAAGTAAAATCTTTAATAAATAAGCTAGCTTTAAAATTATTGGTAATGGCCAGGCGTGGTGGCTCACGCCTGTAATCCCAGCACTTTGGGAGGCCGAGGCAGGCAGATCACCAGGTCAGGAGATTGAGACCATCCTGGCTAACACAGTGAAACCCCATCTCTACTAAAAATAAAAAAAATTAGCCGGGCATGGTGGCGGGCACCTGTAGTCGCAGCTACTCGGGAGGCTGAGGCAGGAGAATGGTGTGAACCCAGGAGGCAGAGCTTGCAGTGAGCCCAGATCACACCACTGCACTCCATCCTGGGCAACACAGCAAGACTCCATCTCAAAAAATTAATAAATAAAATTATTGGTAAATTAATATTAGAAATGTCTTAATAATTGCCAGCATACATCTTTTTGTTTACATTTATTGACCAAGCAATTTCATACTAATCCCTGCCAAATACTATAACGTGTCAAAATTTGACATAGGGGTTACAAAACTATAAAGTCAGCCCAAAACATAATGACCTTTGCTCATGTCATCTTTAATAAATAAAACACTGACATTGATTTAATAAAAATAGCTACATCTTGAATTTAATAAGATTACCATAACTTCTATCTTGTGGCTTTAAGCAGTCTAGTCCACAGGCAGTAAGGTGTGTTTTCAGAAAGGACTGTTATCATCTTCGTTTCAAAGTGAAACTATAAACTAAGTTCCTCCCAGAGTTCAGGAATGAACAAGGACAGCTTGGAGGTTAGAAGCAAGATGGAGTCCGTTAGGTCATATATTTTTCACTGTCTCAGAATTTTGCAATGGCAAGTTTCACAACTTTAAATGATGACTATTGCAGTTTTCATAAATAATCTAGGTAAATAATTAAAATAAAATAGATAAATGTAATGGGATAGATACTTATAGACAAACTTGTCATAATTTAGAATCTAAACATATTAAATAATAGGTATATCATTATTTGGCTATTTTCCAATTAAAATATATTGTAGGAAAACATTCTTTCTATTTAAAAAAATGTATTCTGGCTGGGTGCAGTGGCTCACACCTATAATCCCAACACTTTGGGAGGCCGAGGCAGGTGGATCATGTGAGGTCAGGAGTTCAAGACCAGCCTGGCAAAGATGGTGAAACCCCGTCTCTACTAAAAATACAACAATTAGCCAGGCATGGCGGCAGGTGCCAGTAATCCCAGCTACTTAGGAGGCTGAGGCAGTAGAATCACTTGAAACCAGGAGGCGGAGGTTGCAGTGAGCAGGGATCGTGCCATTGCACTCCATCCTGGGCAACAAGAGCTAAACTTCCCATCTCCAAAAAAAAAAAAAAAAAAAAAAAAAAGGGTCCTTTTAAAAAAGGTGAACAATTTTTATCTGATTTAAAGCTTATTTAAAGGTCATGTGTAAAACAAGGTAAAAGGAACAAGGAAATAAGAGAGATGTAAGGAAAGTTATAAAAATAAAGAGGGATTTTTAGTAATAAAAAAAAGCTTAAAGAGAAATAATTTCTTATGAGAATCTTGTACGGTAAATTTAATCCTAAAATAAAATAATGGGTTGTTTAAAAAAGGGATATTCAGGACAAACCAGAAAGTTCAAGCATGTCATGAATGGTCTGTGTAAATCACAATAAGAGGATTTATAAAAGCAAAAAAAAGTTTATACCATCAAGTTGTCATATTATTATTAAGTTTTGGTTTGCTTAGGGAAAAAACTGAGATTAAAATTTGTTTAAATTAAGGTTATTACATTTGTGTATCTCCCTGTATGCACTTTAAAGTACTTGTGACATTGAGTTACAGGGCTTTGACTCCTGGATCCAAAAAGAACACCAAGTCTTGCTAAATCTTAAATACTGGCAGCAATTAAAGCCTCATCTTCAGGCCTGATAGAAAATGCTAATCAAAACAAACTGCATTCCTGAGACACAGGGCCAAAAATTAAAGCTATTCAACTCCTCAAGGCCCAGGGACTATTGCAGAAGAGGTGGACATGTGAGATTGTAAGGGCTGATTTTGAGAGATAAAATAAGTTCAGTTTCTCTATAAATTAATCATTAATGTCAAAGGCACACTGATGCAAGACCAGCATATGGGCCCCTGTGTCAGATTAACAAGGTTTTCTTGAAGCATTAACCAACTCCTTTTAAAGGTTATAAAGGTTTATGGAAGTTATATCTTATGGTCAAGACAAAAATTTTATAGATTGTTTATAAAATTTTGGAAAAAAATTTAATTGTCTTCATGCAGTATGATCAAGATAAAAATTTTATAGATTGTTTATAAAATTTTGGAAAAAAATTTAATTGTCTTCATGCTATCTTTATTAGGGCTTATTGTTCGAAAAATTAAGTCTCCTGTCTCAAAGAATGAAGGTTTTTGCCTTTTTAATAAAATCTTTGAATTATTACTTTGGTTAAATGAATGACTTATTTTACAATGACCTGGGATCCTATTTTGTAATATCAAGCGTTTTAAACTTTTGATATTTGACAAACTTTCCAAAATTAAATTATAAATTACATCTTTTTCTGACCTAGTAATTCTTTAAGATATTAATAGGTTCCCTAAAGTCCAAAAATGACATATTTGGCTTATTTGGTATAAAAATTATACAGGAAGCATTGTCAAATATGAAATGGTGTTTCGTTTTCTTTGGGCTGTATTTGTATAAATATGTTATTCATATGTGTTCCAAAATTATGGGAAACTCCTATAATACTGATATGACTTAATGTGTGTTATAAGTAATAATTGTAATTGTTATGTTAAAGTATTATGTGCCACAGAAGTGACAAATTTCCTTGTCAATTGTGTCCTTTGACTATGGCTGCCCTAAAACTTTTTGTCATCAACAGACAATTTTTATCTTGTTTTGGTCCTTTTTAGAAGGTGGTTTTATAATCAGCTATAAAACTCTTAACAGGTGCTCTTGAATGCAGGTTTCTGATAACTTTGGAGGTTGTGACATCAGATTTAAGGAAAAACTTTCAGGACTCATGGAGAGCTTAATGTTCATGAATATTAAGCAGAACAGGAATTCACTTCACAGACTAAACTAATAGAAGTCTGAAGTAGTCTTTTTAACTTTTTGCTTAAAGTGTTGCTGATCCTTTGTTTTGTTTTTCAGAGTGAAGAAAACTTTTCTTTTAAGCTATTTACAGCTTTTAACAATTGAGTATGCGCCTATGAACAAAATTTGGAGTCTATTTGTTTCTCTCTACCTGATTTCTACAGAATTTGGAAACTATTTTTGAGTATTCTTAATTTATGACAATACAGTTATTTGCATAAGTGTAATAAGAATCTGTTTTAATTTGTAATAGGACACAATTGGAGAAACTAGTTATTTTACTAAGGCTTTGACTAGAATGGTGTGCTTTCCTTTAAGGAATCAAACTTGACTTATGGAGCCAGTAGGAATCCCTTGGAAAAACTGGCCTCATACCTTTGTCTACAGTTCCTGTACAGGGTTTCTGACCTGTGATAAGTAAACAATGTCACTTTCTGACAGGCCCAGGAGCACCAAGTTTATCTTGGAACCATAAGAGGACAGGAATTCACCCAACTCATAGGTATTTGATGGTACAAATCCATGGCCAGGTTCAGCTTTTAAAAAGTCTTATCTGAGATTCCTTCTATGGAATAAGGTTCCATCAAAGCCAATTTAAAAGCCTATGTAAAAAAAAAAAAAAAAAAAAAAAAAATTATACTTGCTGCACTGTATACAAATAATTAGGCCAAGTATAGTAATGCAAATCAGTCCATAATGATTTGTCTTTAGTAAAAATGGGAAACTGGAGAGAGAAAAATTGTTTCAAAAACTATAGTACATATGTTGCTAGATTCTAATCTTGCCTAATGTTTTTCAATTTTTATTATTTTTTACAGTTTGGACTGAATTCTAATTTTTCTTAGGTACAACTCTTCAAAATAATGTTTCCATTATTTTTCCTTTTTCACAATTTTTCCTAATTTGGAGTCAATAAAAACTAAGCTGTGTTTTTGTAAAGTTGTATGGCCAGGTGCAGCGGCTCTTGCCTATAATTCCAGCACTTTGGGAGGCCGAGGCGTGTGGATCACTTGAGGTCAGGAGTTCATGACCAGCCTGGCCAACGTGGTGAAACCCCATTTCTACTAGAAATACAAAAATTAGTCAGGCGTGATGGCACATGCCTGTAATCTTAGCTACTCAGGAGGCTGAGGCAGGAGAATTGCTTGAACCTGGGAGGCAGAGGTTGCAGTGAGCCAAGATCATGCCACTGCACTCCAGCCCGGATGACAGAGACTCTGTCTCAAAAAAAAAAAAAAAGTCAGAAGCTCCTTACCCATCAGTCCCTCTGCAGAGCAGTCAGTGACCATCATTACGTTTCATGCATGCCCTTCCAGAACATTTTTATCCATATCCTATATCAGGAGCCTTTTTGTTTTTTTTTTTTTTGGACCAAGTCTCACTCTGTCACTCAGGCTGAAGTGCAGTGACACGGTGACCGCTCACTGCAGCCTCAACCTCCCAGGCTCAAGTGATTCTCCCACCTCAGCCTCCCAAGTAGCTAGGACTACAGGCATACCACCACACCCAAGGAGCTTTCTTTTAAAAATCAAATGAGAAATAAACTCCGTAAGTATATAATGTGCTACAATTTACGTTTTCACTTAATTCTGCACCTGTTTCTTTATGGGACATAGTGGTTGAGTACAAGTTCTGGAGAAGACAACCTGTGTTTGAATCAGGCTCTTTCATTTGCTGTATTCATAGGCAAGGAGCTTAACCTCTGTGCCTCAGTTTCCTCTTCCATGAAAGGGAGAAAATAACAGTACCTATCTCGTAAGTTAGGTAAATGAATTAATACATGTAAAGTGCTTGGAAAAATAGTTGGCACATAGCTACTGTCATTTCTCTTCTCCAAAGCTTCCTTGTAATAATTTTCTTGTCTCCAGCTGTGGATCTCCATCTGGGGCCACAGTGGCAGTGATGGCTTCTCCTATGCTGATGGTGGCCAGGCCAACATGATGGTATGGATAGTCAGTGCTGATCAGGGCATTCTGGTCCTAAACTACTAATTCCTTGCCCCTAAACTAACTGCTATGTTGCAAAGCACTGGTATGCTCAAATGGCTCACATTACCTGCATTCCAAGACTTTGAGCTCTACAGCTCTGCTTACCCCAATGTACCCTACAAATATCATTTTTCTTTTCTTTTTTTTTTTTTTGAGACAGTCTTTGCTCTTTTGTCTAGGCTGGAGTGCAGTGGTGCAATCATAGCTCACTGCAGCCTTGAACTCCTGGGCTCACGTGATTCTCCCACTGCAGCCTCCTGAGTAGCTGAAATTACAGGCACACACATCACCAAGCCCAGCTGATTTGTTTTTAATTTTTATGTAGAGATGCGGTCTTGCTATGTACCCAGGCTGGTCTGGAATACCTGTCCTCCAGCAATCCTCTCACCTCAGTCTCCCAGTGTTGGAATTACAGGCATGAGCCACTGTACCCTGCCCAGACATTACCTTAATTACCTTTTTTTTTTTTTAAGACCAAGTTTCGCTCTGTCACCAGGCTGGAGTGCAGTGGCGCGATCTAATTGCCACATTTTATATGATGAAACTCTGCCAAAACCCTGTAAACGGTGTCTCTAAATCTGGTCACTTATCATGTGGGTTTGTGTTACTACAAGGTTAATAAAATGATTGAGGGAAGCATCTGCAGAAGACAGGAGGCAAACACCCTTCCCATTATATCCCAACTGCATTCTTCTGTCGTTTCACTGTGCTTATTTTCCTGTAATCTCTCACTAATCCATCTGTGAATGACTGCTCTCTCCTGTGCAATTTAATAACCCCATAAAACTGGGTTGGGTTTTTTTGTTTTGTTTTTGTGACAGAGTCTCACTCTGTTGCCCGGGCTGGAGTATGATGGTGCCATCTCGGCTCACTGCAACCTCCACCTCCCAGGTTCAAGTGATTCTCCTGCCTCAGCCTCCCGAGTAGCTGGGATTACAGGCGCCCGCCACCATGCCTGGCTAATTTTTGTATTTTTAGTACATAGAGACAGAGTTTCGCCATATTGGCCAGGCTGGCCTCATACTCCTGACCTCAGTGATCTGTCCACCTTGACCTCCCAAAGTGCTAAGGTTACAGGCATGAGCCACTGTGCCTAGCCACTATTGTCTTAATATAACCTCTTTGAAAGTGGGATCATTTGTTTTACGTGGCTAGAGCCGTGGGAAGAAAGCTATGTTACTTCAACATCAGAAGACACAACGGTTAGAAGATAATGGATGAATGTAGTCAGCAGAAATCTCCCAAGCCCTACAAGATAAAAGTATCTCTGATGAGAATTAGGTGACTGATTTCCTCCTACCCAAAGATGTAATTAGAGTTTAAATATGGCAGCTATAATATGAAATGTGGCACACGTTGTTTGTAACAGATGAAAATAAATTTAGAAGGATGGGATTCAAGTTCTGCTGAAAATCTGGAGCAGGACCTTAGGCAAGTCACAAAACAGAAACATAAAGAATAACATCTCATGCGCACTTAACAATGTACAAGGTCCTGCGTTAACTGCTTTGCATGCATAATCTCATTCTGTCCTCACCATGCTACTGTTGGTGGGTACTGTGATGAGGAAATTGAGGCTCAGAGGGGTTAGAACTTGCCTGAGGTGAAGTGACTAAGACCAAAGCAGAATTTGCAGCTGGGTCATCACTGTGGCAGCCACACTCTAACCACTCACCATCTCTGTGATGTCATCTCCTCTTGAGTCTGTTGTCTCAGAAGTAAAGTGGAGGGTGGGCTTCTTTCTTTGGAAGGTGGCTTCTGGTTTTAACATTATAAGACCTCCCAATGGCCACAAGATTGGGTGCCTAAATTCCAGCTGAGACTCACTGTTTAGACCACTGCATTATTTCCTCACCGAGTCCATCAGAACACGGGAGATCCCAGCAGTGGATCCTTAAGTCATTTAATTAAAAAAAAAAAAGAACATGGGAGATATATTCTCACGGCTATCACATTCTCATAGGTACACCTTGTTGTTTCACGAGCTGGGTGTTGATTGCACTCTTATGTTTAGGCAGTGAACCTTTAGAGTGAACAACCATTTGAGGCAGGATGCAAATACCCTTTTGATTAAATTAATGTAACTTTTGCAGGCTGGGCACGGTAGCTCACGTCTGTAATCCAAGCACTTTGGGAGGCCGAGGTGAGCAGATTACTTGAGGCCAGGAGTTCCAGACCAGCCTGGCCAACGTCGTGAAACCCGGTCTCTACTAAAAAGACAAAGAAATAGCCAGGTGCAATGGCGCACACCTGTAGTCCCAGCGCTCAGGAGGCTGAGGCATCAAAATCGCTTGAGCCTGGGAGGTGGAGGTTGCAGTGAGCTGAGACTGTGCCACTGCACTCCAGCCTGGGTGACAGAGCGAGACTCTGTCTCAAAATATATATAACTTTTGCAAAGTGAAATGAATCCACCATAAGAATACCCCCATGCTAATAACTCAGTCATTACTTTTTTTCTGAATTATTAATGAGTTGAACTTTATCAATCACCGTCTTTTGAGTCTGATTAGAGGCTTAAGAGTAGATCAATACTTTCTGCTCATCTGCTATGTGCCAGGGTCTAGTCTAGCATGATTTTAACTTTTCACTGTTAAGTCTGAGCATGGGTTAGGCCCATGCGGCAAATGAAGACACTCACCCTAGGTCACCTGGCTCAGATGTGGACCCAAATCTGACTTAAAACCTGTTTTCTTTCCACGATGTCAGTGGTTCTCCAAGTGTGGTCTATGGACTCCTCCCCTCAAGACCCTTTTAGGAATCTGCAAGGTCAAAGCTACTATGATTATGTTGTCTTTTCACAGCATTGATGTTTGCTCTGATGGTGCAAAACCAATATGGAATGAACCGCTGCACTTCAGCACAAATCTGCTAGCCAGTGGCATCACTGGGCCACGCACTCATAGTAAGGGGCAAAGCCAGCTGTGCTTAATATCCTTGATAGAATAACAATTATTAACATTATTAAGTCTTGACCCTTAGAGACACAGCTTCTTAATACATAAAGCACTTCTGCATTCCATAATACAATGGTTGTCTCAAGGAAAAGCACTTACGCAATTATTTGAATTGTAAGCTGAACTAGCCACATTTTCCATGAAAGCACTATTTTTACTTGAAATAATTACTGACAGAAAACTTGTGGTCATTCAGACTTGGGGACTGGTATACATTTTCTTTTTTGAGATGGAGTCTCGCTCTGTTGCCCAGGCTGGAGTGCAGTGACACGATCTCCACTTGCTGCAGCCTCTACCTCCTGGGTTCAGGCAGTTCTCCCTGTCTCAGCCTCCTGAGTAGGTGGGATCACAGGCACGTGCCACCACGCCCAGCTAATTTTTGCATTTTTTAGTAGAGATGGGGTTTGCTATGTTGGCCAGCCTGGTCTTGAACTCCTCATCTCAGGTGATCCGCCTGCCTTGGCCTCCCAAAGTGCTGGGATTACAGGCGTGAGCCACTGCACCTGGCCCACAGTTTCTTGACAATAAAGCGAGCCACTTAATTCAAGAACAAACAGTATTTGTTGCCAATGAAAAACTGAGCTTTCGAGCAAAAATTAGAATTTTGGAAAACTTGTATCTGCCATCGTGAGCTGACAACTTCCTGATACTTAAGACTTTCTTGATAAGATCACATATTTAGCAATATTAACAAATGCAATTTTAAAATATCACTTAATTAAATGTGTCAACATTTGGAAGATGACAGGTTTCCAGAAACTTCTGCTGGTGCAGTATCGTGACTCCTCATGTCCTTCAGTGAGGTAGGGCCATGCCTTCCCAAAGGAGCCTGCTCACAGCCTGAGGGTAGAGTCTAGGGGCTCTTCCTTGGGTGAATCTATCTCAGCCCCAGGGTAGTAGCTGCTCCTTGTATCTGCTATTCTGTGTTTTTAGAGTTCTCTTTACTTCTTACTAGCCAGTTCCTCATCACTCTGATCCCAGTGAGAATCAGGAATTCTTTATATTAAACTTTTCCTGTTTGGATTACTATGTGGTTTCTCCCTCCTGATTAGACCTACACTGATATAGCAGATCTTGCAAACAAGAGCTGTGAACAGTCAAGTGGGGAGAAAAACAAATCAGTGCATTCATTACAATGAAGGGAAGGGCACAAAGGAGAGGCACATGTTCCTGCCTGTCTTGGTTTGTGAACTGCAAAAGGTTGTCAAGCTGACACTAGGGGATGAAGGCTTACAGAAAAAGTTTGCAACAGCTGCTTTTAAATATAAAGAAGTTGAAAATTAGAACCAAACAGTATCCATGTGTTGAGTAGGCTAGTTCTTTTGTCTGTGAAAAAGAGTTTTTGTGATGTCATCCCTTCAGAACAGTTGAAGGAGCAGAAAGACCCAACAAATCCAGGTTTGGAAGTAGCTAAAAAGTTAACAGGTAATTAAGTTATCACCGCAGTGCCCAACAGGAGGACAGCAAAGAAGAGACCAACTGTATCAGTGATATGGTTGGAGTTGGAGAGCTTAAGCACTTCAAGAAAACAGAAAAATGGTGGCCGAGCACGGTGGCCCATGCCTATAATCTCAGCACTTTGAGAGGCCAAGGTGGGTGGATCACCTGAGGTCAGGAGTTTGAGACCAGCCTGGCCAACACGGTGAAACCCTGTCTCTACTAAAAATACAAAACTTAGCCAGGCGGGGTTGTGTGCACCCGTAGTCCCAGCTACTCGGGAGGCTGAGGCAGGAGAATCGCTGGAACCCAGGAGGCAGAGGTTGCAGTGAGCGAGACTGAGCCATTGCACGTCAGCCTGGGCAACAGAGCAAGACTCCGTCTCAAAAAAAAAAAAGGGAAAAATCACCCAATGGGACACTGGGCTGATGAAGTCAGCGTCAGTCTTTTTATGCAGAGTTAAAGCAGCTTAGAACTTAACATTGCATAGACAATCTGAAGATGAACAAAACTGAGTCATGGGGTCAGAAAGGTAGTAAGTCAGAGGTTCATGCTCCCAAAGATAATGGCAGCACAGTGGGAAATGTGAGGCAGGGGCCTGACTGCTACTTACACTTGAGGCCAGGACACAGCCACTTGAGCGACAGCCCAAAACATCCTGGGGAAAGAGAACACTGCTCTGAAGTTATATTATGCTCTCCCTTGGTTAGTTGGTCTTTGGCAAATAATCATCCTATAATAAAAAGAGCTGGTGTTTGAGTGCTTCCTCTTTTCCTCATCTAGGAGAGTGCTCTGGACCACTAGTCCAGAAACAATGAGGCAGAGATTGAGTCCTTGGCAAGCACTTCTTGCTCAGCATCTTCATTTTCACCTCCCCTTTTCTCTCTCACTCCTGGGTAAATGACATTGTTTAGAGTTTCCAAGTTTGAGTACATGACAATTGTATCCCTGACTTCAAGCAATAAGAAATACATTTACACTTTACAGGGTGATCCAGTACAGACATGGCTCTATGTCATGAAACAAAAGTTTCATAAAGCAGGCTTAGGCTGGGCGTGGTGGCTCACGCCTATAATCCCAGCACTTTGGGAGGCTGAGGTGAGTGGATCACCTGAGGTCAGGAGTTTGAGATCAGCCTGGCCAACATGGTAAAACCCTGTCTCTACTAAAAATACAAAAATCAGCCAGGCGTGGTGGCGGACGCCTGCAATCCCTGCTACTGAAGAGGCTGAGGCAGGAGAATTGCTTGAACCTGGAAGGCGGAGGTTGCAGTGAGCCAAAATAGATCATGCCACCGCACTGCAGCCTGGGCAAAAGAGTGAGACTTGGTCTCCAAAAAAAAAAAAAAGCATCGCTGGATGTGACACACTTTTTGTTTTTCTATTCTATTGTATTTTATTTTTCAAAATGCTGGTCATGGCCCCCTAAATTGACTTCATAATCCTTCTAGGGGACTCTATTCATAGTCTGACAAACACAACAAAGGAAAAAGGTGACTCATAAACTGATTATAATCTGATGAAAACACACCCTGAGGTCAACATTTTCCTTTGGTCAATGTTTACTATCTATCTTAATTTGTTTTCCAACCCTGGAAGGCAAGGGTGCTACAGAGAACCCCAGTGCCAAGATCCCACCATTCACATTACTCTCATCCTTTCGGGAGTAATACTTCTCATTACAAATCAATAAATGCACATTTTGAAACACATTCATGACATACAAAGTAAAACTGGCCAGCATCTCCACTGGTGCAGTGGCTCCCAGATCAGACAAACTCCACTGGACCAAACTCTGCAACATCAGACTCATCAGTCAAAGCAAACCTTCTTGTTACAGAAAATTGTAATCTCTCACATTATTGTAAAATAAGACAATTTGCAATACTCAACATGATGACTCGGTAGAGGTGTTTAGTTCAATATGATTTTATTTAAAAATGTGTACAGCTGAAGGAGGGATCTGATCTTTTGTTAAATGAAACATATTTTCACAGTATATATTTGGCCATTTTAGCTTAGGAAGTTTCTGTTTAAGATCCTCACTCCAGCACACTCAGCCAGGCGCCTGGCAAGATGACACATTTCCTGGTCTGAAGCTCACAGCCAATCCTCTCACCCAAGTGGAACACCAGTTCTCCTCCAGGCGCGCGCACACACACACACACACACACACACACACACACACACACACACACACACATCTTATTTTCACTGCTCTACACAGGGCCCTGAGAATCCTTAATTTTAAAGTTGGGAAAAACATGAAAGGATTCCTTAACTCATTGTCTGTGACACATCCAACTACCTTTCTAACTCTTAACAATTCCAAGTATAAAATACTTGAAATTTACGAGATGCTCCATTTGATGGAACAACTCAAATGCTAAAAAATTAGATCAAGTAACATGCTTTAATATTTTTAAGTGTTACTTAAAACTTATTGAGACAAGATACGCAGCACATTCTTGGTATTATAAACTCCTACCGACGACTGCTACTTGATGGCCAAAAATATTTAAAAGAGAAGAAACCATACTGGTATACAACAATGTCTGCAAGGAATGTCATGTTTTACATTTTGTTAGCTGAAATTAAACCTGACAAAAAAACCCAAAGATCTACAAAACCAACACCCATGTCATTTTAAATGATGAGGTAGATTGTTTCCTATGCAGTAAAGTGAAGATAAAAATCCATACAACTTCCAAATCCTCTTTAAAAAAAAAAAAAAAAGGTTCGGGTTAGAGTCACTTTCACAAATAAGACATTCATAAACTCTAAGGTGGAGAGGTCATACTCAGGCAGGTTCTGTACTTGATGTGTTACTTGGAGATTCAATAATCAGTCTTGGGTCAATCAACTCTCTCCAAAATACAGTGATCTAAGGAAAAAGACAAAATCCCCAGTTTAGGCACTTTATTTTGAGGTCATACAGGTTTTAGTAAGTTAAAATTTTTAGCCAAGTAAATTTTCCATCAGTGTAGAATGATTGAAGAATGGGAATAATTTGGGTTCCAATAAATTGAGTTCAATTAGGGTATAGTAACTCTTTAGGCCAGGCGCTGTGGCTCACGCCTATAATCCCAGCACTTTGGAAGGCTGAGGGGGAGAAACGCTTGAGCCCAGGAGTTCAAGATCAGCCTGGGAAACCTAGTGAGACTCCATCTCTATTTTTTTTTAATTAAAAAAAAAAAAAAAAAAAAAAAGAGGCCAGGCATGGTGGCTCATGCCTATAATCCTAGCACTTTGGAAGGCCAAGGCAGGTGGATCATCTCAAGTCAGGAGTTCAAGACCAACCTGGCCAATATATGTCTCTGCAAAAATACAAAAATTAGCCAGGCATGGTGACGCATGCCTGTAGTCCCAGCTACTCGGGAGGCTGAGGCAGGAGAATTGCTTGAACCCAGGAGGCAGAGGTTGCAGTAAGCGGAGATTGCGCCACTGCACTCCAGCTGGGTGACAGAGTGAAACTCTGTGCTGGGAAAATAAATAAATAAATAACTCATTTACTTAGAATGAAGCTAAATTTTACATTAAATATATTTCATCTTTCTTTGATTAAGAACAGGGGATGAGGGGTTGCAGGAGGGAGTAGCTCCCCCAACCCCTCCATTTGATTTGCCCTGTGGACAGGTGGCTTGGAGACCTTCTGGGAACTAGATGCGGTCCAGATGGGTATCACTAGGATGCTGATGCCCTTTCGCACTGCTCTGTAGTTCTTATCCTAACTTACCTAAAAACAGGAACTATTATAAACATACGTGTGTAGCAAAGACTTGGGACCAACCCAAATGTCCATCAATGATGGACTAGATAAAGAAAATATGGCACATATACACCATGGAATACTATGCAGACATAAAAAAGGATGAGTCACATCCTTTGCAGGGGCATTCTCAGCAAACTAACACAGGAACAGAAAACCAAACACCACATGTTCTCAGTCATAAGTGGGAGTTAAACAATGAGAACACACGAACACAGGGAGGGGAACATCACATACTGGGGCCTGTTGCGGGGGTGGGGACATGGGGAGGGATAGCATTAGAAGAAATACCTAATGTAGATGATGGGTTGATGGGTCGAGCAAACCACCATGGCACATGTATACCTATGTAACAAACCTGCATGTTCTGCATATGTATCCCAGAACTTAAAGTATAACAACAATAAAAAAAGAAAAAAAAAGAAAAACAAAACAAAAAAATACGAACTATTTCACAGCCCACCAAGAGAAAGCAAACGCTAAGGCTTGGTCCTATGAATGAATAATGAGGGACATCTAGTGTCAAAAACGGTAATTACAGGCTTTTTGCTTTTGAGACAGGGTCTCACCTCTACAGTCCAGGCTGGAATGCAGTGGCATTCAGGACTCACTACAGCTTCGACCTCCTGGGCTCAAGTGATCCTCCTGCCTTGCCCCCACCACCCCCAAAGGTGGCTGGGACTACAGGCATGTGTTACCACTCCCGGTTAATTTTTATATTTTTTGTAGAGACGGGGTCTTGCCATGTTGCCCAGGTTGGTCTGAACTCCTGGACTCAAGGGATCAGCCCGCCTCAGCCTCCCAAAGTGCTGTGATTACAGGCATGAACCAGGGTTCCCGGCCTAATTACAGGCTTTCTATTCTACTTCAGGCCTCTGTTTAGGGCATAGAGAGAAAAGCCTCCAAGGTTTAATTTTCCAATGCAGTTTCCAATTTCAACCAAAAAAAAAAAAATACACATATATATATATATATAAAAAAAATAAAGAAGTACAGGAGACCAGGCCAAATCTGCTGATCCTACCACAAACACTAAAAACGTGTTTCTGGAATAAATCCCTAAAAGTGTCATCTACCTTAAAGACAAGGTAAAACATACAGTCTGGCTAAGGTTTCTACAAGTTCACACTTCAGAAAAAATGTTTGCAATATTGAAATTTACAGAATAGTATCTATAACATTTCAAGTATAAACACCTTAACAGAGAGCATTTTCTTAAATCTAACTTCTATTTAATGCCACCATAACCTAATGAGCTAGCCACTGCCAGCAACTCTGGTAGGTCTGGCTGCTTAAAAAGGTATAAACCATATACTTCCTAAAATGGCAATTTAAGGATTTAAAGTCAGAGGACGGGATCATCATTTTATGTCCCTCTTCAAACTGTTGTGCTATTGTAAGTTGGAACTCTCAGGCCAGGCACGGTGGCTCACGCCTGTAATCCCAACACTTTGGGAGGTCTAAGTGGGCAGATCACTTGAGGTCAGCAGTTCGAGACCAGCCTGGCCAACATGGTAAAACCCAGTCTCTACCAAAAATACGAAAATTAGCTGGGCGAGGTGGCAAGTGCCTGTAATTCCAGGCACTCCAGAGGCTGAGGCACGAGAACCACTTGAACCTGGGAGGCGGAGGTTGCAGTGAGCCAAGATCATGCCACTTCACTTCAGCCTGAGCCACACAGTGACACTCTCAAAAAAATAAAAGTTGGAACTGTGGTAACACTTGGGGGACAGTAGTGACTGCAAGGGGACATAATAGAGGGTTCTGGGAGTGGGTGTGATGTTCTATTTCCTGATCTGGGTCTGGTTACATGGGTACGTGCATGTGAAAATTGTTCCAGCCATGTAATTATATGCGCTTCTCTGAATGTATATGCCAATAAAGTTTCTAAATACGCTACCCTTTCCTGCTGGAATCCTTATACAGCTACAATTTTAAACAACTGTACACTCTTAAAGTTTGTTATTTGTGCATCTTGTCACACAGGCTCTATGAGGGCCAAGATGGAGCCCTGATTTGGCACTTAGCACTGGTATTGCCATACCATAGATTCCCTCCAGGGCCTGTAGTGCAATGTCACCTTCCAAACCACAGGTAATCGGTCAAGAGAGAACGTATGGCCAAGCAGCGCAAGAAGAGAAGCACACCTACCTTGCTCTCCTGTGTCACAGCGTACTCCACTACCTCGGTTCCATTTTCATTGTGATAAACCAAATCAAATTTCCCAGGTTCTCTCAAGGCTGAAACAAGAAGATAGGGAGGAAAGAGGGTAAGTTATTTCTCAATAGTTAAAAATGTTCCTCTACAGGGAATTTCTATCATTAAGATACCAGCCACAAACTGTCAATTAATGTGAAGGCTGGGTATGTACAGGAAAGCACGGGGTGCTCAATACAGGGGGATCCTGAGAAAAAGCCTGGACCAGGGGGACTTCTCAGCCATTTATCAGAGAAAACCTTTCCTTCATAAGCTTGATGAACTGTCATTAGTACTACCAGAATTGAATATGGCACCACAATATAATCCCCAAAATTAATTAATTTATGTGTTTCAACAAGGGAAGGTAATATGAAATGCTGCTCTGTCCTTAGAAATCACATATGCTTCCTACTACTTGATAACACAGGCAGTCCCTTTTTTTTTTTTTAAGACAGAGTCTTGCTTTATCGCCCAGGCTGTAGGGTAGTGGTGCAATCTCGGCTCACTACAACCTCTACCTCCTGGGTTCAAGTGATTCTTGTGCCTCAGCCTCCTGAGTAGCTGGGATTACAGGCACGGCATGCACCACTATGCCCAGCTAATTTTCGTATTTTTAGTTGAGACAGGGTTTCACCATGTTGGCCAGGTTGGTCTCAAACTCCTGGCCTCAAGTGATCTGCCCATCTCGGTCTCCCAAAGCGTTGGGATTACAGGCATGAGCCACCGTACCCGGCCTCAGTCCTTGCTTTCTATGGTAGAATGGGATTGGAAAAATGATTGTACAAGCTGAAACCACACAAAACAATCTTAACAATCAATAGGAAAAATTATTACTGTCTTAGGAGTTTTAAAACATTTTGCCAAAACATTAAAAACCTTTACTACATAGGGAAACTAAAAATGAGTAAAGTAAAAACACTGAACTTATGAGTACACTGTAATTACATTAGGAACACTGAGAGCTAACTTTCTCTCTCTCTTTCTAGGCGTTTTATTTCTCTGTAAGAAACTTATCAAGGGAAGTTTGAACAGTGCTTGTGCTCTTGCCCTGTAACTTATGATACAGCGCAAGCACCTTCTCTGTGCTTTGTACAACTGTTGTACTCTTTTCTAAGTTTGAAACTGCTGTCTACATTTTATCCTCTGAACTTCTAATGTCATGAAATAGCTCAAAGAATTTGTTTTTTACTTTGTAAAATCTTTGTTTTTGCTGGTGTCACTTTGGGGACATTTTCATCCTTTTTGCCACGACCACTTTCCTCATTCAAGTCAACAAGTTCACCTCACTGGCAGTGTCAGCATTCCCACAGTGAGCTCTTTCTTCTACAGACTCTCCTTAAACTCAGTTTGGATGGTACTTTCAGCATCACCACTTTTGTTTCTTTGCTGTGCCTTTATCTTTGTGGGCCTATTCCTTACTTCGATTATAAGTGTTGTAAAATGTCATGCAGTTTTATCAATGAGAGACAAGGAGGCACCACAACTGCATGCTCTGCTCTGTATGTGAACTGAATAACAGATGCACAGTGACCAGTCACTGAGACTCTGAAAGCACTGACTTGATGGGTCATGGATCGTGACGTGTATCTGTTATTTACGTTATATAGTTATATGTGGACTAAAGAGCTACTGGCAGTACTTTATGCACTTACTCAGTTAACATACGCAATGTTGCTGCGGGACTGGTATTACTTAACTAAACCATAGTAACTGAAATTTATGTATATCAGAACCACCACATCAAGGACAACTGACATTGCTATTAGAGAACAGATAAATCCATTTCTTTCTTTCTTTTTTGCTTTTGAGACAGGGTCTTGCTCAATCACTCAGGCTAGAGTGCAGTGACACAATCATGACTCACTGCAGCCACGACTTCCTGGGCTCAAGTGATCCTCCCACCTCAGCCTCTCAAGTAGTGAGAACTACAAGCATGCACCATCACACTCAGCTATGTTTTTTTTTTTTTTTAAGAGACAGAGTCTCACTATGCTGCCCAGGCTGGTCTTGAACTCCTGGGCTCAAGTGATCCTCCCACCTTGGCCTCCAAAGTCATTTCTTGATGCCCTAAAGAAGAAAAACTTTAAGTGGACATTATCACTATTAATCACTTGGCAAGCACTGATCAGGCTGTATGTGCAGAATTTGACAGTGGACAAACTTTTCTGTCCACCATTCTTAAAAAAGGGGATTTCTATAAATGAAACCTCATCAGAAGAAGGCTAGGAAACTAGTATAAGTTATATATAAACATTTACTTAATATCATAAAGGAACTTTGTTGAAAAACTCTTTTGACTGATTTCTGTCAAGTGAATCTTTTATTAAATCCCTTATTTAAAAATAAACAGAAGGCGGGTGTGGTGGTTCACGCCTCTAATCCCAGCACTTTGGGAGGCCAAGGTGGGTGGATCACGAGGTCAGGAGATCGAGACCATCCTGGCTAACACGGTGAAACCCTGTCTCTACTAAAACTACAAAAAATTAACCAGGCATGGCAGCAGGCGCCTGTAGTCCCAGCTACTCGGGAGGCTGAAGCAGGAGGATGGTGTGAATCTGGGAGGTGAAGCTTGCAGTGAGCTGAGATCGCGCCACTGCACTCCAGCCTGGGTAACAGAGCAAGACTCCGTCTCTAAAATAAACAAACAAACAAACAGAAAACAGGCTGGGCATGGTGGCTCACATCTATAGTCCCAGCACTTTAGGAGGCCAAGGCGAGTGGATTGTTTGAGGCCAAGAATTCAAGACCAGCCTGGCCAAAATGTCAAAATCCATCTCTACTAAAAATATGAAAACTAGCTGGACATGGTGGTGTGTGCCTGTAGTCCCAACTACTCTGCAGGCTGAGGCACGAGAATTGCTTGGACCTCGGAGGCAGAGGCTGCAGTGAACCAAGATTGCACCACCGCACTCCACCCTGGGCGACAGAGTGAGACTCTGTCAAAAACAAAACAAAACAAAACAAAACACACACACACACACACACACACAGAGAAAACAATTAATTGCTTTAGGATCTGCTAAAGGAAAAGGCATCTCCCCTGTCCTCTGGCCAGGGACCCCCTATAATACACTCCAGGTTAAGCTACATATTATAAAAGCGCTCTTATTCCAGGCATTCAGTTCCAGTAACAGGTGGGTTAATCAGAGAGAAAGCCAGTAACTATTTAAAATGATATGTGAAAGTGTATGTATACACACAGTTTAGACATTTTGTTTTGACTTAATATACGAAAGTATATTCATTTGACAATCTTTTGAAATAGAGCTGAGTAGGTTTTATGAGTTCACTGAATAGAGCTCTTTCTTTTATAAACCATACCATTGTATTGTCTGCAATTTCCACAATTTACAGTTTTGGTGTTTTTTTTATTTTTATTTTTTTGAGACTGAGTCTTGCTCTGTCACCCAGGCTGGAGTGCAGTGGTGCGATCCACCTCCCGGATTCAAGCCATTCTCCTGCCTCAGCCTTTCCAGTAGGTGGGATCACAGGCATGTGCCATGACGCCTGGCTAATTTTTGTATTTTTAATAGAGACAGGGTTTCACCACGTTGGCCAGGATGGTCTCAAACTCTTGACCTCAAGTGATCCATCACTTTCGGCTTCCCAAAGTGCAGGGATTACAGGCGTGAGCCACCATGCCCAGCCTGGGCTTTTTTAAAATAATTCAAGATTGCAAAAATTTGCAAGACAATCTAAGTGCAGAATCTTCCTCAGTTTTTACAAAATTCCTCCCAATCTTTTATAGCTGACCCACCCATCCATAATTTCATAGCATTTATTGAGTCAGCATTCAACTTAGGCTTCCTAGGAATAATTATTTTTATAATCAATTTTCATCAGTTCATACCAACTTTTATGAAATTATATAATTACAGTAATAAGAACTAGCCCAACAGTTTTGGAATATATCCAACGTCTCTTATGAATCCCCAGGGTTACAGTGTGCTGAAAGAAGTGGGGAGCACCAGTTATATAGAGGCCAAGGAAGAGAACATCTCCTGCCTATAAAAGCTATTCATAAACCACTGTAGATAGAAAGAGCCTAAATTTTCAAATTCTTTTCTAAAAGACTCACCAGGTAAGGATGAAAGAATTTCTATATCTACTTGCTGGGTCTCTGGATTGTGGCTTAATATTCTTCCTTCCTTTCAAAAATAAAAGTCCAAGTCAAAATCAACATGTAAAACACTGTGAATATACTAAAAACCACTGAATTGTAGACTTTAAAATGGTTAAAATGTTGAATTTTATGTTATGTGAATTTTATCTCAGTTGAAAAATTTAAAAATAAATCCACATACAGAGAAAATAAAAACAAGTAGACTAATAAACCCTTTATGTGAATATACAGAAACATCTTTACAGGCAAAATAGACACAATTAAATCATAAATGGCAGACACTACCTTAAATAACTCAATGAAAGTAAGATTACACCAGGGAACCAAAAGTGAGTGAATACGGGAAAAGGAGGAAAAATCACACCAGGTGGATATATTCAAGTGACCACTGACCATCACAGCATTCATCAGGAGAGGCTAGATATATCCTAATGGTGCTGCCTCGGTTCCTGATGCTTTTAGAACCCTTCTAAAACAGTGATCACAACCCCTCAGGAGAAACCAGAAGGCACTTTATCACTGGTAAGATCCCAATTCCCCCTCTCCCAGGTCTTCAGGTGTGGGAGCTGATTTTCTAATGCCTCAAGAGGATGCACTGCCCATGCATGTGGGCGATGGGGAGACACATGGTAGCCTCTGGGGGTATATACTGAGAGGCCAAGCAACCAGTTCCTCCTGACTCTATCTAGAATTTCTGAGCACAGTCAACAGTGTTTTTTAGAACCAGACTCAACAGGGAATCAGGAGCTTGGGAGACTACATTTTTGAGTACAGACTTTAACTAATTTAATTTTTGGAGACAAGGTTAATGAAAAAAGCAGATGATCAAGCTGGATAACTGTGTTTGAGGTCAAAGCAAAAAAGTAGGACCAATTTTCATTCTTAAAATGATTGTGAAGGCAATTTCAAAAATCTTCAAAAAATTTTGTCAGCTAAAGTAGGCAAATCACCTTCCAACGTTAATAACTATGATGACTAACACCAATTTAATATGCAATTTTTTTAAAGAGTCTCGTTTTGTCACCCAGGCTGGAGTACAGTGCAATGATCTCAGCTCACTGCAACCTCCACCTACTGGGTTCAAGTGATTCTTGTGCCTCAGTCTCCTGAGTAGCTGGGGCTACAGGTGCATGCCACCACGCCAGGCTAATTTTTGTATTTTTAGTAGAGATGGGGTCTTGCCATGTTAGCCAGGCTGGTCTCGAACTCCTGACCTCAAGTGATTCGCCTACCTTGGCCTCCCAAAGTGCTGGGATTACAGGCGCAAGCCACTGCACCTGGCCGTTAATATGCAATTTTTAAAAATCAGTATCATCTAGAATTACAATTCCCAGAGGTTGTGGGACGTATCAATACAATATTCATTTCCATTTCCTCATATATCACACAATTAAATTAGTTATCTATGGCAGGGTGACAAAACACCCTGGTTTGTTCAAGACAGGTCTGTTCATCTTTCCAGCATAACTATTAATAGCACTCCCCTTCACTCACAAGTATCCTGAATTAGGTGATAAATTACATGATCACCTCATCCACAGGAGATAGTAAGTGCCTAAGAAGATAAAAACAAAACACCAATGACCTAGAACTAACCCACCAGATCCCTTCATTAACTGATTCTTCCAGCCTGCTTTCGAGGAAAGGTTTTTTTTTCCTTTTTTTTTTTCCGAGACAGAGTCTCGCTCTGTCATCCAGGCTGGAGTGCAGTGGCGTGATCTCGGCTCACTGCAAGCTCTGCCTCCTGGGGTCATGCCATTCTCCTGCTCTCAGCCTCCGAAGTAGCTGGGACTACAGGCACCCGCCACCATGCCCCGCTAACTTTTGTGTGTGTGTGTATTTTTAGTACAGACAGGGTGTCACTGTGTTAGCCAGGATGGTCTCGATCTCCTGACCTTGTGATCTGCCCGCCCAGCCTCCCAAAGTGCTGGGATTACAGGCGTGAGCCAACACGCCCAGCCTTGAGGAAAGGTTTTTTTTTTTTTTTTTTGAGACGGAGTCTCGCTCTGTCGCCCAGGCTGGAGTGCAGTGGCCGGATCTCAGCTCACTGTAAGCTCCGCCTCCTGGGTTTACGCCATTCTCCTGCCTCAGCCTCCCGGAGGAAAGGTTTTTATAAAGATTTTAAAAGTCTTCCAAGGCATCAATCCAGATTAAATCAAATTCCCTTGTGTTTTATCTATGTTACTATATTAACATTACTAATTATTACCTTAAAAAATAGTCTTACATTCCATATCGTACATCAAAAAAAGAAAGGATGCACTTTAACAAGATTTTCAACAAATTTTGGTGGGTGAAAAAGAAATATGTAATTCTGTGATCCCACTGAGTTAAGCTTTTATTGAACTATGAAAAACCTCACATGCCAATATAAAGACTCATACAGATATTAAGTAAGTAAATTCCATGGATAATATTTATGAATTACCTGTGGTTAACTGATAATGCAAAAGAAATCATACTAGATCATAATAACCAGAAGTAATTCACAAATATGTAAAATAGATTCCCATGATGAAAATAATCAAATCTTCTTGCTGAGAACTGTTTATTATTTTCTTTCAAAGTTTAGAATCATGAGGGAATGAATACCCAAATAAGTTGGTGTGTCTAAACTAATTAGAAAACAGTAACTAAAAAAATTAAACTGGCTGGGCATGGTGGCTCACACCTGTAATCCCAACACTTTGGGAAGCCAAGATGGGGGGACTGCTTGAGCCCAGGAGTTTGAGACCAACCTGGGCAACATAGAGAGATCCCGTCTTTATTTAAAAATAAAAAATTAATATTTTTTTTAAAAAGTAAAAATTAAGATCATTCTCCTACTCTATTCTTCCCAAATATAAGGCAAATAACACTGGGAGACTTCACAGTGATACTATTAAAAAGTTGACATTTCAATAATGTGTTCATTTTCTACTTTCTGGCATTTTTATTTAGTAAAAAAACAAATCTGTATTATCCATACAAGTAGTATGAAATATGACTTTAGTTTTATTAATATACTGACAACTTACTTTTAAATAAACATCCTTACCTTGTAGTCAGAGACATCAGGAGAGTAACTGGATGTTAGTTCCAAAAGCTAAAAAAGAAGGAAAAAACCCACAAATACATAAGCCCTCTTATCCTCTCACATTCCCACAGCTCCTCCATCATGCCACGCTGGGGTGTCCACCCCCACCAGCCTGGGAGCCCTACCAGGAACCCATGACAACACTGCGGTTCCAGTGGGAAGGGCTTTTACAAACACTTTAAACCTGATTTGTTAAGTAAGTTTATTTGGAAGGGGAATGAACCTTTTTTGCTGTGACCGTTGTTTTGAAATATACCTTAAATGCAATCTTTTCTCCAACTTGAGGGGCAGCTGCTAACAGTGGTAACAGACTATAGTCCTTCTTCTGTGTCTCTACTGGATTCTGAAAAACAGTGTTAGTCATGTGACATCATTACTGGTGAGAAAATGTGAACCCATGACATGAACTCCACACACATTCTAAGGGGAAAGGGAGGAGGTAACTTACAAAAAATAATACTTACCTGGATAATAGTAGATGAATTTGTTACCACGTCATTTAATTGCTGTTGCCTCTGGTTGTCAGTGCTTCTATTTACAACACAGGAAACAGGATGCCCTCGTCCTCGACCTCTCCCCCGCATGCCCCGTCCCCTGGCTCCCTTCCAAGAAAAAAGGTTCTCTCCTCTACCCCATCCTCTTCCTAAACTAGCGGGGAGAGACACACTGGGAGAAGGACCAGGAGCCTGTCCGCCACCGTTTGAGCCAGAACGCCTCCATCCAGCAGCACCTGCACTCTGTGATGATGGCCCCGGGCCTGGACAACCTCTTCCTGCAAAAAGGCCTACTGTCTTTAAGAAACCCGCAGCACACTCCGGGGTGCTCGATGACATCAAGCATTGGTCATCTGACTCTGAACTAGAGTCTGAACTAGAAGATGTTGTTCCAGAGGTCTTGCCCTTGCTGGGGGTAAGGCTAAAGCCAGGTTTTGTAGCCAGTTTGTCTGCAGTTGTATTTTTGGTAGAGGGTTCTTCCTTTGATAACTCAGTTGGTAATTTCTCCGAGGAATTTCTGGCTTCCAAAGTGACTTTGCTGGGCCCATCACTGATAGATTCATCACAAGACTCCTCTGAGGAGGAACTAGGACTCTCTTTTGAGCAAACGCTTACACTACCTTTCCTTTTGGCTTTAACAAGGCTGTTTCTAGCAGAACCTTTTGGAGAACTACATCTCTGATTGGCCCAGTCTTTTACTGCCTGTACTTTAGGAGACTTGGGATTCTTGGTCTTTTTTTTATATTCACATTTCTCCTTTTTCTTTGGTGATTTTCTTTTGGTCTCTTCATTATCATCACCCACTGTGACACAGGTTGCTTTATTTTTTCTCTTGTTTTTTTTGCTGACAGTCTGATCTGTGACAGCTTTTGGTTCCAGATCCAAGACCTTCTCATTATTGTTATTGTTCTCTTGCCTCTTCCAGTGCTTCTTTGAATATTTGTAATCTGGTTCAGTTTCTTCATCCTCCTCTAACTGAAATGCCCGCTTCTTTGCTTTTCTAAGAGATAAATTACTGTCACCATTACTGATGACTACAGAATTCTCAGCAACTCCTCTCTCTTCTAATTTAACTCTGTCAACAGAACAAGAGAGAAAACTAGAGTGAGCAATTTGTAAACACATCTCCAGGACATAGTTATATACTGAGATGACTCTACAAAATGTAATTACCATCAGTCAATGAAAAAATGTCATATCAATTAAAGACAAAAGACTCTTTCTGGCAAAATGGCCCATACAGCATTACTCACAGTCAACTTTCAAATGACTAGTTTTATTGAATAGCTACTGCATCCCAAACATTTTTTATACGTTTTTCTCTAATCTAAACATCAACACGAAGTAGATATTTTTAATTTTACAGATCGCAAAATTACAGCTCAGACAAGTTACTTGCCCCAAATCTAGAGCTGATAAGTAGCAGAAAGGCAATTCAAACTTCAGTTTGTCTAACTTCAAACTCACAATCTTTCTAAGATATGCATGTCACCTACCCTAAAAGGTGATAATGCTGATTATCCATTTTGTTTCAGAATGTGGGCTGCTTTCTTTAACAATATTTTACTCTTGTTTTAATTTAGATGAATACTAAACAATTTATGTTCTCTGGGGTATTGACAGCCATCTGTACAATTCCATGATACTCCATGAAGCTTAATTTTATGTATCAATTTGTCTGGGCTATTGGGTGTCCAGATACCTGGTTAAAATGACACTGGCTCTTTCCACACCACCACAGTGGTGCACATGAATGTCCTGGCTGATGCTCTTAAGAGCATCAACAAAGCTGAAAAGCAAGGTAAATGCCAGGTTCTTATTAGCCCGAGCTCCAAAGTAATTGTCCAGTTTCTTTTTTTTTTTTTTTTTTTTTTTTGAGACAGAGGCCCAACTCTGTCACCCAGGGCAAAGTGCACTGGTGCATTTCTCAGTTCACTACAACCTCTCCCTCCCAGGTTCAAGAGATTCTCATGCCTCAGCCTCCCAAATAGCTGGGATTACAGGTGCTCACCACTATGTCTTGCTAATTTTTGTATTTTTAGTACAGATGGAGTTTTGCCATGGTGGCCGGGCTGATCTTGAACTCCTGGCCTCAAGTGCCCAAGTGATCCACCTGCCTTGGCCTCCCAAAGTGCTGAGATTACAGGCATGAGCCATCGCGCCCAGCCCCATCATCCAGTTTCCAACTATAATGATGAAGCATGGTTACACTGGCAAGTCTGAAATCACTGGTGATCACAGAGCTGGGAAAATTGTTGTGAACCTCATAGGCAGGCTAAACAAGTATGGAGTAATCAGCCCCAGATTTGATGTGCAACTCAAAGATCTAGAAAAATGGCAGAATAATCTGCTCCCATCCCACCAGTTTGGTTTCACTGTACTGACAACCTTGGCTGGCATCACATACCATGAAGAAGCAAGACAAAAACACACAGGAGGAAAAATCCTGAGATTCTTTTTATAAGGATGTAATACATATTTACAAATATATTGCCTCAGTGGGAAAAAAAAAATTATGCTGGGAGTATGTGCAAGGTTGTTTCTGGATGAGATTAACATTTAAATTGCTAGACTGAGTAAAGTACATTGCTGTCTCCAATGTGGGTGGGGCTCATCCAACCTGCTGAAGGCCTGAATAGAACAAAAAGACGGAGTAAGGGAGAATTCGCTTCTCTGCCTGACTCTTCAAGCTGGGACATCGGTCTTCTCCTGCCTTCAAACTCGAACTTGAACTAGAAATATACCACTGGCTCTCCTTGATCTATAGCTTACCAACTAAACTTAGGACTTCTCAGCCTCCACAATCCTATAAGCCAATTCCTTACAATAAATCCCATGTCTGTGAGTGAGTGAGTATTTGTGTGTGTGTGTGTGTGTGTGTGTGTGTGTTTCTTACTGGTTATGTTTCTCTGAATAACCCTACTTCATCCAAAATGCCACTATAGGAAAGCAACTTCATTCCTCTATCAACTGACAACAGTTAATCCTAGAATGTGCAGTCTGATAATGATGGAAGTCTTGAGAGTGTCCTCGATGTTAAGCAAATAGTAAGTACTCAAAAATGCCTGTTGGCCAGGCACGGTGGTTCATGCCTGAAATCCCAAAACTTTGGGAGGCTAAGGTGGGAGGGTCGCTTGAGCCCAGGAGTTTAAAACCAGCCTGGGCCACATAGGGAGACCCTGCCTCTACAAAATACAAGCATTAGGCTGGGCGCGGTGGCTTACGCCTGTAATCCCAGCACTTTGGGAGGCTGAGGCGGGCGGATCACGAGGTCAGGAGTTCGAGACCATCCTGGCTAACACAGTGAAACCCCGTCTCTACTAAAAATACAAAAAAATTAGCCGGGCATGGTGGAGGGCACCTGTAGTCCCAGCTACTCAGGAGGCTGAGACAGGAGAACGGCATGAACCCGGGAGGTGGAGCTTGCAGTGAGCCGAGATCGTGCCACTGCACTCCAGCCTGGGCGACAGAGCAAGGTCGCAAACAAACAAACAAACAATAGGCAGGCATGGTTGGCACATGCCTGTGGTCCCAGCTACCTAGGGGGCTGAGGTGGGAGGATCACTAGGGCCCAGGAGGTCGAGGCTGCAGTGAGCTGTAATTGCACCATTGCTGAAAACACACATTATACTTACAAGGCATTTACATCCAGCTATATATTTCATCAAGTTTTTTTAGTGACCAGGGAAAGACGTAGACAATCATATTTGAAAATAAAGAACAACTGGTGAATGATAGGAGTATATGTTACAAGCATTCTTTAAATTTTTAAGGCATAGTAATCCTGTGGATTTACCTCAATGCGGTAGTTGAAAAAAATCCTCAATTATTTCTCAGAAAACATAACTATACAGATACACAAATCGAGATAAAATAAAATAAGAGTTACTGATATCAGCAGTAGGATAAAGAGAGAAATAAAATGCTAAGTGACTAGGCATTTTAAATTACAAAAACACATTCCCCTCTGTTCCCAGCTGGGGACCTTGGCATCTAATAGCAAGGAAATAATTCTTAATCTAGCAAAAGTCAGTTTGGCATCCTGCGAATCTAAGAACTACCATGGAAAGCCTACAATATCAGATTTTTTTCTTGACATTTCTGATAAATTTGTTTTTACTTGTAGCAATGATCCAAGGTTCAATTCTGAGATGACCAAATAGGACCAAACTTTCTGTCAAATTCTGAAAATGGTTGCAAGACTCTGTTCAGTCACTGTGGTTTATTAAGGGCCTGGAAAACAGCACATGTAACATCCAGTTGATGAGAACCCCTTCCTTTCCTGGGAGCTGGCAACATCCTCACGCCTTCCAAAGCAGCTCTTAGCATCATCTCACCCATTCTTAAGACCATGAATTGGTCAGGCGCAGTGGCTCACGCCTGTAATCCCAGCACTTTGGGAGGCTGAGGCGGGCAGATCACGAGGTCAAGAGATCGAGACCGGCCTGGCCAACATGGTGAAACCTCATCTCTACTGAAAATACAAAAATTAGCTGGGCGTGGTGGCACGCGCCTGTAGTCCCAGCTACTCGGGAGGCTGAGGCAGGAGAATCGCTTGAATCCGGGAGGCGAGGTTGCAGCGAGCCAAGATAGTGCCACTGCACTCCAGCCTGGTGACAGAGAAAGACTTCATCTTAAAAAAAAAAAAAAAAAAGACCATGCCTCTACAGCTATTTGGCTTGAAGGTATGACCTGTGATTGCTGCAGCCCCACTTCCTACTGTTCCCCAAGAGAATAACTTCAGTTTTTAAAATATTAAGATTATAATCAGGGCCGGGCGCGGTGGCTCAAGCCTGTAATCCCAGCACTTTGGGAGGCCGAGACGGGCGGATCACGAGGTCAGGAGATCGAGACCATCCTGGCGAACACGGTGAAACCCCGTCTCTACTAAAAAATACAAAAAACTAGCCGGGCGAGTGGCGGGCGCCTGTAGTCCCAGCTACTCGGGAGGCTGAGGCAGGAGAATGGCGTAAACCCTGGAGGCGGAGCTTGCAGTGAGCTGAGATCCGGCCACTGCACTCCAGCCTGGGCGATAGAGCGAGACTCCGTCTCAAAAAAAAAAAAAAAAAAAAAAAAAAAAAAAAAAAATTATAATAATCAGGTGTCATGGCACATGCCTGTAATCCCAGCTACTCAGGAGGCAGAGGGAAGATCACTTGAACTCAGGAGTTCAAAACTAGCCTGGGCAACACAGTGAGCTCTCATCTGGGAAGAAAAAAAAAAAAGAAAGAAAGAAAATATTAAGATTGAAAGGCAAAATACCATCCAGGGAAAAAGAAATGGTTCTCCTGGGTCTGCTTAGTTACCATCCCTGTCAGGTGCACCTTCCCTGGCAATATTCTCTATTTCTTTACTTGGATCACAAAGAATAGAACTATCCTTTTACAAACAGAAGTGCATGCAGTTGTCCTTTCACAAGTAGAAGTGAATTACCTAGGTCACTAGTGACGAAAGAGAGTTGATTCCAAGAAACTTTAAAAACAGATCCTCACGTGGCCGGGCGTGGTGGCTCACACCTGTAATCCCAGCACTTTGGGAGGCCAAGACGGGAGGATCACGAGGTCAGGAGATCGAGACCATCCTGGCTAACACGGTGAAACCTCGTCTATACTAAAAATACAAAAAATTAGCCGGGTGCGGTGGCGGGCACCTGTAGTCCCAGCTACATGGGAGGCTGAGCCAGGAGAATGGCGTGAACCCGGGAGGCGGAGCTTGCAGTGAGCCAAGATTGCACCACTGCACTTCAGCCTGGGCGACAGAGCAAGACTCTGTCTCAAAAAAAAAAAAAAAAAAAAAAAAAAAAAACACAAAAAAACAGATCCTCACTTTTCTTTTTTCGAGATGGAATTTCACTTTGTCGCTCAGGCTGGAGTGCAGCAGCACAATATGGGCTCACTGCAACCTCCTCCCCTTGCATTCAAGCAATTCTCCTGCCTCAGCCTCCCAAGTAGCTGGGATTACAGGCGCCTGCCACCACACCCTGCTAACTTTTTGTATTTTTAGTAGAGATGGGGTTTTGCCACGTTTATCAGGCTGGTCTTGAACTCCTGACCTCAATTGATTCACCCGCCTCGGCCTCCCAAAGTGTTAGCAATACAGGCGTGAGCCACCGTGCCCAGCCATCCCCACTTTTCATTCTAACTCTCTGCACAGCAAACTGGGTGGTATTATCAAAACATAAATCCACCCTTAAAATCCACAATTTAGCTTCTAGGATTCTGTTATGCAGAAAAACTGACATGCCCATCTGTCAAACCTGATACCCCCTACACATTGCCTGCCTAGGCCAAAGTGAATGCCTGGGTTCAAACGCTATTTCTGCCACTGTAACTTTTTAAAAAATCATTACCTCAGCCTTTCTCATCTATAAAAATGGGGATAATGACAATAATTATAGTACTCAGTGAATTATTATAGAGACAGCATGCCTGACTCAGAACAAGTGATATCCAAATGTTAGCTCTAATTTTTATTAACACAATGAATGTTGTTAGTCCTATGATGGGTAAGTTGGTGAATTTTTAAAAGTTGTACAAGTCTGTACAACTTTTCTGGAAGCTAATTTGACTGTACTTACCAGTTTTTATATGTACCTTCTCTTAGACCAATGAGTGTCTCTTCTAAGAATAAATCCAACTGAATCATTTTCCCAGTACACAAAAATACACAAGAATATTCACAAAAGCACTATGTAGCAAACAGAAAAGAATGATGTACCTTACATACTTTATATACTGAGATAGCCCATGATAGGTGAAAAAGCAAGGTGCAGAACAGTATGTTATGATATTTGTATTTTAAAAGTATAAGTACATATGGTTGCACATGTATAGAAATCTGGCAAGATATGCCCCATACCCCAAACTTAACCAAGGATACTTCTGGAGAGCGAGGTGTGGGAAAAAGTTTATTATAAGAGAAGTAGGAAACTTTTTACCTTGGATTATCCAAGGAGCCACTAACTACAGCAATGTGAAATGAGAACTCATCTCTAATATTTTGTTTTGTTTGAGATGGGGTCTTGCACTGCTGCCAAGTCTGGAGTGCAGTGACACAATCATGGCTCACTGCAGCCTCAACTTCCAAGGCTCAAGTGATCCTCCCACCCCAGCCTCCCAAGTAGCTAGGACTACAGGCATCCATCATTGAGCCCGGCTTTATTTTTGTTTTGTTTTTTTTTGAGGGGGGCGGGGTGGGTAGAACAAGGGTCTCCCTATGTTGCCCAGGCTGGTCTCAAACTCCTGGACTCAAGTGATCCTCCCACCTCAGTCTCCCAAAGTGCTGGTATCACAGGCATAAGCCAACATGCCTGGCCCATCTCTAATATTTAATCAATGTGTTTTTGTTTTGGTTTTTTTGAGATAAGGTCTCACTCTATTGCCCAGGCTGCAGTGCAGTGGCACCATGTCAGCTCACTGAAGCCTTTACTTCCCAGGCTTAAAAGATCCTCCCACCTCAGCCCCCCAAGCAGCTGGGACTACAGGCATGTGCCACCATGCCTGGTTAATTTTGTTGTATTTTTCTGTAGAGATGGGTTTTCACCATGTTGCCCAGGCTAGACTCAAACTCCTGAGCTCAGACAACCTGCCTGCCTCAGCCTCCCAAAGTGCTGGATTATAGGCACGAGCCATGGTGCCCAGCCTTAATTAAGTATTAACTGCCAGAGTTAAAAGGGTCAGAGAAGACAGAATGCACTTTGTTTCCTTACAGAATTGACTCTTCAAAAGGGAGTTCTCAGGCCGGGTGCACGGTTCAGGTCTATAGTCCCAACACTTTGGGAGGCTGAGGCAGGAGGACTGGTTGAGCCCAGGAGTTTGAGACCAGCCTGGGCAACTTAGTGAGCCCTCTCTACTAAAATTAAAAAACTGTACTGGTAGTCCCAGCTACTCGGAAGGCTGAGGCAGGAGGAGCCCTTGAGCTCAGGAGTTCCAGGCTGTATGAGCCAAGGTTGTGCCACTGCACTCCAGCCTGGGCAATGGAGTGAGACCCTGTCTCAAAAAATAAGGGAATCTCTCTGAATCTACTGTAATTCTGAGGGCTGCACGATTAAAAAATAATAATAATTTAAAAAATTAAAAACTGACAGACACAGTCGCTCACCCCTGTAATCCCAGCACTTTGGGAAGCTGAGGAGGGCAAATCACTTGAGGTCACAAGTTCAAGACCAGCCTGGCCAACACGGTGAAACCCCATCTCTACTAAAAATACAAAAAAATTAGCCTGGCACGATGGCGGGTGCCTGTAAGCCCAGCTACTTGGGAGGCTGAGGCAGGAGAATCACTTGAACCCAGGAGGCGGAGGTTGCAGTGAGCCAAGATTGTGCCACTGCACTCCAGCCTGGGCAACAGAGTGAGATTCCATCTCAAGATAGATAAATAAATAAATAAATAAATAAATAAATAAAAACAAAAATAAAAAACCAAATCTGCCAACACCCTGATCTTGGACTTCTAGTCTCCAAAAGAGTAAGAAATAAATTTCCATTTTTTAAGCCACCCAGTCTGTGGTATTTTGTAACAGCAGCCCCAGCAAACTAACGCAGGGGGCTCCAAGGCAATATAAGCACCTCCTCCTCCTCCCAGGAGAGTTAGAGGCCACCTTTAGGAACTCACTATCAGAAACGTGGGGGCAGATGAAGCCAGATTCCTGGGGTTTAAGAGAATGGGCTATGAGGAAACAGCAGTGGAATACAAGTGTGTGGTACATCTAAAGCCTCAAAGGCTGTTTCTCAGGATTCCCACAACCTGGTTCCACTTTTCCTCGTTAGACTTCTAAGTACTGCCAACGATCCCAAAGAATGCTTTGGCTGGTCAGATTCATCTTTTTACCAAGTCCAGCCAGCTTTTGTCTCTACAGCTGTGCTTTGATCATCCAACATTTCCCACCCATTCTTCAAGGTACTGCTCAATTCCCTGACCATTTTGTTCCATGCTGATCTCCCTTTTCTCAACCAGCTTCTGCACTTACCAGTATAACTTGGTCTAACTAGTCAGTCTAATTGCCCGTATCACAGAAGGTAATATACAAAAGCATGAAACTCATTATTGGGGTCCCAGTCCAACGATATTGGGTACTTTGAGAACAGAGACTATGTTTTCTTCTGTAGCTCTGAAGAAAAGTGAATCTGTTAGGAAAAAACAATGATTGCGGGCATAAAACAACAAAAATAAAGATGAATTTTCCAGATTCATCTTTTTCTATAGTCTGCCCATTTGCCACAGAAGCCACTACAGAGGTATTTTTTTGCCACATGCAGCTGTGCATTTGAAGTATTTAGGAAGGATTTGCCTGTCATCGTGTTGTAATTATTACTTATAACAATTTTCATGGTTTTTGTCATTGTTAACTTCATTATGAAGAATGTAATGCCCAGATGATTCATTAAAGTATAATTCTAGTTAGCTAGCACAAGTTATTAACTCATTAGTCAAGGGACAGTGCAGAAAGTAATCTTAATAGGATGGGACACAATCCTTAGAATTGTAATATTTAGGCCGGGCGCAGTGGCTCACGCCTGTAATCCCAGCACTTCGGGAGGCCGAGGCGGGCGGATCACAAGGTCAGGAGATCGAGACCACGGTGAAACCCCGTCTCTACCAAAAATACAAAAAATTAGCCGGGCGCGGTGGCGGGCGCCTGTAGTCCCAGCTACTCAGGAGGCTGAGGCAGGAGAATGGCATGAACCCGGGAGGCGGAGCTTGCAGTGAGCCGAGATCGCGCCACTGCACTCCAGCCTGGGCAACAGAGCGAGACTCCGTCTCAAAAAAAAAAAAAAAAAAAAAAAAAAAAAGAATTGTAATATTTAAATAATCCTTCAATTGCAGAGAGAATAGAGACCTATTTCACAGTCGATAAAAAGGGGGGAAAAACTCTTTGAAATTCGGATTATTTCAAATTGTCATTTGAAACAGTTGAACATTATGCAATAAATCATAACATCCTGATTTGAAGATGCAGTTATTGTTCCAAATTAAATTCCTTGATGTTCTGAAGAAATCTTACAGAATCTGATATGCTCGAGGGTAAGGAATATTCAACAACAAAGGGCAGCAAGAGAAAATAGCCTGGTTCACAACTCTGGAATTAATTCACTGTAGCTGAAGCTTAAAGGGGGTGGGGGGAAGGAAGGCTGGCACAGTGGCTCACGCCTGTAATCCCAGTGCTTTGGGAGGCTGAGAAGAGAGGACAGCTGGAGCCCAGGGATTTGAGATCAGCCTGGGTAACATGGCAAAACCCTGTCTCTACAACAAATACAAAAACTAGCCAGGCGTGGTTGCCTGGCCTGAAGTCCCAACTACTTGGGAGACTGAGGTGGGAGGATTGCCTGTGCCCAGGAGGTCGAGGCTACAGCAAGCTATGACCGCACCACTGCACTCCAGCCTGGGCATGGGAAACCCAGTCTCTTTGTTTAAAAAAGAAAAAAAAAAAAAAAAAAAAAGCCTGAATAAATCGGTCCAAGACATGAATCCAAACTGGTGATACCATCATCTGACTGTGGCAACTCAACCACATTTCAGCAATTCATACTACAATTGCTCCTGGATACTCACCTCATTATCATTTTTTTAACTTCCAAAAGCACATTTAAGATTATTTTGTGGTTCCCAATTTACAGCCCAAAAGGACTCAAGACACTTATTTGAGAAAACCCCAAAATGTCTGGGTGAGACACAAAATGATACGCCACCAGAAGTCTCAGGGGACACCGGGCACAAGAGAACTAAGGCTGGACAACAGCATGTTACAAAGAAAACGCGACGATTCCCCTTTATCAGCTTGTGTCTCCTGCACCTGACCGTGAAGGCCACCAAGGGTAAGGCTGGGTCTCCCGCACATTTGCACCAAGGACACGGAACAGAGTCCCACAGTGCCTAGCTAAGCGTGGATGTGCTAAATCAAGGCTGAAAGAAACCCTGGCCCTGCCCTTAGGCATCAGGGTTTTTCCAAGTTTGATTCTCCTGTCATAGAAGCATCCCGGGGAGGTTGCTGGTTACAATGCAGATTCCGGCCAGGCGCAGAGGCTCACGCCTGTTAATTCCAGCACTTTGGAAAGCCGGGAGGATCACTTAAGGTCAGGAGTTCAAGACCAGCCTGGCCAACATGGTGAACCCTGTCTCTACTAAAAATACAACAACAACAACAAAATTAGCTGGGCATGGTGGTGAACGCCTGTAATCCCAGCTACTCAGGAGGCTGAGGTGGGAGGATCGACTGAATCCGGGAGGTGGAGGTTGTAGTGAGCTGAGATCGCGCCACTGCACTTCAGCCTGGGTAACAGAACGAGACTCAGTCTCAAAAATAAAAATAATAGGGGCAGGGTGGGGTGGCTCACGCCTGTAATCCCAGCACTTTGAGAGGCCAAGGCTGGCGGATCACCTGAGGTCAAGAGCTCGAGACCACCTAGACCACTGTGGTGAAACTCCATCTCTACTAAAAATACAAAAATTAGCTGGGTGTGGTGGCGGACGCCTGTTGTCCCAGCCACTCGGGAGGCTGAGGCAGGAAAACTGCTTGAACCCGGGAGGCGGCGGTTGCAGTAAACCGAGATCACGCCACTGTACTCCAGCCTGGGCGACAAAGCAGGACTCTGTCTCAAATGAATAAATAAATAATAAAATGTGATTCCTGAGCCCCAAAGTTGACTACACCAATCAGTATCTCCCGGGTTAGCGAACGTGCATTTTTACAGCCCCACCCCCTCTAACCCTCGTCCCCTTCCCCATTCCCCATGCCCTCCACAACCAGGTCTAGCGGCCTCAAGCCCGGGCGTGCGCAGGCGCGTCCCCCTCCCACCGCCCACCCGGCCGTCCCGCTCCCTGCGCCGCGCACCTGAGGCAGTCGTTGTCTCTCACCAGGCGCGCGCTCTCGGCGGGGGGCAGGAGCCCCCCCTCCAGGTAGAGGCCTAGGAGGGCCCCAGAACTGAAGCCGAAGCGCTGGCGGATGAGACTAATGAGATCTGTGACGACTCGGCATCTGTTCAAGTCGACCAGAAGCCAGAAGGCCGTACAGTGCGGGGTAGCTGGAGGCGGGTAATCAAATTGAAGCCGTAGCCTAACCGTCTCGGAAGCTGCCATCTTGCTCGGTGCTCAACGGAAGCCGAGAGATACCACGGGGCTACCGAGAGGCGTGCTCGGGCGGCCCGCCCCCCGGAGCCTTTGGCGTGTGCCACCTAGTGGTGGAACCTGACTACTACAGGCTGCGTCTAGGCGCGCACTCGGAGCGTGGTTGATTTTTTTCATTCAAGTTTGTTCACGGCAGGGCTGAGAAAGGGAATAAGGGAAATGCCTTTATTACATTTCTACTGGGCGCTATGTAGGGTCTCCTAATTAAGGCAAGTCTCTGGATAAATAACATTTCTCCTCAGCAGTGGTCTTCTAAGATATTTGCTCATCGACGTAAAAGATTTTTATAAAACAATCGTAACAACACATTTCGCTTACAAAATTTTTCATCATGAGTTGAAAAAGATGTAAGTCCTAGTGTGTTCTCAATGTTGAAATTTTGAAATAAAACTGGTAATCATTCTTCCAAATGTATCCAGTGGAATATAAATACCTTAGCCTTTTAATACCCACAACCAAAGAAAAATGTCCTTGCATTTCTCACCAGATAAGTAAATCAGAATTTACATTATTTCTTATATTTTTTGAACTAGAATTTACATTTCTCCACATAATATATATTAACTCTTTAATTTTCATGACAAAAGTTAGGAATTATGAACTATTATCCTCATTTAGAGGATTTAAAAAAAACAAGGTTCAGAGAGTTTAAGAAGTAACTAGAGGCCAGGAGCAGTGGCTGACGACTGTAATCCCAGCACTCTGAGAGGCCAAGGTGGGCGGATCTCTTGAGACCAGGAGTTTGAGACCACCCTGGCCAAAATGGTGAAACCCCAACTCTACTGAAAATATAAAAATTAGCGGGGTTTGGTGGCATGTGCCTATAATTCCAGGTACTTGGGAGACTGAGGCAGTAGAATCACTTGAACCCAAGAGGTGGAGGTTGCAGTGAGTCAAGATCGTGCCACTGCACTCCAGCCTGGGCAACAAAGCAAGATTCTGTCTTAAAAAAAAAAAAAATGTAACTTCCCCAAGTTCACTAGACTAGTTAAGTTGTAGATATCAGGGAGTCAGTAGATGAAACAAAATGTCTTAATGGAAAGTAGGGTTTTTTGGATTTTTTTTTTTAGAGTCTCACTCTGTCACCCAGGCTGGAGTGCAGTGGTGCAATCTCTGCCTCCCAGGTTCAAGTGACTCCCCACCTCAGCCTCCCTAGTAACTGGAACCACAGGCGTCAGCCACCATGCTCAGTTACTTTTTGTAATTTTTGTAGAGATGGGGTTTTTCCATGGTGGCCAGGCTGGTCTTGAATTCCTGAATTCAAGCAATCTGCCTGCCTTGGCCTCCCAAAGTGGTGGGGTTACAGGCGTGAGCCACCACCTCTGACCAAAAGCAACTTTATTAGAGAATTAAAGGAATAAAAGAATGGCTACTCCATAGACAGAGCAGCAAGCCCGTACTATAAGTATACTCAGTCAAGTATACTTATAGTTACTTCTTGATTGTATGCTAAACAAGGGATGGATTATTCATGAGTTTTCTGTATCCCGATGAAATGGGCAGGGATTTCCCTCAGAACTGTGGGTTCCTCCCCTTTTAGACCATACAGGATAACTTCCGGGCATTTCCAGCCGGACGCGGTGGCTCACCCCTGTAATCCCAGTTTCTTCACATCCTGACTACCATTTGGCATTGTCAGTATTTTTTAGTCATTCTGGTAGATGTGTTGTGGTATCTTGTGGTTTTATTTCTTTGTTTTCAGGCTGGGTCTCATTCTGTCTCGAATGCTGAAGTGCAGTGGCGTGATCACAAGGCTTACTGCAGCCTTCACCTCTGAAGCTCAAATGAACCTCCCACTTCATCCTCCTGAGTTGCTGGGACTACAGGCATGCACTGCCATGCCCTGCTAATTTTTGTAATCTTTGTAGAGACGGAGTTTTGCCACGTTGCCCAGGCTGGTCTCAAACTTTTGGGCTCAAGCTATCCTCCCACAATGTTGGGATTACAGGCATGAGCCACCATGCCCAGCTTCTTGTGGTTTTAATTTGTATTTTCCTAATGGCTAATAATGTTGAACATTTTTTCCTGTGTTTATGTGCTTTCTTCAGTGAAATTCTCTTCAAGTCTTTTACACCTGCTCTAATTGGATTGTTAAATTTTGAGAGTTCTTTATATATCCTAAATAGTAGTACTGAGGCAGAAAAATAGGGTCTGGAGGCAGGGAACACAAGGCCGATTCACACTTCAGCTGTGACAGAAAATATCCTCTCCATTTACAAAGGACATACGAGGAGTAAATGACTTTGTAACTTTACCTCATCCTCTCCATTTACATAGGACATACACCAAGAAACCAGTGGAAACCTCTGGAAGGTATTTAAGCCACCCAAAATTCTGTAACAGGGCCCTTGAGCCCCTGTACTCGGGCCCACTCCCACCCTGTGGAGCATACTATCGTTTTCAATAAATCTCTGCTTTTGTTGCTTCATTCTTTCCTTGCTTTGTTTGTGCGTTTTGTCCACTTCTGTGTTCAAGATGCCAGGAACCTGGACACCCTCCACCAGTAACAGTAATTTGTCAGATATGTGGGTTGCGGATATTTTCTT
Organism: Macaca nemestrina; assembly: GCF_043159975.1. NCBI lineage: Eukaryota > Metazoa > Chordata > Mammalia > Primates > Cercopithecidae > Macaca > Macaca nemestrina. The sequence goes on along the minus strand of NC_092141.1, from coordinate 52,229,494 downwards.
CGACTCTGGAGCTTTTTTTTTTCCTTTCATTCTCTTAATAGGGCCTATCATAGGCCAAAAGTCCAGTCGATCAATTTCTTCTTCATTGCTACCTCTGCCTCCCGGGTTCAAGCGATTCTCGTGCCTCAGCCTCCCGAGTAGCTGGGGACTACAGGCACCTGCCACCACGCCTAGCTAATTTTTGCATTTTTAGTAGAGATAGCGTTTTACCATGTTGGCCAGACTGGTCTTGAACTCCTGACCTCAGGTGATCTGCCCACCTCGGCCTCCCAAAAAGCTGGGATTACAGACGGAAGCTTCTATGCCCAGCCTGTTTGTTTGTTTTTTGCTCTGTTGTCAAGGCTGGAGTGCAGTGGCAAGATCATAGCTCACTGCAGCCCCTACTTTCTGGGCTCAAGCAATCCTCCCAGCTCAGCCTCCCAAAGCAATGGAAACACACATGTGAGCCATAGCCTGAGTTAATTTTTGTATAAGAGTTATATCAAGGTTCATTTTTGTTTGTTTGCTTGCCTCTTAATGTCCAATTGCTCCAGCACCGTTTGTTAATAACACTGTATGTCCTCCATTTTTTAATCTTTTGAATCTTTGTCAGAAATCAGTTGGGCATATTTGTGTACATCTATTTCTGGATTCTCTGTTCTGTTTCATTGATCTATATGTCTATCCCTCCACCAACACCACACAGTCTTTTTTCTTTTCTTTTTCTCTTTTTTTATTGAGACAGAGTCTCATTCTGTCACCCAGGCTGGAGTGTAGTGGCATGATCTTGGCTCACTGCAACCTCTGCCTCCCAGGTTCAAGCAGTTCTCCCTGCTTCAGCCTCCCGAGTAGCTGGGACTATAGGTGTGCACCACCACACCAAGTTAATTTTTGCATTTTTAGTAGATACAGAGTTTCACCATGTTAGCCAGGCTGGTCTGGAACTCCTGACCCCGAGTGATCCACCCACCTGGCCTCCCAAACTGCTAGGATTATGGGATTGAGCCACCACACCTGGCCCTTGTTTTCTTTTAGAGACAGATCACGCCCACACTGCCGTGCAGTGGTGTAATCACAGCTCACTGTAGCCTCAGACTCCTGGGCTCAAGTGACCCTCCCACTTCAGCTTTTCAAGTACGTAGGACTACCATGCCCATTAATTTTTAATTTTTTTGAAAAAGAGACAGTATCTGGCTATGTCTTCCAGACTGATCTCAAACTCCTGGCCTCGAGTGATCTTTGCACTTGGGCCTCCCAAAGTGCTGGAATTACAGGTGTGAAACAGCACACCTGGCCAGTCTTGATTACCATAGTTATTTTTGTAAGCCTCAAAATCAGGTAGATAACTTTCACTCACTTTGTTTATTTATATGTTTATTTTATTTTTTGAGATGGAGACTCACCCTGTTGCCCAGACTGCAGTGCAAAGGTGCGATCTCAGCTCACTGCAACCTCAGCCTCCCTGGTTCAAGCGATTCTCCTGCCTCAGCCTCCCAAGTAGCTGGGATTATACACGCGTCCCACCACGCCCAGCTAATTTTTTGTATCTTTAGTAGAAATGGGGTTTCATAATGTTGGCCAGGCTGGTCTCGAACTCCTGACCTCAGGTGATCCGCCTGTCTCAGCCTCCCAAAGTGCTAGGATTATAGGTGTGAGCCACTGCGCCCAGCCTCACTCTATTTATGTTTTGCCCTAATTGCTTTAGCTATTCTACTTCCTTTTCCTTTTCTTATAAATTTTAAAATAATCTTGTTTGTGTATATCTCCAAAAACTCTTGCTGAGATATTGGTAGAAATTGTGTTACACCTGTATATTAATTTGATATGAATCGACACATTATGTCTCTCCATTTATTCAGATCTCTGATTTCTTTCATCAGCGTTGTGTGATTTTAAGCACACAAACCCCATATATGTATTGTTACATTTATTTGTACATATTTCCTTGTGTGTATGTGTGTAGATTCCTCGGGATTTTTTATTTATATAATATCATATGCAAATGGGGACAGTTTTATTTCTTCCTTTCCATTCCTTCCTGTATGCCTTTTCTTTATTCTTTCCTTATTGCACTGACTACAAGTGCTAGTACTATGTTGAATATGAGTGATAAAAGTAGTGTGAACCCCCAAAATTGAGACAGGTCTCAGTTAATTTAGAAAGTTTATGTTGCCAAGGTTAAGGATGCAAGCCCGTGACACGGCCTCAGGAAGTCCTGATGACATGTGCCCATAGCGGTCAGGATAGAGCTTGGATTATTATTATTATTATTTTTGAGACAGAGGTTTGTTCTGTTGCCCAGGCTGGAGTGCAGTGCCATGATCTTGGGTCACTGCAAACTCTATTTCCCGGGTTCAAACAATTCTCTGCCTCAGCCTCCGGAGTAGCTGGGACTATAGGCACATGCCACCACGCCAGCTAATTTTTGTATTTTTAGTAGAGACAGGCTTTCACCATCTTGGCAAGGCTGGTCTTGAACTCCTGACCTTGTGATCCACCCCCCCGCCCCACCCCGCCAGCCTTCCAAAGTGCTGGGATTACAGGCGTGAGCTACTGCGCCTGGCTTCACACCTTGGATTTTTTACATCTAGGGAGTCATGAGACTTTAAGTAATATATGTAAGAAGTACATTGGTTCTGTCCAGAAAGGCAGGGACAACTAAGCAGGGAGGGGGCTTCCAGGTCACAGGTAGGTGAGAGACAAATGGTTGGATTCTTTTGAGTTTCTGATAAGCCTTTCCAAAGGAGACAATTAGAATATGCATTGATCTCAGTGAGCAGAGGGATGACTTTGAATAGAATGGGAGGCAGATTTGTCCTGAGTAGTTTCCAACTTGAATTTTCTCTTTAGCTTAGTGATTTTGGGGGCCCAAATATTTTCCTTTTACATACCCCCACCTTTTCTTTTTAAAATTCTTTTGGAGAGAGCATTTTAGAAGAAAATGAGTCTCTGGTCTCAGGTTTGGTCTGATCTCTCATGGCTGGGACAGTTTATTCCTAGATGAGTAGGTCCTGAAAGCTCATCTTTAGCAGGTTGTGAAATCTCATGTCCTGTGAAGAGAAAAATAGGGGGAGGAAGGGAGAAAAACAACAGCAAACAAAAGAACAATCCTGGAAAAATTGATATAGACCACATTACTTTGAAGTTCATACATCAGTAGGCAGATATGAAAGTGGCTTATGTTTGTAAATAGATTGCTGTTATTCTGAAGTTTAAGTTGTCTATCTTCAGTTCATAGGGCTTTAAGAAAGCATAGCTTAGTTTTCAGTGACTCCAAATTAGGAAAAAAGGGAAAGAAAGAGGGAAAATATTTTAGAACATTATTCTAATGACTTCTGAACAAGAAAAATTAGAATTCGGTCCAAACTGTAGAAAATAATAAACATTGAAAAACATTACGTAAGACTAGAATGTAACAACAGGTGTACTATAGTTTTGAAACATAATTTTTCTCTCCCCAGTTTCGTATTTTTACTGAAGACAAATTATGGTAGGACTGGTTTGCTTTATTATACTTGGCCTAATTATTTATAAACAGTGTAGCAAGAATAATTATTTTTTACATAGGCTTTTAAATTGGCTTTGATGGAACTTTGTTCCATAGAAGGAATCTCAGATAAGCCTTTTTTTTTTTTTCCATGAGACGGAGTCTTGCTCTGTGGTCCAGCAGGAGTGCAGTGGCATGAACTCAGCTCACTGCAACCTCCACCTCCTGGGTTCAAGCAATTATCCTGTCTCAGCTTCCTGAATAGCTGGGATTATAGGCACACGCCACCATGCCAGCTAATTTTTGTATTTTTAGTACAGATGGGGTTTCACCATGTTGGCCAGACTGGTCTCGAACTCCTGACCTTGTGAACCACCCACCTCGGCCTCGCAAAGTGCTGAGATTGCAGGAATGAGCCACTGTGCCTGGCCCTAAATTGTTAAAAGCTATTGACAACTCAAAAGAAAAATTTTAAGACTCAGAAAAACAACACAAAGGATTAGCACTGTTTAAAGTAAAAGTTGAAAAGATAACTTTAGGCCAGGTGTGCTCTAACAGTGTGGACTGTCAGGTGACTGATAATGTACACTAAGTTATATCAACTATAGGAGCTTCCCATAATTTTGGAACACATACCAATAACATATTTATACAAATACAACACAAAGAAAACCAAACACCATTTCTTATTTGACAATGCTTCTTGTATAATTTTTATACCAAATAAGCCAAAATATGTCATTTTAGACTTATGGAATGGAACATCTTAAAGGATTAATTAGGTCAGAAACAGATATAATTTATAATTGGATTTTGGAAAGTTTGTCAAATATCAAAGGTTTAAAACACTTGATATCACAAAATAGGATCTCAGGTCATTGTAAAATAAGTCATTAATTTAACCAAGCTGATAACTCAAGGATTTTTTTTTAACAAGATGAAAACCTTCATTGTTTGAGAGAGGAGACTTAGTTTTCCAAACAGTAAGCCCTAATAAAGACAGCATGAAGCCAATTAAATTTGATTTTCAAAATTTTATAAACAATCTATAAAATTATTATCTTGACCATAAGATATAACTTCCATAAGCCTTTATAACCTTTATAACCTTTATTGAGGATTCAGTTAATACTTCAGGAAAACCTTGTTAATCTGACACAGGGGCTTATACACTTGTTTGCATCAGTGTGTCTTTGATATTAATGATAACTTATAGAGAAACTGAACTTATTTTATCTCTCAAAATAGGCCCTTGCAATCTCACATGCAATCTCACCTCTTTCACGATTGTCACTGGTACTTGAAAGAGTTAAATAGCTTTAATTTCTAGCCCTTTGTCTCAGGAATGCAATTTATTTTGATTGGCATCTTCTACCAGGCCTGAACATGAGGCATTAATTGCTGTCAGCGTTTAAGATTTAGCAGGACTTGGTGTCCTTTTTTATACCAAGGAGTCAAAGCCCTGTAACTCAATGTCACAAGGTCTTTAAAAGCACATACAGGGAGATAAACGGATGTAATAACCTTAATTAAAAATTTTTTATCTCAATTTTTTTCTAAGCAAACCAAAACTTAATAATAATATGACAACTTGATCATATAAAAGATTATATATACACACACACACACACACACACACACACACATATATATATATATATATATATATATATCTCTTCTTATTGTTTCTTACACCAGCCGTTCATGACATGCTTGGACTTTCTGGTTTACCCTGAACATTCCTCCTTTTTAAACAACCAGTCATTTTATTTTAGGACTGAATTTACCATACAAGATTCTTTCTTATATAAAATTATTTCTCTTTAAGCTTTCTTACAAAAACAAAACAAAACAAAAAACTCCTCTTTTTCTTATAACTTTTTTTTTGTTTTTTTGAGACCTAGTCTCACTCTGTCACCCAGGCTGGAGCACAGTGGCATGATCTCAGCTCACTGCAACCTCCTCCCAGGTTCAAGCAATTCTCCTACCTCAGACTCCGGAGTAGCTGCGATTACAGGCACTTGCCACCACCCCTGGCTAATTTTGTATTTTTAGTAGAGATGGGGTTTCACCATGTTGGCCAGGCTGGTCTCATGATCTGCCCACCTTGCCTCCCAAAGTGCTGGAATTACAGGCATAAGCCATCACGCCCGGCCCACAAAAGGACAATTTTTTTAAGACAGAAAGCAAGCACAGAAACCAAACACATGTTTTGTTTTGTTTTGATTTGTTTTGTTTCTGTTTTTTCCCCGTTTTTTTTTGTTTTTGTTTTTGTTTTGCAACTGCAAGGAATTTTAGTCAATTTAGAGAGGCCTTGTTACCCACAATTTGGAATTCTCACTTGGATTGGACCAAGTCAGGTGGAGTTGGTCAAATCCTGTGGGGGAAAGACTGGAACAAACAACAACAATGACAACAAAAAAAAACCAACAATATGAACACTGAGTGCTCTAATGGTAAGGAGAAACTAAAACCAGCTGGTTGTTAATCTTAACTTTAGCCAAAACAAACCCCAATTCAGTTACTTACCTAGGGATGGGTCTCAGGCTAAAGACTGCTCTCTACCATTCTAGAAGCAGGAAAAAAACCTCACCTTCCCTGTTGCAAGACAGCTCAAACTCCATAAAGGAGTTACCTGACTTCCATTGTCATGAAAACAGGAAAAAACTTGCCTTCCTTGTGTTGGAAGCAAGTAAAACTACAAAAAAAAAAAAAAAGAGTAGTTGTACAGCAAAATATACTTTAGATCTCAACCAAATTTTGGGAGATTAGGGATTCTCTGGAGGGGTGCTCTTAGACCTCAGCAAATTGTCCTATTGGTTTGAGCCATAAAGGTAGCTCATGCTGGTACCAAGCACTGATAGGAGATTTGTCAAAGGTCAGGGCAACTCCACTCAGAATTTTTCTGTGGTTATCAAAATGTGAACCCTGAAAATTTCGAGACAGATCTCAGTTAATCTGGAAAGTTTATTTTGCCCAGGTTAATGATGGGTGCCTGTGACACAGCCTCAGGCAGTCCTGATGACATGAGTCCAAGGTAGTTGGGGCACAGCTTCATTTTATGCATTTAAGGAGACATGAGGCATTAATTAATATATGTAAGAAGTACATTGGTTCTGTACAGAAGGGTGGGGAAAACTTGAAGCAGGGAGGGGGCTTCCAGATCACAGGTAGGCGAAAGACAAATGGTTGCATTCTTTTGAGTTTCTGATAAGCCTTTCCAAAGGAGGCAATCAGAATGTGTATCTATATCGTGAGCAGAGGGGTGACTTTGAATAGAATGGGAGGCAGATTTGCCCTGAGCAGTTCCCAACTTGAATTTTCCCTTTAGCTTAGTGATTTTGGGGGCCCAAAGTATTTTCCTTTCACAGTAGACATTTCTTGCCTTATTCCCAAGCTTAGGGGGAAAGCATTCAGTCTTTCACCATTAAGTATAATGTTAGCTGTAGGTTTTCGCAAATTCTCTTTGTTTGTTTGTTTGTTGTTAGGGTTGGGGTTTCACTATGTTGCCCAGGCTGGTCTCAAACTCTTGGGCTCAAGCCATCCTCCTGCCTCAGCCTCCTAAAGTACTAGTGTGGCAGGCCACGTCTCACTAATGCGGGCCTCCATAACAACTGTTTCAGTACTGATTGAGTGGTTAAGTATTAAAAGCCAGTGCCCTTACACAAAGGCTGGGATATAACAAAAAACCCACCAAGAGTTTTGTGTAGGCCTTTCCTGGGCCTTAAAGCATGACAAAATAATGAAGGAATTCTTAACAGGACCCATTAAGGATTAAACAAGTTTTATCATGGGTCTGAAGAATCTCTCCAGGCCTCCGCAAGCAAGTTTACTGGAGGTCTGAAGGAACTCCCCAAACCTCCATGATTTAGCAGGAGATAAGAGAAGGGTAATCACCCCAGCACCTAGACCCATTTAGATTAAGCAAATTTACTGAGGCTCCAGAGGAAGGTCCTCAGGACTCAGACGTTAATTATAGATTAAAAGTAGTTAATCACTTTTGTCTTTAGATGAATGCACACTTAACATGTAGACATATAGCTTAGAAAGTATATAAGCTCTGGAAAACTTTGAAATTTGGAATTGGTCTGGTGACAATTTCCAGGCCTTCTCCCTGTAATCGGTTGCAGAAATAAAAACTCTCTTTCTCCCCAGTTCATCTGGATCTCGTTATTGGGCCATGAGAAATAGCAGCCTGACCCTCACTCTGGTCTGGGAACAAAATTTGGCAAGCCAGGCAGCAGAGACAGGGATGGTGCTGTGTTCAGCAGTTAGCAGCTTGCAACGAGACAATCTTCAGAAGGATCCCAGCAGCTTCCAGTGAGATTTCCCAGGGACCCTCTTGAAGGCGTTTCATGCACAAAATTGCATGTCCCTTTCACTGCTGGGGAAGAATGGAGATCAGGATTGGATGCACTCAAAGGGTGAGTTAATCGCGAGCCTATTGTTTTCCTATCTGGACTTGTTAAGCCATTTGTCTGGTACTACCAAGGGAAGCAATAGGGCTCATACATATACCCACTTTGAATTTTGGTTGACCAGCTTTTGAATTGGTTTTGAGCCTGTTTTCTACATCAAGTAGAGTTTTATGGATGGAAATGAAAAGAAAAGAATTTTGGGGCTGAACAGTGTGGCCCCTGCTGTAACTGCCCAGTGGGTTCACCTTGCCCACCGCCTAGACCAGAACCAATTTATGAAGACAGGGGAATTGCAATACAGAAAGAGTAATTCATGCAGAGCTGGCTGGGCAGGAGACCGGAGTTTTATTATTAATCAAATCAGTCTCCTGTGCATTCAAGGACCAGAGATTTTAAGGATGATTTGGTGGGTGGAGTGCCAGTGAGTCGGGAGTGCTGATTGGTCAGGTCGAAGATGAAATCATAGGGAATCTAAGCTATCCTCCTGTGCTGAGTCAGTTCCTGGGTGGGGGCCACCAGAATAGATGAGCCAATTTATCAAGCTGGGTGATGCCAGCTGATCCATCCAGCGCAGGGTCTGCAGAATATCTCAAGCACTGACCTTAGGTTTAACTATAGTGATGTTATCCCCAGGATCTATTTGGGAAGGCTCAGAATCTTGCAGCCTCCAGCTTCATTACTCCTAAACCATAATTTCTAACCTTGGGGCTAATTTGTTAGTCCTGCAAGGGCAGTCTAGTCTCCAGGCGAGAAGGGGGTTTGTTTTGGGAAAGTGCTGTTAGTTAGCATTATTAACTAGTTCCCTTAACCATAAACATCTTGTAACCAAGAGTGCCCAACCCCCTGGGAATATAACCCAGCAGATTTGGCTTTTTCTGGCCTTTATTCAAGATGGAGTCACTCTGGTTAGGTTGCCTGACACAAGTGCACAGAAACTGACACGCTCAGAGGGAAGATGATGTGAAGACACGTGAGAAGATAGTCACGTAACGCCAAGGTTTACCACAAGCATCTGCACCAAGAATTCGATGGATGGGCCTTTAGGAGCTCCCAACCAATTTCCATTAGCCTCCCAAACCCCTCTCAGAATAAACATACAATTTTAAAAACAGTTTTGAGGTTCAGTACCCAGTATCTTTCTTCCAGTCCTATTGCCTCCCTTGTAGCCCTATTTTATATATATACATAATTTTTTTTTTTTTTTTTGAGGTGGAGTCTCACTCTGTCGCCCAGGCTGGAGTGCAGTGGCATGATCTCGGCTCACTGCAACATCCACCTCCCCAGTTTAAGCAATTCTCCTGCCTCAGCCTCCCGAATAGCTGGGAATACAGGCACACGCCACCACAACCGGCTAATTTTTTGTATTTTAGTAGAGATGGGTTTTCACCATGTTGCCCAGGCTAGTCTGGAACTCCTGAGCTGAGGCAATCCACCCTCATTGGCCTCCCAAAGTGCTGGGATTACAGGCGTGAGCCACTGCACCCAGCCAAGTCCTATTATAGTTCTTAGCTGCCCCAAGAGGACAGGTTTACATTGTAGAAATGCAATACACTTCAAATTGAACCACAAGCATAACTTTTAAAAAATGTTCTGTAGCTGACAGCCTTTGCATAAATTGTATCAGTGAGAACTTTATGTCAGTGGGAGAGATCTGATCTCACCAACTCTCATCTTGCCTTTAGCCTTCAAGCTGCCTTTGATTATTCCTGGACTTCTGGGCCAAGCTAATTTTGGGAGGCATTTAGGTTATAGGTTAGATGATAATAGCCCTTCCCCAAACGTTACGCTAAATGACCACCAGGCTAAGAAAATAGAGGAGGCTGAATTCTGCTAAGGATTGTCAGCCATTATTCCTGAGGTCACAAAATGTGCAACTTCTCCAATGACTCCTGCAGACACCATCACTATTGTAGAACCTAAGGTTGGCCTTTTGAGATATCTTTTCAGGTTTTTTTGCATGTCTGACACCTGGCTCCACCTGGACCTACCAATTGCTCCTGCAGCCCTACCTGGAAGCAAATCAGCACAAGAAGACAGCTTCAACTCCCTGTGAGTTCATCTCCAACCCAGCCAATCAGCAGCAAGCCCCCATTGCCTAGCCACGCCTGCCCCTGCCCCTAAACTATCTTTGAAAAATCCTAGCCCCCAAATCCTCAGAGACTGATTTGAGTATTTATAAAACTCCAGTCTCCCTTTCAGCCAGCTCTGCATGAATTAAACTGTTTCCCCATTGCAATTCTCCTGCCTTCATAAATTGGCTGATTCTATCTGGGCAGCAGGCAAAAAGAACCTACTGGGGGGTTACATAGCCACTCCTCATCAGAGAAATTTCCACTGGCTCTTCTCCCAGCCTCAGCTCTGTTTGGCTAATCTTTCTCTCTATATAGCCTTCACTTCTTTTCATCTTTCTCTCTTCTTTCCTCTCCTAGGAGCAAAACAGCATTTCTCCTGGGCTGCACAGTTTGGCAATTATCTTTTGTTGCCTTTGCTGCAGCTCCTATGCCATCAGTTCCCAACTCCAACTTCAATGAACCAAGGAGGTATTTTTCTTAAAGACCACTCCAATCCTGAAGATTGGAATTTTGCCATTACCTGTAAAGATAACAATAATCTGGTTTCTACATGTGGCACTCTTAGGCTCAAGTGATCCTCCCACCTCAGCCTTCTGAGTAGCTCGGATAGCAGGCGCGTGTCACCACACCAGCTAATTTTTGTTATTTTTTGTAGAGAGGGGGTCTCAATATGTTGCCCAGCCATTATGGATTTTATGCATTCGGGACCATCCCATGCTTAAAGCATGACAGAACCCTGCGTCATATTTTTCTCTGCCGCAGCTTTCAGCGCAGGGGCACCTCACCGGCAGGGCGGGGTCAGGGCTCTGTCCAGACAATGGCTGCAGAGTAAAAAGCACTTCTATTTATGGCAGGGCAAGGGCGAGGGGAGGGAGAAAGGAGCAGGAAAAGAGAAGTGGCCACATTTTTGTTTTTTGCTTTGTTACATGTACGTTTGAAACAGTATTTAGAAGTAGCCTCTCCTACAGCCCCTGCTGTAGCTTGTCTCCTAGCTCTGTGAGGTGAGTTATTCAGTACCCTTTAACATAAAAATGACCTTCAGACAGACAGACAGACAGACACACACACACACACACACACACACACACACACGGAGGAAAACATATCTGTCATCCACTTTTTCTTCCTTTCCCGTCCCCAGACCCTCGATTCTCTCTTTAAAATGACTGTTGTGAAGGTAATGTAACAACACAAAGTAATGCTAATGACAAATTATCAAAAAAGAAAAAACCGAAATAAAAATCTTTATTAGTGTTTTAAAAATGATGTAAAAGACTATGGGAAAACAAATGCCGACAATAGTTATGTCTAACTTTTTTGTTCACATTTCCAAAACGTTTATAACATAATTTTAAAAGAAAAATAATTTTAAAAATACATATCTGAAAATGAAACCCCGCTGTTTGCAACGACCAGCTGGCTTAATCTGACTTTTCGCAGATGTAGCAGTGTTGGAAAATATCAGTCCTTTTGCTGAGGGAAGGAAGAGATGGGAGGGGTAGAAAGGGCGGTGGTTATTGCCTTTAGTATTTCGATCCGGTCACACAACCTAAATCCAACATCTGCATCAAATGTCTCCTTTCCGAAATACTTTCCCTAAAATGACAGAGAACCTGGCCAGGTGGACAGAACGGCCCCTGCGCATTTGCAGGTGTCCTGGTGGGCTTGCCGGGCAGAGGGCGTGCGGGTCTCAGGAAGTTGACGCGTCCGCCCAGGCCCCGCCCCCGGCCCATTCAGGCCCCGCCCCCGACCCACCGGCCCCGCCCCCGACCCACCCCGCCCGGCCCCGCCCCGTCCGCCTCCCTCACGTGACGGGGCGCCGGGTCCAGCCTGTTGCTGATGCTGCCCTGCGGTACTCGTCATGGAGCTGGCACTGCGGCGCTCTGCAGTCCCAGGGTGGTTGCTGCTGCTGCCGCTGCTGCTGGGCCTGAGCGCAGGTAGGTTCAAGCAAGAGGCGAACCAGCTGCCGTGCTTCTTTTTTCTCCAGGCATGAGAGTTTGTTAGTGGGGTTGTGCTTTTGAAAACGCATCTCTTTTCCTCGGTTCTTACCTTGTGTAATTATATTGCTTTTAAATCTCGCTTTTTTTTTTTTTTTCCCTTAACAAATTCAAAGTGCTTTTTCTATCGTTTTCTGGCTCTGGGTGGTCTGAGTGCTTCCGTTCTCTCCTACGCCTAGATAGAAGCTGTGTGCAGAAATGTATAATTTGGGGAAACTGCTGGTCAATGAGGTTTCCCTGATTCAAAGGCCGCGATTGGCTGCTAAATGAGGATATAAGGTCTTTTTATTTTGAGCTGAAATCTGCGGTCAAAAATACCCTTAAATCCTACCACGAATGGGACATTTCATTGAGATAAGGCCCTTTCTTCTCTTGATCAAAACAAACAAGATAACATCTTCCCCCACAGCGATCTTTTTTGGCAAAAAACAGATTTGTGTTTAATAAAATAGGATGACTTGCAAATTGATTTTCACTCTTCATTCAGCAAAACCTCTCCTAGTCTGAAGCAAGAACTGAGGACTGGAACTGGCCACAAGCTTGCCTTGTGATCTTAGGCAAGTTGTTGAACAGTTTTGTTTTCCCTTTTGTAAAATGGGGATCATCTGGCCCTTTGGCCAGAGTGTCTGGGAGATTTTGTAAAATTAGTTGCTTTGCCAGTTTTACCAGTAGTCACTGCCAGGCAACGGAGAAGTGCCTGGGGTTAGGTCAAAAGGGACCTGTGCCTTATCTGTCATTCTCAAGGGACCCCAGACTTATCTATTATTGTCAAGGACAATATAATCGTGTGTTACTTGTATATAGAACCTTATAGCTAAGTCTGTAATGTTTTAGCCATCTGTTTCGCTCCTCAGGACACTTTCTGGTTTTCTTAATCTCCATTCTTGTTTTGTTTTGAGTCAGGGTCTCACTATGTTGCCCAGGCTGGTCTGGAACTGCCTGACTCAAGTGATCTCTCTCCCTCAGCATCCCAGGTAGCCGGGACTACAGACACAGGCCACCACCCTGGCTCTTTCTTATTTACAAGACGTGGTCTCATTGTCTTCCTCTCTACTCCTGTCTCTTGGCTGTTGGGACCAGTGCTCTTTTACTTACCAATGGGCCTTGAAATTTGAGAAGGGAGGAAGTAGAAGGCAGAAAACTCCAGTCACCGAGGGGATCCCTCCCATCATCTTTTAACATCAGCCTCCCTACTTTTTTTTTCCCAGAGTGGTTTTTGAGGAACAAAAAAAAAGATACTATAACTTGGAAATTGTTACGTTAGCAAAAAGTGACAAAGAAAATGTTTTTAGCCTACTTTTTTCTAATATGTATTTTGTGGATGCTAGAAAAGTTAAGTAAGGAAAATTGGAGTGGGGGATTATAGGATACATATATTTAAACACACATAGATATATATCCTTCAGTTTAAAAAGATCATCTGCATGAGTTAGGAAAATTGCCCTTTTTCGTATTTGTTGTAGCTCTTTGCTGTTTGCCTTTTTATTTTTGATGTACAGAAATTTTGTTGTGTAGAAATATAACAAGTTTCTGTTCTCACCTCCATCGATATTTCTTTTGTACAGTCTCCGGGGTTTGCTTAGATTCTTTCCTCATCCAGCTATCAGAAATATATTTAACTATATTTTTGTATTATTTTTAGTGTTTAAATTTTAAAATTTAAGTACTTGATCCACATGGAACTTATTTTGTTTATAGTATTGAGAGGACCTAAATTTCTCTTTTTTTCTCCACAAAAGGTAATTGTTGCTCCATTACTGTATATTGAATATTCTCCGCTCCACTAATTTGTGATGCTTCTTTACTCGTGTTTTTTGTTTCCTTGGTTGGTTGGTTTTTTGTTTTTTTGAGATAGGGTCTCCCTCTATCGCCTAGGCTGGGGGGTGCACTGGTGTGATCACAGCTCACTGCAACCTCAACCTACTGGGCTCAAGCGATTCTCCTACCTCTGTCTCCTGGGTAGCTGGGACCACAGGCGTGTGCCATGACGCCCAGCTAATTTTTGTAGTTTTTGTAGACATGGGGTGTTGCTATGTTGTTTAGAGTGGTTTCGAACTCCTGTGCGTAAGCTATCAGCCTGTCTTGGCCTTCCAAAGTGTTGGGATTACAGGAGTGAGCCACCAAGACTGGCATCTTATTCATGTATTAAATACGATATAAAAACCAGTGTATTGCATTCTGAGATTTTTACTTTTTTATTCAAAATATAAATCTCTCTTGTTTTTACAGAATTATAAAAGTATTTCCTGTAATCCCAGCACTTTGGGAGGCCTAGGCGGGCAGATCACCTGAGGTCAGGAGTGCGAGACCAGCCTGACCAACATGGAGAAACCCCGTTCCTACTAAAAAAATACAAAATTAGCCAGGCGTGGTGGCACATGCCTGTAATCCCAGCTACTCGGAAGGCTGAGGCAGGAGAATCGCTCGAACCCGGAAGGCAGAGGTTGTGGTGAGCCGAGATTGCGCCATTGCACTCCAGCCTGGGCAATAAGAGCGAGACTCTGTCTCAACAAAAAACAAAAGAAAAAAAAGTGTTTCGTATTTATTGTTAAAAATCCAAACATTACAGAAAGGTGTAGAGAAAAAACTGAAAGCCCCTGGCCTCCTATGCCACTATTAAGTTTGGTTTCTTTTTTCATAGCCGAGATTTTTTTCATTATTCCTGCAATGTATTGGGGTGGATAAATTACCAAACTGTAAAACAAATCATCTCTAGCCTAGCATGGCTGTCTCTGCCAGGCTTGGAATTTACCTGTACATTAGGCACTTTTCTGGAAAGTGAAATTGAGCTTCTGTTTCAGGAGCTGTCATTGACTGGCCCACAGAGGAGGGCAAGGAAGTATGGGATTATGTGACCGTCCGCAAGGATGCCTACATGTTCTGGTGGCTCTATTATGCCACCAACTCCTGCAAGAACTTCTCAGAACTGCCCCTGGTCATGTGGCTTCAGGTAAAGTAGTTTCCCACCCTGGCCTGAGGTCCAGGCCAAGTCTCCCCTATGTGGCTCTTTGCCTACTTTTCGGGCTCATGTCTCAGCAGTGAAGGGCCGGTTTGGTCCAGCAGTGTGGCCTGGGAGTTCGGCGTGCTTCTGAGGCAGGCTGAGGCAATGGTATAGCCAAGGAGGCTATATCAGAGGGCGAGGGGATTCTAGCCTTTTGTCAGAGTCTCTTTATATTTCCAGATGGTTGCAAGAAGGCTCACTGAAAACTCCTGATGATACATTTGATAACATAGTGGAAGAAAGTGTTTTACAGCCGGGCACAGTGGCTCATGCCTGTAATCCTAGCACTTTGGGAGGCTGAGGCAGGTGGATCATATGAGGCCAGGAGTTCGAGACCAGGCTGGCTAACATAGTGAAATCCTGTCTTTACTAAAAATATTTAATACCAAAATTATCCAGGCATGGTAGCACATACCTATAATCCCAGCTACTCAGGTGGTTGAGGCATGAGAATTGCTTGGACTCGAGAGGCGGAGGTAGCAGTGAGCTGAGATCGTGCCACTGTGCTCCAGCCTGGGTGACAGAGCAAGACCCTATCTCAAAAACAAAAAAAAAAAAAAGAAAGTTTTATGGAAGGTTCCAAAGCAAAGACCTGAGGTAGCCTGACCCTGCCTTCCTCTCCCCACAATCCTTTCCTGGACCCTAACTTCTTACCCCAAGAAAAGCTGATCTTTCGAAGGGACTGCTACCAGCCTTCTGTACCTTCATGTGACTGTTGCACCCTCCCCCTTTCCCTCAGTGTGTTTGCATTTTAACCTTGAGCTCTGATTGTAGGATGGAAGGCAGGGAGCTGGTGGAAAGATTTTTAGGGACAGGCAGAGGCTCTTTTCTGGCATTTTTGAAATGTGTCCAGAGATGGCCTACCCCCACCTGGAAGACCCCTCACCAGGGAGGAATTAAGGAACATGGTCTTGCCTCTGGAAAATGTGGGCATGGCCCAGCTGGAGCTCTGGGCCCCTCATCAGTAAATAGGGACCCTGGCGCTCACCTCCATAGGATGCTATTGGGACGTCTTCCAACAATGCTGGTATTTATAAGCAGCCTCCCACCGCCTGGGTTTTGCCTGCCAGGATGGTCAATGCAGACTTTCTGGTGAGATAGGGTGAAAATGAGCAGTTTTCAGGGAGGGGCCTTTCTCTTTTGGAATTATCACTTGTGCCACCTCTGAGGGACAGAGCTGAGGCTCAGCCCCAGGTGCAGATATGATAATGCTGCAGAAGAAGAACCCTTGTGCTTCAGCCCAGGGAGCCCTGCTCACCTCTGGTGGCTGGAGACAAAGGTGCGGCACAGTTGGCAGGGAGAGCCAGGCCGTGGACAAGCTCAGGCCTGCCATCAGAGGCCCTGGGTTTTCAGTGCCTACCTGCCACTTAGAGCCATGGCAAGATACTTCCTTCTCTGGGCCTTGGCTATCTAATCTGGGGGATTTTGGTGGTTTTTCAAACTTTTTGTTCATTAGCAGAACTTTTATTTTTTACCCCCAAATGAAAGCTTACAAAGGGGAGACAAAGCGGACAACAGCAGATGTGCTGAGGCAGGGGCTTCTCCTTTGTCCCAGGGATACTTTCTGAGCTGTTAGGAAAACAGTTTGAAACAAACGCTGAATTTCAGAAGTTGTAAGCTATCCTTTTGGTTGATGGCAGAGTGGGATTGTTAAATTAGTTAACATTTTAAAATGAGGACATTTGCTTCCTCTTTCCAAAAATCACAAGATACAGTAATTTAGGGCCTGAACTCGCTGTCCCCAAAGTTGCGTGTAGGTGGCCCCTTTTCCTAGAGGGTGGGAGCTGCTGGAGGAAGGTGCCCCTCTGCCACCCTCTGATTTGCTCTGCTCCACAGCCTCTGCCGGGCTTCTGGAGGCCATTGGGTTTGCAACATTTAGTTGACCTTTGAGCTGAGAAGCTTTTTTTTTTTTTTTTTTTTTTTGAGACAGAGTCTCCCTCTGTCAGCCAGGCTGGAGTGCAGTGTCAGGATCTCTGCTCACTGCAACCTCCACCTCCTGGGCTCAAGCAGTTCTCCTGCCTCAGCTTTCCAAGTAGCTGGGATTACAGGCGTGTGCCACCACACCCGGCTAATTTTTTTATTTGTAGTTTTAGTAGAGACGGGGTTTCACCATGTTGGCCAGGCTTGTCGCGAACTCCTGACCTCGGGTAATCTGCCCACCTCGGCCTCCCAAAGTGTTGGGATTACAGGCGTGAGCCACTGCACCCGACGAGCTGAGATGCTATTTGAAGTTTACCAGTCAAAGAGAATAAATTGCTCTTCTCCACTTACCCAGAGGCCCAAGAGAGAAGAAAAAAGATTATGCTTACAGAAGAAATAACTAATTTAGATGAAAAGAAGATCTATTTTAGCAGCCTGCTGAGGACATGTGTGCTGACTTCTCTGGGGGGAATCTTTGAGAATCGAAGTCACGTCTTCTGAGTGGGTTAGCAAACTATGTTAGGGATACTTTCAAGTCTTTGAAGCATTTCACTTGGTCCACTGACACATTGACTGTGTCTCAGAGTTTCTGGATAGCCCTAGACCATGCTGGCACCCTATCCCAAAGTTCTGGACAAAAAACGGGTTTTACAACAGGATATATTCATGTAGAACAGAGGCTTCCTCCAGCCAGCATCTCATTGCCTTTTGAGGAGAGGGGGATGAGGAGAGGGAGAGGTCGTCTGCTGTCTCTATGGCTTACCAGAAGCAGAGGAGAACTGAGATTTCTCCCACAAAGACCCAACCCTTAGGATTTCCAGCTTTTCCCCTTTTGCTTTGATCCTACCTCATCCTAATTAAGTCCATGAGGAAAAAGGAACCCAGCTTTCATTAGAGGGTAGATCTCTGGCTTTAATTTATTGCATATTGCATTGTGAATATTTTTCAATGTTGCCACATCGTTTTTCAGAGTTCATGATTCTAAGTGGCAGGGTAGCATTCCATGCTGTAGATGTGCTGTGGGTGCCTAACCTGTTCCCCTACTGGGGGACATTGGAGTTGCACCCTTACTTCTGTTGTTATTTTGAATGGGACTGCGGTTAACATCGTTATCTGCTTTGTGAACTTTTTACTGCTGTGTTAGAAAATCTTAAGATACAAAGGGCATATGATCGGCGGATTTATAGCCTTCCAATTTTATCAGAGTTAGGTTGGTTCAGGTTCAAAACATTAATGTTGTAAAGTCTTTCCCTTTGGGGCCCTCTTGCTGTTGCTAGTTGCCCTTTAGCCCTGACTCTATCTTGTCTTTTTTTTTTTTTTTCCAGATTTCCCTACTACACAAACTGCCCTGGCTTCTGTTTTGCCCAAGCTATTCCCTTTCATCTTTTTTTTTTTTCTTTTTTGAGACAAGGTCTCGCTGTGTCACCCAGGCTGGAGTGCAGTGGTGCAATCTCGGCTCACTGCAGCCTCCACTTATTGGACTCAAGTGATTCTCGTGCCTCAGCCCCCCGAGTAGCTGGGACTACAGGCGCCTGCCACCACACCTGGCTAATTTTCTATTTTTAGTAGAGACAAGGTTTCGTGTGTTGACCAGGCAGGACTCGAACTCCTCTCGAACTCCTGACTTCAAGTGATCTGCCTGCCTTGGCTTCCCAAAGTGCTGGGATTACAGGCATGAGCCACTGCGCCTGGCCCCCGTTTTGTCTTTTCGTATCTCCCTTTCCTACTCATCCTGCTAGTGCACAGAGAGGCCACATCCTTTTATTCTAGGTCCTCAGCCCTTTCCCTTGCCTTAACTGACAGGGCCCTCCTCATAGACTCCCCACTTCAATTGGCCCCTGGATTTGTCCAGAAAAAGCACTGACCATCTTTTCCCCTGACCACCTCCCAAAGGGCCTCCTCTTGTCTCAATTAGAAAGCCCACCCAGGCCGGGCGCTGTGGCTCACACCTGTAATCCCAGCACTTTGGGAGGCCGAGGCGGGCGGATCACGAGGTCAGGAGATGAGACCATCCTGGCTAACATGGTGAAACCCCATCTCTACTAAAAATACAAAAAATTAGCTGGGCATGGTGGCGGGCGTCTGTAGTCCCAGCTACTCGGGAGGCTGAGGCAGGAGAATGACGTGAACCTGGGAGGCGGAGCTTGCAGTGAGCCGAGATCGCGCTGCTGCACTCCAGCCTGGGCGACAGAGCGAGACTCCATCTCAAAAGAAAAAAAAGAAAGCCCACCCAACCTGTCCTATTTGCCTCTTAGATTCTTTCCTCTCTGAAGCCCTCAGAGCCTTTAGAACTGCCCCTAGCACCGAGCTGCGGTTCAGAATCCTGCCTTTCCCACTCCCATGGACGTTCACAGTATCAAACTCTCCCTGCCCTGGAGCTTTTGAATCTGCTGCATTATATCCAGAGAATCTGCTTGATCAAACTGCTCCTAAGTCTGGGTCCTTTATTAATCCACAGGGATTCTGAAGAGTCTCCCATCTCCTGGGGAGGGGGTGATGGAGGAAGAGTCAGAAGGCCCAGTGTCTAGTCCTGGTAGAGCTCCTTCAGGTCAGCAAGGCCTGCGGCAGGCCACGGCTCCAGCTCAGAAAATCAGGAGGCAGCTAGGCATGATGGCTGACACCTGTAATCCCAGCACTTAGGGAGGCTGAGGCGGGAGGATTGCTTGAGCCTAGGAGTTCAAGACCAGCCTGGGTAACATGGTGAAACCTCACCTCTACAAAAAACACAAAAATTAGTTGGGCTGGATGTGTTGGCGTGCGCCTATAGTTCCAGCAACTTGAGGGGGGCTGAGGCGGGAGGATCACTTGAATCCCAGAGGTAGAAGCTGCAGTGAACTGAGATTGCACCACTGCACTCCAGCCTAGGTAACAAAGTTAGACCCTGTCTTAAAAGAAAAGAAAAGAAAAGAAAAAATCAGGAGTCAAGAACATTCCACTGAGGACCTCTTAGCTCAGCTCTGCTCCTTTCAAAGAGAAAAGCCTCAGCAGTTACTAGGGGAGCTTCTCATATGGAAGTCCCTGGTTCACCAGAGAAATTGTGTCTTTTATGCAAATTGACCCAGCCATCACTAACTCATAAACCATCTATAGCAAATGTGGTCATTCATTGTAGAGACTAAGTTTGACTAAAATTTTTGTTTGTTTCTTCTCTCTTCCACAGGGCGGTCCAGGCGGTTCCAGCACTGGATTTGGAAACTTTGAGGAAATTGGGCCCCTTGACAGTGATCTCAAACCCCGGAAAACCACCTGGGTACAGTGAGGACGGTCCTGAGCTAAACCTTACCCCGTGGCCTCTGAGAGGCCCTGCCCAACTCTTGGAGGGGCCACAGATGTAGCAATCCCTCACCATCCCTTTCCTCTTCCTGTGAATACTGAGGCCATGGGCACTTGTCCGCAGGCCTCCTCTCTGGCCCAGCTTCTCCCATTTCTCAGGACAACTTATCTTGCCCCAGTCTGCCTCGCTTTCTCCAAGACAACCCCTCTCTCCAGCTGCCTTCAAAAACTTACTACAGCAGACACCTGGGACCCTGCGTTACCCATGCTGGCCATCTCTGCAGTCTCAGACACCAGGGTTGCACCCTCCAGCCACAGCCCCCAGTCCTTTTCTCTCTCCTCTCCTCCTACTTGTATCTTGACTTCCTCTTTCGATGTCTCTCTTGCTCTCCTGCTCACACCTCCCCCTCATTCTTAGCATCTCTTCCTTCCCTCACCGGTCTGTGGTCAACTCCCGTATCCTTCTCCCTTTACAGCCTTGGGTCACTCCCACTGTCCACCTGCTTAGCCCTGACGCCCCAGGCTGCCCATGATCAGAACTGGGCACCCGCCCTAGGGCTGCTACACAGCGTGGGCCTTACTCAGGGCTTGTGGCTATTCCTCTCTCTGTGCTCCGGCTCTCCCAGCTGCACCTATTGCTATGAATGTTTTCCACTTTCCTCAGTGCTCCTCCTCCAGCCTCCCTCTCACATTGGGAGCTAAGCTTTCTGGTCTGTCTTTCTTTTTTTTTTGAGATGGAGTCTCCCTCTGTCGCCAAGGCTGGAGTGCAGGGATGCAATCTCGGCTCATTGCAACCTCTGCTTCCCAGGTTCAAGCGATTCTGCTGCCTCAGCCTCCCAAGTAGCTGGGACTACAGGCGTGTGCCACCACACCCGGTTAATTTTTGTATTTTTAGTAGAGACGGGGTTTCACCATGTTGGTCAGCTGGTCTCGAACTCTTGACCTCGTGATCTGCCCGCCTTGGCCTCCCAAAGTGCTGGGATGACAGGCGTGAGCCACCGCACCCGGCCACTTTCTTGTCTGTCTTAAGGGTTTCCTACTCTTGCCTCACGGTCTTTGTACATGCTGTCCTCCTGGCCTGGGCCTTTCCTGTACTTGGTTCCAACAGAAATCTCACTTCCAGGAGTGGTTGTAGAGTCATCCCCTACCTTCACCCCCCATCCCAACTTGTCTCCAAGCCTTCTGGAACTAAAAGGGCCATATGAGTGAGGACCGTGGTCCCAGTCCTGGTGCTGCCACTGCCTGTCCAATTTTGTGACCTTAGACACATTCTGGGCTCTTTCTGGGCTTTAATTTCCTCATCAGCAAGGGACATGACTGGACTGTGTCATTATTCAGGATCTTTTTTATGTAAATTTTATAACTCTCAACCTCTTTGGAAAAGGTATTAGAATAAATTCTGTTCTTGCAGTGTACAGAGAAGCCAGGCCAATGTGGAAATTGGATGCATTTCCAAGAAAACTGATGTGTGTCCAGACTTTGAGTGTCCTCTGGCTTCTTCGAGTTAGTGCATAGACTGTCTCTGCATGCCTCTTTCTGCACTAGTTTGTTACATTTAGTACATTGTATTGTGTGAAAAGCAACAGCCCAGATTATTTGATTCCTGTGTGTGTTAATCTTTCCTTCTTGCCTCTCCCTTTTTTTGGGGGGAGTTGGAGGGGGGGGCTTTCTTTGTTTTGTTTTGTTGTTTTGTTTTGTTTTTTTCCTATGTTCCTGTCCCTTATTTTTAAAAATCTCTTTTGGCAACAGGGATATCATCGCCACACTGTTATCCTCACTATGTGGGTTTTGCTGAGCTAGTAGAAAATGATCCAAAGATAATTGGTGACCAAACAACTGATTGCAACATTTCATTTTCCTCTGTGGCACATAGCTCCAGGCCGCCAGTCTCCTATTTGTGGATAATCCTGTGGGCACTGGGTTCAGTTACGTGAATGGTAGTGGTGCCTATGCCAAGGACCTAGCTACGGTGGCCTCAGACATGATGGTTCTCCTGAAGACCTTCTTCGATTGCCACAAAGAATTCCAGGTAAGCAAAGACTCAGGAATAGCTAAGTAAAGGGTTGGCAATAGCAACTCTACATCCATCAGCATAAACCTGAACTGCCTCCAGAGTTTAATGCCTAGCTGATTTCTGAGAAAACCTTTTTATTTCCAAGATTGGGTTGTGGATTTTTGTTTCTGTCATCTTTAAAGTTGATATTTAACTTGAAAGAATGACCCTGGAATGGGCATTCTAGTCAGATGCAATAATCAGATCGGAGTGATGGGGGAGGAAGACAAAGCAGATTTGTTTTTTCTGGCCATTACATGCAGTAGAAATTTGAAATTAATTTACGTGACTCAAAAAGCAATCACGGTTGTTAATTCTGTATAAATTCCTTTTCTTACTAGACAGTTCCATTCTACATTTTCTCAGAGTCCTATGGAGGAAAAATGGCAGCTGGCATTGGTCTAGAGCTTTATAAGGTAATGGAAAATAACTTTGTTATTATGGTTTTGGACAGAAAATCTTGTTACTTTTATATACACACGTGATATTAAATACACTTTGAATAGGGCCATGTACATGCAGAGTAAGATTAAATCTGTAGTAATAATCATGAAAAGTTTTTAAAAGAAAAGTGAAGATTGCCCTACTAGATCTGGAACAAGATATAAAGCTTGAGTGAGTAAAAGAATGTGGTACTGACATAGCAACAGACAAATAGATTAATTGCAACAGGATACAGAATCCAGAAACACGCACATATATATGTATGTATATCATGTATTTGTATTATATGTATATGATCATATATAAATATAAGATAACTCTTCAAATCATTGAAGCATGGATAGAATGTCAATAAATGTTATGGAGACAAATGTCTATCACTTTGGAAAATAGAAAACTTGTATTCTTGCCTTGTATAAAATATTAATTCTGGATAGATTAAAATCTAAACTTAAAAATAAAAATTGGGACAGAATGCAGTGACCCATGCCTATGATCCCAGCACTTTGGGAAGACCAGGCAGGAGAACCGCTTGTGACCAGGAGTTCCAGACCAGCCTGGGCAACGTAGCGAGATCCTGTTTCTAAAAAAAAAAAAAAAAAATCAACCGGGCACAGTGGCTCCTGGCTGTAATCGCAGCTACTTGGGAGGATGAGGTGGGAGGATCGCTTGAGTTCAAGAATTTGAAGCTGCAGTGAGCTGTGATCATGGTACTGCACTCCAGCCTGGGTGACAGAACAAGACCATGTCTCAGGAAAAAAAAAAACACACACAAAAAACAACAACGTCCTAGTAGAAAAATGGGCAAAGCCAAATGTGGACAAGCAATTTATAAAAGAAATATAACAGCCTTTAGACATATGAAAAATCTTCAACTTTTATTAGTAAGCCAAGTCCATGAGATTTGTAAATATTTAAAAGACTGATAACACCCAGTTTTGGTAAGAAGTCAGGGAAATAAGCTTTCTTGTGCACTTTTGATGGGAATACAAATTAATTTAAACTTAAAAGGACAATTTGACAATGTCTGTCAGTTTTTTAAATGTATGTGTCATTTGACCCAATAATTTTATCCTATGGGAATACTTATACATATGTGTATGTCAGTGAATGTTTATTATGCCATTGTTTATAATGTTCATAAACTGAAAACAGCTGGTTGGCTGTCAGTAAAGGATTGCTTAAATAAAGTAGGTACATCTTTCCAAGATGAAATGCTTTGCAGCCAGTGTAAAGAATGGATCCAGGCGGGTGCGGTGGCTCATGCCTATAATCCTGCTCATGCCTGTAATCCCAGCACTTTGGGAGGTCAAGGTGGGTGGATTGCTCGAGGTCAGGAGTTGGAGACCAGCCAAGCCAACATGATGAAACCCCGTCTCTACTAAAAATACAAAAATTACCTGGGCATGGTAGTGCATGCCTGTAATCCCAGCTACTAGGGAGGCTGAGGCAGGAGAACTGCTTGAACCCAGGGGGCAGAGGTTGCAAATGAGCTGAGCTGAGATTGCACCACTGCACTCTAGTCTGGGTGACAGAGCGAGACTCTTTCTCAAAAAAAAAAAAAAAAAGGTTGGATCTCAGCACTTTGGGAGGCTGAGGTGGGAGGATTGCCTGAGATCAGGAGTTAGAGACCAGCCTGGACAACAGAGTGAGACCCCTGTCTCTACAAGAAAGAAAAAAGAAAGAATACAGAGAGCTATATGTACTGAGTATGGAAAGTTGTCCTTTGGGTATTTAATTGTGGAACAATGTGAGATAAACTTGTTTGTAAGTCAAAAACACTTCCATATGTGGAGATAGATTTGCACGCTGTGATGGCAAACAAAAGGGTAAAAGGATACATGACACACTTAACTGCAGTCAGTTGGTGAGTGTGAGGGCACAAATGAGGAAAAGTAAAAGACTTTCACATTTTCTTCTATCTCCTATGTTTGAATATCAGTGAGCTTAAATAAGCGATTTTTTTAAGATTTACTAATTTAAAAAAACTTATAGAAGTGGCATATGTACTTTATAGAATATTAGAAACTACAGCAAGCATAAATTAAAAATGAAAACTTCACCATCCCACTTGATGGAGATCACTATAGTTAGCACCTGTGCTAACTATATAGGTAATAGGTTTCTAAATATTCTTGTGCACATTTATATAGAATTGTTTAGCTGAATGAGATCATATTATACATACTGGTTTCAGCCTGCTTTCTTCAATCAGTAGTTCTCAACTTTCTATTTCTGTAAATTTTCATCTCAAATATTCAGACTTTTTTTTTTTTTTTTTTTTTTTTTTTTTTTTTTTGAGACAGGATCTTGCTCTATTAGCCAGGCTGGAGGCTGGAGTACAGTGGCGTGATGATAGCTTACTATAGCCTCTGCCTCCTGGGCTCAAGCAATCCTCCTGCCTCAGCCTTCTGAGTAACTGGGACTAAATGCGAGCATCACCGTGCCTGGCTAATTTTTGTATTTTTTGTAGAGATGGGGTTTTGCCATGTTGCCCAGGCTAGCCTCGACCTCCTGGGGTCAAGTGATCCTCTGACCTCAGCATCCTGAGTATCTGGGACTATAAGGCGCATGCCACCATGCCCTGCTAATTTTTTAACTTTTTGTAGAGATGGGGTCTCACTACATTGCCTAGGTTGGTCTTGAACTCCTAGGCTCAAGCGATCCTCCTGCCTCAGCTTCCCAAACTGTTGGGATTACTGTGTGAGCCACTGCACCTGGCCTGAGGGCGTTTCTTGTTTCATCTTTCAGGCTGTTCAGCAAGGGACCATCAAGTGCAACTTTTCCGGGGTTGCCTTGGGCGATTCCTGGATCTCCCCTGTTGGTAAGTCTGACATTTTCAGGCATTTCTTCACTCCCCTTTGCCCATGCTTTCCTGGGACTTTGGGCTGTGTTGTCCAGATCAAAGAGCTAAGCAGCAGAACGTTCTGGGCCCTTAGAGAAAGTGTTTGCTGCATCCAAGAAATATAGGGACAGAGCACCTACCATGGACCACTAAGGGCTGAACTGAGTTTTCTTTAATTATCACAACAAAAGGATCAAATTTTACATTTGGAGGCATTCTGAAGACTCAGAGAGGTCATGAAATATGCTCTCTGCAACATAGGATGAGTGGCCTAGTCAGGATTCAAATCCGGGTCTGTGCGGCTCAGTACAAAGGCAAATCTGTTTTGTCATCCGCCCCCTCTACTTCCCTGATGCTGACATAAGCATTTGGTGTGAAATTTCCATCTGTTATGCTTATTGATGGCAAGACAAGGTTATCGTCTGGTCTTGCAACTCAGAGGTGTGCAGTTTCGTAATTGAGCATCCGTGTTGCGAGCATAAATAAGAGTTGTTTATGTTGCAGACACCCAGGGTGTGGTTCCAGACATCTGAAACAATCATCCTGGTGGCATTCACTCTAACACAGGATTTCTCAGCACTATTGACATTGTGGGTCATATAGTTCTTTTTGTGGGAGGCTGTCCTGTGCATTGTAGGATACTACCAGCAGCATCCTTGGCCTCTACTCAAGAGATGCTAGTAGACCCACTCCAGTGTGACAACCAGAAATGTCTCCCTGGGGAACAAAACCATCCCTGATTGAGAACCATTGTTCTAACCTAACCAAACGTGATTTTCCCCAGGCAAAACCAAACTCCGGAGTTAGAAATCAGAAGAGAGGCTGCCTAGGGGCAAGGGCGGGAAATAAGCATGAAAGGGACATGAAGGAACTATATCTTGATTGCAGGGGGTGGTTACACGGGCATATGCATTCATCAAAACTCTTCCGAAGGTACACTTGTGATTTGTGATTATGGCTCAGTTTTTTAAAAATAATCATTTATAAAAGGTAATATTTCCCCCTAAAAGGTAGGGATTCGCTTGTTACAGAGCCATGTTCCCAGTAACCATTACAACTTGGAACGGTTATTTCTTGCCCTTATGTTTGCCATCTGCAGGGTAGGACTGAAGTAGCATAAAACTGAGTCAGCATGAAGACGAGGGCTGCTATTTGTTTATCTGTTTTTCCTTCCTGGGTGGATCTCATAGGACATCATAAAACTGCAAAAGCCTAGGTCAGCAGCATGAGAGTTTCTTGTCAGATACTGCTCTTTTGTTCAAGTTGATGACAAGACAAAGTCTCCATCGGGTCTTGGCAACCGAGAGGTGTGCTGTTTCATAACTGAGCATCCTCATTGGGAACACAGATGAGAGTTGTTTATGACTCAAAATTACGATGCTGGCCCTCTCACTTCCTCATGGGGTCTTCTCAGTTTCACGATAGCACTAAGTACTTTGCATGTGCTAACTTCATGTAATCCTTACAACAATTCCATGGGATGGATGCTATTGTTATCCTAATTTTGTAAATATGAAACTGAGACTCAAGAGAGGTTAAGCAACTTTCTTAGAGTCACCCAGCTGAATGGTAAAACTGGGATTCAAATCCAGGCAGCAGGTACTGGAATCCAAGCAACCTAACCACCTTGCTACACGGTCTCTCCAAGATCAGTAAGCTTTGCTTCCTGGCTTTGCAAGTGTTTTTCCTCCTGTTTGGAATCTACCTTTTCCTCCTTGCCGTGACCCACTTTACCTTATGAATCTGTTTGTCTGGATTGTAATCCATCCTTCCAGATCCACTTTAAGTATTGCCCCTCTATACCAGAAACATTGGTTTTTGAGGAAGAAGTATTGTTAATTTCCATGAACAATTGTTAATTGCTTGCTAAGTAGTAGATACTGTTCTAGGTGCTAGGCAAAGACACATAGATATGCTCCTGATCTTCAAGAAGGTCTTGATCTGCACTGTCACTAAGCCCGTGTGACCATGTCAGTATGGTAACCACTTGCCACATGTGACTAGATAAATTTAATTATAATTTTTAAATACAATTTCAGTTTTTCAGTGGCACTCTCCACACCCAAGTGCTCCATAGACACATGTGGCTATTGGCTAGCATTTTGGACTGCACGGATATGGAACACTTCCATTACTGCAGAAAGTTCTATTGAACAACGCAGGCCTACTTCAAAGGTTGGTAAACAAGGGCCCATGAGTCAAGTCTGCCCTGCCGCCTGCTCTGGTAAATACGTTTTTTTTTTGGTTTTTTGTTTGTTTGTTTGTTTGTTTGTTTTGAGACAGAGTTTTGCTCTTGTTGCCCAGGCTGGAGTGCAATGGTGCGATCTCGGCTCACTGCAACCTCCGCCTCCCAGGTTTAAGCGATTCTCCTGTCTCAGACTCCTGAGTAGCTGGGATTACAGGTTCCCGCCGCTACACCTGGCTAATGTTTTCGGTATTTTTAGTAGAGATGGGGTTTCACCATGTTGGCCAGGCTGGTCTCCAACTCCTGACCTCAGGTGATCTGCCCGCCTTGGCCTCCCGAAGTGCTGGGATCACAGGCGTGAGCCACCGCACCCGGCCGGTAAAAGTTCATTTACTGTCTGTGGCTGTTTGGAGACTGTAAGAACACAGTTGAGTAGTTGCAACCGAGATAGGCTGGCCTACAGGGCCAAAATTATTTACTATCTGCCCTTTTACAGAAAGGTTACCAATCTCTGGCCCAGATCAAACAGGAAGTGGGATGCATTGGAGAACTGCAACCAAACCTGTTTCAAGAAACTAAGGCACAAGTTTGAAGGTTAAGCCCAGGAGGTGATTAACAGCTAGGCCACGGAAGTCCTGGTGTGCCTGCATTTCTCACAGTGTACTCTAAAAGAATACCAGTCCAGGCCAGGCGTGGTGGTTCACACCTGTAATCCCAGCACTTTTGGGAGACCAAAGCGGGCGGATTGCTTGAACCCAAAAGTTCGGGACCAGACTGGGCAACATGGACTTAGTTCCTGCAGAACTAAGACTACTTGAAACCTACTTTGAGACACTTTGCCTTAAGGAGCCATTGAATACTTTTAAGCTAAGGAGAGACATACTCAAATGTGCTTTGTAAGTTGAGGTCCTTGATTCTTTGTTGGCGTGTCTTTCAATAGCACTTGTCTTACCTAGTGATATAGTATTTAATAGTTGTGAGCTTGTCTAAACCAAGGTCAACTACTGTTCTCTTTGAGGACAGGCATTATGTTACTCACAGTTATATCTTAAGCTTTTGCTGCCTCCAGACCCTTAGTAAATTCTCAATGTGTTTGTGGGATGGGAATGAGCCAATTGGCAATATAGCCACTTGCGTTGTTGCAAACTCATTAGTCATCTTCCTTATTTAGCTCCTTGGCAGAACCTAATATCTCCAAACTGGAAGAGCAAATAAGATGCAGAGCAGAAATGTGAGGGTGGAGAAATATTTTAAGCTGTCAAAAGGCCTAGAGGTCCACAGATAAGAGCCTCCACCTGCATACCTACAGCCTGCCTATGGGGATGCTGTCACCGGCAATGACTCACTTGCTGGGCCAGTATCAGGCCAAATTAATGTGCCATTATTCTTAAGAGTCAACAGACAGGCCCTCACACCCTCATCCCACCTTCCAGCCACTGTGTCATCAGCCCGCCTCCTGCATGGGTGCAGGTGATTTGAGGAGCCTTCCAATCCAAAGCTACCAGGTTTCTTGCTTCTGTCTCTTTCTTCTTTGGAGAGAAGACAGTTAGGTTTGTCTTTGGAAAGACAGAGGTATGACATACTTGATTTGTACATATGTGGTTTCCTTTAGATTCGGTGCTCTCCTGGGGACCTTACCTGTACAGCATGGTAAGTAGATATACATCTGCGCCCTGCGGGTAAACAACCCAGCCGATCTCTTCCGGCTGTGACCCCAGGAAAAGAGATGCTGGATGAGTTTGCCTGTGTGGATGACACTGCTCTTTAGGGACTACTCATCCATATAGAGTTGGAGACCCAAAGCAAGAGCTTGCCTCAGGGACAAATTGAAAGAAAATCAGCACACATCACTTTTTTCCAGATACAAGAAACACATTTTTCCAAGTCCCTAAATTGTTATTACAAAAATTTTCAAATATGCAGAAACGTTGACAGATCACTGTGAATACCTTCTTAGGTTCAGTTGACAGTTTGCCGTATTTCCTCCAATAAACATGTGGCTTGTAACAATATACTTTGATATGTGAGCTTCTGTTCTCCTTCCTTCCCCTCTTTCTCCTACCCCTACCTAACTGCAGCAGCACCAGATTGATGTTCCCAAGTAAAGCGGGTCTTTTTGCTCTTGGTTTGCATTCCAGTCTCTTCTCGAAGACAAAGGTCTGGCAGAAGTGTCCGAGGTTGCAGAGCAAGTCCTGAGTGCCGTAAATAAGGGGCTCTACAGAGAGGCCACAGAGCTGTGGGGGAAAGCAGAAATGATCATTGAACGGGTAAAAAGGGGACAAACTCAGAGGCCAGCGTGCTTGGCTTTTTCTGGTGGGTACAGGGTACGTTGTTGGTATTGTCAAACTTGGGGTCTATCCTGAGCCTCCCCACGTATCTGCAAATGATTGCATGCTAGATAATACATCTCTTGGGTCTGAGCAGTGATGTAGTGGCTTCTTACAGAGTCAGAAAGCCACCCAGGCCTGCAAGACTTGCTTGTCCTTGACTAAATGTATGGATTCTATTTAAAAAAAAAAAAAAAGACTATCTTGCAGAGGTAAGTGTGTGGAGACAACAGATTCCCTTATTAGGACCCTTGCCAACCAACATTCTGACTCCAGAGAACCAGAAGGAAAGAACGCGCTGGCTAAGGACTGGGAGTGTAGGCCCCTCTGCAGCTCTGTTCTCCTTATAAATTAACACCTAGGCCCTTGGTTTTTTTTCCCTGCGGGGCCTGATCACTGCTCATATGAGATGCTTACCACTCCAGGGAGAGTAGGCTGACACAGCTGGTTTCTGAAACTTCAGAGCTGCATTTCTTTCTTTCTTTCTTTTATTTTTTATTTTTTCCTTTTTTTATTTATTTATTTTTTTGAGACAGTCTTGCTCTGTCACCCAGGCTGGAGTGCAATGGCGCAGTCTCGCCTCACTGCAACCTCTGCCTCCTGGGCTCAAGTGATTCTCCTGCCTCAGCCTTCCGAGTTGCTGAGATAACAGGCATGCGCCACTGCACCCAGCTAATTTTTGTATTTTTAATAGAGACAGGGTTTCACCATGTTGCCCAGGCTGGTCTTGAACTCCGGACCTCAGGTGATCCACCCACCTCAGCCTCCCAAAGTGCTGGGATTACAGGTGAGAGCCACTCCACCTGGCCTCTTTCTTTCCTTCTTTTTTTTTTTTGAGACCAAGTCTGGCTCTGTCAACTACACTGTAGTGCAGTGGCCTGATCTCGGCTCACTGCAACCTCTGCCTCCTGGGTTCAAGTGATTCTCATGCCTCAGCCTGCAGAGTAGTTGGGACTACAGTTGAGCACCACCACGCCCGGCTGATTTTTGTGTTTTCAGTAGAGAGGGGTTTCACCATGTTGACCAGGCTGGTCTCGAACTCCTGGGCTCAAGTGATCCACCCACCTCAGCCTCCGAAGTGCTGGGATTACAGGTGTGAGCCACCAGGCACAGCCAAAGCTGTATTTCTTTCTGATCCAAGCAAATTTACAAAATTAAAGCTGTCCTTGGATAAGATAAAGAGCCATGTGCCTTTCTGTTTGGCAGCTTTGATGATAGGAAAACAAAACAAACAGCCAAATAAACTTTATATTTCAGAACACAGACGGGGTGAACTTCTATAACATCTTAACTAAAAGCACTCCCACGTCTACAGTGGAGTCGAGTCTAGAATTCACACAGAGCCACCTAGGTGAGTGAACCTTGAAGTTATTAGTCCCTGCCTCAGCCTCCATGCAAAAAGAAACCTGTTTATAAAAAAAACTTTATTAGCGTATAATTTGCATGCCATGAAATTAACTCATTGTAAGTGGTTTTCAGTATATTCCCAGAGTTGTGCAGTCATTGCTACAATCCAGTTTTGGAGCATTTCCGTCACCCCAAAGAGATCCCACGTGTCTGCTTGCAGACAGTTCTCATTCCCACTCCCAGCCCCAGGCCACCACTCATCTGCCTTCTGTCTCTCTAGATTTGTCTCTTCTGAACATTTTATATGAATACAATCACACAATAGTCTTTTGCACTGGCTTCTGTCACATAACATGATGTTTTTAAAGTTTAGAAACCAGCTTCCATACACCAAATTACAACATCAATTCAAGGCTGAATTTAGTTGTCTTTCAGCCAACCAAGAAGCGTATAAAGGCTGCAGGATACCCTAGGTTCCACTTCCTAGGTGATTCCCTTTGGTCATTCTGGAGAATCCCAACGGCCCCCAGGTCTATAGAGTGTACAGTCAATACTATTGGGTTGGTGCAAAAGTAACCGCGGTTTTTGACAGGTTTCAAAAACAATTAACTCACAACCAGTGAAGCGTTATTTCCCTTCCCACCCAGCTCCCTACCAACCCCTTATTTTGAACCAATTTTGACAAATCTATTTTTTCCCTTTTTTTTTTCTTTTTTTTAAGAGTTGGGGTTTCACTCTGTTGCCCAGGCTGGAGTGCTATTGAAATTTAGAAATTTTGCCATTACTTTTAATGGCAAAAACTGCAGTTACTTTTGCACCAACCTAATACTAAAGCCTCTCCACTTTCAGTGTGTTTCTGACCTTCTTCCTCCCGCTGGGGGTGAATCAAGGTGACGCTTTCCCTCTTCCAGCTGAATCTGAAACTCCCTCTCGCTGTGCAGCATCCCCAGCGGCTTGGTAAAGATGTCCTCATGGCCAGGTGCAGTGGCTCACACCTGTAATCCCAGCACTTTGGGAGGCTGAGGCGGGCGGGCGGTTCATGAGGTCAGGAGATCGAGACCATCCTGGCCAACATGGCAAAACCCCGTCTCTACTAAAAATACAAAAATTAGCTGGGCATGGTGGCGTGTGCCTATAGTCCCAGCTACTCGGGAGGCTGAGGCGGGAGAATCGCTTGAACCCGGGAGGCGGAGGTTGCAGTGAGCCGAGATCGCGCCACTGCACTCCAGAGCGAGAGAGAGACAGAGCGAGACTCCGTCTCAAAAAAAAAAAAAAAACGACGTCCTCTTGTCCTTACTTCCAGTCCTTTGACTCACCGTCTACCAATTTGGTTTTAGTTCGTCTTTGTCAGCGCCACGTGAGACACCTACAACAAGACGCCCTAAGCCAGCTCATGAATGGCCCCATCAGAAAGAAGCTCAAAATTATTCCTGAGGATCAATCCTGGGGAGGTACTTATGCGACCTAATTAAGTGCCGTTTGTAGAGTTATGGGGAGAAAAGAGGTGCAAATTCAGAGACCTGAATTTGTAGGATGGGTTTTGTTGTTGGCGATGATAGGTTACAGGTAAACCATATTACTATCCACATTTTGTAGGTGAGCAAATAGATATAGAGACAGTAAATGACTTGTCAGGGCTGTGAGGGCTGGATGCAGTGGCTCACGCCTATAATCCCACCACTATGGAAGACTGAGTTGAGAGGATTGCTTGAGGCCACAGTTGAGCAACACAGTAAAACCCCCATCTCTACAAGAAAATAGAAAAATTAGCTGGGCGTGGTGGCTCACGCCTGTAATCCCAGCACTTTGGGAGGCTGAGGCGGGCGGATCACGAGGTCAGGAGATCGAGACCATCCTGGCTAACACAGGGAAACCCCGTCTCTACTAAAAATACAAAAAATTAGCCAGGCGTGGTGGCAGGCGCCTGTAGTCCCAGCTACTTGGGAGGCTAAGGCAGGAGAATGGCGTGAACCCGGGAGACAGAGCTTGCAGTGAGCCGAGATCACACCACTGCCCTCCAGCCTGGGCGACAGAGCGAGGCTCTGTCTCAAAAAAAAAAAAAAAAGAAAAAAGAAAAATTAGCTAGGCATGGTGGTATGTGGCATATAGTCCTAACTACTTGCTTGAACCCAGGAGTTTGAGGCTACAGTGAGCTATGATTGTGCCAGTGCACTCCAGCCTGGGCAACAGAGAAATCCTGTTTCTTAAAAAAGGGAAAAAAAAGATTTGTCAAAATTGGTTCAAAATGAGGGGTTGGCAGGGAGCTGAGTGGGGAGGGAAATAATGCGTAATTGGTTGTGAGTTAATAATTATTGAAGCCTGGTATGGGTACATCGGAGCGTTGTACACTACTCTTTTGTATCCATTTGAAATTTTTCATAATAAAAAAGCTACATCCAAGGCCACAGTTGGTTGCAGATGAGATTTCGTGCCAAAGGTCCTTGCAGGATGTCAGACAGCCCAAGTGACCAGCTCTCTCTTGCTGACCTCCCCAGGCATCCTGACACTAGATGTGGCCGGGCATTACTGCATTCTGGTCTCAAGGCTGTGGTGAGGAAATGATGAAATCCTTAAGAGACCAGAGCCAGGTAGAAATCTTGGATAAGTTCCTACTTTATTCCTGTAGGGAGGCCTTGAGCAAGCAGAGATCTCAGGTTTCTGAAGGGAAAACACTCCGAGCTAAAGAGGGTTTTGTTTCATGTGTGTTCAAGATACCCCAAGGATATGGGGTCAGTGGTCCTGTGGCTGCTGCTGGGAGCCTACGATTTGCGGCTGCTGGGAGCTTTCTCAGGGGACATGGGTCCTCCTCTCCCAACCTGCAGTCACCAGAGGGCTCATTCTATCCCTGGTTTTTTCATTACTCCTGACTGCTGAGAGAATGTTAGAAATGAAGAAAAATTAGCTCAAATAAAAAGAGCTGGGTGTGACTGGATGTGGTGGCTCACGCCTGTAATCCCAGCATTTTGGGAGGTCGGGTGGGTGGATCACCTGAGGTTGGGAGTTCGAAACCAGCCTGACCAACATGGAGAAACCCCGGCTCTACTAAAAATACAAAAGTAGCCGGGTGGGGTGGCAGACGCCTGTAACCTCTGAAAACTCTGTCTGAAAAACAAAAAAAGAGTTGGGTGTGGTGGTGTGCACCTGTAGTCTCAGCTACTTGGGAGGCTGAGGTGGGAGGATTGCTTAAACCTGGGAGGTAGAGGCTGCAGTGAGCTGAGATTGTGCCCCTGCACTCCAGCCTGGGTGACAAGGTGAGACTCTGTCTCAAATAAATAAATAAATAAATAAATAAATAAATAAATAAATAAAAATTAAATTAAAAAAAAAAGATTTCTTATCTCCTAGGACAATGAAGAAGAAAATGGTATGTTGCTTGTCAAATGCCTCCTTGGCAGTGAGTAGCGAATAATGGTGGCTGCCACTGTTATTGCTGTCATTCAGTGTTTTGATAATGCTGATGGGCAGGAGCCAGCGAGAGTGTGCTCACTAGCTCCTGTCTTGCCTGGGGCTTGTTATTCATTTGGCTTTCCTGAGGGCCAGCTCTGAATTGGTTTAGGTTTGATCTGGTTTATTATAAGGTAGGCCCACTTGTTCAGGACTTGAAACTTGGCCCTGGTGTTACTCAAAAAAACAGGAAAACTGACATTGGCCCAAAGCACAGTTTATTCCCTGAGTGTACCAGCCT
This sequence comes from Macaca nemestrina, assembly GCF_043159975.1. Lineage (NCBI taxonomy): Eukaryota > Metazoa > Chordata > Mammalia > Primates > Cercopithecidae > Macaca > Macaca nemestrina. The sequence continues at coordinate 52,194,461 of NC_092141.1, read as the reverse complement.
AATGAGTATTTCCTGGGTCTCTCCCTCCCTGTTTCCTTGGACAGTAGCCTATTCCAGGTGTCAATTCCTCATTAAAGATGGCGCCTGCTATCATCTCAAGCTCTCAAGAGAATGGACCACATGAGCTATTTATGTGTGCCTTACACCTGACCAGTCGGCACAAATTTCTGGGTTGGTTCATCCCTGTTTGTGAAGCATCTGTGCATTCAGTCGTTGTTCGGTGCTGGAGCCCAAGATGCTCTGGGCTGAAAGGTATCTCCTGTTTTGGCAGATTCCAAGCTACTCCCTCTTTCTCCTTCCCCACGTGCAGGCCAGGCTACCAACGTCTTTGTGAACATGGAGGAGGACTTCATGAAGCCAGTCATTAGCATTGTGGACAAGTTGCTGAAGGCAGGGATCAACGTGACCGTGTATAATGGACAGCTTGATCTCATCGTAGATACCATGGGTAGGAATTGACTCTGAGGGGCACATAGAGGCAGTTTTATGGGTTCAACTGGAAGGGAACTGGCCTTGGACATGTCAGTCTTGGGGTGGATGATGTTGACATGCCAGGAGGAAGGCCATTTCCCATTATATTCACCTACCCCTGACCTTGATTATTCAGAGTGGGGAGCTGCATGTGGCTGTGACCCCTCAGAAGCCTGGGCCTATCCGGGTTTGGGGTTCCTTAGGTATGATTAAAGAAAAGAACAGCACCTGTCTCTACCACGAAACTTAGACATTTTCCTGGTTATCGGGCAAGTGCACTATTTAATTAAGGGAGAGCCTCATTTTTGTGCGACATCACAGTCGATGTTGACCACTGCAGAGTGAATTAAAACTAAACCCTAATGACTGTAACCCTGAAGACCCAGGGGAAATGGTCTTTGTGGAATCCCGACTGCTGCCCTATCACCTACCACCTATTTAATTTGCTCACTTCCAAATTAAATAGGGCCTGGTGGAGGCTCAGAGACAGGTTCCCTGACCTGGCAGGCTAATTGAGGCGCAAGGTCTGACGGGTGTGATGCGCCTTGTCAAACCAGAAGGATTGAATATTTTTGTGACTGGTAAGCAAGGGACACCAAGGACAATTTGGAAAGCTGCTGCATTGCTCCATGAACAGCCCAGGTGATCCTTATCACTATCTCATTCCTGACATTTCTCAGTCCTCCTCACGGGCCTATCTGCCTCCAGAGGTCCCCAGTTCCCTTCCTAAAGAGCAGATGGCAGGGAGAGATACAGAGGCAAAAGCAGTCAGGCTTTGCAGCTGTTAGGTTTCTCCCAGCAGCCTAGGTTTCACTGGGAGTCAGAAATGCAGGTGCTCAGGCCCTACCCTGATCTTCTGAATCCGAGTTTGCATTTTAACAAGATCCCGAGTGAGTTTCATGCATACTGCAGTTTGGGAAGCACCAACTTTTAGGACCTCGACTTTTTTCCTACTCTACCCAGCTGTTCATGCCAGGCCTTTCTCTTTGTCCTTCTCACCAGGTCAGGAGGCCTGGCTGCGGAAACTGAAGTGGCCAGAACTGCCTAAATTCAGTCAGCTGAAGTGGAAGGCCCTGCACAGTGACCCTAAATCTTTGGAAACGTCTGCTTTTGTTAAGTCCCACAAGAACCTGGCTTTCTACTGGATTCTGAAAGCTGGTCACATGGTAAGAGACAGCTTTTGTTCCAGACTTAAAAATCATCCTGAGAGGGAAGCCACAGGCAGTTCTATGTCTCTGTCCGCTGCCCAGGCGGGTCTTGTAAGAAGTACGAGGGCCCGAGGGCCAGGTGTGGTGGCTCACGCCTGTAATCTCAGCACTTTGGGAGACCAAGGCGGGTGGATTGCTGGAGCCCAGGAGTTTGAGACCAGCCTGGGCCACATGGAGAAACCTTGTCTCTACAAAAAATATGAAAATTAGACCAGGCACAGAGGCTCATGCCTGTAATCCCAGCACTTTGGGAGGCTGAGACGGGTGGATCGCTTGAGCTCCAGAGTTCAAGACCAGCCTTGGCAACATGGTGAAACCCTGTCTCTACAAAAATTTACCAGGTGTGGTAGCACACACCTGTAATCCCAGCTACTTGGGAGGCTGAAGCACGAGAATTGCTTGAACCCAGGAGGCGGAGGTTGCGGTGAGCCAAGATAGCACCACTGCACTCCAGCCTGGGCAACAGAGTGAGACTCTGTCTCAAAAAAGAACAAAAATTAGCCGGGTGCGGTGGCGCATGCCCATGGTCTCAGCTGCTCAGGAGGCTGAGTGAGGTGGGAGGATTGATTGAGCCTGAAAATTAGAAGCTATAGTGAGCCAAGATCGTGCCACTCCACTCCAGCCTGACAGAGCGAGACCCTGTCTCAAAAAAAAAAAAAAAGAAAGAAAGAAAGCAAAAGAAAAAGAAAGAAATACTTAGGGCTTGGGAGTGTTTTGAGTTTCCTAACAAAATTCCGCTATTAGCACTAGGCACTGCGAGCACAAGGATGAGTGGTGCCCAGTCCCTGTCCTCAAGGAGCTTGTGGTCTAGAGACAGACAGGCAAGGAGACTGTCAACAGCATGGGGTGAGCAATGCTAAGAGGGGGCTTGGCCCAGGGAAGGGTGCCCTGCCCAGGCTTGCAGATCTGGAAGATTGTGCCCCACGTGATGCGTAGGAGTGATTTAAGGAAAGAGGAGGAGGTGGGGAGCATGGAGAACAGCGAATACAAGGTCCAGAGGAGCCTCAGACGGCGAGGCCTTGGAATGGACACTGGAGGGAGGTGACTGCAGAGGGGAAGTTTTCATACCACACTAAGGAGTTAAAACACCAAGCAGGGGTTTTAAGTAAGGGAGTGGAATTAAGAGATTTGTCCAAGAAATACCATTCTAGCAGTAGAGGGCATGGGGCAAGCCTGGGGCCAAGGACCAGTCAATGAGGCTGTCAGGTAAATCCAGAAAGGAGGAAAGTGGATGGATTTGGTAAAGTGTAAAGAAGGGAAAATTGGCAGGACTTGGTAATCATTTGGGGTGGAAAAATACTGAAGGATGGCTTGCAGGTTTCTGCTCCAGCATCGTGGTTTGGGATGGAGGCAATTTGCACAAGCTAAGTTTGAATTGCCTATGGAACAGAAGGCAGAAGAAGAGCCTACAAATGAGACTGAGAAAGGAGCAGCCAGATAAGTGAGAAGGGAGACCAGGGATGCATGGCATCCCCAAAGCAGGGAGGGGTCCGTAGTGCCAAGTGAGAACTCAGGGGAAGGGTTGGAACGTGAGTGATGATGTGCTTACACCGATATCCTTGGCACCTGCGTTGGTGAGATGTTTTGGTGAGGTGGCAAACTCAGAAGCCAGAATGTAAAGACTGGAGAAAATGAATGAGTAGTGAGGAGAAGAGACAGCAGCTTCCTTTAAGAAGCCAGAGAAAGCAGCCCACTCTTAAAAGACACTTAATCTAGGCTGGGTGTGGTGGCTCACACCTGTAATCCCAGCATTTTGGGAGGTGAAGACAGATGGATCACCTGAGGTCAGGAGTTCGAGACCATCCTGGCTAACATGGCGAAACCTTATCTTTACTAAAAATACAAGAATTAGCTGGGCATGATGGTGGGCACCTGTAATCCCAGCTACTCAGGAGGCTGAGACAGGAGAATCGCTTGAACCTGGGAGGCGAAGGTTGCAGTGAGCCAAGATCGTGCCATTGCACTCCAGCTGGGGTGACAGAGCGAGACTCTGTCTCCAAAAGTAAATAAATAAATGAACAAACAAATAGACTTAATCTAAAGGGAGAACAAACAAGGCAGCAGGGCACAGAGGGAGAGGGCATTATTTATGGCTCTCAGGATTTGAGTACCTTCAATATTGACTTAAAAAAAATTAGGAAGTCTTAGAGCAAAGCAGTGTTACAGATTGAGTACCCCTTATCTGAGATGTTTGGAAACAGAAATGTTTCAGATTTTTAATTTTTTTGGATTTTGGAATATTTGCATATCCATAATGAGATATCTTGGGGATCAGACCCAAGTCTAGGCAATGGAATTCATTTATGTTTCATATACACCTTGTACACATAGACTGGAGGTACTTTTGTACAATGTTTTAAATATTTTTGTGCATGAAGCAACGTTTGTGTGCATTGAGTTATTAGAGAGCAAAGGGTGGCTATTTCAGCCACCCATGGCTCTTCAACCAATCTGTGGCTGTTGAGCATCATATCATTTCTGACTCCAAATGTATATGCTGCCAATAAGCAATCTTTTTCTTGCACATAGTCACACATAAGTACTTCACAGTAAGACATACAACATACCATTAATACAGTGGAAAAATTGTGTGTTCAGAGTAACTGAGCAGTACAGTAGCATCACCAGAATACCTGTGTCAGCTGCTAGACAACAGCAACAGCAAGCAACAGCAGCTTTCAGTCTCTACCTACAATGCTGTGTTTTGATTAAAAGGTTACTGTACTGTAACCCCCTTGGGGATGCAGAAATAAAGAGTGTTGTGCGCCTGCATTTTGAATGCAACCCCCCATGGGGCAGGTGTGAAATATTCCACTTGTGGCCTCATGGTGGCACTCAAAAAGGCTGGAATTGTGGAGCATTTTGGATTTTCCAGTGAGGGATGCTCAGCCTGCACTAGAGAGAAGTCCCTGGCGAGGCTGGTAGGAGGGCATGGAACAAGCCAACCACACTCTCATGTACTAGAGTTCAGGTCCATTTCCTCTTGGTGTGTCACATATAGAACAACGGACCAGTTGGGGACAGGCTTAAAATAGCCCTTGGAGACTGTTGTTAAGTCGTCCCCAAACCACTTCCCCTTTCATTAATTAAATGACATTTTAGGATGCCCTACCGTGCCTGTGCTTCCTGGGGACTCTTGGCAGAAGAGTCAAGGATGGGTGTGCCATAGAGAATCATGGGGCCAGGGAATTGCAGAACAGGGAGACCATATACTCCAACCCCCTCTGTGTAGGGGAGAAACTGAGGCCTCTGCCCTTCCCCCTTTTGATGCTGTGTGGGAAGGAAATTTTAAAGGACTTATTCTAAAAATCTGGGGGAAAACAAAAGAAAGTTGAATAACAATGTGAAAATCGGATCCCATCCAAAGGCCCCTGTTTGTTTTTATTATTTGTGGCTCTCTCCTGTGAGCTTCCTTCTCAGCCATTTGTCTGTTCTCAATCCGGGATCCCTTCTAGACAGACTCCTTTAAAATGTTTGGAATCTTCCTTCTTCCTTGAACAGGCTAGGTCTCAGTATCATGAGCATGACCCTTACCAAGAAATCAACAGGGCCGGGCGCGGTGGCTCAAGCCTGTAATCCCAGCACTTTGGGAGGCCGAGACGGACGGATCACGAGGTCAGGAGATCGAGGCCATCCTGGCTAACACGGTGAAACCCCGTCTCTACTAAAAAATACAAAAAACTAGCCGAGCGCGGTGGCGGGCGCCTGTAGTCCCAGCTACTCGGGAGGCTGAGGCAGGAGAATGGCGTGAACCCGGGAGGTGGAGCTTGCAGTGAGCTGAGATCCGGCCACTGCACTCCAGCCTGGGCGGCAGAGCGAGACTCCGTCTCAAAAAAAAAAAAAAAAAAAGAAAAAAGAAATCAACAGATCAGCCCCATATGGAGTAGAAGGTTCTTGCCTTAAACGCTGACTTCTCCAGGTCCCTGCCACCCAACCCAGTCAGGGCCCAGAAGAGCTTTCATCCAGTGCAGGAGTCATTTTCAGGAAGGACCCTCTCTCAGGGATGTGCCCAGGTGTCTGCACAGGTTGCTGTCATAGACCTGGCTCCCTTTTGGGAGCAAGGTTTCAGGATGTTGCCTCTGACCCCAGTCCTAGGAATAGCACCAGGAGCACTAACTCAGATGTTGGTTTTTTCTAGGTTCCTTCTGACCAAGGGGACATGGCTCTGAAGATGATGAGACTGGTGACTCAGCAAGAATAGGGTGAATGGGGCTGGAGATGAGCTGGTTTCTTTGGCCTTGGGGCACAGAGCTGAGCTGAGGCCGCTGAAGCTTTAGGAAGCGCCATTCTTCCCTGTATCTACCTGAGTGATCAAGAAGGTTCTGACCAGCTGCCGCCGAGGATAAAAATCATTGTCTCTGGAGGCAATTTGGAAATTATTTCTGCTGCTTAAAAAACCTAAGATTTTTTTAAAAAATGGATTTGTTTTCATCAAAATGAAGGATGATAATAGATTATTACTTTTTCTTATGACAGACGCAAATGATGTGATTTATAGAAAAACTGGGAAATACAGGTACACAAAGAATAAATCAACACCTGTATACCCCCTTCCCAGGGTTACCAATTTAGCATATGTCATTGCAGATTTTTTTTTTTTTTGCTATATATACATATATATTTTTTACCAAAATGAATCATTACTGTATGTTGTTTCACTATTTGTTTGACATATCAGTATATCCAAAACACCTTTTCATGTCAATAAATGTTCCTCTATAACATTTTTAATGGCTGTGGAGCATTCTACTTTATGGTTATACGCTAGTTTATTTACAAAATTCCCAATTGCTTCGGACAAGTATAATAATTTCTAGTTTGTTGCTATTATACACAGTGCTCTGTTGATTCACCCTGATAGTTAGATTTTTTGTACCTCCTTATTTTCTTAGAATAAATTCATAAAAGTGTAATTATTTAGTCCAAGGATTGCCACATTTCCTTAAAATCAAAATAATTAGCTCAGGACTTTTAACTTTTTATTCATAGCTCAAGATCCACATAAGGAGGTTCGACGCCATGGCTCACACCTATAAACTCAGCACTTTGGGAGGTCGAGGCAGGAGGATCACTTGAGCCCAGGAGTTGAAGAACAGCCTGGGCAACATAGGGAGACCCCATTTCTACAAAGAAAGTAAAAACATTAGCTGAGCATGGTGGCACACACCTGTAGTCCCAACTACTCGGGAGGCTGAGGCAGGAGGATCACTTGAGCCAGTGAGGTTAAGGTTGCAGTGAACCATGATCAAGCCACTCACTCCAGCCTGGGTGACACAGAGACCCCCATCTCAAAAAAAAAAAAAAAAAAATTCTGCGTAAGGGATCTAATAGCTTCTAGGACTGTCTGAAAAGAAATACCACCTCTTGTAGTTGCAGGGCTGATATTTTATTTATTTATTTATTCATTCATTCATTCATTCATTCATTTGAGACAGGGGCTCACTCTGTGACCCAGGCTAGAGTGCAGTGGCACAGTCATGGCTCAGGTGATCCTCCTGCCCCAGCCTCCTGAGTAGCTAGTACCATAGGCATGCACCACCGCGCCCAGCTAAGTTTTAGAATTTTTTTGTAGAGTTGGGGTCTCACTATGTTACCCAGGCTGGTCTCGAACTCCCAGGCTCTAGCAATCCGCGTGCCTTGGGGTCCCATAGTGCTGGGATTACAGGCTTGAGTCACCAAGCCTGGCCAAGGGTTGAAATTTAAAATAACAGCCGGGGCTCACACCTGTAATCCCAGCACTTTGGGAGGCCGAGGCAGGCAGATCACAAGGTCAGAAGATGAAGACTATCCTGGCTAACACAGTGAAACCCCGTCTCTACTAAAAATACAAAAAAAAAATGAGCCGGGTGTGGTGGTACGCACCGGTAGTCCCAACTACTTGAGAGACTGAGGCAGGAGAATGGCGTGAACTAGGGAGGCGGTGCTTGCAGTGAGCCGAGATCGCGCCACTGCACTCCAGGCTGGGTGACAGAGCAAGACTCCGTCTCAAAAGCAAATAAATAAATAATAAATAAATAAATAAATAAAATTAGAAAAATTAAAAAAAAAAAAACCCAAAGCTTATAGCTGCAGACTGTGAGGAAAGAGTTAACAGCAGGTTATGTCTACGTGACCAGCCCCTTCACACCCTGAGACTAAAAACAGTCTCCTGGGGCAGAGACTACACATTTTCCTATGGTTCACAGTTAGCAAGAACTCCAGTGTGCCCGTGGAAAGGAAGAACTTTAGAAGCCTGTGCTGGATACCCCTGGATGTCACCAATGTGTATCCTTTTTACCTGCTGCTTGTGATGTGCATCTTTTGTTCCAAAAAGTTAGCTGTTAGTATAACCTGCTACTGAGCCTTGTGAGTCTTGGTGAACCATCCAGCAAAGCAGTGAATTATAAAACAAGTTGAATTCCCAACCTCACAGAGTCTCTTCTGTTAAAAGTTAGTGCATTGGTTGGGAAGAAATGTAATTCTGAACATTGAGATGAGTCACCTGGGCAGATTTCAATGAAGCTAGGGGACCTCAAACCTTTTTGGCCATTAGAAGCAGCCCTTCCATGGCTGTCTGGGCAGGTTAATCGTGTCTTGCCCTAAGACCCTATAGTAAATTCCTAGACTTGCCCAGGGCTCTTATTCCTGCTGTATAACATTCTCCCTCAACCCACACCCCTACCTTCCTAGGGAATCCCTGTGATCAGTTGACAAGGGAAGGCAACTCTCAGGCTTGATTTACAGACAGTGCTCCACAGAATGCGTGCATCACCTGAACGTGCATAGCTGTAGCACCATGGCCACACTCCAGGACAGCCCTGAAAGATGGTGTGAAGGGAAATCCTCCCAGTGTACAGATCTTGGAACAGTGCACTCAGCTCTTCATTGTCCCTGGAAGGGGAAATAAACAGAAGAATAAGTCTGCTGGTTTAGCTGGGTATTCAGGGACTTGGAAGAAACTTGATTAGAAGACTGAGTACAGTGGTTCATGCCTATAATACCAGCACTTTGGGAGGCTGAGGTGGGAAAATCCCTTGAGAATCCCTTGAGTCCAGGAGTTCAAGACCAGCTTCAGCAAGATGGTAAAACCCGGTATCTACAGAAAATAAAAACATTAACTCAGCATGTTGGTGCACCCCTGTAGTTTCAGCTACGTAGGAGGCCGAGGTAGGAGAACCACTTGAGCCTAGGAGGTTGGTTGAGGCTACAGCGAACCACATTTATACTCCAGCCTGAGTGACAGGGTGAGACCTTGTCTCAAAAAGAAAAAATACTTGATTAGAAAATTGATGACAAGAAGCTCTGAGGAAGAGTTATGAGACTAGATCTCTGAATGGCTGAGTATGAAGATCATTGTTTTCCATCTGAATACTCAACTAGGGCAAGGGAAGATTTTAATAATCAGGTGGGTAGTTGACCCATTCTGTGGCTATTAGCCTCCTTCACCCCCTCCTGTAGACTCATGAACAAAGTGGCCATGGTGGTGGGGATGGAGGCTAGGCATGGGGTTGGCAACATGGACTTCCACTCACTAAGGGTGACCTGGTCACAGCCACTGCTGAGTGCCCCATCTGCCAGCAGAAGAAAAAACACTGAGCCCCTAATACGGCATCACTGCTGAAGAGAACAGCCAGCTACCTGGTGTTAGGCTGATTACTTTGGACCACTTTTATTATGAGGCAGGCAGCACTGTGTTTTCAATGGAATTAACACTTGCTCTGGACATAGATGTGCCTTCCTTTCCCACAATGCTTCTGCCAAAACTAGCATCTGTGGACCTACGGAGTGCCTTATCCATGACCATGGTATTCACAGCAAATGAAAGGCAGCGGTGAAATTATACATGTGGAATTGACTGGTCTCACCATGTTTCCCATCCTCTTGAAGCAACTGCCTTGACAGATGGTTGAATGGCTGAAAATTCAGCTACAGTGCCAGCTAGGTGGGGATAGATTGCAGGGCTGGGGCACTGCCCTCCAGTATGTGGTATATGCTCTAAATCAACAGCCTTGTTTCTCCCATACCCAAGATTCATGAGTCCAGTAATCAAGGGATAAAACTGAAAGCGACTCCTCTCGCTGTTAACCCTAGTGATCCAGTGGTAACATTTTTGCTTCCCATCCCTGCAACTTTAGGTTTTGCTGATCCAGACGTCTTAGTTACAACGGGAGAAATGTTTTCTCTAGGAGACACAGCAGATAATCCATGACACTGGAGCTTGAAGCCACCATCTGGCCTCTTTGGGCACTGCATCAACAGGCAAAGTGCTGTCTGCAGTGATTGATCCTGACTATCAAAAGGAAATGGGGTTACTCCTACACAATGGACGGAAGGAGGGAGAATGCAGGAGATCCTTTGGGGCACCCCTTAGTACTGCCATATTCTCTGATTAAGGTCAATGGAGAGCTACAACAACCCTATTAAGACCGCTAATGGCCCAGACCCTTCACAAAAGAAGATTTAAGTCATTCCATCAGGCAAAAAGCCATGGCCAACTGAAGTGCTTGCCGAGGCCAAAAGATACATGGCATAAATCATAGATGAGGGCAGTCATAAGTACTCTGACCTTGTGACCCACTGTAGGAACGAGGACTGTAATAATTATGAGTATTTCTTTCTTCTGTTGATGTGAATCTATTTTAATAAATATTAACAAAAAAACTTTTTTTTTGAGACAGGGTTATGCTCTGTCACCCAGGCTGAAGTACAGTGGCACAATCACAGCTCACTGCAGCCTTGACCCCCCCACCTTCCATGGCTCAAGTGATCCTTCCGTCTCAGCACCCCCAGTAGCTGGGACTGCAGGCATGTACCACCATGCCCAGCTAATTTCTGTATTTTTTGTAGAGATGAAGTTTTACCACGTTGCCCAGGCTAGTCTGAAACTCCTGGGCTCAAGTGATCGGCCCGCTTCTGCCTCCCAAAATGCTGGGATTACAAGTGTAAGCCATCACCACATCTGGTGAACCAAATATTTTTGGTTTTATCTCTCATTCCTTTTTCATCTCTGATGTGCTAATAGTATTTAACCTTTTTTATTTTTCTTTTTTAAGACAGGGTCTTGCTCTGTCACCAAGGCTGCCGTGCAGTGATGCAATCATGGCTCACTGCAGCCTCAATCTCCTGGGCTCAAATGATCCTCCCAGGTAGCTGTGACCACAGGTGCACATCGTTGTGCCTGGATTTTTTTTTTTTTTTTTTTTTTTTGAGACAAGATATTGCTGTGTTACCCAGGCTGGTCTTCAACGCCCGGCTTCAAGCAATTCTCCTGCCTTGGCCTCCCAAAATGCTTGTACCTAACTTTACATATAAATATTTATATTACAAGATGTCAAGGAAGGAATGTGAAACAGCTAGTAAAAGAATGAACATCATCCAAAGACAAAAAATGGATCTTGATGCTCTTCTGGGGAAAAAGATGTGTATTTCTGAGTGTAGGAGGGACAGTTGTGTCATGGTAAGCAGAGTATGACTTTGTTATTGACTTCATTTGGAGATTAAGTGTGGTTTAAGGCAGTGTTATGGGTGCCAGGTTGACAAGGGGTGGACTGTAGTGTTTTTGGAATGTTTCAACTCGCCTAGGCTAAGTTTTTCAGAATTACCTTCCTTGTATGTTTCTGATTAGGGTGGCCTGCAAGAGAAATTCTTGGGAAAATGTGGAGGGTGAAGGGAAGCAGCAACCACTTTTCACTCATGCATGTTGTCGTTTTTCTGCTGGCTCCGCTCAGCTGAACTCTGCTGCTCCCGCTTCCCTCGGATCCTCCTAGAGCATGTCTGCTTCCCGGGCCAGGTGAGTGTGCTCAGCACTGTGAAGAGGGACCCAAGAACTGACATGTGTTTCTGTACCATGGACTCCATCTCTTGCTTGTGGGATTCACATTGTTCTTGTCCTTCTCCACTTTACATTCCTTGCTCCTTCCTGACTGCTTGCCCTGTGTACTTCAATCTCCAGCATCAGAGTTGGAGACAAAAGCTTGTGAAGACTTCTTAACCAGCTCCACACTGCATAAGTCAAATCCCTGGTACACCTTCCCCAATACACACAGCTGTGCACATGCAAACACACACACATTGTTCTGCTTCTCTAATTGAATCCTTTTTTATTTGTGAGATACAGTCTTGCTTTGTCACTCCAGTTCCATGGATTATCTGATTTTAGTGCAGTGGTGCGATCACAGCCGCCTTGAACTCCTGGGCTCAAGCCATCCTCCTGCCTCAGCCTCCCAAGTAGTTGGGACTATAGGTGCATGCTACCACTCCCAGCTAATTCTTCTATTTATTTATTTATTTATTTATTTAGAGACAGAGTCTCACTCTCTCACCCAGGCTGGAGTGCAGTGGCATGATCTCGGTTCACTGCTACCTCTGCCTCCTAGATTCAAGTGATTCTCCTGCCTCGGCCTCCCAAGTAGCTGGGATTATAGACACGTGCTGTGATGCCCAGCTAATTTTCATATTTTTAGTAGAGATGGGGTTTCGCCATATTGGCCAGGCTGGTCTCCAACTCCCGGCCTGTGATCCGCCTGTCTCAGCCTCCCAAAGTGTTGGGATTACAGGTGTAAGCCACTGCACCCGGCCACCAGCTAATTCTTTTTTAAGTTTTATTTTTGTAGAGACAGGGTCTGGCTATGTTGGCCCAGCTAGTCTCAAACTCCTGGCCTCAAGCAATCCTTCCACCTCAGCCTCCCACAGTGCTAGGATTACAGGCAGGAACCACTGTGCTCAGCTGCTGATTGAATCCTGATTGATATAAAACTTTATTATTTTAATGGCTTCAAAATTCTCCACAATTGGAATCTGCATATTTGATGTCTTTCTGTTGCCTATACTTGTGAGCATCAATTGATCAGATACAGAATTCTCAGTCACATCATTCTTAGTGTTACCATCTAATGTTGCTGAGAAATTTGAAACCAGTTCGCCTCTTTTCACCTTTGTAAATAATGAGTTTATTTTGTTTATTTTTTTATTATTTATTTTGAGACAGGGTCTCACTCTGGTTGCCCAGGCCGGAGTGCAGTGGCATGATACTGGCTCACTGCCACCCCAACCTCCCGGTCTCGGGTGATTATCCCACCTCAGCCTCTCAAGTAGCTGAGACTGCAGGGGCCTGCTGCCAAGCCCAGCGAATTTTTTTGTATTTTTTGTAGAGACTAGGTTTTATCATGTTACCCAGGCTGATCTCGAACTCCTGGACTCAAGCTATCCGCCCTCCTTGGCCTCCCAAAGTGCGGCGATTACTGATGTGAGCCACCGCACCTGGCCAACCAGTTTAATAAGTGGATGCTGTAAATCTTTTTGTTGAATTGTGTAAATCAGGAACTTCTGATGGTTACATTGATGTTTAGTTTTTAATTAATTTTGCCTGATGTGTCGTGAGCTTTTGGATCCCCAGGCTCTGATCTTCAGTTCAGCAATGCTTTCCAGTATTTATTTGAATATTGTTTTAAGATCTTTTTCCCACTTTGTTGTCCTTTAGCTTTCATTCTAGATACTTTTTCTCCAGACTCCCATCAACATCATTACTTCATTTTCGGTAATGTCACTCTAGACTTTGAATTTCTTTTTATTTTTTTGAGATGGAGTCTCCCTCTGTCACCAAGGCTGGAGTGCAGTGGCACGATCCCAGCTCATTACAACCTCCTCCCAGGTTCAAGCAATTCTCCTGCCTCAGACTCCTGAGTAACTAGGCTACAGGTGCCCGCCACCACGCCCAGCTGATTTTTGTATTTTTAGTAGAGATGGGGTTTCACCATGTTGGCCAAGATGGTCTTGATCTCTTGACCTCATGATCTGTCTGTGGAGGCTGGGATTACAGGTGTGAGCCCCTGCGCCCAGCCAGACTTTGAGTTTCTAAAAGATTCTTAACTTCTATAATTATCTTTCTCTCTAACTTATTTTCCCTACTTATGCCAGCTGCTGTTTCACCTTATCTTTTCATCTCATTTACATTTCTTATTTCATAGGCTCCTGGTTTGCTTTAATTTCCTTGAGAGGGAGAAAAATATCTGTAGTTTCCTCGTGCAAAGCTTCCAAGGACTGTCCCTCATTTATCTTTTGTACTTTGTGTTATTTTCCTCCATTTTAGTTGCAGGTGTTTTTTTCCCCATGTTTATGTGTTTGCTTTTTTATGTGTATGTATGTTTGAATGAGGGCAGTTATAGAATCATCTAATTGATCATCTGGTTATTTTTCAGATTGTCCACTTAATTCTTATTCAGGAAGCCTGGATGTGGTGGAGCTATATGGTCCTCACAGCTCTTCAGTGGCCTAAGGGCGGTGAATGCCCAGCTCTTGGATAATAATTATTGGAAACTTATTTCCTGTGTCCCTTAAGACTTAGGGAGTGTTTCCTTCCTAATGACATGAGTGCTCAGAATTTGTTGTGTTCCCAGCTTCAAGATGAACCCAAAACTTTGGTAAGATGCAAAGTCCGTGAGAAATCCAGGGACTCCTTATTTGATAAATATATTGGTTATCTATTACTGTGTAAAAAATTACACAGAAAGCCAGGCCTGCTGGCTCATGCCTGTAATTCTAGCACGTTGGGAAGCCAAGGTGGAAGGGTTGCTTGAAGCCAGGAGTTCAAAACAAGCCTGGTTAACGTAGCGAGGCCCTGTCCCTATTAATTTTTTTAAAGTTAAAATAAATAAAATAACTACGCAGAAACTTGGTGACTTAAAGCAACATTTATTATCTGACAGTTTCTGTATGTCAGGAGTCCGGCTGTGGCTTAGCTGGGTCCTCTACTTTACGATCTCCACAAGGCTGCAATCAAGGGTCGACCAGGGTTGCAGTCATCTCAAGGCCCAACTAGGGTAGAATGTGCTTCCAAGTTCAGCCATGAGATGATTGGCACGATTCAGTTCCTCATAGGCTGTTGGGCTGAAGGACTCCCTTAATTACTTGTCATGTGGACCCTTCCACGGGCAGCTCACAATATGGCAGCTGGCTTCATCAGACAGACACAGCGAGAGAAAGAGTGAGAGAGCCAGAGAGAGAGAGCATGGGCAAATGTGCAAGATAAAGGTCACGATCTTTTATAATGAAATCTCAGAAGTGACATCTTATCACTTTTGCCTCTTCTTTAGAAGCAAGAAAAGGGGAAGAAACCTTTACTCTCCCAGGTCCTCAACCCTCAACACTGAATGTTCCATGTGCCCAGCTTTCTGGAAACCTCCTGCCCCTTCCACCTAGCTACTTTCTGATTTCTCTTCAGCTCTCAGAATAAATATAAATCTCTCAAGAAGCCCTCCCTGATCCCCTAGACTAAGGTAGAACCCCCTTTTGCTCACTCTCTAAGCACTCTACCTATACTTTGTAATCCTCAGTCTTCTTGAGACAGAGTAGAAATGGGGCTTGACTTCAGCTCACCTGCTCTAGAGCATTCTTTCATGCATCCCCACTGATCCCAAAACCCACACCACTACCTCACTCCTCTTTCACTTAAAGAATTCCAGCATGGGGCCAGGCGCAGTGGCTCACGCCTGTAATCCCAGCACTTTGGGAGGCCAAGGCGGGTGGATCACGAGGTCAGGAGATGGAGACCATGCTGGCTAACACGGTGAAACCCCGTCTCTACTAAAAGTACAGAAAATTAGCTGGGTGTGGTGGCGGGCACCTGTAGTCCCAGCTACTCGGGAGGCGAAGGCAGAAGAATGGCGTGAACCAGGAAGCAGAGCTTGCAGCGAGCCGCGATCTCGCCACTGCACTCCAGCCTGGGCAACAGTGCAAGACTCTGTCTCAAAAAAAAAAAAAAAAAAAAAAAAAAAAGAGAATCCCAGCATGCGTCTTAGGAGATAATGAAGGTTGTGGAGTGTCCCACCTAGGAGAGGGATGCTGGACAATGGACAACTGATTTGCAGCCTTGTTGCTGCAGGCCAGACCACCAAGTGGCCCATTACTCAAGATAGTCATCGTGACTAGATAGGCTGCCTTGCATACCCCACCCCTCACGGGCTTTGCTCAGCCCCGCCTGCATATCCTACCCTACTGTCAATCCTCATGCTTTGCATAACAACAACGACAACAACAACAAAAGCCCTACTGGCTCTCTATGCCTCCCTTACCTCAGGACATAAGCTCCAAGGAGGCCTTGTCTGGGAAACCTTTTTCAGGCTCAGGTCAATTTCTATTGCTTTGAGAACCCAAGAACCCATGGTTGGTAACATGTTCTTTGAGGGCTCATCTGGGATCAGGGGACATGGGGAGATTTTTCTCCCGCTAGTGGGGAGACTTGAGGGCTGATGGGACTGCTGGACAATATCCGTTAGTGGCCGACAGCAGATGCCTGAACTTTTGATTCAATGTCACCACAATAGATCAGTCTCCACCCGCTTGGAACTCCTCGCCCACCCCACAAGGCAACACTTTTCTCCCTTTTCTCTGTCTTTCTCTCCTATCCCTTTTCTTTTTCTTTTTTTTTTTTTTTTTGAGACGGAGTCTCGCTCTGTCGCCCAGGCTGGAGTGCAGTGGCCAGATCTCAGCTCACTGCAAGCTCCGCCTCCCGGGTTTACGCCACTCTCCTGCCTCAGCCTCCCGAGTAGTTGGGACTACAGGCGCCCGCCACCTAGCCCGGCTAGTTTTTTTGTATTTTTTAGTAGAGACGGGGTTTCACCGCGTTAGCCAGGATGGTCTCGATCTCCTGACCTCGTGATCCACCCGTCTCGGCCTCCCAAAGTGCTGGGATTACAGGCTTGAGCCACCGCGCCTGGCCTGTTTCCTATCCCTTTTCTAGTTTTTCTGTCACTTGGGGTGCTTTGCCCCCCTCTTCTAATCGCTACTGGTTTGGGTCGCCATATTAGACATCCATAAGGGATGGGTTGACATGATTTTCCTGATTTACTGGTCTGGGTCACTTGAATAAACATCCACACAGGACGAATTAAAAGGGTTGACCATCCGAGTCTGGTTGACCATCCGAGTCTGGTCAACCCAGCAGGCAGTGGGATGAGTTACACTCATCCCCTGGCCTAAGTTGATTTGGGTTCAAGTCCCAAGAAAATCTTTCTCTCTCTCTTTCGGAGTCTGTCCGAATGTGTAGTCCTGCTGGTTTGGAGAGACTGCCTGAGACAGGGTGCCAGAAACACCCAGATAGCTTTCAGGAAGGCACCAGGGAGGCCTGGGTGTGATGGTCCGTATTGGTTTTCTAAACACTGAGGAAAGTTCAGAACACAAACTGTTAACTAACTATAAAATTAAGAAATTTAAGAGGCTTTGGCCTGTGATTCTGAGATAGTGTTACGAGATCTTCGGGGTGTCACTTTTCTGGCTGGAAACCTCTGTGGCTGGTGGCCCCTTTGACTGAGTTCTTGTCCTGAGTCCAGGAAGAATGAGGTACAGAGACAAGTGGAAGGTGAACAAGATGAAGAGGAGCTTTACTGAGTGTTACAACAGCTCAGAGGAGACCTGCAGTGGGTAGCTCCTCTGTAGACAGGTCATCTCTTCGGGTGTTCAGCTGTCAGCACAGAGGAGGCCTTCAAGAGGGAAGCTCCGCTCTGCAACTGGTCATCCTGAAGTCTGTGCTCTCAGCAGAGAGGATAGCTCCTCCCTGCAGCTGGTCATCCCATCATCTCTCCATCCTCTGCCCTGCTCTGGCTGAGCCCGCGGCTTTTATGGATCTCGGAGGGGAGGAAGTGTATGCCGATTGGTCCATGGGCCCACTCAGAAGAGGCACCACAAGTCCCCACTCCTGGGGGCTCAGGAAGGCCTCCCTGCCCTTTTAGGCTCAAAAGTGCCTGCCCCTCTGCCAGGCTTCTCCCTGCTGTTGGCTCTCATTCCAATCCTGCCACGATGCCTGTTAGAGACAAACTGCCCCAAAAAGCTTCTTCGTGCTGCCCGCCCCTCCCCACTCTGCAACTCCTCTCCATGCTGCCCCAAGCCTCTTTACATTTCTAAGCCCTTATCGAGGCACTGCAGTGAACCCAGCAGACTTCACCTATCAGGACTTGCTGCTATAAAGCAAACCCTAATTAGAAACCATCTGGACCCCACAGCGGGAGGTCGTGGGAAGCATAAACAAACTTTACCTACACCCTCTGGTACCATAAACGTCACAAGGTGATATGTGGCAGAATTAACCAACAAACGACCCCGGGGTCTCTCTCCCCAAAATAAACCCCTCATTTTGTAAACTCAGGGCTGCCTCCTCTTTCTGTAATGGAGCAGCCAGCAGGTTCAATAAACTTACTTGCCTGAACTTGGGTCTCTTTCTCTTGTCCTTTCTCTCAGCTGTCCTTACAATGCCCGGCTAATTTTTGCATTTTTTGGTAGAAATGGGGTTTCACCATGTGAGCTAGGCTGGTTTTGAACTCTTGATCTCAAGAGATCCACCTGCCTTGGCCTCCCAAAGTGCTGAGATTACAGGCGTGAGCCACTGCGCCCGGCCAAAGCATAGCAGTCTTAAAAGCATGTATTGTTGTGAATATTGGAACATCTGGACTTTCCATCATTGTAAGAATGTGTCTTTTGCAGGTATCTTCAAGCTGTTTCCTGAACTGTAAACATCTCATGACTGTGGGTTGTGACAAGCATGGAATGCGCCTTGTTAGTCTCGAGATGAACTGAACTCAAAATGGCATCACTCTGGCTCTGCTATGCTCCTATTTCCCTAACATAACCCCCAAAATTATAATTGGACAGATCCCTCTCAAAATCTGCTCATTTTGCTCATTTTGCATCGTATTACCTGGATCATCTTGACTCTTGGGGGCATCAAAAATTGCCTTGCATTCTGAAAAACATTTTTAGCATTGGTGTGTAATATCTAGATGGGAAATAGTCTCCTTTGACTCCATGACTCACATCCAGGTCATGCTGATGCAAGCAGTGGGCTCCTAAGGCCTTGGGCAGCTCCGCTCCTGTGGCTCTGCTGGGTCCAGCCCCCACAGCTGCTTTCACGGGCAGGCGTTGAGTGCCTGGGGCTTTTCCAGGCACATGGTGCAAGCTCTTGGTGGATCTACCATTCTAGGGTCTGGAGGAGGGTGGTTCTCTCCTCACAGCTCCACTAGGCAGTGCCCCGGTGGGGACTGAGTGTGGGGGCTCCAGGTTATCTTGGGACCACCAAAGGAGAATTCACCCAATTCATACAGGAATTTGCAGGCAGAGATAAATCCATGGCTGGGCTCCAGGCTTTAAACAATCTAATCTGAGATTCCTATGGAACAAAGTTTTAGCAAAGTCAATTAAAAAAAAAAACCTATATGACAAATTATTATTCTTGCTGCACTTTATGCAAATAATCAGGCCAAGTATAATATGACTAAAACTTATTTTGCAAACACATTGGTCCTACCATGACTTGTCTTTGATTAAAAATGAAAGACGAGAGAAAAAATATTATAATATACCTTCTATTAGGTTCTAGTCTTGTCTGTTATTTTTGAGTTTTTTAAATGTGATTTTTACAACATGGACGGGATCTTAAATATTTTCAGGGCTACAAGTCTCCCAACTAATGTTTGGAAATTTTTCTTCCATTTTTCTAACTTAAACTTGTGAAAAGAAAATAAAAACTTGGGACCCCAATTTACTATACCAAAAGGACAAAGTTAAGCTGAAAACTGAGTCATGCAAGAAACTGCCTTTCCTTTTGTTCCAAAGCAGAGAGCTACAGATAAAAGTTTAAGTATCTCCACAGGTCGCTACTCTACGTTCACCTTATCTTATGCAAAGTTCTGTCTTACTGAGTGCAAGACAAATACCTAATTGACGATTCCCCTACCTACTCCGTAATATGTGATTCAGTAATGTGACCATACCCTCCCTCTTCCCTTCCAGTCCATTTTTGTCCTTTATATATCGAAGCCCTCAAAATCATCTTTGGAGAAAGGCACAGACCTCTCTTCCGGGCATATCCTTAACCTTGGCAAAATAAACTTCTAAATTGATTGAGACCTGTCTCAGATACTTTTTGGTTTACAAACTCAATAGAATTTTTTCCAAAGGCCCTGCAAGCTGAAGCTTATTCCTTGTGATACACGTGATAAGAACATGTCAGATTGTCACTGCCTTCCTCCTCTGTAACTAAGATACTTTGAGTCTAACATCTGGATGGATTATGCCCACTATTAACGTTTGTTTTTCTCCTGTTTCTTCCATTTTTGGGAAGTGCCTCTTATTAAAAATCTGTTAGCTTTATATTTCAGGCAACAGGAGACTGGTTCTCTGGCCCATTCACTTAAATTAATGGCAGCTGATCTCTTACAAGAATTATCAAACTGAGCTTAAGCATGTTATTATCACTGGGTATTATTTAATTTTTTAAAATAATTGTTTGTTATATTCAATAGGAGTATGGATGGTTAAAATTTATGTCTTCCAGGTTTCAACAGTGCCTAGTCTCTACAGGTTTTTAGAGCAGTTAGGGAGAGATCTCCATGCCCTGCAAGGTTAGGTAGGAAGTAACTTCAGCAGGAAGTAGCTTCAGAAGATGAGATCTTTGGACCTTTCTCCTTAAGAATAAGGAGAGTGAAATCTCTCAGTGGGGAATGAGACAGAGTAGTAATGGGGCTGGGCTTCAGCTCACCCCTACTAGAGCATTATTTCATGCATCCTCACTGATCACAAAACCTATACTAGTACTTCACTGATGCCATAATGTTTGAGCCATGCCTTTCACTTAAAGAATTCCAGGAACTGGCCTTAGGCAGTTTGGTTCCAAGAGCAGAATGTGTCTTACTCAGCTTTACATCTCTAGCACCTGGTCCAGTGCCTGCCACATAGCACTGGGTAAATATTTGTCGAACTGAACTAAATTGGGAGTATCACACTGAGAACCTGGAGCTTGACTAAGAAATTAAGAACTGCATTTCCAGTTAATGGTTTCCATCTAGTTTCCTTTGGGACTTAAGTGATATGAGAGATCCCTTTCACCATGCAATCCACCCCAGACATTGATGAGCTTGTCTTAATAAATTATGGTTCACCTGTCTCTTGCATCATTCTGAGACGTTAGATGAACTCTTGCCAGATGCAGCATATTCCTTGTATCATCTAAAGAGTTAGGTCTATTATACATTAGTGTTGGTCTACTTGAAAATCTTGGGTTACATTTTTTTTTCCATTATCTTTTTTTTTTTTTAGACGGAATCTTTCTCTGTCATCCAGGCTGGAGTGCAGTGGTGCAATCTTGGCTCACTGCAACCTCTGCCTTCCAGGTTCAAGGATTCTCCTGCCTCAGCCTCCCAAGCAATGGGGATTACAGGTGCATGCCAACACGGTCGGCTAATTTTGTATTTTTAGTAGAGACAGGGTTTCACCATGTTGGCCAGGCTGGTCTCGAACTCCTGACCTCAAGTGATCCAACCACCTCACCTCCCAAAGTGCTGTGATTACAGGCATGAGGCACTGTGTCTGGCCTCTTTAGAGTCTTGACAAATAGTTTTACTAAAGCAGGAAAAATAACTTCTCTTAGTCATGTTGTTTTAATAGCACCTAGTTTGTCCTGCTATAACAGAATACCTGAGACTTTCTATTTATAATATTTATTTATAATCAAGAGAAATTTATTGGTTCATGGTTCTGGGGGCTGAGAAGTCCAAGACTAAGGGATGAGCATCGGGTGAGGGTTTTCTTGCTGTGTCAGCCTGTGACAGAAGAAGAGACATTGAGAGACAGAGAATGCAATAAAGTGACTGAACTCATCCTGTTATGTGGAGCCCCCTCCTGCATTAATCCATTCATGAGGGCAGATTCCTCACAGCCTAGTTGCCTCTTATTAGGCCCCACCTCCCAACACTGTTGCACTGGTGGATTACATTGCTAACACATGCTTTTTGGGGCTACGTTCAAATCATAGCACAATGCAAATCCTGAAGCTATTGACAAAGCAAGCAGGGGAAAGTCAGCAATGCCCTTATTAGAATTTATTCCAGATCACCTTGTGTGATACTGTGATTTGTAATAAGAAATGTATACTTGAACTTCAACCCCATTTCTGATACAGAGCTCCTACAACCCTGGGAATTTTCTAAGTGGTAAGAGTGAAAAAGCATCTTGTTTTTCCTAACAAGCCCCTTTCAACCACACTAAAGGTTATGCTAATTAGGTGACTTTTGGAAACCCCCTCTGGGTGGGAGACTGATTGCCAGAGAAGCCAACCAAGTGATTAGAGGGTCACAACTTTTAGCCCCACACCCCACCCCCATCTCTAGGGGAGGGGAGATGAAGCTGGAGATTAGGTTAATCTCAATGGCCAATGATTTAATCAGTCATGTCTACATAATGAAGCCTCCATAAACACCCCAAAGGGCCACATCCAGACTGGTGAGGATGTGGAGGTGCTGAGAGAGCAGTATGCCTGGAGAGGGCGTGGAAGCCCCACACCACTTCTCACATACCTTGCCCCATACATCTCTTTCATTTGGGTGTTTCTGAGTCGTATCCTTTTATAACAATCTGGTAATCTAGCAAATGAAGAGTGATAGTTTGGATATGTGTTCCTGCCCAAATCTCATGTTGAATTGTAATCTCTGGTATTAGAGATGGGGTCTGGTGGGAGGTGATGGGATCATGGGGGCTGATTTCTCATACATGGTTTAGTACGAACCCCTTGTTGCTGTCCTCACCATAATGAGTGACTTTTCATAAGATTTGGCTGTTTAAAACTGGGTGCCACTGTTACTGGAAAGGGGTCCCCATCTATACCCCAAGAGAGGGCTCTTCAATCTCCTGCAAGAAATAATTTGGGATGAGGCCAGGTGCAGTGGCTCATACCTATAATCCCAGCACTTTGGGAGGCTGTGGTGGCCACATTGCTTGAGCCTAGGAGTTTGACACCAGCCTGGCCAACATGGCAAAACCCCATCTCTACCAAAATAATCATTAAAAAATTTAGCCAGGCATGGTGGCACATGCCTATAATCCCAGCTACTTGGGATGCTGAGGTGGGAGGATTGCTTAAGCCCTGGGAGGTGGAGGTTGGAATGAGATGACATGGCACTCACTCTGTCTCCAAAAAAAAAAAAAAAAAAAAGAAAAGAAAAGAAAAGAGAAAAAATTGGGGGCACAGAGCAGCCCCAAGGGCTACTGGTTGCCATTTTTAATGGTTATTTCTTGATTATATGCTAACAAGGGGGTGGTTTATTCCTGAGATTTCTGAAAAGGTGTGGGCAACTCCCAGAACATAGGGTTTCTCCCCTTTTCAGACCATACAGTGTAACTTCCTGACATTGTCATAGCATTTGTAAACTGTCATGGCGCTGGTCGGAGTGTAGCAGTGAGGACAACCAAAGGTCGCTCTCATCACCATCTTAATTTTGGCAGGTTTGGGCCAGCTTCTTTACTGCAACCTGTTTTATCAGCAAGATCTTTGTGACCTGTATCTCATGCTGACCTCCTATCTCATCCTGTGACTTAGAATACCTTAAGTCATGGGAATGCAGCCCAGTAGGTCTCAGCCTTATTTTACCCAGCCCCTATTCAAGATAGAGTCGCTCTGGTTCAAATGCCTCTGACATGTTTCTCCTCTTCCTTTTATAAAAGAACACTTAATCCTAAGGGTTGTGAGGGATAAAGATGTATCCTCTGTAACTTCTTAAGGCTGAATAGAGGCAATGATATGGCTGACTATTAGTGTCTTTTGCATCCAGGGTAGAGAGGAGCTCAGTCAGAAGGCATAGGCAAGGTGAGGACCATTCATAACTCTGAGAAAAAGTGATATCTGGAAAATTAATAAGTGTTCAATTTAAGAAAACATTACGTAAGCATATCCTGCATCTCTACACAAAGAGTACAACCACAATATGTTCCACAACAGCAAAGCAAAATAAGTAAAATTATCCCAAGTAAACTAAGTAAGAAGACTTTCCATGAACTGGGCAACTGTTGAAACCAAGCTGGTATGGGGACATTAGCTGATTCCAATATGTGACCAGAATTAGAACATTCATCCAGATATTTACATTACCCATCCCTCTTGTTTCTTCTGAACTGCAGCCAGAGATCACTGATTGGTTCACAGAAATAAGCAGGGTTAGTCTAAATCACAGGAAAAAACTGAAAAATAACTGATGAGACTAGAATCTAAGAAAAAATTTTTGAAATGGAATTTTTCTCTCTCTAGTCTCCCATTTTTATTAAAAATAAATCATAGCAAGACCAATTTGCTTTATTATACTTGGCCTGATTATTTCTATAAAGAGCAGCAAGAATAATTATTGTTCACATAAGCTTTAAAACTGGCTTTTTTTTTTTTTTTTTTTTTTGAGACAGGGTCTCTCTCCGTTGCTCAGGCTGGAGTGCAGTGGCATGATCTTGGCTCACTGCAACCTCTGCTTCTAAGGTTCAAATGATTCTCCTGCCTCAGCCTCCTGAGTAGCTGGGATTATAGGCACCTGCCACCACACCCAGCTAATTTTTGTATTTTTAATAGAGGCAGAGTTTCACCATGTTGGCCAGGCTGGTCACAAATTCCTGACCTCAGGTGATCCACCTGCCTTGGCCTCCCAAAGCGTGGAATTACAGGTGTGAGCCATGGAGTCTGAACTAAAATGGTCTTTAATGGACTCTGTTCTATCAGGAATCTCAGATAAGACTTTTTAAAAAGTCAAGCCCAGCCCATGCGTTTATACCCTCAAATACCTATGAGTTGGGTGAATTCCTCTCCTCTTGAGGTCCCAAGACAACTGGGGGCCCCTGGACCTGTAAGAAAGTGACATTCTTTACTTACCACAGGTCGGGAACCCTGTACAGGGACTATGTAGGCAAGGTATGAGGCCAGTTTTCCCAAGGGGCTTTATTGGCTTTGTAAGTCAATTTTGATTACTTAAAGGAAAGTACACCATTCCAGTCAAAGCCTTGGTAAAATAACCAGTATCTCCAGTCGTGTCATGTTATAAAAGAAAACAAATTCTTACTGCACTTATGCAGATAACTATAGTGCCACAAATTAAGAATACTCAACAAATAGTTTCTAAATTCTGGATAAATCAGGTAGAGGGAAACAAATATGCTTCAAATTTTGTTCACAGGTATTCTTTACTCAATTGTTAAAAGCTATAAACAGCTCCAAAGAAAATTCTCCTTAACTCTGAAAAACAAAACAAAGGATCAGCAACATTTTAAGCAAAAAGAAAAAGGAGGCTAATTCATTATTCTATTAGTTCAGTCCATGCAATTAACTTCTGTTCTACTTGATATTCATGAACATTTCAGTTCTCCATGAACACTGAAAGTTTTTTTCCTCTATTCTAATGTCACAATCTCCAAAGATATCAGAAACTTGCATTTGAGAACACCTGTTAGGGCCCTATAGCTGATTACAAACCACCGTTTAAAGAGGATCAAAACAAGACCACAATTGTTTGTGGATGATGAAACATCTTAGGACAGCCACTGTTAAAGCCACAACTGACTAGGAAATTTGGTTACTTCTGTGGCATAAACAATTTTACATAACAATTATAACTATTAATAACATGCACTGTTATATTAGAATTGCATAGTTTTTGAACACATACCGATAACATATTTATACATATACAGCCCAAAGCAAGCCAAACACCATTTCATAGTCGACATTGTTTCCTGCATGGTTTTATACCAAATGAGCCACACTTTACCATTGCATTAGTGCATTATTGATGTCAAACCCAATTCTTAATAAAACCTTACAGATAAATCTATCCAATTTTAATGTCTGACCATAAGGTAAGATTCTCATAGATCTTTTTTATAACCTTTACAATTTTTGTTAAAGAGCAGATCAATCCTCTGAGAGAAAACCTCATTGTGATTTTATTTTAATGTTCAATTTATGGGAAAACTGAATAATATCCCTTTAACTTTAGCCAATATTTTCACACGTAGAATTTCTTTTACAAGAATAATTTTTCACAAAACTTCGTTAACTTGTCCAAACCTTTAGATTTATCCTAACTTAATACAATCCTTTAATGCTTTAATCTAGGCAGAAAAATCCACATTCTCATACCTTATAATCTTTTACCAAAAGTACATTTTATTTTCCTTATACCTTACATGCAAAATTGTTTCTTCAGTAGTCTCAGTTACATGTTGCAATGTTAACTTTTAACAACTTTTACTTTTGGTGAAAAACATGGTTAATAAGTGATCTATTTATTTATTTATTTTCCGAGTCAGAGTCTCGCTCTTTTGCCCAGGCTGGAGTGCTGTGGCACAATCTGAGCTCACTGCAGCCTCCACCTCCCAGTTCAAGTGAATCTCCTGCCTCAGCCTCCTGAGTAGCTGGAATTACAGGCACCCACCACCATGCCTAGCTAATTTTTTTTTTTTTTTTTTTTTAAGTAGAGACAGAGTTTCACTATGTTGGCCAGGCTGGTCTCAAACTCCTGACCTCAAGTGATCCACCCACCTCAGCCTCCCAAAGTTCTGGGATTCTAGGTGTGAGCCACCGTGCCCAGCCAATAAGTGATTTTAATTATGTACCAGGTGTGTGTGGAGCCTAGGACCCAGAGAGAAGTACAAATAAGGTCTGACTTTTTTCAGCATAGCCAGGGTGTATGGCTAGCTCCACATGTCCCCAGGTTTTATATAGAACTTAATGCTCCAAAGTAGGCAAATTGAACAATTTTTGAAAGTCAAAGAAGCAGTTTATGACCTTAACGCATTTAGCAAACCTAATATCTAATGTATAATTTAGACCAAATGCCTAAATTTTGAAAACATTTGGGTTTTACCAATAATTTTTAAAACTGTGTTTCCCGGCCGGGTGTGGTGGCTCAAGACTGTAATCCCAGCACTTTGGGAGGCCAAGACGGGCGGATCACGAGGTCAGGAGATTGAGACCATCCTGGCTAACACGGTGAAACCCCGTCTCTACTAAAAAATACAAAAAACTAGCCGGGCGAGATGGCGGGCGCCTGTAGTCCCAGCTACTCGGGAGGATGAGGCAGGAGAATGGCGTAAACTCCGGAGGCGGAGCTTTCAGTGAGCTGAGATCCGGCCACTGCACTCCAGCCCGGGCGACAGAGCGAGACTCCGTCTCAAAAAAACAAACAAACAAACAAACAAACAAACAAACAAAAAAAAAAAAAACTGTGTTTCCCAATACTTACTAAAGTCATGTGAACCAAAAGGCATTACAGTTTTCATTTTTCTGACAAAATATTTGATTTAAGCACTTATTATTTTAAGCCAATTAATCAAAGCTCTTTCATATAGAAACATTATACACATAACACATATAAATACAAAGAAGATGATGCAGTAGTTGAAAGATTTTTCATTTGCCAGTTTCTTAACTGGATTACTGGCTTCAGGGTGGAGCCCTTGGAGGAACACAGCCAGGAAAGCATGCAGTTTCTACAGCCTAATAAGCAGGCACAGCTGAAAGCAAAACAGATTCCCAAAAATTAAGGGTCCCATATTTATACCAAATCCTGGATCCCCAAAAGAGAGAATCAGTCCATCTCCCATGGGAGTCTTCTCTCTCAGTGGGGGTGGGGTCTTTTCCATACCTTCTAGGTAGCCAAGAGCATGCTTCTCTAATCCAAACGTGCAAACAGACACGTATTCCCCCAAAACTGCCATTAGCTATCCCCAAAAGTATATTCCTACCTAGTTGTTATACATCAAAGCTCTCTCATAATGCAAAGTAATTTCTGATACCCCAAAAAGTTAAAAACATCAGATAAGGCAATGCAAAACAGGATAAAGCCTTAGATTTTGAGAGGAATCTCTCCACTTTTGTTTCCTGGGGTTCCATGAAGACAACAGACATTTTTCCCAAAATGGGGTCTGTGGTGCCTCCTATTTTTCCTAAGGAATCCCAGGCTGTTAGAGCTTGAATACCCACTTTTAATTAAGCTGACTTTTAACCACAGTTCTCTTCTTAAAAAAAAGGTTGTTTTTGGGCCAGGCGTGGTGACTTATGCCTGTAATCTCAGCACTTTGGGAGGCCGAGGCAAGCAGATCACCTGAGATCAGGAGTTCAAGACCAGCCTAGCCAACATGGTGAAACCCTGTCTCTAATAAAAATACAAAAATTAGCCAGGTGTGTTGGCGGGCGCCTGTAATCCCAGCTACTCAAGAGGCTGAGGCAGGAGAATCGCTTGAACCTGAGAGGCAGAGGTTGCAGTGAGCCAAGATTGTGCCATTGCACTCCAGCCTGGGTGACAGAGCAAGACTCTTTCTTAAAAAAAATAAATAAATAAAAAATACAAATTAAAAAAGGTTGTTTTGGCCAGGTGTGGTGGCTCATGCCTGTAATCCCAGCACTTCAGAAAGCCAAGGCAGGAAGATCACCTGAGGTCGGGAGTTTGAGACCAGCCTGGCCAACATGGAGAAACCCCGTCTCTACTAAAAATACAAAATCAGCCGGGTGGGTGCCGCATGCCTGTAATCTCAGCTACTCAGGAGGCTGAGGCAGGAGAACTGCTTGAACCCAGGAGGCAGAAGTTGCAGTGAGCCGAGATCATACCATTGCACTCCAGCCTGGGCAACAAGAGCGAAACGCCATCTCAAAAAATTAAAAAATAAAATTAAAAGTAAAATAAAAGGCTGTTATAAATCTTTTATTACCAGACTCTAGCCAGGCAAAACAACCAATATTTCTGGTTTTTGCACTTTACCAAAGGTAACCTCCTGGGTGCTTAGACAAAGGAAAATTCAAGACTGTTCATGGAGGGGAAGAGAATTAACAAATGGTGAAAGTTATGCAGATATCAAACCAGAAAGGACTCATTCCTTAAGCCGGGAATTGAACCCAGACTGCCATTGTAAAACAGCAGAGCCTTAGCTGCTGAGCTACAGGATTGGGTGGTTTCTTTTTTTTTTTTTTTTTTTTTTTGAGACTGAGTCTGGCTCTGTCGCCCAGGCTGGAGTGCAGTGGCTGGATCTCAGCTCACTGCAAGCTCCGCCTCCCGGGTTTACGCCATTCTCCTGCCTCAGCCTCCGGAGTAGCTGGGACCACAGGCGCCCGCCACCTCGCCCGGCTAGTTTTTTGTATTTTTTAGTAGAGACGGGGTTTCATCGTGTTAGCCAGGATGGTCTCGATCTCCTGACCTCGTGATCCGCCCGTCTCAGCCTCCCAAAGTGCTGGGATTACAGGCTTGAGCCACCGCGCCCGGCTAGGATTGGGTGGTTTCTATTGCACTTCCCAGAAGGGCTCAGAGCAGCCAATTTTGAGCCTGCAAAAGCTTTTAACTGCTCAAGATAATTTCTAGGGCTAACTATAACATGAACCTCAAAATTCTTGTTCCCTGGATGGCAGAAACTAAGAGAAAGTACTGTCATGTGGTTACAAGGTCAAGCTCCCAAGGACATAACTGAACAATCTGCTGAGTCATCTTGAACAGTGGGCTTATGGGGTCCTAGGCCTGTGTTCCATGCTAAGGTGCCCCTCTTTCTGACAGAACAATACATAAAAACACACAAAGCATACCAGATTTGCTACAGCTTAAGACTAGCCTCATGAATCCTTTTTCTCATTAATTAAAACTGTGAAGGTAGTAAACAGTGATTTTTGGGCTGGGCACGGTGGCTCATACTTGTAATCCCAGCACTTTGGGAGGCCGAGATGGGTGGATCACCTGAGGCTGGGAGTTCGAGACCAGACTGACCAATATGGAGAAACCCCATCCCTACTAAAAATAACAAAATTAGCTGGCATGGTGGCGCATGCCTGTAATTCCAACTACATGGGAGGCTGAGGCAGGAGAATTGCTTGAACCCTGGAGGCAGAGGTTGCGGTGAGCCGAGATCGTGTCATTGCACTCCAGCCTGGGCAACAAGAGTGAAACACCATGTCAAAAAAAAAAACAAAAAACTGATTTTTACCATTTATTCAACCAGTTTGCACACACACCCACAGAGAGGCCAGAAGGTTGGTAAGAAATCCTTACCCTTTTGCTGACATGTCAGTGAAGTGGTGATGTTGTCTATGGTAAATACCTGGGGCTCACCATCTCGCCCCAAGAAAATTTAGGACATGGACACACACAAGGAATTTAGGAGCAAAGGTTTAATAGGCAAAAGAAAGAGGAGAAAAAGAGAAAGGAAAACTGCTCTCTCTCTAGTGAGAGACTGGCTGGTGGTGGATGCGCCAGATATTATAATCAGGCTTGAGGAGGTGATGTCTGATTTACACAGGACTCACAGATTGGTTCCATCAGGTATGATGGTTATATAGTGCACTGGGACGGCTGGCTGCCCCACCCTAATCTTATTATGCAAATGAACTTTCCCCTTGGTCGGTGCCATCTTGCCTGCTCCTTAACCTACACATGGCTGGCAGAGAAGGGAAGATGGAGCCGCCATTTTAAACGTGATTGGCATGACTGCCGGTATCCACGTCTGCAGCTTGATTTTGTAGACTGCTCCTTGTTAGAAAGGAAAATGATTTGGGACTGCTTTTCATTAAAAGGAAAACCTTGCTGAGGACTTCTGTATCCTCACTATCTGCCTAAGTAATTTCTCCTTAACTTCTGCATCATGAGGTTTCTGGATTTTCTTTCCCTGAGCAGTCCCCTGAGCAGTCTTAGCGACCTTGCTTGCTGCATCAAAGCCCTGGGGGCCAAGCGGCGACACAAAGGAAAATCATGGAACCACAGGCAAAAGCCTCTCAATATTGTAAGTTGACATCCAATCGGCTACACAGGGGACCCGAATTAACATTTTCCATTCCGGCCAGAGTAAAATATGTGTGACAAAACATAGACATTAGCCCCTCTGCTTAGCACCCAACATTGAACTGGCAAAGCTCAAACTTGCCCCAGGTTGGGCCCTGTCATCTTTAATTTAACCTCCGACCAGGAGTTTCCATATGTGGTCTCTGGGCAAGATGATCACCCTGAGTAACAGAAAAGGTAGGAAAAGGAGAGAAAGCGAGAAAAGCGTTGGTGGCAGCAGGGTGGGGAAGGTGAGGCAATAAGAGAGGCCAGAGAAAGACCTACCCATTGCAGCAACACTGACCCAAAAGTTCAGGCGGCTGCTTGTTAGTCATGAAGGGAACTTCTCCAGCAGTCCCATCAGCTCTCAAGTTTCCCCTTTTGGGGAAAAAAAATAGTTCTCCATGTCCCACGGTCCTGTGCATGCCTAATCCTGTCACCCACAGCTGTCAGCAGAGTGCAAGGCAGATTAATCCAAATAGAAGAGCAGTTAACATCCCATAGTGCCAAACCTGTACTTAGCTGAGGGGGACTTTACCACCTACATCTTAGGAAGAACTCTAACCTTCCTAAGTTGGGCCTCGAACCCAGGTCGGGTCAAGCATCCTTGCCTTTTCTTGAGAGGGGCCTTTAACCCTCTCTGTCTTAGGAGAGACTCAAACTCCCCTAAGTTGGGCCTCTAACCCAATCCCATCCATCCTCGGGTACTCCATCATTTACCCAAAGTCAGCCAAATGGTGCTGCAGTCTGTTTCCTGTGGGTCAGGGGTCTCTTCAGCATAGTCCCTTTGTGGTTGCCAGAAAGATGTTACCAGAAAGTGGTCCAGATCCAGACCCCAAGAGAGGGTTCTTGGATTTCACGCAAGAAAGAATCTGGGGGGAGTCCACAGCGTAAAGTGAAAGCAAGTTTATTAAGAAAGTTAAGGAATAAAGGAATGGCTGCCCCATAGGCAGAGCAGCCCTGAGGGCTGCTGGTTGCCCATTTTTAGCTAAACAAGGGAGTAGATTATTCATGAGTTTTCTGGGAAAGGTATGGATAATTCCCAAAACTGAGGGTTTCTCCCCCTTTTAGATCATATAGAGTAACTTCCTGACATTGCCATGGCATTTGTAAACTGTCATGATGCTGCTGGGACTGTAGCAGTGAGGACAACCACAGGTCACTCTTGTTGCCATCTTGGTTTTGGTGGATTTTGGTCAGCTTCTTTACTGCAACCTGTTTTATCAGCAAGGTCTTTATGACCTGTGTCTCATGTTGACCTCCTATCTCATCCTCTGACTAAGAATGACTTAACCTCCTGGGAATGCAGCCCAGAAGGTCTCAGTCTTATTTCATCCAGTCCCTATTCGAGATGGAGTCGCTCTGGTTCAAACGCCTCTCAGCACCTCAGTCTCTCTCTTGCTCCTGCTCTGGCCATGTGAGGTGCCTGCTCCCCCTTCACCTTCACCATGATTGTAAGTTTCCTGAGGCCTCCCAAGAAGCTGAGCAGATGCCAGCACCATGCTTCCCGTACAACATGCAGAATCACGAGCCAATTAAACCTCTTTTCTTTACAAATTACCCAGTCTCAGGTACTTCTTTCTTTTTTTTTTGAGACGGAGTCTCGCTCTGTCGCCCAGGCTGGAGCGCAGTGGCGCAATCTCGGCTCACTGCAAGGTCCGCCTCCCGGGTTCACGCCATTCTCCTGCCTCAGCCTTCAGAGTAGCTTGGACTACAGGTGCCTGCCACTGCCCCCGGCTAATTTTTTGTATTTTTAGTAGAGATGGGGTTTCACCATGTTAGCCAGGATGGTCTGAATCTCCTGACCTCGTGATCCGCCCACCTCAGCCTCCCAATCAGGTATTTCTTTATAGCAATGTGGGAATGGATTAACAAACATTTCCTGAGTTCTGTGAGCTGTTCTAGCAAATGACTAAACTCAAGAAAGGGATCATGGGACCCTCTGACTCATAGCCTGTCAGAAACACCAGGTGACAACCTGGACTTTTGACTGGCAACCAACTGTGGGGTCGGTACTAACTTCAGATAGATCATGTCAGAATTGAATTGAATTGTAGGATACCCAGCTGGTGTCTCCAGAGAATTGGAGAATTGCTTGGCATAGGAACCCCCACTACACACACATATCTGGTGTCACAAGTGAAGTACTAAGTGCTTCCTTTCGTTGTGAAGAAGAAAAACCCTTTTTTCTAAATGCCTTGTGTCTGGTGTCATTGAAGCTACATACTGTCTTAGTCCCTTCCTGCTGTTATAACAAAATTACCTTAGACTAGGGCATTTATAAACAATGGAAATTTATTCCTCACAGTTCTGGAGCCTGGAAAATGCAAAACCAAGAAGCCAGCAGGTTTGGTGTCTGGTGAGAGCCCTTTCATGAGGGTTCCACCCCCATGAACGAATCACTCCTAAAGGCCCTACTTCTTCTTTTTTTTTTTTTAATTTTTTTTTTTTTTTTTTTTTTTGTAGAGACAGGGTCTCACTATTTTGACTAGGCTGGTCTCGAGTTTCTGGCTTCAAGCAATTCTCCCACCTCGGCTGCCCAAAGTGCTGAGATTACAGGCAAGAGGCACTTGTGCCAGTCCCATTTCTTTTTCTTTTTCTTTTTCTTTTTTGAGATGGAGTTTCACTCTTGTTGCCCAGGCTGGAGTGCAATGACGTGATCTTGGCTCACTGCAACCTCTGCCTTCCGGGTTCAAGCGATTCTACTGCCTCAGCTTCCTGAGTAGCTGGGATTACAGGCATGCTCCACCACGCCTGGCTAATTTTTTTTTTTTTTTTTTTTTTTTTTTTTTGAGATGGAGTCTCGCTCTGTCGCCCGGGTTGGAGTGCAGTGGCCGGATCTCAGCTCACTGCAAGCTCCGCCTCCCGGGTTTACGCCATTCTCCTGCCTCAGCCTCCCGAGTAGCTGGGACTACAGGCGCCCGCCACCTCGCCCGGCTAGTTTTTTGTATTTTTTTAGTAGAGACGGGGTTTCACCGTATTAACCAGGATGGTCTTGATCTCCTGACCTCGTGATCCGCCCGTCTCGGCCTCCCAGAGTGCTGGGATTACAGGCTTGAGCCACCGCGCCCGGCCTATTTTTTGTATTTTTAGTTGAGACGGGGTTTCTCCATGTTGGCCAGGCTGGTCTCGAACTCCCGACCAGGTGATCCGCCTGCCTCAGCCTCCCAAAGTGCTGGGATTACAGTCGTGAGCCACCGCCCCGGCCCCTAGCCCCATTTCTTTAGTACTATCCCATAGGCAATTAGATTCCAATAGATGGGGAGATAGGACATTTCTGCTGGGCTTGAACACCTACATTTTTAAAATAAAATTTAAAAACAACCATAATACCATTATCACTCCCCTACCACCCCCCAAGTTAAAAATATCTTAATATCCTCAAATATCCAAAGCCCACGTAGACTACAGAGTTATTTCCACCAATTCAAAGTCCAAAGTCCTGGGCTGGAGCATCTGATTAGTGGGCCTACAGGACTACTCTGTATCTACCAAGGAGGAGAGAGAGGAAAGGTCTAACCTCCTTGAGGCCCAAATAGCTTCTCATCAGAGGACTCCCCCTCTGCTGGCAAGACAAAAAAAAAAAAAGACTTTTGCCAGGTGCAGTGGCTTACATCTGTAATCCCAACACTTTGGAAGGCTGAGGCAGGAGGATTGCTTGAGTCTAGGAGTTCAAGACCAGCCTGGGCCCCATAGGGAGACCCCCGTTTCTACAAACAAGTTTAAAAATTAGCCAGGCATGGTGGTATGCACCTATAGTCCCAGCTACTCAAGGAGACTGAGGTGGGAGAATCGCTTGAGCCTGGGAGGTCAAGGTAGCGAGCCATGATCATGTCACTGTACTCTAGCCTGGACAACCAATTGAGGCTCTTCTAAAAAAAAAAAAAAAAAAAAAAAAAAAAAAAAAAAAATTAAGAAACGACTTCCCATTACAAGTGGTGTCAGCAATAATGTAGAAGAGAGGGAATGGCCAGAAAAGCTTTTGGACAGGAGGTCAGATTAAACTGAGCCCTATGAGCCGGGTAGAGTATAGGTATCTAGAGATGGGTAGAGTATAGGTACCTAAAGATTTGTAAAGTGTAGGTACCCAGAGAGACTAGGGGATAGGATATTATTTATTTATTTGTTTATTTATTTTTTTGAGACAGAGTTTCACTCTTGTAGCCCGAGCTGGAGTGCCATGGTGCCATCTTGGTTCACTGCAACCACCGCCTCCCGGGTTCAAGCGATTCTCCTGCCTCAGCCTCCCGAGTAGCTGGGATTTCAGGCATGTGCCACCACACCCGGCTCATTTTGTATTTTTAGTAGAGACAGGGTTTCACCATGTTGGCCAGGCTGGTCTCCAACTCCTGACCCCAGGTGATCCACCCGTCTTGGCCTCCCAAAGTGCTGGGATTACAGGAATGAGCCACCGCACCCAGCGGCATTTTTTATTTCTAATAAAATAATAAGTGTAATAGTAACAAAATTTAGAAAATAAAGAAATGTAGGAAAAATAGTTATTAAAAGTCTCATTATCCAAAAAAGTCATTTGGCTTAATTCATATCCCCATATTTTTATTTAACGGGGCATTATAAGAATTTATCTATATCACTGTGGGTTCTTTGCAATATAATTTTTTTTAAAAACCTAAGGTCTTGCTCTGTTGCCCAAATTGGAGAGCAGAGTGCAGTGATATGGTCATAGCTCACAGCAGCCTCGAACTCCTGGGCTCAAGTGATCCTTCTGTCTCAGCCTCCCGCGTAGCTGGGACTACAGGTGCCACCGCCACAGCCTGCTAATTTTTCAATTTTTTTGTAGAGACAAAGTCTCATTTTGTTTCCCAGACTGGTCTTGAACTCCTGGCATCAAGTGGCCCTCCTGCCTTGGCCTCCTGAAGGGCTGAGATTACAGGCCTGAGCCACTGTGTCTGGCCTTGTAAACATCATTTTTAACAGATACATAATATTCCAATAAATAATGTTCTACACTTCATCTGACCAGTCCTCCATATTTTGACATTTATTCAAATTTCATTTTTTCTTTTCTTTTTTTTTTTTCAGACAGGGTCTCATTCTGTCACCCAGCTGGAGTGCAGTGGTGACATCTTGACTCACTGCAACCTCGACATCCCTGGCTCATGTGATCTTCCCACCTCAGCTTCCCGAGTAGCTGGGATTACAAGTGTGCACCACCATGCCTGGATTATTTTAAAAAATTTTTTTGTAGAGGCAGGGTTTCACCATGTTGCCTGGGCTGGTCTCAAACTCCTGGACTCTAGCAATTGCCCAGCTGGGCCTCTCAAAGTGTCATTTCAGTTTTTCTGATTTTAAATAACTGTGATGAACATTGTTTTTGCTTAAAGCTTTTTCTGGTTTTAGAGTTATTCAATTCCTATGGACTCCCAAAGCAAAATTCTGGTAAAATGTTGTATGAATATTATAAAGGGTGGGGGTATTTCTGATACTGATTTTATACCACCTTATATTGTTATTTAGTAATCGTAAGAGGTGTTTCAAATTCTCAAGGTAAAATTGATAGAAATTGGTAAATTTTAAGACCATAGGCCCTAGGGTGTATGGCATAGAGGCAGAATTTTTAACTGGGCACACAGCCATCCAGAAAAAAAAAAAAATACTACATTTCCCAGCAGTTAAGTGTGGCCACGTGACTAAGTTCTGGCCACCAGGATATAAACAGAAGTGTTCTTCTGGCAGCAGCTGGAAACTGTCCCCTTTGGTGTGCCTTTTGTTCTCTTTCCCCATCTTTTATTTTGCTGGCTGGAATGTGAATGCAACCATTTGGGATCATGGTAGGAAGATATGCTAGAGTGAGCCGAGGTCCCTGAGGATTTTGAGGACTGGGCCACCATTCCACCTTTGTACTCCTTTTCTTGCTTTACATGGGAGAGAAATAAATTTCTGTCTTAAGCTACCGTGGGTTTGGGTTTTCTATCACTCACAGCCTTGCCTAATTGTGACTAAATACAATGTGGTTTTAAAACTGGGAAAGGCATTGTTATACTCTTCTTCATAAGCCCAGAGTCGCTGAGAAATATTGCCATGGGAAAAAAACATTACAGGCCGGGCGCGGTGGCTCATGCCTGTAATCCCAGCACTTTGGGAGGCTGAGGTGGGCGGATCACCAGAGGTCAGGAGTTCAAGACCCAGCCTGGCCAACATGGTGAAACCCCCGTCTCTACCAAAAATACAAAAATTAGCTGGGTGTGCCGGCAGGTGCCTGTAATCCCAGCTACTCAGGAGGAGGGTGAGGCAGGAGAATCACTTGAACCTGGGAGGCAGAGGCTGCAGTGAGCCAAGACTGCACCATTGCACTCCAGCCTGGCCAACGAGAGCAAAACGCCATCTCAATAAAAAAAAAAAAAAAAAAAAGAAAAATTCAAATGTACTTTGAGATCAGGTCATGAGGAGGTTTGACTTTTTAAGTGTTCCTGATTCTAACAAAAAAAGGAAACCTCAGTGTCAGCAGCAGGAAATTTCAAGTAAAACGATGGGATTCATGACATTCAGCTTCTAATTTAGTTGCTTCAGGTAAAGGCAAAAGGGGGTTGTGGGGTAGAGGGGAGAAAACTGCTTTGTTTTGTTTCCAAGGATTACTGCCCCTACTTCAAGAGCTATTAAAAGGTACTCTTGAGAGAACTGTAACCAAAAATAAAGTGGCACCGGCCACTCTCTGGGAACACATTTAACTCTGCTCGTAGAAGCATAACCTGTTTTAACTTGCTAAAGCCCAAGCCAGGCCCTGTTTTCATCTGAATTAGGAAAAAGCAACTGCTGAGAAAATATTTAAAAATTAATACACCAATGTAAAAAAGTAAAGAAAAAAAAAAAAACAAACCCCAAAACCCTAAATTAAAAGAAGTTGTGTTAGAATGTACTTGGTTAAAGCCAGATGCAGTGGCTCACACCTGTAATCCCAGCCCTTTGGGAGGCCAACATGGAGGATCGCTTGAGCTCAGGAGTTCAAGACCAGCCTGGGCAACATAGGGAGACCCTTTATTTATTTATTTTAAAGAATGTACTTAGTTAAAGTAAATTAAATCTGGTGAAGACACACATGCTTTGGGGCTCAGATCCATGATATGTTAGGATTGGGAATTTGTTTTTTTGTTTCTCAAAAGTGGTCACTGACTGGGTGCAATGACTCAGACATGTAACCTCAGCACTTTGGGAGGCAGAGGTGGGAGGATCATTTGAGCCCAGGAGTTCTAGACCAGCCTGGGCAATATAGCGAGCCCCTATCTCTACAAATAAAAATAAAAATAAAAAAAATAGCCAGGCATGGTGGTGCATGCCTGTAGTTCCAGTTACTTAAGAGTGTGGGGTGGGAGAATCACTTGAGCCCAGGAAGCTGAGGCTGCAGTGAGCTATGATCATGCCACTGCACTGCAACCTGGGTGACAGAGTGAGACCCCTGTGACAAAACAAAACAAAACAAAACAAAACAAAAATGTGGTCACTTCAGGGGGCAGTGAAATAAGTGCAATATTTTGCTGTGATGTTTACAAACAAACTTGGTATTTCATTTTTTCTGCCATTAGAATTTGTCAGCCAAGCTGGGCACGGTGGCTCATGCCTATAATCCCAGCACTTTGGGAAGCCAAGGTGGGAGGATTGCTTGAGCCAAGGAGTTATAGACAAGCCTGGGCAACACGGTGAAACCCTGTCTCTACAAAAAATACAAAAATTAACCAAGTACGGCGGTGCATGCCTGTAGTCCTAACTACTTGGGAGGCTGAGGTGGGAGGACCGCCTGAGCTGTGATGGCACCACTGCACTCCACCCTGAGTGACAGTGAGATGCTGCCTCAAAAGAAAAAAAAGAAATTTGTCAGCTGAGAACATTAAGGCTAGACTCAAAAGCAAGAGCTGTATCCGATTGACTGCCTCTGGAATTAAATAGTATCATCAATGATATACCTTGGTCTGATGTCCTCTGGCATACAGAGCTCGCCCTGGACTAGATTGCCCCTGTCAATGTCCCTCTTCCAACCTACATGTGATGCGTCCTGGACAGTTTCTGTAAGATTTCTTCTTTTCCCCAAACTGACCCCAGATTGAAGCTTCAGGAGCTTGCTCTCAACCAAGCTGAAAAGGGGCCATTCAATTTGTGACTCCATATGGCAAGATGTTCATCCAAGCCAGCTTCCTTCTGCCAGCCTGCATACCTTCAGACTCGTCCAGACAATCAGCTGCTGTTCACCTGGGGACAGCAAACAAAGTTGGATGTTGTCTTTGGCAAAGTGTAAGAAAGGCAGCAAATATATTTCAAAATAAATCTTACACTGCATCCCAAAGCCAATACGATTAAAAAGGAACATGTAACCATGTTTGCCATTCTTGTTTTTTTTTTTTTTTGAGACAGGGTCTCACTCTGTCACCCAGGGTGGAGTACAGTGGCGCAATCTCGCCTCACTTCAACCTCTGCCTCCTGAGCTCAAGGGATCCTCCCACCTTAGCCCTCTAGTAGCTGGGAATGCAAGCATAAGCCACCATGCCTGTATTTTAAATTTTTTTCTATTTTTTGTAGAAATGGGGTTTCACCATGTTGTCCAGGCTGGTCTCAAACTCCTGAGCTCAAGCAATCCACTGGCCTCAGCCTCCCAAAGTGCTAGGATTACAGATGTGAGTCATTGTGCAGTGCCCGGACAGTCATTCTTTTTTTTTTGGGGGGGGGACACGGTCTTGCTCTGTCATTCAGGCTAGAGTGCAGTGGCACAATCACAGCTCATTGCAGCCTCGACCTCCTGGACTCAAGTGATCCTCCAACCTCCCAAGTAGCTGAGATCACAGGTGAGCACCACCACACCCAGTCAATTTTTAAATTTTTGGTAGAGACAGGGTCTCTCTATGTTGTCCAGGCTGGGGCCATTCTGTTACTATAACAAATAGTTAACCTTCAGTGGGTCATATGATCCCTTCACTTATGGGCAGCAGGATGTTTCTGATGTTACATCTTTTTCAAAATAGACATTTCACCTCCAGGGTACTGGGGTTGGCTGTAGCATTTGGCAATGAAATCTACACTTTCTCAGGGAAAGAAGCCCCGAATTTAACTTGAATCAGTGACGGTTGTTTCTGAGATGGATTTAACGCCGTGTTCCACCAGGGTCACAGCTCATTCTTACCTTGTGCTTTTTCTCTAAAAGCCACCTGGCTCCTGCCACGGCCCCTTGAAGTTTGCCTTTGTTCCTTGTTCATTTTCCCTTTAAGAGTTGTGAGTGTTTCGGTTGGTGAAGTTCCAAGTGCCCTCTGGACTAATTGGCGCAATGTGAGGATTTTCCAATTTGGAAGAGAAAGAGCCTATTCTCCAGGGAGGGCTCTTCAGCGTAATTGCTCTCTGAGAGGTTCTTGCCACTCCCTTTGGCAACCTTCAGAGACAAATCCGTCTTGCTGTTAGGAGGAGCTAGAAACCCACAGATGGGAAAAGAGGAGCTCGGGCAGACTTGCCAAGACCTTTGAAACCAGTGACCTTTGGAAATGGAGGAAGTAGGGGAAAGGCCATTGCAGGCAAAGTCTGTTGCGCTTCCCTTCCCAAGATAAGCACTACAGCTCTGGCTATAATGGCCATTTTCATCATTGTCCTTTTACTAAAGAGCATTAACAAATGGTTACTGGCCAAGGAAGCCCCTTGCAGGGAAAGAATGGCACTTACTCAGAAGAAACACTTTAACAAACCACCTGGGCTGGAGGGAGGCACCCAAAGGTGTGCTGGGTAAGAAAAGATGGTGGTTAACTGGAGCAGGGGTCCAAGAAAAACCGCAGAGAAGAGCAAGACATGGAGAAGAGAGAAGCCCCTCTGGGTCACCACCCCTACCATGGCAGGGAATGTGTGGGGAGAAAAGCCAGGTGGTGGTGGTGGTGGTGGGGTGACAAGAAATGGGTGGTAGGCTAAAAAGAAGTATGGAAGAATAAAAATGAAATTGTTTTCAGTAGATCCCCTTCCCCAGCTCTGCCTTGAAACTTTCAGTAAATTTCACATCATTCACTATTGTGAGTGTAGGTGAGCAACCTCTTTCTGGGGAAACTGAGGGGGCGCTGTGGTCTGTTGATGTTGGGCGGAAAGCAAGAGAGGACGGGGCGGGACACAGACAGGGTTGTAGCACTTTTGTTTCCCTGTGTGTTCACTTAACAATCCTGGAAAATGGCAGAAAGGAGCAGGCAGCCACAGCTGGATCTGGGTGGAGAAGAGGAGGCTGGAGGCCAAGTTGAGAAGCAGTCCTCACCATGAGTTGCCAGGCTCGGTGTGAATTTAGCGCTGCCTGGTTCCAAAGCTCATGCGGGAATTACATGGACCTGCAAGTCCCTCCTCCTGCCCTTGAACAGGACTTCAGAACTGTTGGGGTTAGGGTTAGTGCCAAGAGCTGCTGGTTCCTGTTTCTGGTAGGAGAACAGCATGCGGCATGAATGCATGGGTTTTGGAGACTCCCTGGGCTTGAGTCCTAGCTCTGCCATTTACTAGGTGCATGACCTTGGACACATTATGCAGATTCCCTGTACCTTAATCTTATCTGCAAAAGCAAGGCAATAGTAGTACCCTCTCTATAGGGTTACTAGGGGAAGCAAATGAAA
Source organism: Macaca nemestrina (assembly GCF_043159975.1). Lineage (NCBI taxonomy): Eukaryota > Metazoa > Chordata > Mammalia > Primates > Cercopithecidae > Macaca > Macaca nemestrina. Next base: position 52,153,643 of record NC_092141.1, on the reverse strand, counting down.
TTATATACATAAGAGTCTTAGCACAGGGCAATAAACGTTCATTGTTGTTATTATTTGCTAATGACAACACAGAACAGTGCCATGAACGGCCCCAAAGCTCAGCACTGCTATCCATCTTTTTAATTTTTCTTTCAAGGTAGGGTTTTGCTCTGTTGCACAGTCTGGAGCGTAGTGTTGCAAACACAGCTCACTGCAGTTTCAACTTCCTGGACTCAAGTGATCCTCCCCTCTCAACTTCCCAAGTAGCTGAGAACACAGGCACATGCCACCACGCCTGGCTAATTTTTTATTTATTTTATTTATTTAGTTTGGAGACTGAGTCTCACCATGTTGCCCAGGCCAGTCTCGAAATCCCGGGCTCAAGCAATTTTCCCACCTCTGCCTCCCAGTGTTGGGATTACAGGGGTGAGCCACTGCACCCAGCCTATCCATCTTTTTGATCCACAGAAAGAGTTTAGGTCCTAGAGTCAAATAGACCCAGCTCCAATCCCAGCTCTACCCCTTCCTGGCTGGATCACTGCAGGAAAATTATTTCACTTTTCTGTTAAAGAGGTGAATAACACTTTGCTAGTGGGATTGTTGGGAGGGTGAACTAATACAAAAAGTGCCTGGCAAAGTCCTGTCCATCTGATTTAATCACAAGATGATCTGGTGACTCCCCTGCCCTAGTCTGCTTTACTATACACATATTCTCAATAGCTTTCAGACCTCCTAGGAACATCCATTTTTTTTTCGTTTTTGTTTTTTTTTTTTTTTTTGAGACAGAGTCTCGTTCTGTCGCCCGGGCTGGAGTGCAGTGGCCGGATCTCAGCTCACTGCAAGCTCCGCCTCCCGGGTTCACGCCATTCTCCTGCCTCAGCCTCCCGAGTAGCTGGGACTACAGGCGCCCACCACCGCGCCCGGCTAATTTTTTGTATTTTTTAGTAGAGACGGGGTTTCACCGTGTTAACCAGGATGGTCTCGATCTCCTGACCTAGTGATCCGCCCGTCTCGGCCTCCCAAAGTGCTGGGATTACAGGCTTGAGCCACCGCGCCCGGCCCATCCATTTTTTTTTCTACATTTGGTTAAGTTTGGCCGGAATTAAACAAACTCTGGGATTTGTTGCTTCTGTGTTATCTGGGAAGCCAGTTGGCCTCACCTCAGCGTGTTGCTATGCAGGTTGGCTGAACCCTGACTGCAGCTGCAGTGTCAGGGCAGCAACAGGAGTTGCTTTGCGAACTTCTGGGAAGCTTTTATTAGCTAACATGGACTAAACGAAGTCAAGCTCATTTACCATGAACCATATGTTTCCCCCTTTCCTCCAGCTTTGAACAGGTCTCCATTTTAGCAACTCCTCCCTCCTTCGGAGACCTTCATAAAGGCTTTTGCCATTGAATGCCACCATTTGTAATGTTGACTTCTCCCAGGATGCCAAGCCCCATCATAGACCCTCCGGAAAACCCTGATCACCTTCACACTCCTTTCTCATCAATATGGCAGATATTGCAACAGTGGCCAGGAGGAGATGCAATGAAAGATATTGCAGATGAGGATTCCTGCAAACTCCGCTACCACAGAAAGGTCTAGGGAAGTGGGGAATATAATAGGCGCTGCTGCTGCGGTGGGAATAGGAACAGTTGTCCTTATTGAGTGCTTGCTAAATGCCAGGCACCTGCTCTAAGTGTTTTATAGCTGTTTGTTCACTTAATCATATACCTCTGAGCTGGGACTGTTATTCCACCCATTTTACAGATGGAAAACTTGAAGCAAAGAAGGTTTAAATAACTTTCCCAACATGACACAGTTACAAAGTGGCACTCATGAGATTTGAACCACGCAGTCTGTGGCTAGAGCCCATGCTCTCTCTCTTTTCCTTCTTTCCTTCCTTCCTTCCTTCCTTCCTTCCTTCCTTCCTTCATTCTTTCCTTTTTTCCTTTTCTTCTTCTTCTTTTCTTTTCTTTCTTTCTTTCCTTTCTTTCTTTCTTTCTTTCTTTCTTTCTTTCTTTCTTTCTTTCTTTCTTTCTTTCTTTCTTTCTTTCTTTCTTTCTTTCCTTCCTTCCTTCCTTCCTTCCTTCCTTCCTTCCTTCCTTCCTTCCTTCCCTTTCTTTTTATTGATAGGGTCTCACTCTGTCACTTAGGGTGGAGTGTGCAATGACACAATCATGCTTACTGCAGCCTCAACCTCCTGGACTCAAGGGATCCTCCCACCGTAACCTCCTGAGTAGATGGGACTATAAGCCCATGCCACCTGGCTTTTTTTTTTATAGAGATAAAGTTTCATTATGTTGCCCAGGCTTGTCTCAAACTCCGGGTTCAAGCCATCTGCCCACCCTGTCTTCCCAAAGTGCTGGGATTACAGGTGTGAGCCATGCCTGGCCTAGAGTTCATGCTCTTAACCATGATAGTGTAAGCACAAAATGAAAACACATGTGACATTACCTTAAGAAATCTAAAATGTCTTGAAAATATAGAGTATATGTTCTATTGACAGTGGATAGTGGCTTGATACTTTTTAAATCACTGCAATTTTTTTAAGAACCATTTGACCCATTGCCTCTGAAAAATCTCTCCCTATGGATGTCTCAAAGGCATCACAAACTCAATACTGCTAAAAAAATAAAAGCTTAACTATTTTTTCCTACCATGCCCTCCAATCTGTTCCTTTTCATCTGCAGTGTAACAAATGACTCTACTCAGGGGCCCAAGTCACACACCTGGGAATCTCCTTGGATGCATCCTCTCCTCACCCCTGCATTCGACCAATTGCCAAGTCCCATTGATTTTACCCCGTTAGTCTCTAAGTTTGTCTGTCCCCTTCCCTGGGTTCCTTCCTTGGTTGTGTGTGCCCTCAGATCTCCCCTGGATCCCTCTGACACACTCAGAGCTCATGACTTCACCTCCAGCCTCCCCTCCCAGCCATGCTCCACACTGAAGCTACAGGATCTTTCTGAAATGAACCCGTTCACATTGCCCTCCTTAAAATCCATATGTAGCTCCCAGAACGTTCAGGATCACATCTAAACCCTTTCCTTGGCTGACAAAGGTCTTTCTCACCTGCACCTGCCACCTCCAGGCTCCATTTCTGCTGACTTCTGAAGGCACAGCACTTGGGGACCACAGTATTTTTAGGGATCTATGAACATGTTTTAATTTCTTTAAAATTAGAAAGAAAAACAATGAACTTTTAAATCGCAGAAGGTGTTTTAATATATAATAGTAATTTATGTGTTTGTACCAACACAGCCATAAAATATGTATTTTAATATGTTTGTTTAAGGGAGGGAGGGGCCATGAAAGTGAAATGCCTAGGACCCTCAAAAGCTATAATGTAGCCCCATTGGTTACATTTCCAAAGTCCCCACTCTCCTGGCTAACTCTTCCTCATCAGTCCAGCTCTTAGTTCATAAATCTTGCCCTGCAGGAAGTCTTTTTTCTTTTTTTGAGATAGGGTCTCTGTCGCCCAGGCTGGAGTGCAGTGACGCAATCATGGCTCATTGCAGCCTTGACCTCCAAGGCCCAAGCAATCCTCTCACCTCAGCCTCCCAAGTAGCTGGAACCATAGGCGTGCACCACCATACTTGGCTAATTTTTAAATTTTGTAGAGACAGGATCTCACTGTGCTGCCCAGGCTAGTCTTGAACTTCTGGACTCAAGCAGTCCTCCTGCCTCGGCCTTCCAAAATGCTGAAATTACAGGCATGACCCACTGCACTTGGGCCCAGAAGTCTTTTCTAACCCTAAAACTAAACTAAGTATGGTTCTGACTGCTCCAGGGCACCCTGCTGTTGTCTATACCACAGCACAGCCAGCCAAGTATGGCATTTGTCCTGTTTTCTAGAAACTCCTTGAGAGCAGGTTTATGTCTGGTTCGTCGATGTGGCCCCGGCATCTGGCATGTAGTAAGCACTCAACAAATAACTATTGAATGAATACAGTTCTGTTTACACAGAAGTTTAAAATAGGTAACAACCTTCAGGAGGGCACCTGTTTTGAAACCCTTGAAATGCATGCATTCTTTTCAATTTCACTCCTAAGCAGAGGCCACATAGCAAACAGAGGCAGACAGCCTAGGTTGGAATCTCATCTCTGCCAATTACACCTGCATGACCTTGAGCAAATTACTCAATGTCCTCATGCCTCAATTTCTTCATCTGTAATGTGGGGATAATAACAGTTCCTAAACTCATAGGATACTAGGGAAATTAAGTTAATATTTGGAAAGCAGTTGTAACAGTCAATGCCTGTATTAGTCTGTTTTCACACTGCCAACAAAGACATACTCGAGACTGGGGATTTTACAAAGAAAAAGAGGTTCGATGAACTCACAGCGCCACGTGGTTGGGGAGACCCCACGATCATGGTGGAAGGAGAAAGCCACGTCCCACATGGCCGCAGGCAAGAGATAATTGAGACCCAAGCGAAAGGGGAAACCTCTTATAAAAACATCAGATGTTGTGAGACTTATTCACTACCACGAGAACACTATGGGGGACCGCCCCCACGATTCAATTATCTCCCACCGGCTTTCTTTCCCAACACTTAGGAATTACGAGAACTACAATTCAAGATAAGATTTGGGTGGGGACACAGTCAAACCATATAAATGCCTAATATATAGTAACTGTCTTAAGGAAATATTGAATGAAGGATGCAGATGCTGCTTTTGTTTTGTGGCAGAGTTGTAGCTCCAAATGTCACAATGCATATTTTCTCTGTCACTCAGGCTGGAGTTTTGTAGCTAGATCATGGCTTAGTCCTGTATCAACCTCCTGGGCTCAGGTGATCCTCCCACCTCAGCCTCCCAAGTAGCTGGGACTACAGGTGCACACCACCATGCCTGGCTAATTTTTGTTGCCTAAGCTGGTCTCGACCTCCTGGGCTCAAGCAATCCATCTGCTTTGGCCTCCCAAAGTGTTGGGATTACAGGCATGAGCCACCGTGCCCAACTCACAATGAGTATTTTTGATGTATTCCTCTCCTTCTCTTGTTCATTCACTGTACCCTAAGGTTTGGTTTGCTTTCCTCCCTCCTTACAGCTCTGTAAAAGCAGTTGCTGGACTGAGACACAGGAAGGGTCTGGCGCCTTCTCCCTCACAACTCCAAGATGAGATGCACCTGGGCTTGGTGTGGGATAGGGGAGGGGAGGGACAACAGAGGAAGAGGAAAATGAGGAGGAAACCGGAGCCCTCAAGATGGACTCTAGAGAGAGGCACCTTCCATTTGGAGGATGGGGTAGGGAGTCAAGGCAGCCAGCTTCTCATTGTCCCATTGTCTGTAAACAGCTTCCTTGTAACTATCCTGGGGCCACAACACTTGTAAGGTGCCCTAGACAGGATGTGTTAGGACTTAGCCTGAGGGGAGCTCTCCCTCCTCATAAGGTGAACCAGGGTGTAATCATGTGGGAATTTCTCTTTGAGTCATAACAGCACTGGACATAGCACCACCATCATAATTACAGGGATGTTGTTAAAGTGTTATCCATTACAGTAAAAAAGGAAAACAAGTTAATGTCTAATAATATGGGATCAGTTAAGTAAATAAGGGTCCTTCCTCCCTCCCTCTCTCCCTCCTTTCTTTTTTGTTTTTGTTTGTTTGTTTGTTTGTTTTTTGGGGGGCGGAGTCTCGCTCTGTCACCCAGGCTGGAGTGCAGTGGCACGATCTCGGCTCACTGCAAGCTCTGCCTCCCGGGTTCACACCATTCTCCCACCTTAGCCTCCCGAGTAGCTGGGACTACAGGCACCCGCCACCACGCCCGGCTAATTTTTTGTATTTTTAGTAGAGATGGGGTTTCACCGTGTTAGCCAGGGTGGTCTTGATCTCCTGACCTCATGATCCGCCAGCCTCAGCTTCCCAAAGTGCTGGGATTACAGGCGTGAGCCACTGCGCCCGACCCCTCCTTCCTGTCTTGTCTTGTCTTTTCTTTCTTTTTCTTTTCTTTCTCTTTCTTCTTTCTTTTTTTTCTTTTTTTTTGAGACAGGGTCTCTCTCTGTCTGCCAGGTTGGAGTGCAGTGGTGTGATCTTGGCTCATTGCAACCTCTGCCTCTCAGGCTCAGGTGATCCTCCCACCTCAGCCTCCCCAGTAGCTGAGAATACAGGTGCCCATCACCACACCCAGCTAATTATTTTATTTTATTTTGTTTTATTTTATTTTGTTTTTATTTTTGGTAGAGATGGGATTTCACCATGTTGCCCAGGCTGCTAATCTGTATTCTTTCCCTCCCTCCCTTTCTTCCTTCCTTCCCTCCTTCCTTCCTTCCTTCTTTCTTTTTCCTTCAAACTAGATCAGGATGTAAATCTGTATTCTTTCAATGCAATGAACTAAACTATGAGTCTAGCCATTTTTTTGAGTTCTGTGAGTCATTCAAATGAGTCTTTGAAACAGAGGGTGGTCGTAGGGCCCTATGACACCTTGTTTCTTAGTTTTGGAAACTCTCTTGATATCTCTGTCTTTTTTTGTCTCCATCCCCATCCCACTATCACCCCTCCCCCTACTATGAAAGAACAGGTACCTGGACAAGCTCTATTAGGAGAGAAAAGTATAGATGTATAGATGAGCTAAGCTGTTCTGCACAACAGAAGTGCCAGGAATCTGATCTTTCTTTCTGATAGGTCAGAAAGACTCTATTTTCAGGGTCCTGACATGTGTAGCAAAGTGGAGAAGGACCTGGTTAGAGGTGGAAGGGAGAAGACCAAGATGGCAGCAGGGCAAGACCTTGGACACAGAAGTCCATAAGAAATCTCCATTGCTGACAGCAATGGTCAGCGCTGAACCTTATGTCATCTCCTACTTTGTGCTTGGTTAGGGGTCACCTTCTTGATCCCGAACTCCAGTAAAGAAGAATCTGTTATCCACTGAGTGCTTGGTGACCTTTGGGACAAAAGGAGGAGATAGATGGAGTAGAGGGTGCAGGGACAAAGCAGAGAAGAGAGCAGACAGCAACTTTAGGAAATGGAGGTGGAATCTGGCTGAATCAGGGATTGGAAAATTACCAGGAGAAGGCTTGATGTCCCTTAGCACGTGGCATGAGACCAAGATATTTTATCTGGCTGTCAAAGAACAGGCAACCACAGAAAGTTGAAGGACTTGGGAGCATGTATATCCCTGCATTGAGATTCATTAAAAAGGCCCTGGAGGAATATATCTGAAGGCTAATAGTGGCTATCTCTAAATGTGGGGTAACATGATTTTATGTTTTTATTTAATCTATGGAGTCTAATCTTTTCTACCATGACAACGTAATGCTCTTGCAGTAAAGAAAAATAACTGTTGGCCAGGGGCGATGGCTCATGCCTGTAATCTCAGCAATTTGGGAGGCCAAGACGGGAGGATCATTTGAGTCAGGAATTCAAGACTAGACTGGGCAGCATAGTAAGACCTGGTCTCTACACAAAATTTTAAAAGGTAGCCAGGTAGGGTGATGCATGCCTGTGGTCCCAGCTATTTAGGAGGCTGAAGTGGTAGAATCACTTGAGCCCAAGAGATTGAGGCTGCAGTGAGCCTTGTTCATGCCACTGCACTCCAGCCCAGGCAACAGAGTGAGACCCTGTCTCAAAAAAAAAAAAAAAAAAAAAGAAGAAGAAAAAGAAAAATATCTGTTAAAGGTAAAAGTGATATTCTTGGCCATGTGGCTCATGACTGTAATCCTGGCACTTTGAAAGGCTGAGGCAAGTGAATCACTTGAGCCCAGGAGTTCAAGACAAGCCTAGGCAGCATGGTGAAATGCTTCACTACAAAAAACACAAAATTAGCCAGGCATGGTTATGGGCACCTGTCGTCCCACCTATTAGGGAGGCTGAGGCGGGATGATTGCTTGAGCCTAGGAGGCAGAGGTTGCAGTGACCTGTGATGGCACCACTGCACTCCAACCTGGGCGACAAAGAGAAACCCTGTCTCAAAGTTAAGGGGAAAAAAAAAAAAATTGTAAAAAAGTGATATTCTGGCCGGTGACGGTGGCTTACACCTGTGATCCCAGCACTTTGGGAGGCCAAGGCGGACGGATCACCTGAGGTCAGGAGTTCAAGAACAGCCTGGCCAACATAATGTAACCCTGTCTCTACTAAAAATACAAAAATTACCTGGGTGTGGTGGCGGGTTCCTGTCATCCGGGCTACTTGGGAGGCTGAGGCAGGAGAATCATTTGAACCCGGGAGGTGGAGGTTGCAGTGAGCCAAGATCGTGGCATTGCACTCCAGCCTGGGTGACAGTGTAAGACTCCATCTCAAAAAAGTAAAAAAAGTGATATTCTTAGCTAGAAAATTCAAAATACAGATTCAGTAGTACCCCCTTATGCACGGTTTCAGTTACCTGCAGTCAACTGTAGTCCAAAAATATTAAATTGAAAATTCCAGAAATAATTCATGTTTTCAATTGCTTGCCATTCTGAGTGAGGTGATGAAATCTCACACCATCTTGCTTCACCCCTCCTGGCATGTGAATCCTCCGTCTGTTTAGTGTATCTGAACTGTAGATGCTACTTGCTCATTAGTCTCTTAGTAGCTGTTGGTTATCAGACCAATCCATGGTATTGCAGTGCTTGTGTTCAAGAAACCCTTATTTGACTCAATTGTTCTATTTATTATTCGTTATTGTTGTTAATCGCTTACTTTGTAAGCGCCTATTTTGTAAATTAAACTTGATCATAAATATGTAGGTAGGAAAAAACATAGTATATAAAAGGTTTGGGCGTCGATCAGCGAGGGAGCAGCAAGCTGAGGCGTCGCCGCAGCTTGGACGGTTCTTCTGCCTCTGCTGCTCCTTGGACATCGTCCCGCGCCTGTCGGATTATATCTGTCCAAGATGCACGTCTGATTTTATCGAGGAGCTTCCTGAAGAGACCAGGAGCACAGAAAACGATTCTACTCCTGCCACCGTCCCCACGGACCAGAGCCGACCGCCGTTGGAGAACGTGGACCCGCACCTGTTCACGCTGCCGCAGGGCTACGGACAGTTTGCTTTCGGCATCTTTGTCATCTTTGACGACAGCTTCGAGATCCCCACGTGCCCTCCTGGGGCAGCAAGGACTCTGAGAGACCGTGGGAGAGAGTCCTGGCCCCGTACCGAGCCCGGCATCCCCGTCTCCGCCTCCCCACGCGGCGGGCCACTGCCCGGTACAAAGGCCTCCCCACGCTAGAAGGGATCATCCAGCAGCTCGTCAACGGCATCATCACGTCCGCCACCATCCCCAGCCTGGGTCCTTGGGGAGTCCTGCACTCAAACCCTATGGAATACGCCTGAGGGGCGAATACGCCTGAGGGGCCGTCGCACAGCTCCTCGGCTTTAAAACACCGGCCCCCCACCGGCAGATGAAGAGAAAATCCAGTCCCTCCCCACCGACCCCGTCACCGAGCAGCACGTAGGCTCCCGGGTCGAGTGCCCCGTGTGCAAGGACGACGACGCGCCGGGCGAGCAGCTGCCCTGCAACCACCTGTTCCACGATGGCTGCATCGTGCACCTGCTGGAGCAGTACGACAGCTGCCCCGCCTGCCGAAAAAGCCTCCCGGGACACAACACGGCCACGAACCCACCCCCCCGGGCCTGACTGGGATGAACTTCTCCTCCTCGTTGTCCTCCTCCTCCTCCAGCTCACCCTGCAACGAGAACGCCACAAGTAATTCCTGAGCGCGCGTCGGCCGGGACCCACCCGTGCCCGCTGCGCCTGAGGCTGCGGGGAGACCGCGGGGCCTCAGCCAGCGCCACACGGCGCTCACAGACCGGGTGCCCCAGCGGCGCCACTCTTGACTGGTCAGCGCTACAGGCCCCCGCCTGTTCCAGGGCAGGATCCTGGCCCGGCCCACCGGCTCCCTGGCTCGGGAAGGCGTGGGCCACATCGTCCCTTCTGGGACGTCCTCATCCTCCCCGTCCTCTGTCTAACCTCACCCTCTAAACGTTCAGCGGTGGAAAGATTTTTATAATTTTAAATTATTACTGCTTTGAAATAAATGGAAGTTTTAGCTCACATGACGGCCATGCATGATCTGTGACAAGACGGGTCACAGCTGCTCCACCAGCGCTGTGAGCGCCGCCAGGACAGGCCGCGTAGGCCCCCAGCCTCCCCCTCGGCTACCTCCACGACCCGGAGTTCGGGGGCTCGGGACCATGAGAATGATCAGCAAAATTCAAGAACAAAACTGCTCCAACTGACTTTTTTTTTTTTTTTTTTTTTTTTTTTTTTTTTTTTTTTTTTTTGAGACTAAGTCTAGCTTTGTCGCCCAGACTGGAGCGCAGTGGCACAATCTCGGCTCACTGCAACCTCCGCCTCCTAGGTTCAAGCGATTCTTCTGCCTCAGCCTCCTGAGTAGCTGGGATTACAGGCGCCCGCCACCATACCCGGCTCTTTTTTTCTATCTTTAGTAGAGACGGGGTTTCACCATGTTGTCCAGGCTGGTCTCAAACTCCTGATCTCGCGATCCGTCCTCCTCGGCCTCCCAAAGTGTTGGGATTACGGGTGTGAGCCACCGTACCCGGCCACCAACAGACATTTTTTAAAGAAAAAATATGTGTATCTTGAAAGCTATTTAAAATACACTACTTACAAAGAGAGAGAGAGAAAAAAAGATTTGGTACTGTGATTTTAGGCATCCACTGGGGGTCTTGGAACATGTCCCCCAGGGGTAAGGGGGAACTACTGGATTTACTGTATTTATGAAGTCTGTATTGTGGTCAGCACTGGGATTGGCTCTGGATGAACACAAGGAATAAGGCCTCTGCACTCAAAGAAAATGCAACAAATGGAGAGAAACCTCCAATAAACCAGTAAGTGTGTCCTGACCAACTGGGATGCATGCAAAGAAAGAAATGATGTGGGTGCTGTGGCTGTGAATAATAGGAGGAAGCTGTATGTGATAGAACCTATTTCAGAGGATGCTTAATAAAGGCTTCCCTGTGGAGGTGATGTTTAGGCTTAGACCCGAAGGAGAAAAAGGAGCCTGCAGTCAGAGTGTGTAGAAGAGAGTTCCAGACACAGGGAATGCCTATGGGTTGGATGGATCTAAGACAAGCGAGAAATTGACTTCTGGAAGGGAATGTTTGGGGAGTGCAGGTCAGATTGTGGAAAGCGGCTGGGGGTAGCTTACGCAGAGCTTCAGATGTCTTGATAAAGAGTATAGCCTTTATTCCAAATGCATGGGGAATTGTGGAAATTCATCATTGTTTGCATTTTAAAAAGAGCTATCTGGCTGTGGCATGGATACTAAACTAGAGGAGAGCAAGTGAGGAGGCTCTTCAAAGAGAAGAAGCTGGGGTGGTACCAGTGAGGATGGAAAGGGGTGAGGGGATTTAGGCCATTTTGAAGGAAAACAAATAGATAAATAAGACATGATGTTGGATTGGAGGTGAGGGATAAGAGGGAGCTATCACTGATGGCTTCCTGTTTTCTGGCTTGGAATTATCTATCAAGGTGACACAGACTGTAGGAGAAACAGGTTTTGACCTGTTACATTTCAGATGTCTGGGTTTATTAAAAGGGTGGCATTCAGGAGTGGCTCAGCCCTCTGATGTGATAAGGTTCAGTGCCAACAAGAGAAACAATCCTCCAAATTGCTTTGGCATTACTGAAGCCATACTTATTTTTAATAGCTTTATACAGCTTTAGTGCCTTACTTATAGAACTGTTAAGGACCTAAAAGAGTAATGAAGGCCAGGCACAGGGGCTCACGCCTGTTAAATCCCAGTACTTAGCACTAAGGCAAGAGGATCACTTGAGCCCAAGAATTCAAGATCAGCCTGGGCAACCTAACAAGGCCCTGTCTCTACGAAAATAAAAATGAAATAAACATTAGCCAGGTGTGGTGATGTGCGCCTGTGGTTCCAGCTACTTGGGAGGCTGAGGTAGAAGAATTATCTGAGCCCAGGAGTTCGAGGCCACAGTGAGCTGTGATCATGTCACTGTACTCTAGCCTGGGTGCTGAGTGACAGAGTGAGACCCTGTCTAGACACATACACACACACCCACACATACACACACACACAAAAGTAATGTGTACTTTTGAGTTGTACTTTATTTCCTTTTATATGTGACAATATGTGCTACAGTGGTATTTTCACAAAGGTAAAGGGTATAATCCTCACAAATGTCAAAGGTCTACTATAGATATAATAGGCAATGTATTGAATCAATTGCCAGTAACATTTTATGCAAAATGTAAAGCGACTAGTTGGTGTGTAGTCTGTGGATAGATAATAGTTCTCCTGTCTGGGCACGGTGGCTCACACCTATAGTCCCAGCACTTTGGGAGGCTGAGGCGGGTGGATCATTTAAGGTCAGGAGTTTGAGACCAGCCTGGCCAACCTGGTGAGACCCCATCTCTACTAAAGATACAAAAATTAGCCCGGCATGGTGTCACATACCTATAATCTCAGCTACTCGGGAGGCTGAGACACGAGCATCACTTGACCCCAGGAGGCAGAGCGGTTGCAGTGAGTCGAGATCTCGCCATTGCACTACAGCCTGGGTGACAAAGTAGTGCAATGAAAAAAAAAAAAAGAAAAAAATTATCCTTTAACTATTCTTAGAAGCTGGGAACTCTGTTTTACACTATAAGTATCCCATTTCAGCTCCTACGTTATTTGTCATCCATTTTATGTGTGAGAAAATCAAGGCTCAGAAAAGTTAAGTAACTTGCCCAGGGTCACAGAGCTAGCAAGGGGCAGAGTCTGTATTTGGACTCAGGTCTGGGTTGGCTACAAAGCTTGAGGCTTTATTTGATTGTTTGATTGTTAGAGACAGGCTCTCACTCTGTTGCCCAGGTTGGAGTAGAGGTACAATAATGGCTCACTGCAGCCTAGACCTCCCAGGCTCAGGTGATCCTCCTGCCTCAGTCTCCCAATAGTTAGGACTATAGACATGCACCACCATGCCTGGCTAATTTGTGTGTGTGTGTGTGTATGTGTGTGTGTGTGTGTGTCACAGAGACAGGGTCTTGCTATGTTTCGCAGGCCGGTCTTGAACTCCTGAGCTCAAGCGATCCTCCTGCCTTGGCCTCCCAAAGTGTTGGGATTACAGGTGAGAACCTCTGCACCTGGCTGAAAGCTTGAGTTTCTGTGTGGTAGATGTTTCATGACAGAATGGATTCTCTGGAAGCAGAAGCTATGATGAGGATGGAACAGAAAGATTTATTGGGGAGCAACACCCATGGAAGGAGACCTGTCAAAGTCTCTACCAGCCAAACAGGAAGCTCTGAAGCAAAAACTACCCATTCGAGGGGTCTAGCATTGAGCAGAGATGGCTAGGCCATTGTTCTAACCCTTGCCCAGTCATTGGCCAGGGAGAATGTCCCAAGAAGAGCATGATCTGGCTGGAAAGCTGAGGTGGACTTGAAGGCTGTCAGTGAACTGAACTCCTTGCAGCTGGGCAGTGAGTCCACCGTTAAATGGGGATCTGAACAGTGCATCTCCTTGTCTGCCACAGGCTCTAAACATTGTCAGCACACTTTCACCCAAGAGAAGGCACTGCATTAGTTATCTATCGCTGTGTAACTAATTGCCATAAAATGTAGTCGTGGAAAACAACAAAGATTTGTTATCTCACGGTTTCTGTGGGTCGGGAATCCAGGCATGGCTTAGCTGGGTGCCTCTGGCTGAAGGTCTTTCATAAGGTGGCAGTCAAGCTGTCAGCCTGGACCACAGCCCCATCCAAAGGCTCAACTGGATGGAGAATCCACTCCCAAGCTCACAATTTGTGTTTATCTACAGGACTCGGTCACCTCATCACATGAGCCTCCCCACAGGGCTGCCTCTTGACATGGCAGCTGGCTTCCTCCAGGGTGAGCAGTCCAAGAGACCTCAGTGAGAAAGAGGACTCAAAATAAAAGCCATGGTCTTTTATAATTTTGGAAGTGACATTCCATTCCTTCTGCTGCATTCTATTTCTTAGGAGTAAGTGAATATATCCGGTGTACAGTCAAGGGATGTACAAATACAAGAATACCAGGAGGTGGGACTCCTTGGCGGCCATCTGAGAGGCTGCCTCCCGTATTCAAATAAATAACACTGTGGCAATAATAAGATTGGATCTCATGTATTGAGCAGTTGCTATAAATCAGGGGTGGCATTAGGCCCTTACATACACGATCTCACCATGTCTCCTGTGTTCACTCAGGATTCATTAGGCACCAGGCACTGTGAGTTCTTGAGAACAGAATGGCAAATGAGGAACACTCCTGCTCTTGAGGTGCTCATGTCTACAGGAATAATTTGTTCTGATTTTACAAAGGAGGACAAGAAAGGTCGCGCCGTTAGTAAGTGGCTGAGCTAGGAGGCCCAAGCTGCTCAGTGTGACTTTGAGGCCAGAAATGTTTCTGAAGACAGCATACTCCTGAATCCACCATCCTAGAAAACATCAGGAGGCACCAAAAAGGCCTCTTCACACCTTGTCTGAGAACAATAGTGAGGAAGAAACAAGTCACAAAGAATACATACGATATCATTCCTTTTTCTTTTTTCTTTCTTTCTTTTTTTTTTGAGACAGGGGCTTCCTCTGTCACCCAGGCTGGCATGCAGTAGTGTGATCTTGGCTCACTGCAACCTCCAGTGTTCAAGAGATTCTCCTGCCTCAGCCTCCTGAGTAGTTGAGATTACAGGCGCCTGCCACCACACCCAGCTACGTTTTTTGTATTTTTAGTAGAGACAGGGTTTTACCACATTGGCCAGGCTGGTCTCGAACTCTGGACCTCAGGTGATCCACCTGCCTTGGCCTCCCAAAGTGCTGAGATTACAGAAGTAAACCTCTGCACCCGGTCTAATTCCATTTATACGACATTCATAAACTGATGCTTGTTTATGGGGCACACTTAGTTGTAACACAAAAGAGGAAAGAAAAGAAAATGGTTTCCACAAGTTAGGATAGTGGCCACCTCTAGCGGAGGGAAGGGGATGGAATAGGGGGACACACAAGGGATGCTGGGAGGGGGCTGAATACTATTCTAGACCTGGTGGTGGTTATATGGGTGTTCAATTTATACTGACAATTGAACAACACATATGTTTTCTTTACTCCTCTGCATGTATGACATAGCTCACAAATAAAATAGCAACAAGAACTATTGTGTTGAGTGGGAAGCGATTTGCAGGGTACTTGCCTATGCCTGTGATGGAAGGCAAAGAGCTCTCCTTTTCAGAGACACTGGGGATACGATGTCTTCATGCCTCTGGCAAATCTCTCACACAGATGGCTTCCAAGCCTGGTTTACCACTATGTCCTTAATGTGTGTTGCACCCAAAATAAATTCTGAGGAGGACAGTGCTTGGTGAGATCATCTTGCCATTTGATACACGTGTCTGAGCAAGTTGGTGTTTTTTTCTATTCCTGAACCCACTCCCTAAGAGTGAAACCTGATTCACATTGTAACAATAGCCACTCAGATCTTCACAAAGCAAAGAGAAGCTTTATACAAAAGGGTGAAGGAAAGTTCACTCCTGGATACCTCTGATTAATTAGGCTTTAATGGATTCCCTTCAAGAACCTGTCAGAAAAGCAAGCCAGCTGCAGCGGCTCACACCTGTAATCCCAGCTACTTGGAAGGCTAAGGTGGAAGGATCCCTTGAGCCCAGGAGTTTGAGGCTGCAGTGAGCTATGATTGTGCCACCGTGCTCTAGCCTGGGGGACAAAATGAGACCACATCTCTAAAAAACAAAGAGGAAGGAGAATTTTATTACTTAATGGATATAGAGTTTCTGTTTTACAAGATGAAGAGGGTTCTAGAGCTGAATACTGGTGATGGTACCAGAACACTATGAATGTATTTAATATCACTAAACTGTACACTGAAAAATGGTTACAGTGGGCTGGGCATGGTGGCTCATGCCTGTAATCCCAGCTTTTTGGGAGCCCGAGGCAGGTAGATCACCTGAGGTTAGGAGTTTGAGACCAGCCTGGCCAACATGGCCAATGTCTCTAATAAAAATACAAAACTTAACTGGGTGTGGTGCTGTGTGCCTGTAATCCTAGCTACTCTGGAGGCTAAAGCATGAGAATCGCTTGAACCCGGGAGACAGAGGTTGCAGTGAGCCGAGATCATGCCATTGTACTCCAGCCTGGGTGACAGAACAAGACTCCATAACAAAAAACAAAACAAAACAAAAAAGTTACAGTTGTACATTTTATGTTGTATGTATTTTACCGCAATAAAAAAAAATGGGAAGGGGAGATATGGGGCATCAAGCCAGGGAAAAACATGGAGGTTTGTAACCAGCCTGGGAAAAACAGTGAGAGCCCCATCTCAAAAATCAAAAAACAAGATAAAAAAGACATGGAAGAACCTTAAATTCATATTTCTAAATGTAAGATGCCAATCTGAAAATTATATATATTGTGCGACTCAACAACTATACATATTCTTTTTTTTTTTTTTTTTTTGAGACAGATTCTGGCTCCATGGCCCAGGCTGGAGTGCAGTGGTGTGATCTTGGCTCACTGCAACCTCTGCCTCCTGGGTTTGAGGGATTCTCATGCCTCGGCCTCCTGATCATCTCTCGGCCTCCTGAGTAGCTGGGACTACAGGCGTGTGCCACCATTCCCGGCTAATTTTTGTATTTTTAGTAGAGACAGTTTCTCCAATGTTGGCCAGCCTGGGCTCGAACTCCTGACCTCAGGTGATCCACCCGCCTCGGCCTCCCAAAGTGCTGGGATTATAGGCATGAGCCACGCACCCTGACAATAATCTAGAAAAGATAAAACTATAGAGACAGTAGAAAGATCAGTGGTTGCCAGGGAATAGAAGGGAAGGAGGGATGAATAGGTGGAGCACAGGGAACTTTTAGGGCAGTGAAACTATTCTGATACTGTATATGACATTATGCATTTGTCAAAACTCATAGAACTGTACAACACAAAGAATGAACCTTAACATAAACTACGAACCTGAGTTAATAGTAATGTGTCGATATCGATCCATCAATTGTAACAAATGTAGCACACTAATTTGTAATAACTAACGTTGTATGATGTTAATAGTAGAGGCAACTGTGCCTGGGAAGAGGAGGTATGTAGAAACTCTGTAGTTTCTGCTCAGTGTTTCTGTAAACCTAAAATTGCTCTAAAAGACAATGTCTGTTAAATTTTTTTAAAGATAAGGAGAAAAGAAGAAAGATCCATATTAGATGTCTTGGAATTTCTCAAAAAGGGAGAATTGCTAAAAAAAAAATCATTGAAATAGGATTTGGTTGAAATGACTATGAATGACTGGAAGAAAACTGTTTCCATCTAGAAGGATTCTACATTCAGATTTTTTCCAAATGACTCCAAGTTCTCATTACAGATTAATGGAAAAAAATGGAAATCCTAAAAACTTTAAAAGACAGCCAAAAATACACAATCAGGGCAGGGTGCTGTAGCTCATGCCTGGAATTCCAGCACTTTGGGAGGCCGAGGCGGGTGGATCACTTGAGGTCAGGAGTTTGAGATCAGCCTGGCCAACATGGCAAAGCCCTGTCTCTACTAAAAACACAAAAATTACTCAGGCATGGTGGCGTATGCCTGTAATCCCAGCTACTTGGGAGACTGAAGCAGGAGAGTCGCTTGAACCAGGGAGGTGGAGGCTGCAGTGAGCCGAGATTGCGCCACTGCACTCTAGCCTGGGTAACAGAGGGAGACTCTGTCTCACACAAAAACAAACAAACAAATAAACACACAAAAAAACACAATAATCATACTCCTCTGCAAATGTGTCCTCCAATCTTTGTCTTGGCTCAGCCCAACAGCATTTTTGCATGTAACTGTCCTGAATTCACCTTCTTTGTTTTCTGGTTCTGTAGGCGGGTGACTCAGTCTCAAAAGGTGAGGTGTGCAGGGAGGTCGTAAGGGAATTTGATAAGAGTGAAGGGGAACTCTGAAATACTGATCCAGCCACACTTGCAAACACTGCTGGGCTGGGAGTTACTTCTACACAGCTTGAATCCTGTGCTGTTAGAAGCCTTCTTCTGCAGGAGTGGCCTTGGTTTTATTGCTTCTTAACGGTTGGGAACCAGCTTCCTGCCAAGTGTTTGGAAGGACATGCCCCGTTCCCAGCTCTGGCTAGATACGAAAGTGAAAGTTTCTGAAAATGATCCTTGCTGGCTGGGATCTGAAGCACCTGTTAGGAGGAAGAACAGATTAGCCCTAACTCGAGGGTGCTCCCAAGTGGCTGTGGACCAGCTATGGGTCCGTTGCAGGGAGAGGCAAGAAGTGTGTGCAAAGCTACAGGTAAATGAAGAACCGGGAGATGTCTGAGACACAGAATCCATTTCATTTTTCCTTTTAGTCTCTTGAGCTTGCAGCAGTCAATATTTTTAATTACAAAAAAAATTATATATATTCAATATGTACAACATGATTTGATATACATATACATTATATAATGATCATCACAATCAAATTAATTAACATACCTGTCATCATCCATAGTTACCACTGTGTGTGTGTGGTGGGGTGAGGTCATTTAAATTCTGTTCCCTTATCAGATTTCAAGTAAATGATACCGTAAGGTACACTACATTGTAAATTAGATCCCTAGAACTTGTTCATCTTATAAATGAAAGTTTGTACCCTTTCATCAACATCTGTTCACTTCCTTCACACCCCAGCCTCTGGTAACCACCATTCTACTCTGCTTCTATGAGTTCAACTTTTTAATTTTTAAATTTTTATTTATTTTATTTATCTATTTATTGAGACAATGTCTTGCTCTGTCACCCAGGCCGCAGTGCACTGGTGGTACCACAGCTCACTGCAGCCTCGAACTCCCAAGCTCAAGCAGTCCTCTGACCTCAATCCCCCCAAGTAGCTGGGACTATAGGTGCATGCCACCACACCTGGCTAATTTTTGTATTTTTTATAAAAATGGGGTTTTGCCATGTTGCCCAGGCTGGTCTCGAACTTCTGAGCTCAAGCAATCCATCTTGACCTCCCGAAGTGCTGGCATTGCAGGTGTGAGCCACCATGCCCAGCCAAGTTCAGCTTTTTTAGATTCCACATACAAGTGGAATCATAGAGTAATTGTTTTTCTGCGCCTGGCTTATTTCACTTAGCATAATATCTTCCTGGCTCATCCATGTCCCAAATGGCAGAATGTCCTTTTTAAAGGCCGAATAATGTTCCATTATGTATGTATATATACCACATTTTCTTTATCCATTCATTTGCTGATGAACATGGATTGTTTCCACATCTTAGCTATTGTGAATAAAGCTGCAATGAACACGGGGGTGCAGATATCTCTTTTAGATACTGATTTCATTTACTTTGGATATACAGTTGACCCTCCATATCTGTAGTTTCCAAATCCATGGATTCGACCAACCGAGGATCAAACATATTTTAAAATATTGTATCTCTACTGAACATGTACAGACTTTTTTTGATTGTTGTTTTTTAAACAATAGAGTATAACAACTATTTAGGCCATGAGCAGTGGCTTATGCCTGTAATCCCAGGACTTTGGGGCCAGGCACAGTGGCTCACGCCTATAATCCCAGCACTTTGGGAGGCTGAGGCGGGTGGATCACCTGAGGTTAGGAGTTCAAGACCAGCTTGACCAACATGGAGAAACCCTGTCTCTACTAAAAATGCAAAATTAGCCAGGCGTGGTGGTGCATGCCTGTAATCCCAGCTACTCGGGAGGATGAGGCGGGAGAATCGCTTGAACCCAGGAGATGGAGGTTGCGGTGAGCTGAGATCACGCCATTGCACTCCAGCCTGGGCAACAAGAGTGAAACTCCATCTCAAAACAAACAAATAAACAGTGTATTACAACTATTTAGGCCATGAGCGGTGGCTTATGCCTATAACCCCAGCACTTTGGGAGGCCAAGATGGGAGGATCACTTGAGCCTAGGAGTTCAAAACCAACCTGCGCAACATTGGGACACCCTGTTTCTACAAAAAGTAGAAAAATTACCCAGACACGGTGGCTCATGCCTGTAATCTCAGCACTTTGGGAAACTGAGGCAGGAGGCGCACTTGAGGTCAGGAGTTTGAGACCAGCCTGGCTAACATGTCGAAATCCCATCTCTACTAAAACAAAAAACAAAAAACAAAACAAAACAAAAAAATTTAGCCAGGCATGGTGGCACGTGCCTGTAGTCCCAGCTACTTGGGAGGCTGAGGCAGAAATATTGCTTGAACCTGGGAGGCAGAGGTTGCAGTGAGCCAAGATCACGCCACTGTATTCCAGCCCGGGTGGACCATAGCCTGGGTGACAGAGTGAGACTTCATCTCAAAAAAAAAAAGTAGAAACTGTGGTCTGGCACAGTGGTGCACACCTGTAGTCTCAGTTACTCAGGAGGATGAGGCAGGAGGATGCATTGAGCCTAGGAGATGGAAGCTGCAGTGAGCTGTGTTGTGCCACTGCACTCTAGCCTGAGTGACAAAAATGATTTACATAGCATTTACATTGTATTGAGTATTATGAGTAATCTAGAGATGATTTAAAGTTTATAGGAGAATGTGCACAGGTCATATGCAAATACTACAACTTTTTTTTTTTTTTTTGAGACAGCGTCTCACTCCATTACCCAAGCTGGAGTAGAGTGACACCGTCCTGGCTCACTGCAGCCTTGATCTCCTGGGCTCAGGCGATCCTCACGCCTGAGCCTCCCAAGTAGCTGGGACTACAGGTGCATGCTACCAAGCCCAGCTAAAGTACTACAACATTTTATATCAGGGACTTGAGCATCTGTGGATTTTGGTATCAATGGGAGGTCCCAGAGCCAATCCCTACTGATACCAAGGGATGACTGTATACCCAGAAGTGAGAATGTTGGATTATATAGTAGTTCTATTTTGTGATACAGACTCCTTGACTGTAACTTACACTGGTGGGCCAGAAATGCCAGAATCACAGGGTAAGCTGAAGCTTAGAACAATAAAGCACTAATAAGGCACTAATAAATGATAGCTAATATTTATTCAGCACTTACTCTGTACCAGGCATTGGGCTAAGTGTTTATGTGAAATATCTCATTCAATCTTCACAACAATCGTAAAAAGCAGGTACTATTTGTGTCCCCATTCTAGAGACAAGAAAATGGAGGCTCAGAGAAGTTAACCAACTGGCTCAGTTCACAAAACTAGTATGTGATAGAGCTGCGATTTGAGTCTGGCTTGCTGGACTCTAGAGTCTGTCCTCTTAAACACTATGCTAGTGAGGAGCAAGGCAAAAAGATTAGAAAAGGAAAGTGCTTCTCAAATGGCTATAATGGCTTTTAGCCATTACTGCTTAATGAGAAGTACAGACAGGTCTATTGATGAAGAAGGAAAAAGAACATAAATTGGAGGTGCAGTGGTCATCAAAGAACAAAAGGTCAACAAATTGTGTTTCCAAAATCTGATTAGCTTTTATTAGCAATTCCTGAACCACGCAGCATCCAATCTACTAAACAGAAAGGAGCTTCAATGAGCTAGACAGAATGGGTAAGTTTCATAGGCAGAGAGAGACAGAGGAAAGCAGGAACAATGAACAAATGCTGGATTGATCATTTTAAGATTACTTTCCTTGTAAAAATGTAAGTGAAATCTCACTGGCTTAATGGGATTTGGTTATCATCTCTCTCCTGATTTCTTGAAGATCTGATCTTACAAGTAAACAACTTTGGTTTGGTTTGAGGACATGGAACTTCAGCCTTGTTTGGGGCCTGCTGTTTTTTGTCTTTTCATACCAGATAGGTAATGTTCGAGACCAGGCTGACCAACATGGAGAAACCCTGTCCCTATTAAAAATACAAAATTAGCTGGGTGTGATTGTGCATGCCTGTAATCTCAGCGACTCGGGAGGCTGAGGCAGGAGAATCGATTGAACCCAGGAGGCGGAGGTTGCAGTGAGCCAAGATTGCGCCATTTCACTTCAGCCTGGGCAACAAGAGCGAAATTCCGTCTCAAAAAAAAAAAAAAAAAAAAAAAGGGAAAGAGGGATGGAGAGGGGTAAGTGGCAGGTCATGCATGCACTGACTCCTCACATATTGGCTCTCATGTCCTTGGTCAAAGCAAGTCTCAAGACCATACCTCACTTCAAAGAGAGCTTACATGCCTACCGCATGTTTGAAAAAGGAAAGAGAATATTTGTGATGAAAAAAAAAATCAAGCATAATGATATTTGTGTCAATGATGGCTCAATGTTTATAGAAAACAGTGGACATTTTCTAGGTTTTATGGAAATTATGTGATGCAGAAATATTTATCATGTAATACAGGTTTTAAAAAATGCATTAAATGACCAGGCACAGTGACTCATGCCTGTAATCTTAGCACTTGGGTAGGCTAAGGTGAAAGGATCATTTGAGCCCAGGAGTTCCAGACTAACCTGGGCAATATAGTGAGACTCCATCTCTGTAAAAATAAAAATAAAAATAATTATATATTTTAAAATACACTAAATGATCGCCATGTAGAATGGAGAACTCAAAATGAGGTTACTACTTTAATTGGTTTTAAAGTGAGAGAAGAGATCATAGACAACATATTTAGAAGTAGCTCTTACTCAGTTTAAATAGATTATATTATGGACAAAAATCATGGAAAACATGTATCATGTAGTATATATATTGATGAACTACCAGAAAGGAGAAAAAACAAAGAAATGGAAATCAATTCATATTTCATTGGTTGTACATCTGCAGTAATCATTACATTCAGCTATCTTTGCTATTTCCCCTACTTTCAGTCATGTAAAAAACACAGTTCTATGAATTTTAAAAATTTCATTGTCATTAAAGTATTTGTTTTGTTATTATAAAGCTGTATTTGTTAAAGTAGGGAGTTAGACCACATTTTATTTATTTAATTTATTTTTAGTTAATTATTATTATTATTATTATTTTGAGATGGAGTCTCACTCTGTCACCCAGGCTGCAGTGCAGTGGTGCGATCTCGGCTCACTGCAACCTCCACCTCCTGGGTTCAAGTGATTCTCCCACCTCAGCCTCCCAAGTAGCTGGGATTGCAGGCACATGCCACCATGACTGCCTAATTTTTGTATTTTTAGCAGAGACGGCGTTTTACCGTGTTGGCCAGGCTGATCTCAAACTCCTGACCTCAGGTGATCCACCCACCTGGGGCTCCCAAAGTGCTGGGATTATAGGCATGAGTGACTTCATCTGGCCCTGACTACATTTTATGTAATAATTTGTTAGTTTGATTTTGAGCGTTTAATTTTTTAGACATTGATACCTGTGTCTCTATTTGTGTTCTTTCCCCGGGTCTGACAACTATTAGGAGTTAGGCCCAGCTGCCACCCAGAGCTGACTTTCTTGGCTATCGAGACTCAGTTCGACAGGCCCCTTATATAAGCTTTGTATCCTTTAGGAACCCAACCTGCAGCCACACTTGTTTGCCAAGTCCCGGGTCACACCAATTCCCACCTTCTTCCTCAACCTACCCAGTCAGCTGTTGAGGCATCCACAGATCTCAGGATCAAGTGCACATGTCTAACTACAATCAAAGTGCCAAGAGTGTAAAACATACAAAACTCAGTACACGTGAGGAGCAGCCTCAAGGGCAGACTCAGAATACTAAGAACACTTTGCCGGATTGTGAAATGACCTCTATTTCTTTCTCCCTCCCTCTGGAGTCCCCAGTAACCAGTGTTTGAGAATTCTGAATACCAGTCCTGTGGGGAATGAAGAGAGATTTAGGTTTATGCTAATCTTATCACTCAAAGCCTAATTACCTAAAGGCCATTGATAGGTGGCTGTGTAGAGCTGGGGATATCATGTATTAAGTATTCAAATGATTGATGTGCTGTATGAATTAGACTCTCATCCCTGCCCAGGTGCTTAAACCCTGAACTGCTTTTCTCTCTTATCAGCCACCTTGTACTGTGGGCTGCAAGCTCATTCCAGTTGTTAGAGATGTACATCTGCTGGTACAAAAAATAAAAACTCAGCTGAGGAGAGTGGTCACACCTGTAATCCCAGCACTTTAGGAGGTGGAGGCGGGAGGATTGCTTGAGCCCAGGAATTCGAGACCAGCCTGGGCAACATAACAAGACTCTGTCTCTACACATAATTAAAAATTAGCCAGGCATGGTGGTGCATGCCTGTAGTCCCAGCTACTAGGGAGGCTGAGTGAGGCAGGAGGATCATCTGAGCCCAGATAGAGGCTGCAGTGAGCCAGAGTTGCACCACTGCACTCCAGCCTGGGCAACGGAGTGAAACCCTGTCAAATAAAAAAAAAAAACCAAATTACTGATAGTTTAGATTCCTTCATGTTTTATATCGCTGCTCATTTCATTATTTCAGATTCTTAAAAGAAGCTGTAAGTCAGATGTGGTGGCTCACCCCTGTAATCCCAGCACTTTGGGAGGTGGGAGAATTGCTTGGACCCAGGAGTTTGAGATTAGCCTGGGTAACATAGTGAGACCTCATCTCTACAAAATAAATAAAATAAAATAAAATAAAAATTAGTTGGGCATGGTAGCGTACACCTGTAGTCCCAGCTACTTGGAAGGCTGGGGTAGGAGGATCATTTGAGCCCATAAAGTCGAGGCTGCAGTGTGCCATAATCATGCCACTGACCTCTAGCCTGGGTGACCAAGTGAGATCCGTCAAGAAATAAAAGAAAAAGCAAAGCAAAGCAAAGAGAAGAGAGGAAAGGAGAGGAAAGGAAGGGAGGAAGGGAGGGAGGTGGCAAGTTGTGTCCACATCTAGGGATAGATCCAAAGAAGCCTAGAGTCTCTGTTGTAGGATTTTCCTGAGAGCAGCACTATTTATCCAGGATCAGGAAAGTGAAAAACCCAACAACCAGACAAAAAGCAAAAACCCATCAAACAAAAAACACAGTAGGATAACTGGACCCTTCCAAGAGAGGCCGGTACTTTTTCCATCTCAGGGCATCTGGTCAGTGTAGTTTTGCTAAGTTTTCTGGAAAAATCGCTTACTGTTACTCTTTCTTTTATAGTGATGTTCTCTTATTATCACATAAACAGTGGCTATGCACAAACTATATAACTGCAGACGAATGAGCAAAGTAAAATATAGTAAGAAAAAAAAAATCACCCATAATTCTACTCATACTAATCACTGTTAAAGGTTGGTGTATAACCTTCCAGTCCTGTGTATATGTGTTTTACTAAAAATGAGATCATACTGTAACGACTTTTTCAGAAAACAATGAACATGTATCATATAGCATACATATTGATGAACTACCAGCAGGGAGAAAAAACAAAGAAACTGAATCAGTTAATATTTCATTGGTTGTACATCTGCAGTAATCATTACATTCAGCTATCTTTGCTATTTCCTCTACTTTCAGTCATGTAAAAACCACAGTTCTATGAATTTTTAAAATTTCATTGTCATTAAAGTGTTTTGTTGTTATAAAGCTTTTTGTTGTTATTTGTTAAAGGAGGGAGTTAGACCACATTTTATTTATTTATTTAATTTATTTTTAATTAATTATTATTATTTTGAGATGGAGTCTCACTCTGTCACCCAGGCTGCAGTGCAGTGGTGCGATCTCGGCTCACTGCAACCTCTGCCTCCCGGGTTCAAGTGATTCTCCCACCTCAGCCTCCTGAGTAGCTGGGATTGCAGGCACATGCTACCATGACTGGCTACTTTTTGTAGTTTTAGTAAAGACGGTGTTTCACCAAATTGGCCAGGCTGGTCTCAAACTCCTGACCTCAGGTGATCCACCCTTTCATAGTTGATGGGAAATTAATGTGAAGCTGCTGAAGGCCATTTTTGTTATGCCTTGGGGAGACATCCACTGAGAATAAAGCCCAGACAAAGGACAGATGGATGATTGATGACATATTTGAGTACCTGGATCCAACTGTGTCTGAAGCCAACAACCCCTAGACTTAGACGAGCCAGTAAATAAATTCCCTTTTCTGCTTAGGCCAGTTCTAATGTAGTTTTTGCCATTTGCAACTGAAAGAGACCTACAGTATTCACCGGGCTCATCACAAATATTTAAAAATATTTAAATATTCCATGATTTTTGTCCATAATATAATCTATTTAAACTGAGTAAGAGTTACTTCTAAATATGTTGTCTGTGATCTCTTCTCTCACTTTAAAACCAATTAAAGTAGTAACCTCATTTTGAGTTCTCCATTCTACATGGCGATCATTTAGTGTATTTTAAATTATATAATTATTTTTATTTTTATTTTTGCAGAGATGGAGTCTCACTATATTGCCCAAGTTAGTCTGGAACTCCTGGGCTCAAATGATCCTCCCACCTTAGCCTACCCAAGGGCTAAGATTACAGGCATGAGTCATTGTGCCTGGTCATTTAATGCATTTTTTAAAACCTGCATTACATGATAAACATTTTTGCATCACATAATTTCCATAAAACCTAGAAAATGTCCACTGTTTTCTAGAAACATTGAGCCGTCATTGACACAAATATCATTATGTTTGATTTTTTTTTTTCTTTTGTGACAGAGTCTCACTCTGTCGCCCACGCTGGAGAGCAGTGGTGTGATCTCGGCTCACTGCAACCTCCGCCTCCCAGGTTCAAGCGATTCTCCTGCCTCAGCCTCCCAAGTAGCTGGGACTACAGGCATCTGCCACCACGGCCAGCTAGCTGTATTTTTAGTAGAGATGGGGTTTCACCATGTTGTAAAGGCTGGTCTGGAACTCCTGACCTCAAGTGATCTGCCTGCTTTGGCCTCCCAAAGTGCTGGGATTACAGGCGTGAGCCACCGCGCCCAGCCAATGCTTGATTTTTTAAATGCTTTTTTTGTAAAATTGCCTTTATTTATGGAGAGAGGGTATTCCTCTGTAGCCCAGAAGTTGTTGTAAAACTCTGTCACAGTAATAACAAAAGACTTTGTACTTAGGATATAAAAAATATATATTAAAAAAAAGTAACACCAATTTCTGCAATTTCTTTCTCCATCTAAAATAATTTTGGTATGAAATTAAATACTCAGTTATCTGCCATGTTCATGCAGTGGGAAGTTGTAATGATTAATTTGTGGATTTTTCTGTTTTTTTTTTTTCTCTTGCCTAGGCTGGAGTGCGGTGGTGCAATCTTGGCTCACTGCAACCTCTGCCTCTCGGGTTCAAGTGATTCTCCTACCTCAGCCTACTGAGTAGCTGGGACAACAGGCACCTGCCACCACATCCAGCTATGTTTTTGTATTTTTAGTAGAGACGGGGTTTCACCATTTTGGCCAGGCTGATCCTGAACTCTTGACCTCAGGTTACCCACCCACCTTGGCCTCCCAAAGTGCTGGGATTATAGGCGTGAGCCACCACACCTGGCTCATTAATTTGAATTGAATTGCATTTTGCTAGAAACATCTTTATGCTATTAGAAGGATGTGATCACCATTTTTTAGGATCACCATCCAAAAAGCATAATAAAGCCCCAGAGGTTTTTGATTTTCACATTCAATTGCAGCTTTTATAAATGCAATTTTCTTCACATACTAACGGACATGCTGGAGTTGCATTTGGGTTTTTGAGTTATAAATTTGTTACAAATAATTCTTTTCTTGTTCTTGTTTTGATCAATAATTCAGTCTTCATTTAGGGAAGAATGTGAAGTTGTACGGATTTCATCTGATCTTTTCAAATTATAGGTTTGAAGATTTTTTTTTTGTTCATTATCATACGATTAGTAATTAAATCTTTATTAAATAAGGAATTCGTAAAAGTCCTGTCTGCAAATTTTATGTGAGTCATGCTCAGCAGACGTCGATTCACTTTCATTGTTTTCAGTTTTTAGAAATTTAAGCAGACTGCTTTCTATTTTATCTTCTTTCAGGCTTTTTGTTCTCTAAGTTCCACTTCTGTATTTTCTTTTTCTTTTTCTCTCCCTCCCTTCCTTCCTTCCTCCCTCCCTCCCTTCCTTCTTCCCTCCTTCCCTCCCTCCCTCTCTCTGTCTTTCTCTCTTTCTTTCTTTCCTTCCTTCTTTTTTTTTTTGACACAGTTTCACTCTGTTGCCAAGGCTGGAGTGCAGTGGTGAAATCTTGGCTCACTGCAACCTCCACCTCCTGGGTTCAAGCACATTTCCTGCCTCAGCCCCCCGAATAGCTGGGACTACGGGCGTGTGCCACCATGCCCGGCTAATTTTTTTTGTATTATTAGTAGAGACGGGGTTTCACCATGTTGTCCAGGCTGGTCTTGAACTCCTGACCTCAAGTGATCTACCTGCCTCGGCCTCCCAAAGTCCTGGGATTACAGGTGTGAGCCACCGTGCCCAGCCCATTTCTGTATTTTCAATCTCAATGTGATCTTGACTTATACCGATTTAAATTATTTATGCTTATTAAATTATACTTATTTAAAGTAAACAATTTTAAAATTATTTTATTTAAAAATATTTAAATAAAGCTGAATTTGTATTTAAATTTTTGGAAATACTAATGTTTTTATAAAAATTCATAACTCTAGCATTCAGTGTCAATCTGGTCATTGTACTTGTCCATGTAGTTGCCAATTCATATTGTTTCATGAATGTTGTCTCTATTCCTGAGTATATACAAATATAAGAATAACAAGATTTAATGTTACAAAATATTCAGCTGTCACTTGCAACTGTTGCAAATACCAGAATCATGCATCACTGACAAATGGTACCTTGTTATGCAAGAATCTATTGCATTTGTGCTGAGAAGATTTGACAAGTTCATTAGTCTTTTTTTTTTTTTTTTTTATTAATGTCTCCTCCTCCCTGAGATCTCAAGCAGTGTCTAGCTCTATGTTAGCAGCAGCACAACTTACAAATCTCCATGGCATTCTGATGAATTTCCTTTTTTTTGTTTCAAGGACATAGGGCTAGAGTGTAAAGAAGGAATTTCTTGGGTACTGAAACGGTGTAAGTCATGATAACAGATGGGTGGGGTATATGGGTTGTACCATGCCGGCACTAAGGGGCAAATATCAAGTTGCAGACACCTATACATTCCTTAATACACAAATGTGTTGTGTTTGTTATATATGCGGTCCTCCAAAGCTCAAGTTCCCTGCTTGCCTGGGTTAAGGGCAGTGGTCACTTTGGATGTCGTCTTAGGAACTAGTCAAAGATCTTTGGAGAGTGGGATCTTTGGCAGACTAGAACAGGGATAGGAGCCACGCTAGGTGAGATTTGGGAGACAGGGCAGAGGCAGATTTACCATGAGGCCCTCATTTGTACAGATTGCTTCAAGGTTTTGGTGCTTGCCTGATTTTGTGTTCTTTTTCTTGAAGATGTTCCCAGCTCACAAAAGTGAAGTTTGAAAAACTTAAGGCAGGATATCAGAGCCCAAACCAGACAGGTTCAGGGTAGTTCAGGGCAGGGTTCTCTTCTGGTAGTGTCCTGGAATACTCGACAGGAACCAAAGGCATATGAGCTGGGAGCAGAAGGTCTGGGCCAATCCAGTAGGGTTTTAGAGTGGCTTCTGCAACTGCAACAGTGAGGTGGGGTGTGGTGGGGCGTGGTGGCTCACACCTGTAATCCCAGCACTTTGGGAGGCCAAGGTGGGTGGATGCCTTCAGTCCAGTTTTGTCATGGGCAACATGAAAAGTCTTATCTCTACAAAAATTACAAAAATTAGCCGGGTGTGGTGGCGTGTGCCTGTAGTCCAACTACTCAGGAGGCTGAGGTGGGAGGATCACTTGAACCCAGGAGGGAGAGGTTGCAGGGAGCCGGGATCGTGCTAATGCACTCCAGCCTGGGCGACAGAGTGAGACTGTCTCAAAAAAGCAAAAAGAAAGAAAAAAGAAACTGCAGTAGTGAGATTCATTTAGAGCAGCCATGATCAATAGAAATATAATGAAAGTTACATGTATGCTTCTGAATTTTCTAGTGGCCACATTTAAATAAGTAAAAACAAACAGATGAAAGTAATTTTAATATTTTATTAAACTCCTTGTATCTAACATGTTAACTAAGTCCTTAAAATCTTGTTTTGTTTTGTTTTGTTTGAGATGGAGTCTTGCTCTGTCACCCAGGCTGGAGTGTAGTGGTGTGATCCTGGCTCCCTGCAACCTCTGCCTCCCCGGTTCAAGTGATTCTCCTGCTTCAACCTCTTGAGTAGCTGGGATTACAGGCACCCGCCACCACTCTCAGCTAATTTTTGTATTTTAGTAGAAATGGGGTTTCAGCACGTTGCCCAGGCTGGTCTCAAACTCCTGACTTCAAACGATCCACCTGCTTCGGCCTCCCAAAGTGTTGGGATTACAGACATGAGCCACCACGCCAGGCCTGGTGTGTATTTTATACTTATAGCACATTTCAATTCTTATTAACCCCATTTCAACCACTCAATAGCTACATGTGGCAAGCAGCTACCATACTGGGCAGCACGGCTCTGCCTCTACCTCTGTCTTCCCATCAGCGCTAGCTGGGACGCTGTAATAGTTCCCTATTGCTGCTGGAATGAATCACCCTGAACTTAGTGCCATAAAATGGCACACATTTATTCTCTTACAGCTTTGGAGATAGAAATCGAAAATGTGTCTCACAGGGCTAAAATCAAGATGGTGGTCAGGCTATCTTTCTCCTGGAGACTCTGTTCCTTGCCTTTTTCAGCTTTCAGAGGCTGCCCATATTCTTTGGCTCATGGCTCTGCACTGCTTGGACTTCTGCTTCCGTATTCACATCTCCTCCTCTGACTCTGACCCTCCTATAAGGACCTTTGTGTTTACAGTGGGCCCACACAGATAATCCAGGATAATCGCCCCACATCTCAAGATCCTTACCTCAATGACATCTTTATGGTGTAAGGCAGCATATTCACCGGTTCTGAGGATTAAGATATTTGGGGAGCCATGATTTGGCCTACGATAGATGCGTAATAGGAGGGGCTATGGTTACAGAGGAAGAGTGCTCAGGCCTGTAGCCAAAATAGGGCTAGGGACAAAGGAATGATGCCATTTTGTCCAGAGTGAGTAAAGAATGAGCTGAAATTCCATAGGAGGAAAACCAGGGGAACCTGAAGGCGTTGAGTCTCAGGGGCACCTATGGTTTGAATATTTGTCTCCTCCAAAACTCATGTTGAAATCTAGTTCCTAATGTGGCAGTGTTGAGAGGGGGCAATTTAAGAGGTGATTGGGTAATGAGGGCAGAACTTTCATGAATGGATTAGCCCATTCGTGGATTAAAGGGTTAATGGGTTCATGGATGAATGAGCTATCATGGGAGTTAGACTGATTTATAAGAAGGGAAAGAGACTTGCTAGCACACTCAGCCCCTTGCCCTATGATGCCCTGAGTTGCCTCCAGAGAGACCCCACCAGCAAGAAGACCCTCAGCAGATGCAAACCCTCGACCTGGGATTTCTCAGCTTCTAAAATTATAAGAAATACATTTCTTCTTCTTCTTCTTCGTTTTTTTTTTTTTTTTTTTTTTTTTTTGCAACGGAGTCTTGCTCTGTCGCCTGGGCTGGAGTGCAATGGTGCGGTCTGGGCTCACTGCAACCTCCACCTCCTGGGTTCAAGTGATTCTCCTGCCTCAGCCTCCTGAGTAGCTGGGACTACAGGCACCCACCACCACGTCCAGCTAATTTTCGTATTTTTAGTAGAGACGGGGTTTCACCATGTTGGCCAGGCTGGTCTCGAACTGCTGACCTCGTGATCTGCCCACCTTGGCCTCCCGAAGTGCTAGGATTACAGGCATGAGCCACTGTGTCCGGCACGTTTCTTTTATTTATAAATTACCCAGTTTCAGGTGTTCTGTTATAAAGAACCAAAAATGAATTAAGAAGAGAGAAAACCTGGCCAAGGCCCATCCCAACCAACCAGCAGTCTCCCTATTCTACTCCCTGTTCTATTTATTTATTTATTTATTGCCATTTAGTAAACTTGTCACAGTTACAAGTCCTAGAATAGAACTTTTCCTCCAAATATTTTATACGCACAGACACACACACACACACACACACACACACACACACACACACACACACACACATTTTGAGACGGAGTCTAGCTCTTTCACCCAGGCTGGAGTGCAATGGTGTGATCTTGGCTCACTGCAACCTCCACCTCCCAGGTTCAAGCTATTCTCCTGTCTCAGCCTCTCGAGTGGCTGGGATTACAGGTTTGCGCCACCACACCCAGCTAACTTTTGTATTTTTAGTAGAGATAGAGTTTCACCATGCTGGCCAGGCTGGTCTCAAATTCCTGGTCTCAAGTGATCCGCCGGCTTTGGCCTCCCAAAGTGCTGCGATTACAGGTGTGAAGCACTGTGCCCGGCTCAAAGATCATATTTATTTCACGAAGTTTCAGGCCCAAGCCCTCACCACTACTCTGTGCCCCACATGCCCATAACCTCAGTGCCAAGTCAGAGGTTGAACTCTCTATGATGTGCTTAGTGTAGAGTGGATCATTTAAACATTAAAATATTCATGGAATGAAAAAAATAGGTACCATAGGAAAACTAGTAAAATGGGACCATGTACTCCTGACCAAGGACTCAGAACTAAGTCAAAAATACATCCTAAAAGATGATAAAATCTGTAATCACCTAAAACAATAAATGTGTGCCACTCCAACTTCTATAAAATGGGCTTTGAGGTACTCTATACAGTGATTACACAGGGAGTCCAATGAACTGTAGAGCACATAAAAGTACCATTGGATCATACACTTGAACTCAAGCCTAATTTGATGGCTATCATGTGGTCAATTATAATCTTGCTGGACTTGTTAGACCTTAGCATGGCTCATATGAGATGACTTTAATGATCCAAATATATCTCAAAGATGCCTTTATTTTGTCTTGATCTGTTTCCCTGGAGAGCAAGCAGAGGTATTTAAAACAATTTCCACGAGTCAGTACCTTCAGTGCTTAATGTGCTATTGGCAATGACAACCCTTCTAGCCAACTGGGTCCAGAGTATTGGGGAAACAAGATGCACTGGGAGGGGTGGATGCCTGGCATGTGACACACCCACTGGGGTGGGGCATGCCCTGGGAGGGAAGCCCATGAGTGCAGGTGCCAGGAGGCCATCCAGTATGGCAGGCAGAACTCGGAACTTGGGGTGCAAGGAAGCTGATAATAAAGTTTTTTTTTTGTTTTTTGAGATGGAGTCTGGCTCGGTCACCCAGGCTGGAGTGCAGTGGCCAGATCTCAGCTCACTGCAAGCTCCGCCTCTCGGGTTTACGCCATTCTCCTGCCTCAGCCTCCCGAGTAGCTGGGACTACAGGCGCCCGCCACCTCGCCCGGCTAGTTTTTTGTATTTTTTAGTAGAGATGGGGTTTCACCGTGTTAGCCAGGATGGTCTTGATCTCCTGACCTAGTGATCCGCCTGTCTCGGCCTCCCAAAGTGCTGAGATTACAGGCGTGAGCGATAATAAAGTTTTATAGTAAAATTGGAGGCCTCAGAGTCATCTGGTATAACAAGAGGTGGACAGAGGGTAGCAACAGATCAGGTATTTAATTAACACCCTTGGCATTCTTGGATACCACAGTCACCATTCAAAATACTTTGGGGTGATCCCAGAGATCCATGAGATGTAGTCATTTGCCATTTTGCCAGGACAAGGATCTTAAACCCCTGAGGACCTAAGAATGACTTGAGTGAATGTCTGGCATTCCATCTCGATATAACTTTGTGGTTCTCTGATCATGGGTGGGTATGCAGACATTTTCTTTTGGTAATTAAAAAAATAAAAATGACCACAATGGTTTTTTCTTCGGAAAAATGTCAGCTGCTTCTTACTGGTATTAAACTGACAAGAAATTCAGCCAGAAAATGAAATATAACTGAATGTGAAACTCAGCTGTGCTGGGCTAGAAGGGGTTGACCAGGTCCACTTGTCTCTCCCTCTCCCTCTCAGTCTCTGGAATGCAATGATGTGATCACTACAGCCTCTAACTCCTGCCTCCCAAAGTGCTGGATTACTTGAGTGAGCCACTGCCCCGGCCCCCACTTATACTCTATACAAAAAAAAGACATTGAGGAAGCTGTTTGAATATGACCCCAAAAAGGGTCATCAAAGGAGACTTAAACTTTAGTGAAGTTGAGAAGGAGGTTAACATGCGATGTGAGGGTATCTACAAGAAGCAGCGAGCCTCTGATTCTGGAGAACAAGGGGCATCTGCATAAACAACAGAGATTCAAAAAGGCTTGGAAAAGTGTTGCTCAAGCATGTTATGGGTTGGCTGTAATCAGAAATCAAGCTTGTGGGAGCTGTTGTTGGGAAAGCATGTCAGCAGGTAAGCAGCAACATTGCCCCTGGCTGGATGGGTGGAGCACGGCAAGGGACTTAGTCCGGGAAGGCCTGAAGGGCCTTCTCTGCCTTCTTGCTGTCTTCTGCTCCCAATCTACCTCTTTTTACCAACTGCTGATGCTATGGAACAACGGTGGCTTTTTTTTTTGAGACAGAGTCTGGCTCTGTCCCCAAGACTGGAGTGCAATGGTGTGACCTTGGCTCACTGAAACCTCCGCCTCCCAGGTTCAAGCAATTATTGTGCCTCAGCCTCCCGAGTAGCTGGGACTACAGGCACGTGCCACCACTCCCAGCTAATTTTTGGATTTTTAGTGGAGACTTGATTTCATCATGTTGACCAGGCTGCTCTCAAACTCCTGGCCTCAAGTGATCCAACTGCCTTGGCCTCCCAAAGTGCTGGGATTACAGGTGTGAGCCATTGTGCCCAGCCCAATGGTGACTCTTGACTCACCACCAGATACTTGACAGTGATGCACAAAGGCAGTAGCTATGCAGAGGGACGGCTTCCCACTAAACTCCCATGAGCTTGTTTTGCCATCCTATTTTGGGGCTAGATATGCTTAGCTTCTCAGATTGACCAAATAGTAATCTCTTCTGTGATCCCCAACTTTTCTCCTTGATCTTCACTTTCTTGGCTCCCCTTACAAATGTGTAAGATCTCATCCTAGAATACATTTCCTATCCCATAAGTAGTAGTTCTGCTTCCCTGGATAACCTCTGACTATATACTACGTAGACTGAAAAATCCAGGCGGGTGCTTACTTACTCTGAGGATTATTTGGTTCCAAGAAACAGAAAGCCACGCTGAACTAATTTAAGCAAAAAAGGGGGCCTTTATTGGCTGATGTTCTCAAACCACGAAAGTGCTGGAGTGACTAGAGCCAGGAATTTAAAAACTGTCAGTCTCTTATCTCTGCCGCTCTTTTCCTGTTAGCTTTATTCTTCCCTCCATGGGGAAAGGCTGATCAGCCCAGCTTGGGTCATGCGTCCACCACGTGGACTAATCACAGGCTAGAGGAATGAGGCATTATCATTGATCCACCTGGGTCACTTGCCCACCTCCATGATTTGGAATTGAGCCTATCATTAGAAAAAAGTGTAGCATGAATGTGGCTGCTGGGAGAATTGTAAGCCAGGAAACTACCTCCAGTTACATCTACTACACTACATTTAGTAAAATTAAACTGGGCAATTTTGAGCATAAAAAAGCCCTTTCTAGCTAACACATCTAAAGACATATCTAGGCCGGGCGCGGTGGCTCAAGCCTGTAATCCCAGCACTTTGGGAGGCCGAGACGGGCGGATCACGAGGTCAGGATATCGAGACCATCCTGGCCAACACGGTGAAACCCCGTCTCTACTAAAAAATACAAAAAACTAGCCGGGCGAAGTGGCGGGCGCCTGTAGTCCCAGCTACTTGGGAGGCTGAGGCAGGAGAATGGCGTGAACCCGGGAGGCGGAGCTTGCAGTGAGCTGAGATCCGGCCACTGCACTCCAGCCTGGGCGACAGAGCATGACTCCGTCTCAAAAAAAAAAAAAAAAAAAAAAAAAAAAAAAAAAAAAAAAGACATATCTAGTAGTTGGAGGACACAAATAAGTTACATAGGCCCTTCATAGAAACTGATATTACAGGCCGGGCGTGGTGGCTCACACCTGCAATCCCAGCACTTTGGGAGGCCGAGGTGGGTGGATCATCTGAGGTCAGGAGTTCGAGACCAGCCTGGCCAACATGGTGAAGCCCTGTCTCTACTAATAATACAAAAATTAGCCAGGTGTGGTGGCGCATGCCTGTATTTGCAGCTACTCGGGAGGCTGAGGCAGGAGAATCACTTGAACCCGGGAGGCGGAGGTTGCAGTGATCTGAGACTGCTGCACTCATCTGGGCAACAAGGGCAAAACTCTGTCTCAAAAAAAATAAAAAAAGAATCTGATATTACACTAAAATGCATTGAGTTTTTTGTTTTTTGGTTTTTTTTTTTTTGCTTTTTTTTTGAGATGGAGTCATGCTCTGTCCCCCAGGCTGGAGTGCAGTGGTACAATCTCGGCTCACTACAAGCTCCACCTCCTGGGTTCACGCCATTCTCCTGCCTCAGCCTCTCGAGTAGCTGGGACTACAGGCACCCGCCACCAAGCCCGGCTAATTTTTTGCATTTTTAGTAGAAACGGGGTTTCACCATGTTAGCCAGGATGGTCTAGATCTCCTGACCTTGTGATCCACCCGCCTTGGACTCCCAAAGTGCCGGTATTACAGGCGTGAGCCACCGCACCCGGCTTGAGAGCTTTTTGTACTTCACTAGAAACCTTATGAACATCAGGTTACTATTGAGGATCTTTAGATGGAGCTCCAAAATGTGTCTCACTAGAGGCTTGCTAAGATGGGCAGGAGACATTCTGACAGTGAAAGAAGGGTGAGAAGAGAAATATAAGTCTTTTTTTTTTTTTTTTTTTTTTAGATGGAGTCTTGCTCTGTTGCCCGGGCTGGAATGCAGAGGCACAATCTTGGTTCACAGCAACCTCTGCTGCCCAGGTTCAAGTGATTCTCCTGCCTCAGCCTCCCAAGTAGCTGGGATTACAGGCACACACCACCACATCCAGCTATTATTATTATTTTTTTTAGTAGAGATAAGGTTTCACCTTATTGGCCAGGCTGGTCTCGAACTCCTGGCCTCATGCGATCTGTCAGCCTTGGCCTCCCAAAGAGCTGGGATTACAGGTGTGAGCCACTGTGCCCAGCCAAAAGCGATATAAGTCTTAATTAGGAAGCAAAGGAAGTGAAAGATGGAGAAGATTACATCTTTACTACATTGAGTCTCTCCATCCATAAACATATTTAATAATGTCTCCATTTGTTTAAGAATTATTTTATGTCTTTAAATAAAGGCTATAAGTTTTCTCCATGAATGTTTTGGCCATATTTTATTAGACTTATTCCTAGATACTTTATAGATTTTGGTACTATTATAAATGGTATTTAAAATATTATTCTAATTGCTTGCTATTAATAAATAAGAAAGTATTTCCCCCTCCAGCATCCCAGGCATCTTATATCCAGAAACTTTAGAGAACTTTGTCATTAGTTCTAAGAATTTATCTGGAGAGGCTCTTGAATTTTCTCTATATTGTCTCCTAATTTTTCACATTAAAGTTAATTTTTCTTAGGTGAAAAATCCAAATTAAGTAATGCAAGCCTAGGACTGTAATATCCTATATTAATGTTTTATGCCTTAACAACTGACAAAATTTATTTAGCTCTTACTGGAAATCATATTGGTCTATAGAAGTGCTTTGCAATGTGTGTTCCATCAGCCAGGAGAAAGTTTTCATCTTTCTTTTTTTTTTTTTTTTTTTTGAGACGGAGTCTGGCTCTGTCGCCCGGGCTGGAGTGCAGTGGCCGGATCTCAGCTCACTGCAAGCTCCGCCCCCCGGGTTTATGCCATTCTCCTGCCTCAGCCTCCCAAGTAGCTGGGACTACAGGCGCCCGCCGCCTCGCCCGGCTAGTTTTTTGTATTTTTTAGTAGAGACGGGGTTTCACCGTGTTCGCCAGGATGGTCTCGATCTCCTGACCTCGTGATCCGCCCGTCTCGGCCTCCCAAAGTGCTGGGATTACAGGCTTGAGCCACCGCGCCCGGCCAAGTTTTCATCTTTCATACTACATTCTTTTCTTGGAGATTCACAAAGGCCCTGAGAAGTCCTGCAAAGAAACTTCTCAAAATTGGGTAAACCCTGCATTCCAAACTGACTTCATCATGGAACCCCCTTCCAAACAATACTTTCCAGCCTTCTGAAGAACTGCTTTTTTATAAAGAACACAGTTTGGGAAATGATGGTCTAACGAAACGAGTCATGAAAACTGGGTAACTCCAGGATTTTCTCAAGAATCTACTCTCTCATTCACAATGTTCTATGGAAGCTAAGCTGGGTGGAATAAGGCTCTATCTGGCTTTTTCTTTTTCTGTTCTTCAGTCTGTAACAATAACTCCCTGTGGGTTAATGCCGGCATCTGAAAGAAAGAAAAACATGCACATTACATCTCATGAGGCTACCCAGTATGTCTGTTCCTCAGCAAAGCGTCACAGCTGGTCTCAGTGGGAGGTTATCCTTGGAATTCCCATCAGTATCTCTTAACCGATGTTGAGATCACATTTTCTGTTTCTGTTTCCCTTCCTGCTCAACCCTAGGCCACCAGGTCTCACGCTGTGTGTTTTTCCTTACATTATACAGAACCACAAGTGTTTTATCAAAAGCTGTTCTTTCTGTGTTCTGCATTATGTACAAAGGCTAAAAATTTGACAGAGTACAACTAAATAAATGGAAATATAAAAGCTCCACAAGTAGGAACATATTTTATTGGGGAAAAAAAAGCTGTGATGATGTAAGTTTTCCTTGAATTGCTATTTCTGATCAGGGTGCTTATTACATTATCTGAAAGGATAATAATGAGTGTCTACCTTAGTGGGTCTCACATCAAACTTACTTGAGGAGCTCTGAAAAAATACAGGTTTTTTCCCCAACGGGGACCCACTGAATTATAATCTCCACTGAGAAGCCTAAGCACTTGTATTTTTAAATTCTCTGGACTTCATTCTCTGGCGTTTATTATGTGGCCTTTCCTTTTAAATAAATCATCTTTCAAAGTGGTCTTGCCTATATTTTTTTCCTTACTTCGATTTAAAATAACAATAAAGAATATTTTTAAAGAAAAAAATCAGTTCCAGCCAGAAGTGACAGCTCATGCCTGTAATCCCAGTGCTTTGGGCGGCCAAGGCAAGAGGATAGCTTGCGCCTAGGAGTTCAAGACTTGCCCGGGCAACATAGGGAGACTTTGTCTTGACCAAAAAAAAAATAGCCCGGTGTGATACCTCATGCCTATAGTCCCAGCTCCTCAGGAGGCTGAGGTGGGAGAATCACTTGAACCCAGGAGGTTGAGGCTGCAGTGAGCCATGAATGCACCACTGCACTTCAGCCTGGGTGACAGAGTCAGACCCTGTCTCAAAACAAAACAAAACAAACAAAACAAAACAGAACAGAACAACCTTCCAAACACAAACAAATGATGTTTTTTCCATGTCTGGCTCTGATCGTCGTTCATATAGAGAAATTTTGGAATTCTGAATTTGTCACTTAACATTTTATTTTTTTAAATTTCCCTGCTACCATGCAGTAATAATTGTCATTTTTAGCAATTGCATGATATTCCAACATGTATTTATTTGTATCATAACTTAGCTAACCATTCCTTTACTATCAGACATTTAAGCTGCTTCTCTATTTTTAGTTGCCCTAAGGAGCTTGATATGTATGGACTTTGCTTTTGTTTTGAACCAATTCCCTTGGGATAATTTTCTGGAAGTCTGGTTATTGGGTCACAGGATATGAACTTTTTTTTTTTGAAACGGAGTCTCGCTCTGTCGCCCAGGCTGGAGGGCAGTGTGCGGATCTCAGCTCACTGCAAGCTCCGCCTCCTGGGTTCAGGCCATTCTCCTGCCTCAGCCTCCCGAGCAGCTGGGACCACAGGCGCCCGCCACCTCACCCGGCTAGTTTTTTGTATTTTTTAGTAGAGACGGGGTTTCACCGTGTTAGCCAGGATCATCTCCATCTCTTGACCTCGTGATCCGCCCGTCTCGGCCTCCCAAAGTGCTGGGATTACAGGCTTGAGCCACCGCGCCCGGCCGAGATGAACGTTTTTTATGTCTCTTGTTAATGATTACTAAATTGCTTCCCAAAAGGTCGAACAAATTCATAAAGCCATGCCCCAACTCCATGACATAACTGCTGAGGTTTTCAGGGAGGGGCAGACAATACTAGAAGTCTGTTGGGTTTTCCCATGACAAATCAATAAATGACTCCAAATAGATGTCATATTACCTTACCTAAGAAGAAAGGCAAGAAGCCTATTAATAAGAATAGTACTATGGCACTGCTTGACCATCTCATCCTCTATGGGTCAGCACTTTCCTTGCATTTTTTCTATTATATAATTCTATAATTCTAATATATATTCAGTAATTCTCAAATAACCTTAGGAAGTTAGATCTTGCTGCTCCTCAGTTCACAGATGAGACGAGGGTGGGAAGAGAGGTTTAATGCCTTGCCCAAGGGTTATACAGTGAGTTAGTATTGTAATGTGGATTTGAACCCTGTATTGTTGGGCTTTAAAATTTTATTATTTCATCTTTTTTAAAAACTTAAAAAAATTTTTTTTTGTTTTCTTTTTTCTTTCTTTGCTGCTTGAATCAGAATGAACCCTGTGTTTTACAACTGCTGCTATGCTACCAGGTTGGTGCAAAAGTGATTGTGAGTTTTGCCATTACACTTTACTTTTTTTTTTTTTTTGAGACAAAGTCTTGCTCTGTCACCCAGGCTGGAGTGCAGTGGCACGACCTCAGCTCACTGCAACCTCTGCCTCCCAGGCTCAAGCGATTCTCCTGTCCCAGCCTCCCTGGTAGCTGGGATTACAGGTGTGTGCCACCATGTCCAGCTAATTTTTATATTTTTAGTAGAGACGGGGTTTCACCATATTGCCAGGCTGGTCTCGAACTCCTGACCTCAAGTGATCCACCCACCTTGGCATTCCAAAGTGCTGGGATTACAGGCGTGAGCCACCATGCCCGGCCTTATAGTTTACTTTCAATGGCAAAACCCACAATTACTTCTGCACCAACCTAATAAATTTCACACCATTGATTCCTAAAGCAGTCCCAAAATCTCACCAGCTAGGTGCCTCCTAATTCATAAATTGGATGTAAAATGGAATATGACACAATAGATGCAATAGGTTACAGATGTCCACAATGTCCTGCTGCTTCTCCCATCAAGAGGTGGTCTATTGACCCTCCTCTTAAGTCTGGGCTGGCCTGTGACTATTTTTGACCAATAGAATGCAGCATCACTACATCACACCCAGACTTAGGTCTGACAGTTTCAGGGTTCACCTTTTTGGAGCCCCAAGCCACTAGGTAA
The DNA here is from genome assembly GCF_043159975.1 of Macaca nemestrina. Classification (NCBI taxonomy): domain Eukaryota; kingdom Metazoa; phylum Chordata; class Mammalia; order Primates; family Cercopithecidae; genus Macaca; species Macaca nemestrina. The sequence goes on along the minus strand of NC_092141.1, from coordinate 52,112,623 downwards.
AGAGGACCAGTCTTTCTAGAGAGACCACAGAAAAAAGAAATGTGTGGCCAGCCCAGCTTTTTCAGCCATCACTGCTGAGGCTCTAGACGTGATTGTCACCATCTTGGATCCTCTATCCTCAGTTAAGTCACCCAGTTGGCAACATTGGAACTCAAACAAACCATCCCTGATGAGCTAAGAATCAGCTGTTGTTTTAAATGCTGTTAAATATTGAGGTACTCTGTTATGCAACAAAAATAACTGAAGCAATAGGGTTTATTTTGGTGAAAACCAGATGCAGAAAGAGTATCAGCAATATGTCCAGTCCTCCCTAACCCTAACACAAGCAGAATAAAACTCACTGGCATTTACCACCTCTCATGCCACCTAGCACTTAACCTCTATCATGACACTGATTCTGCTGCACTCAGCCTTAACTTATGTACATGTCTCCCTTCCCTACCAGATTAGGTGTAAATTACCTTGGTAACCACAGCCTTCTACACAAGGCCTGGCGCAGAAGAGTTGCTTAATACATATTTGTTGAATGAGCTTTGACTTGCTCTTGATTGATTGATGAAAGCACTTGAAATGGAATAATAGCTCTTATTTTTTGTGCTCAGCATTGTGCAAAGTATTTTACATAGATTATTTCATTTAATCTTCACAATGATCCCAAGAAATAGGTCCTTTGATTATCTTCATTTCACAGATGAGGAAACTAAAAGGCTAGGTAGCTTGCTTGAGGTCACACTGCTAGCGGCCAGCACAGATTCAAACCCCATGTTGCAAAGAGAAAGTATTTTCTTTTTTTTTTTTTTTGAGACGGAGTCTCGCTCTGTCGCCCAGGCTGGAGTGCAGTGGCCGGATCTCAGCTCACTGCAAGCTCCGCCTCCCGGGTTCGGGCCATTCTCCTGTCTCAGCCTCCTGAGTAGCTGGGACTACAGGCGCCCGCCACCTCGCCCGGCTAGTTTTTTGTATTTTTTAGTAGAGACGGGGTTTCACCGTGTTAGCCAGGATGGTCTCGATCTCCTGACCTAGTGATCCACCCGTCTCGGCCTCCCAAAGTGCTGGGATTACAGGCTTGAGCCACCGCGCCCGGCCTAAGTATTTTCTTATAAAACATTTCAATCACACAAATAACTATAGAGATGAATACAACACACACCAATGTAATTCTGCTTCCGCAAAGCCTTAACCTTTTATATTTGCTTCAAGTCTTTACAGTGCTTTTAAATAAATAAAATATTACAGATTCGGGTTAAGTTCCTTGTGTACTTGCCATTGGGAGGGTACACAGTGAACTTCAACTGATCTATATCCTTCTCTTCTTCCTTTATCCTTGATCCCAAGATAACTCTCAACCTGAATCTGGTGACACTCATGACAGGCAACTCAGGCCTGTTTTTGTTTTTTCAACATATGCATGCATTCACAGGCAATGTTTTGTGGGTTTTAAAAAACTACATAGAAGGAATCATATTGTTTACACCCTTCCGTGCCCGAAATGACTTTTTCTCAGTCAATAAATACATTTTTGAGATTCATCCATGTTAATATATGTAGCTTTTTGATGCTATGTAATATTTCACTGTAGGACTACACCATAATTTATTTAGTCATTCACCTGCTGATGGACAATGTTTCCAGAAAGAAATTTTTTTTTGTTGCTATTACAATGTCTCAATGGACATTTGTATACATGTCTCCCTAAGCAGGTCAGTAACAGTTGTAGGAGTCCAGTTGCTGGATTGCAGTTTACACACATTTTTAAGTCTACTAGAGTTTTCCCATATTGTTGTGCAAAGTGGTTGTACTGATTAATATTCCCAGAGCCGAGTGTCTTAAACACTATGCAATGGTCTTTTTTTTTTTTTTTTTTTTTAGACAGGGTCTCACTCTGTTGCCCTGGCTGGAATGCAGTTGTGCGATCACAGCTCACTGCAGCTTTGATCTCCCAACCTCAAGTGATTCTCCCGCTTCTGCCTCCCAAGTAGCTGACATCCCTTACAGGTGCATGTCATCATGCCCAAGTAATTTGTTTTATTTTTATTTTTAGTAGAGACAAGGTTTCGCTATGTTGCCCACACTGGTCTTGAACTCCTGAATTCAAGCAATCCTCCCACTTCAGCCTCCCAAAGCACTGGGATTATAGGCATGAGATACCGCACCCAACCGTAAGCAAAAATCTTGATATCAGTTCTAGGGTTGTCACCAAACAAGTGTTTTTAAAGTATCTGTGCTGGGCAAGGCAATACTTTAGGCTTCTGCAGCAATTAAATGAATGAAGCCATTGCAGTGTGTGCACAAAACCCTAAGAGGTCTGGTTGGTTGTGTCATGGTAGATAGCCGTAGCTCTGTTAGGACTCATCCCCAACTACAAAAGTGTCTCAGAGGGTCATGCAGGTCAAGCCCTCCACATGGGCATCCAACCCAAGGGCAAGTAGGGGCTGAAATCCAGGCTGGGCTTCTGCACTCCACTCATTATGAAGCTTTGCACAGGACTGTGCCTGTCTAGGGAGTGGAAAACCTGTTGCCTAATTTGCATAATGCCACTGAATAGGCTCATGGCAGTCCCGGGTAGAATGCATTCATCTGTGGGAAACTGGTGTGCCTGATCAAATGGGAGACAGAGATTACGAAGAAATTTGCTAGGTTTTAGAATAGGTAAAGCCAGTAAATGGTTCCAGAGGAATAGCAGGGGGTGTGTGGAGGTTGGCGGCAATGGAAAATTTGGGTGCAGTGTCCAAGGTCTCATATTGCTATGTACTCTGACCCATCACTCCTGGCATTAGGTCACCTTGGCCAAATGTCTCATCCCCAGGGAAGCTCCTATCTCCCTGCAGTTCTGTGAGACTTCTGGGTCTTGCTGTTTCAGACCATCTCAGCTGCACCTGTGTGCCTAAGGGTATGAAAACTAACAAAACAAATACTGTACATGAGATTACAAACCTCACCCAGAAAGGGTTCACTGCAGTTTCCCTACAGATTCAAGCAATTCAAATGCCCATACACAGGCATCCAGCATGGTTGGGTGGCCTCCAGGAGGATCTCAATAGTTGGACCAGAAGATATCTCCCATGGACTCAAATGAGGTAAGTAACACTGTTTGATGATTTAATTGCTTCTCTATATGCATGAACCTTGCTGTAGTTAAAGGACCTAAATTGGCTGTGGACAGAACTTCACCCTACCTGAAAGAGTCTGCGGAGTTTCTTAGGCTCCATTTCTAAACTAAATTGCAATTGGAAGAAGCTGGGAAGAATGGAGAGGGCTCTGGGAAGCTGGGAAATATGGCCAACCATATTCCTGACAGCCACCCATTAAACAGAACCAGAATCAGGATCTTAAATAGCTAGCTAAAAAATTCCCAAGTAGTATGTGGTGGTAATGATGCCTGGCCCCTTCATCACAGCCCCTTGGATGGGGCTCCTGCCCCAGGAAGCCAGGGCACCTGAGGTTCAGAGGGGAGGCAGGGGACAGCCCTCTTTTATCACATTCTGAATGACATCACATTCCCTTTTATCAACTGCTGTCCATGGTTCAAGAAAGAAGGCACTGTGTTAATTTCCTAGGGCCTCTGTAACAAAATACTGCAAACTGAGTGGCTTAAGACAGCAGAAATTTATTGTATCACAGTTCTAGTGGGAAGAAGTCCAAATCAAGGTGTCAGCAGGGCCATGCTCCCTCTCTGAAACCTGTAAGGGAATCCTTCCTTGCCTCTTCCTTACTTCTGGTGGTTTGCTGGCAATCTGGCATTCTTTGGCTTATAGATACATTAATTCAATTCTCTGTCTTCACATGGTGCCATCTCTGTGTCTCCCTGCCTTCACATGGTTGTCTTCTGTTTTTTTGAGACGGAGTCTCGCTCTGTCACCCAGGCTGGAGTGCAGTGGCACAATCTTGGCTCACTGCAAGCTCTGCCTCCCGGGTTCACGTCATTCTCCTGCCACAGCCTCCCAAGTAGCTGGAACTACAGGTGCCCGCCACCACGCCCAGCTAATTTTTTTGTATTTTTAGTAGAGACGGGGTTTCACCATGTTAGCCGGGATGGTCTTGATCTCCTGACCTCGTGATCCGCCCGCCTCAGCCTCCCAGAGTGCTGGGATTACAGGCTTGAGCCACCATGCCAGACCAAAACATCATTCGCCCAGGCTGGAGTGTGATGGCACCATCACAGCTCACTGCAGCCTCAACCTTTCAGGCTCAAGTGATCCTCCCACCTCAGCCTCCCAAGTAGTTAGGATCACAGGCACCTGCCACCATGCTGTGCTAATTTTTTGTATTTTTAGTAGAGACAGAGTTTCACCGTGTTAGCCAGGATGGTCTTGATCTCCCGACCCTGTGATCCACCCGCCTTGGCCTACCAAAGTGCTGGGATTACAGGCGTGAGCCACTGCGCCCGGCCTGGTTGTCTTCTTATAAAGATGCCAGTCACATTGGAGTAGGGGTCTAACCTATCCCAGATGACTTCAGCTTAACTAACGACATTTGCAATAGCCCTGTTCCCACATAAGGTCACATTCGGAGGTACTGAGGGTTAGGGTTTCAACATTCTTTTTGAAGGGACATAATTCCACCCATAACAGACTTGTTTCTATATAAACTGCTCCCTTGGTCTCTGGATTTGCCTCCAGTGGCAGTATAGTGAGTTGGTTAATCCATGGGTTCCAAGTCAGATTGCTTGGGTGAAAATCTTGCCATTGCTGTTGTGTGACTAAGGTCTGTGAAACAGAAATACAGTGATACAGATTGCTGTGATACAGAAATAAATACAGATAACAAGAGTATCTAGTATTGAGGTTGATGGAGTATTAGGATAAAGGACTCTGCATGGTGCTGGGCATTAAGTGCTCATTAAACCTTAGTTACTTAAGTGCCATTAGTATTGTTATTCCCCAGCTCTTTCCATTGACTTTTCTAGGAGTGGGTTATTTATTCTTCCCTGCAGACACACATGGTCCTGGGGCATAACCAAATGCGTCTCCATTTTAAGAGAACTGGGAGTGGGGTGGAGTGTGGGAGGGCTCCTTCAGTGTATACATATAAAGGAGGCAGTTCATCTTTATTAGCACTAAAAAAGTTCTTTATGTAGATGCTTCCAATAGAAAAGTAGGGCATTTCTCAAACATGTGCCCCTGAAATTGGAGGGACTGCCAAGAGAAGAAAACCAACGGACTAATTTTTTTTTTTTTTTTTGAGACAGAGTCTTGATATGCCCAGGCTGGAGTGCAGTGGTATGATCGTAGCTCACTGCAACCTTGAACTCTTAGGCTCAAGCCATCCCTCCCCCTCAGTCTCTGGAGTAGTTAGGACTACAGGAATGCACCACCACATCCAGCTTTTTTTTTTTTTTTTTTTTGAGACAGGGTCTCACTGGGTTGCCCAGGCTGCTATGCAGTGGCACAATCACTGTTCACTGCAGCCTCAACCTCCTGGAGTCAAGCAGATCCTTCCACCTCACCCTCCTGAGTAGCTGGGGCTACAGGCGAGTGTCACCATGCCCAGTTAAGGTTTTTTATTTTTTGTAGAGACAGGGTCTTATTATGTTGCCTAAGCTGGTATTGAACTCCTAGGCTCAAGCACTCCTCCTGCCTCAGCCTCCCAAAGTGTTGGGATTATAGGTGTGAACCACTGCACCTGGCCATATATTGAGCTAATTTCTAAAATTTTCTGTAGAGATACGGTCTTGCTACATTGCCCATGCTGCTCTTGAACTCCTAGCCTCAAGGGATCTTCCTGCCTTGCCTCTCAAAGCTCTGGGATTATAGGTATGAGCCACTGCGCCCAGCTCAAAACTAGCTAGCTGTTTTTTGTTTTTGTTTTTTCTTTTTTTGAGACAGTCTCACTTTGTTGCCTGGGCTACAGTGCAGTGGTGTGATGATAGCTTATTACAGCCTCAACCTCCTGGACTCAAGCAATCCTCCCGCCTCAGCTCTGCAAGTAGCGAGGACTAAAGGCAATTACCAGCCTGTTTAGCTAAATTTTAAAATTTTTGTAGAGATGGGGTTTTGCCATTTTGTCCAGGCTGGTCTTGAACTCCTGGGCTCAAGCGATCCTTCTGCCGTGGCCTCTCAAAGTGCTGGGATTAGATGCATGAGAATTAGCTACCTTTTTAAAAGAGACTCACAACATGACATTTACCTTCATGGATTTTCCCATGGTCCTGTGTCAAGCCCTCACTAAGCTTTAAAACAGGTTCAGAAACTTCACCATGTTCAAGTCCCAGAACTGAAAGCTGACTCATACTAAAAATATTCACATGATGTACAAGATACAAAAAATGAGAGAGGGTAGGTTATGTAATTTATAATGATAAAAATGTATTGGTGGACCAGTGCCTTTCATCGGTCCGATCACGGCTTCTCTCCTTAGTGAGAATGATCAGAAGGCTGCTGGGTGGGTACAGAGTCACAGTGAGAGGATTGGGTCATATAATTTAAATGAATAATAGCACTGGTTTCAGATCTGACCAGTTTGACTTCTCAGAGAGCCCAGCTTCTTGATTAAATGAGACTGGATACCTTCTTCCTTTCACAGACACTTACTACTTCTTCTATTTTTATTTTTTGGTCTCCTTTGAATCCTTCTATTTTTTACCTTCTTATTCTGGCTGACATGTTCCTTTTTGGATGAAATGTTTTGCTCTATTCACCAGATTCTAATTTTTTGTTGTTGTTGCTAAGGTCAGGATTAGAGTCTGATAGAAATGATCCATAACTAATCTGAACAGAAAAATGCCATATTTATAAGACCATGCAAATGATTTCAGGGTGTTGTGGACATCCTTGATGTCCCAGGTTAAATTCCCATGCATCCTAGGTTAAAATTCCTGCCTTAAGCAGACCTTGCCCGTTTTTGAGCTGACAAAGCTGAAGCCTAACAATGTTATCTTATTTTCCTCATGGCCAAGTTCCTAGGATCACCTTCCATCCTCACCTCTCTTCTCATTCCTCTAGCTACAGATCTTCCATTAGGCCCACCTCAGTGACCTTGGAACTGCTCAGACCTTGTGGATACTTCCTCAACCACATGTACTGGGTTGAGGTCTAATGGTGATTATAGTCAATCCTATTTTCTCACCTGTCCCCCTTTGACTTGTATCTTGCACTTTCTCTAGTATTCCAGTTAACATGCTCATTCCTTTCTTCCCTCATTCCTTTTTTCTGGCAGGCTGTGCCCATGTCCCCTTGCATTGGGTATGACTGACATATTTCTCTCATTCACCCCGGTCTTTGTCTTTCCTTCTCATAACCATATTCATAGCCCCATCTCCCTCTTTTACTCCTTCCATCTCCCTGTTTTTCTTTCCTGCCAATGCTTCCAGGGACATAATTTTCTCAGTTTCTTTCTATTCCTACCTGCACTACTGCTAAGCATTTTCTTTTCTTGTCTTCCCCCGAGATGGAATCTTGCTCTGTCGCTCAGGCTGGAGTGCAGCGGTGCGATCTCAGCTCACTGCAACCTCTGATCCCGGGGGTTCAAATGATTCTCCTGCCTCAGCCACCCGAGTAGCTTGGATTACAGGTGTGCACCACGCCCGGCTAAGTTTTGTATTTTTAGTAGAGACTGGGTTTCACCATGTTGCCCAAGCTAGTCTTGAACTCCTGACCTCGTGATCCATCGGCTTCAGCCTCCCAAAGTGCTGGGATTACAGGGGTGAGCCACCGTGCCCAGCCTAACATTGTCTTTGTTTAAAATATCTTTTTAAACGTGATTTTCAAACCATATTTGTATTTCCCATTCAGACCACTCCTCTGAGCTCCAGACTTGCATATCCAACCTAATTACCACTTGCACTTCGATGTCACAAAAACAATGGGTCAAAAATGACACCAACAATTCTCTGCCCCACGTTTTCTCCTTCTCAGGAAGTTGCACCCCAGTTCACATTGTAACTCAAGCCAGAAAAATCATCATTTGTTGTTCCTTTTTCTTTACCACCACTAACATGAGTACGTCTGCTGCTCTTTCAAAATATATCTTAAGTCCAAAGCAGTGTCTTCATCCCCAGAGCATAATCCTTAGCTGAAACTAGCATCATTTCTTACCCGAACCACGTCCAGCATCCTCTTTAACTACTCTCCCTGATTCGACACTGGTCTCCCTCTAATCTGTTCTTCCCACAGCAGCTACAGCTTGCTATTAAAAACAGAAATTATATTATGTCACTCTCTACTTAACAGCTTCCTATTCATTCAGGAAACACATTTTTACTGAACACCTTCTATTTACCAGGCCCTCAAAAATCTCTGCCCTCATGAAATAATGAAGTCTAGACAGGGGTAAGGGTTATGAAGGAAAGAAGGGGTGAGGGATGGGAAATTTATGTGTGTTTGCGTGTGTGTGTGTGGTTACAATTTAAAATAGAGAGTCCAGGCCGGGCGCGGTGGCTCACGTCTGTAATCCCAGCACTTTGGGAGGCCAAGGCGGACAGATCACCTAAGTCCGCTGGTATGAGACCAGCCTGACCAGCACGGTGAAACTCCATCTCTACTAAAAATACAAAAAAATTTAGCTGAGCATGGTGGCACGTGCCTGTAGTGGGACTACTCTGGCGGCTGAAGGAGGAGAATCGCTTGAACCCGGGAGGTGGAGGTTGCAGTAAGCTGAGATGGTGCCACTGCACTACAGCCTGGGTGACAGAGACTCCTTCTCAAAAAATAAAAAATAAAATAAAATAAAACAGAGAGTCCAGGGGAGACTTCACTGAGTCTGAGTAGCTGACCTTTGAGCAAAGGACTTGAAAGAGGTGAGAGAGTGAGCTTTGCAGAATATTCCATGTGGAGGGAGGCCCTGAGGTAGAGTCATGACTGGCTTTGGGACTAAGCAGAGTAGAATAAAGCTTCACTATTTACTGTGGCAAATACTAAGTATTTACTAAGGCAGCCCAGGCCCCTATTCCCCCAAAAAACAAAGACAAGAAACGATCCTCTTTATCTCCTTTCCTGACACTGCCTCCGTCAATACATACCATCCACACTGGTCTTCCAGTTTACCAGAAGTTGCTTCCTACTTTTCCTGTGTTATGCATCTGCTAGGAATACTCCTCCAACCCTTATGCCCATATACAATTTGCAAGGCTGGTTCCTTCTCATCCAATAGGTCTCAGTTTAAATTTCACTTTAGGCCTTTTCTGACCACAGAACCTAAAACAGGGCTCTTTTTCTTTCTTTCCTATGTCAGTTTCCTATTTGTTTCTTTCCTGACATCTACCACACCATGCAATTGGGATTCATATATATATGAATTTGACTTAAATCTCATTATAGTAAATGGCATCTGTCATTTAAATTTGCATTTGATCACTAGTGAAGATTAAGCATATTCCCAAGTAATTGTTAGTTCTTAGCATTATCTATTTTCTATATTTTGGCCAAAGAAATGCTCATTTAAAGTCACTTTGTTTTAAGCATGAGAGCAGGGCTGACCAGTCAAAACCCTACCCTCTCCATTTATTTTGGGGGAATTTATTTTCCCAAGTTCCTGGCAGAGATAGTGACTCACCGTGACTATCTCTGCAAGAATCATTCCACAACCCAAACCACTTCAGAGAAAAGTGTTTCATTTCGATGACATCAAGTTGTAAAAACGGGCAAGAAAGTTGCATTTGAGGGGTACCAGGTTTCACCATTACGCAGCTAACTGAGCAATTGTTAATGGCCAACTCAATTATACGTTACAAGGAAATGACGGTCACAGGGAAGCTCAAAGCCCTGAAGCGAGTGAAGCCCTGCTCCTCACCGGCCCCTCTGCCTTTTCCAGGGCGCTCTCCGTCCCGAGGCAGGAGATGGCCTGGCTGACCCTTCGAGCTAAGGCGGCAGAACCGGTGCTGGGCTGGCGGGGCAGGGCATCAATGGTCCTCCGATTTCTGTACCGTCCCGCCCGGCCCCTCCGCCGGGCACCGACGAGATGACGGCTCCTCTCGCGAGAGCTCGAGCAAGACCCGGCTCGGGGCGGCGGCTGGATGTTAGCCCAGCGCTTTAGACCGCGCCCCCTCTGGCGCAGCTGGCAGAGGCGCGGCGGAGGCACTGCCGCGGGCTGCCGGCGGCGCGCACGCGCAGGTGAGCGGGGCGGGCTCGGGAGCGCGGGGGCACGAGGGCGAGGGGCGGGACCTGCGTCGCGCTGCGGGCACGTCGCCGCGAGTCTCCAGTATTTAATGTCTCTGTGTTCCACCGGCCTGGGCGAGCACGTGGGGGAGCTGCGGAAGAGCGGCGTTGCAGGCCGGGCCGCGGGGCACAGCCGGGGGCCGGCGGCGGCGTGCGGACTCCGCACCCCGCACCCCGACGGTCGCCGAGGAGCTGGTAGGTCGGGGGCGGCTGCGCCGGGGACCCCCTGCCGGAGCCCCGAAGGCGTCGGGGTCAGGGCGATGGGGAGCCTGAGGTGCAGGTGCAGGATGCGACGCGCGCTCCAGGTACCCCGGGGGTGGGACGCTCCGGACGCAGAGGTGTCCTGGGGGCTCTTGGCCGCCGCGCGCTGTCAGGCCCATCTTTCCCTCCCTCGCCTGCGCTCCCTCTCCTCCTCCCCCGCCGGTTGTCTGCCGGCGGGCTCCTGACAGATCGCGTGTGCGCGGTTCTGGGCGGCGCTCTGCGGCCGCGCCGTCCTCCCCACGCGCGTCACTGTCCTCGGGGGCGGGGGGCGAGGGCGCAGCGCCCGGGTCGCCTCTCTGCGCCTCAACTTTACCGGAGCGCGCACACCCGCCTGCCAGGCTGACCCGAGCGCGTCCCACCCAAGGTCGCCCAGCCCCGCGGGCGTTTACTTTTCAAAGGTCGTGTGTACACAGTCTGAGCCGGAGCTACTCCTTCACTTATGGAGCCTCACCCAACTTCTCACCCTCGGCTCGCCCCTGGGAGTTCCGTGCGGCGAGCCAGGGGAACCGGGAATATGGGCCGGGACATCCGCCGGTTGTGATCCAACCGTGTTTCGGGCTGAGGGACCATTCGAATCGAGTTGAGGTCTGGAGGTTGGAGGCTCAGGGGCGTCTCGGGGGGATTTGCATTCGTAGCCCCCGCAGGCGTGTCCGGAGGGACAGAGGCCGTCCAGCCTGGGGTGTCTGCCGACCTCAGGCCCGGGGACGCCGAGGGTCACGTGTCCGGAGCCGCCTGCGGCCCAGCGCCCCGGGTCCGCGATCTGGAGGGACCGTGCTGGTTTCGGGGTTACGATGTGCTAGGAGAGACAGTGGCTGGACGCCTCGAACGCGGGCTTTCTGGCGTTCAACTCTTTTGTGCCCTAGCTGAAGGTCTTCTTGTTTCCCTTCCAGGGAGGGATAGGAGAAGAAAGGTGCTGATCGTGGTGGGCCCTGCTGTGGCGACTCGGAACGGCATGGGAGCCCTGGGCGTTTCGGGATCTTCTTCTACCGGGGGATGTCCTGGGTGACGGCACCTTCCTGCCGCGGTTAACACAAACCCGGTGGACTTCGCTCCAGGTGCTTGTCGAGGCCTCTCAAGCTGGCTAGGGTGTATGCGCAGGGCAATTAGTGAGGTTAACCTGGGTATCGTTCTCGTACTGTAGTGCGCGTTACTTAGTGTTTAAATTTGTCTCCAGTGAAATCTAGGCTGCTGGACCTGGTGCAACAGTATCTGTTAGTTACTGATCAAGGAACACCGTTCACAAAAAGCTATTAATTCTGGCAACTAGTAACCTTACATGTTCATGTAACTGCTAAGTCCTTCCCAAATTAGTACCCTTTTTAAAAAAAAAAAACTCTTTATTTAGAAAGCAAAGCTTGGACTCTTAGCACCACCCATCCACTTTGCTCTTAAAGGTACAGAACATCTTTGAAATGAAGAGGGCTGCCTGACTTGATCATTTATATGATTCCTCTGTTCTTGGCATTCAAGTGGTTCACCTGCTGATTATTTAAGACCCTGAGCACTGGAAGCAAGTGAAGTTTTGTTTTGGGAGCCTTTTGACTTGTGTTGAACCTTTCTTCTTTAACCTTTAACTAGTTTTGTAGGTTCTGCATAATCATTCCTGGGTGTATTCTCTTTGAAATATGGCCCTAGGTTAGAGGAGGTCCCCTGCATCCTACAGGTATGCAAATCACTAAAGCTCGAGTCTATTACTGAATTAAATAGGCTCTGTCTTCATGCATGTTGTTAGATGATGCCTCAGAACTTGCAGGTCATAGCCAGTGAGTGAGATAGGTCTAATGGATTTGCGTCTAGGTGGGGTTCCTTGTAGGAATATCTCCCATCTCCCAGCTGTTTCTAGGAAATGCATTCTCACTTGGCCACTGCAGGGTGACAGTGGAGGTGTCTGTTGTAAGTGGCCTGCTGAGGTGCTGAAGTCGGTATGTCTCCACTGTAAGGTTGCTGAACATCAATATTTAAAAGCAATTTATCTTGCTACCTGGTAACCCAAATTTTTCTTGAGCTTTGGACATAGGCTGGGTTGCAGCCATATTTTAGGGGAAGGCTGGTGTTAGCCTCTACAGTATTCCCTTTTCCTGTCCTAAAGACAAATGGAGATCATATTTGTGATACTGGGGACTGTGATAGGTGCTTAAGCATTGCTCTTCCCCTCTCCTCCCTAAACAAGCCCTGAGACTGACTTTGTTTCTCTTGAATTACTTGAGTGACTTGAATTCTATTAAAAGCACCCCTCTCCTTAGCCTCTGACCCAGAAGCTTGTTTGGGAGGAAAAACAAATTGGTTTCCCTAAGCTTTGCTGGCTAGCCTCCTGGTCCCAGCCTGCAACATGACTTGATTGTGTGTGCGTTTCAGGGCTTTGAAGATCAGGCAGCTTGTAGCCAATGTACCCAGAGAGCTGACCATAGAGTTCCCCTAGGTCCCTCTTTCCTAAATCTTACCTGTGAGTCTAGAATGACTGGGCCTCTCTGTAGCTTGGTCTGTTTTCCTATTGTGGGGAAATCAGTTGTTTCAGGTATGAGTTAATACATTCAGCTTGTCATTCTCAGGCATTTTCTTCCACTATGGGGAGGTAGTGGATCCTGTGGGCATCTTGTCCATTGAGATCATCTCATACTATTTGAGAGTTGCTCATCTTTATGGTGGGGGGTGTATTTTAGTCCTAAGTTTTGCTTCTTAGGGCAAGTTCTGTTTCTTCCATGTTCATTCCTGGTGTAATACCTCAGGCAGTTTTCACTTTTATCATCATTTAACATTAAGTTTCCATCATATGTGGCATCCCACTGAAGGAACCTGCTGACCTTGGTACCTAATTTTAAGCTTGGGCTGTGGAAATCCTCATCAGTGAGCGTGTTTGAAGTAGGACAGAGTCTGGCTGGAGAAACAGGTAGTGGGGGACCTGGGAACTAAATTTGAGAGGATGCGTCTTTCTTGATAGTTACTGTGCTAGGTGAGTTACGAGCAAATGGCTCCCTAATCCTTTAATCCTCACACCTGATACAGTGAGGGTGAAACTGGAGGTCATTCTGGATTGTTTCAGTGGCTGTCACACAAATTCAAATTGAGGGGTAGAGGAACTAGGAAGTAGGGGTGTGGACTTAAAACTAGGTCCTCTGGATGGCTTTTGTGAGAAGAACCAAGGAATATTCTTAAATCCCTGGGCTTTTCTCCTAGTCTTTCTGCTGCTTTCTAAGTAGATTGTTGACATTGTGTGTGTTATCATTCAGCATTCTGAGAACTAGCTTTCCAGCAATAAATAGATTTCAAGGTGTCCTTTGCCTTAACGTTTTCATTTTACTAAATGGTGCAGCCTTGTCCACATTCTGTCCGGGTCTTCTCCATCTGGTTGTTTTTTTTTCCGGCTTGATTTGATAGTTTGCAGCAGTCAGTGGTAAACATTGTGTTCCCTATTCTGTAATGGTGGCTGGCTGCATTCACTGAGCCATGTGTCACTAAGGCCCAGTTGCACTTGGGAGCAAAGAAGGGCCCTGAGCTGAGTCCTGGAAGTAAAAGTATGTATAACTGAGGGCTGATGAGGCTTGTTCCACTGCTGGGCTTAGCTGACAAGAGCCTGGGACTTGGTACAGCTCTCAGAGCTGAAACCTGGCTGTGATTCTAGGCAGGCTGGTTGGCCTTCCAGGTCTTGGTTTATTCAGTGGCTAAAAGAGGGTTGGTCAGAATTATCAGTATTCGGATTATGGTCCTGGGAGCCTTGGAGTTAGACCAAACATGCCCAGGGGCGACTGGAGAGATGCGTTTGGGCTGGGAAGCACAGCTCAATGGGTAGTATATGTCAAAGACTTAAGGGGGAAAAAAAACACAACTTACTGTTCATCTCAAGTTCTTAGCTCTAAGGTGTGCTACTGTTCTAAATATTTTTATTTTTAAAGATAGCTCTATTTGCCTACATTTGTCCTCGCGGGGGGGAGCTTAGAGCCGCCTTGTCTATAGGGTAGCTACTAGCTGTGTGACTAATTAGATTTTCAAAGTATTAAAAAAAAAAGTTTCTCAGTGACATTAGCCACATTTCAGATTCTCAGTGGCCTCATGTAGCTAGTGGCTGCCGTCCTGGTCAGTACAGGTCAAGAACATTTTCCATAATTTGAAGAAAGTTTTGTTGGACAGTACTGGCCAAGAAAGTTTTTTTCCTCCAACTCTAAAAGCTTAATTGTCTCAACTTGTAAATCTCTAAAGCATAACATGTTTGAGCTTAGTCTTCCAGAGTCCATAAACCCAACAGCTTTGGTGACAAATTATCTACTGGTTGTCTTCATGGCATACTATAGGTGAGTTCTAGTCCGCCAGTTGGGAGTGGACAATCAGTTATGAAACAGGTGGAGTGAGGACCTTCAGAAAGGACCTGGGGATAGGAGCATGAAGCAAAGGGCCAGACGCTAAGCCCTTAGAAAGCCCTTTTGGTTTGAGAGCAGGTTTATTATCATAAAGATCCTTGCTGGTTTGTCCTTGGTCTCCAAATGTCAGATGTCAACATATTGTTACTTGGTCCTTCAGCCACCTGATGACTTCCTACAGATCTCAGTGTGGCCCTTAAACCAGGTTGTGTTTTCATTCTGCTCTTTCCAGTCCACCTAAATGTTAGGGGCCATTCTTCACAGAAGGCATTGAGGGAGAGTGGGGCCACAGTGCGGATCTTAACGTGTTCTGTTGTGGTAGGGGTGGGGGGTTCTTTGTTTCCAGATGCCCCCTCTTCTAGTCCTGGGTGTGCTTTGTTTGAACCCTGCTAGATTGACCTTCGGTATATATAATGTGAGATCTCTTTTCTTGGAGCCAGGCAGCATAAAAGACAAGTATTAACAAGCGCCTACTGGCATATTAGTGGCTTTTTTTTTTTTTTCTAACTATGTCATTTTTATTCTCTCTCAGCCCTCTGAGGTTAGTACAGTGATCTAGCTTGTGGGTGAAGAAACAGGATCCAGTAGGGTAAGCTGGTCCCAGGACACAGCGAGGGCTGGACTGGCCTTGGGCCTGGGTTGGGATGTGCTCCCCACCTCCTCCTCTGCCCCCCTGTCCCCCATGCTCATAGGCTGTTGCTTATTTACTGCCCCTTTATCACCACATCCTCATTCAGGAAACTAAACTGGGTTTTAAAAAGATTAAAATCATTTATCCCACATATGGAGTCTGACTATTAAGTGTTTTCAGCCTCGTTACAACTCTGTGAGGGAGATATTCTTACTCCATATTACAGGACATCTTCATTTTATGGGAAACTGAAGTACAGGATCCTGCTCTTAACGCTCCTGTCTTTCCAAAGCCATATTTTATCATCAGAATTATGCAACCATCAGGTGCTTTTGAAATGCACAAGTAATGACTATGAATAAAAAAAGCTGTGCCTGAGGGCTCAGGGAAACTGCTCTGAAGACTCAGCTGGTTGTAAAAGACAATCCTGAAGTCACTAATTTCCCGGACACCTGTCAGACCTCACTTGGAGGTCACGAGACCATCCCCTGGCCCTCCAAAAAGCTGTCACCTGGCAGTAGCTGGCCTCCTGATTAGAGGAGACAGTAAGATCTGTTCAAGCACAGCCCCAGCCCCCAGCCCTTCTCTGGCCTGGGCCTGGGTGTGTCTTTGTGAGGCTGGGTCGACAACAGATCTGAAGGACAGTTCAGTCTTCTGTATACTCCTTCTTGCCCCTCCTTTCTGACTCTCCCAAGAAAAAGGAGCAGGAGTGAGTCTCACTTGCCTGAACTGTCTTGGAGGGAGACCCATACTCGGCTTTGCCTTTAGCTGTCTCTGGGAGAAAAGGCCGTGCTGCAAATAACCTCCCTGCTTTGTCCTTTGGCTTTGGTGTGGCTCACCTGGCCAAGCATGTGCTGGTGCTATTTTTAGCAGGTGGCATCTTTTAGGAGGGCCAAGTGCATGTGGCTGCAGTGTATGGGACAGATCCTGGTGCCAAAGCTGCTGCTGTCTCTGCCGCCACCGCCTCGTCAGGAGAGAGAGGAGAATAAAGCCACCCTAGAAGCTGCCAAGGGGTGTGTGGAGGGGGTGGCTGCTTAAGAGGTCTCCAGGGCTGCCTTTTCTATTCTGGATCTGTGGCAGGGACCCAGCCTGCCTCCTGGTGCAGGCAGGCATGTGACTGAGGCAGCCCGGGGAGCTGGGGAGCTAGGTGTCAGGACTGCTGCCTGGGGAGTGAGGACCCCTTGTTGCCCCAGCAGCGAATTTCTCAGGAAACCACATAACCCCATTACAAACTTTTATTTATTCATTTATTCATTTATTTAGAGACGAGGTCTTGCTTTGTCACCCAGGCTAGAGTACAGTGGCATGATCATAGCTCACTGCTGCCTTGAATTCCTGGGTTCAAGGGATCTTCCTGCCTCAGCCTCCCAAGTAGCTGGGACTATAGGTGCATGTCATGATGCCTGACTGATTAAAATTTTTTTTTTTTTTTTTTTGTAGAGATGGGGTCTCACCACCTTGCCCAGACCGATCTCAAGACTCCTGGGCTCAAGTGATCATTCCATGTTGGTCTCCCAAAGTGCTGAGATTACAGGTGTGAGCCACTGTGCCTGGCCCCGTAACTTCACTTTTGTGTGAAGTTGCCCAACCTAAGGACCGGCCACTAAATGGACACTAAAAAGTCTCTAATAGTTTGGATTGGTGGACAGTCTGGTTCCTTGTGTCCTCTGGCTTAAACCAAAATGCAAACATGAAAGGAGGCACAGCCATAGACCCCCAGTGAGAATTCTTTACTGGGATGCCACAGAAGCTGAAGAGGGGTGAACAAGCAGTTTGACCAGCAAGCTTACTGGTTCCCCAGGCCACCCTGTCTTCTCTCCTTTTGTGTTCCTCCTTCCCTCTAACTTGGAGCTGCTCACTCCAGCCCATCTATCTGTTTCTGATTAAGAAAGCTTCAAGCCATATAAGGCCCTCTGTTGCCTATGGTTTATGTTGGCTGGAGAGCAAGGTTGTTTTTTGCAAAGTCCTATTCAAAGAAGTGGCAAGGGCTTACGTAGGCTGTGTGTGTCTGCCTACTGGGGCTGGACTGCCTTATTGGAACAGGTTCCTTTGAGGGAGCCTGAGAGTAAGTGGTGGCTTTCTAAGGCTAATGTATGGTATGGCCGCAGGGCTTCCTGGCAAGTGTATTCGCTGACAACATGAAGGTAAAAGCAAGCTCTTGTTTACTTACACAGTGTACCTGTCATGCTACCAGCCACAGAGGCATCCTGTTTCAGAAAACAAGTCTGGAAGCAGCTTCTGCTTATTAATTAAGAACTAAAGCCGCTTGGCTCTTCAGGCACATCATTTTCCCCCCTGGAGAAAGTTTGGTGGACCATATCCCTTGGGGTTCTTGCGAGTCCGACTGGCCTTCCGCTCAGTGATGTTGGAGAGCCCTTTCTCTGAGAGCCATGCTCTGACCTCATCTTCACCTCCCCTCTTGCTGCCTCTTGAGTCAGCCAAGCCTGTTCCTGCCTTAGGACTTGGGCACATGTTCTTCCTGCCTGGAACTTTCTCCCCCCACTCCTCCTGCCTCCCCGCAGATCTTGGCACAGCTCTCAAGTGTTCCAGTTCTGATGCCACCTCTTCCAAGAGGCATTCCCGCCCCATTCTGTCTGCAGCTTCCCCTTCCAAGCGCTCCATCCAGCCTTTCTCGTTTCAACCACAGCACACAGAAAAGGACTGGGTGACCCGTTCCTCAACTCTCCCAGCTGGTGCCCTGCTACACGCACAGGGATATAGGTAATTCATCACATGCAAGGGCAGCCTTAGGGCTCAGTTCTCTCAATCTGTGGAGAGAGGCTGCAGGTCTTTATATTTAAGTCGCTGAACCTTTGCAGTATCTTACCTATAATTTGACTCTCTACCCTTCCTTCCGCCTTTGCTTCCTGAAGGCTCTCTTTCCCTTGTGTGCCCAGTGAACTTGGCTCACAGTACATGTTAAACTCTTTGTTAAATGACTAGCCCTGAGAGGTCCAGCCATCTGATGCTGGCTAGCCTTCAGTGCCTTGCTTCCAGAAGGGTCTTACTATCAATAAGCATACTCTCTTTTTGATATTATGTCAGCTGGGCAGTTGGGGGTCTCTGAAGCACACAATTGGCATCAATTATTATAATAGGAAAGTAAGGCGTTACAAGTTTGTGCATAGATGAGTTGACATTAATGCAAATTTAGGATGGTTAATAAGAAACATAAAGCTGCGTGGTAATAGAGCATGCGTTGCTACTTGTATGTAGCTTAATAATGTATTTTCTATCAAAACATTACTTGTAGAAAGATTTGACTTTTTTTTTTTTTTTTTTTTTTTGAGACGGAGTCTCGCTGTGTCTCCCAGGCTGGAGTGCAGTGGCGTGATCTCAGCTCACTGCAAGCTCCGCCTCCCGGGTTCACGCCATTCTCCGGCCTCAGCCTCCCAAGTAGCTGAGACTACAGGCGCCCGCCACCACGCCCGGCTAGTTTTTTGTATTTTTAGTACAGACGGGGTTTCATCATGTTAGCCAGGATAGAAAGATTTGGCTTTTGACTGTGTACAAGGCTTGAAAGGACAGTCCTTTGCCCACCGCTCCCCACCCCCATTGCTTTCAATTCTTCCAGCTGTCCCCACCTTTGTCAGTAGTATTCTTTTCTTTCTTTTTAAGGATTATTATCTGATTTGTTTTTCTGCTGTGGGAGCTAGGACTTAGCTTGTTCCTATGCTTTTTTCTTCCCTCATCATCCCAGTGTAGAGATAGCCCAAGTTTTGGTCAAGTTGCTATTCAGAATATACATTATTATAATATGAACCTTGTTTATGGCTGCAAGGTTTTTAGTTTCCCATATTTCTTCTTTTCCCCCACTTCTCCTCTCCTAGTTAATTTCCTTAGTTTCTTTTGCTTAATTTTCTGTCTCTCACCAGTTCCCTAACCCCCCAATGCCCCGCCCCACCAGCCTCCACCGTTGCTGTGGAACTCCTGTCATTGGCGGAAAGTGGCTCTCACCGTGGCTCCACACACCAGGTGCTCGCAACAGTTCCACATTGCTCCTGGGCGCATCCCTCTTCCCTGGCTCTGCTTCCCCTTCACCCTTGGAATTCCCTTTCCCCTTCTCTTGTCTCATTTGTGGATCCAGTGCCCCTCCTTTCTTGGTTGATTTCCTTGTCTTGGGGGAGCCCATCGTTCAGTAGCTTGCTGAGAAGGTGTGCATGGTTTGTGGCCCACAAGAAGCCAGTCGATCCATGCAGGGACAGGCATGTTTGAAGGCATGGATTGGGCCTTCAGTTGTGTGGCTGAAATCAGCAGACAACTAGGCCCGTGGAGCCCTTCCGCCAGGCCAGGCCAGCAGAAGGTCTGGCTTTACTTTTTAGAGAAGTTGTAAATGTGGGGATCTGGATTTGGGTACCAGGTGAAAATGGGTCCCCCCCTTTTTTTTTTTTTGGACAGGTCTCATTCTGTCCCCCAGGCTGGTGTGCAGTGATGCCAAAGTGTTGGGGATTACAGGCATGAGCTACCATGGTGGGCTGTTTGGGCTTTTTTTTTTTTCCTTCCGTCCTAGTCTCCACTACTCCCTGCCCAGACTGAAAGTGCCTTGAGGGCAGTGCCTTGCCTAATTAGTTTGTGTCCCACCATGCTTTTCCCTGTGAGTGCCAGTAATTATTTGTTGAATAGAAATTACCTTCTATGCTTTTATGTGATTTCTGGGGCAGTCGTAGTTCACAGTCTGCCATTAGGAAGATCAGGGTCTTACCTCTTTGGTTTTGCCCATGTGAGGCGCTGTGAAGGGTTTTTTGCTGCACACCAACATCTTTTCTGATGTCTTTACTGGCTTTTAAGTAAGGTTGTTGTCAGGTTGCCATTTCATACCTTTTGGGCAGTCCTCTGTAATGTCTTCTGTGGTTGTGGGCGGGAACTCCATGTACCCAGGAAGGCATTCCTGGCACCTGCATTGTGACCATCTTTAGAATCCTGTCGGAATTCACTTGTAAAGCAAGATGGTTGTCAAGGCCAGAGGTGAGGGGCCAGGTGAGTGTGACGTAGTCTTCAAAGTTTTAAAATCCACACCCCTACCCCCCAAATGAAGTGATTGGGAAGACCTTTGTAGGAGGTGCTGATGATTTTTCCTTCACGAAAAGAGGCATGTGACTTGGACCTGCCATGGATTTGGCCAGCAGAGCAGGAAGGAGGCTGGGCAGTTCACCCTTGTGTACTGTTTTCCAGAGCAGGAGTTACTTTAACTTTTAGTTGGACTGGAGGAGCTCTTAATTTGAGGCCATGTCCAGAGATGGTCTTTCTGACTTTTGGCTTGTCTTACCTAGAACTCCTGGTAGTGGATTCAGGGTTTCCATTTTGGCCGTAGAAGGCTTTGCCAAGCAGGTACTCAGACACTACTGGGTTAAGCCTCTGGCCTTCTGGACTTCCTTCTGTGAACTGGACTGGGAAAGTGTCCCGAGTTCCTGACAGCTGCTCTACATGGAAGGGCAAAAGCACCCCTGGTCTGGCTGTACTGGCTCCCCTGGCTGCTCTGTGGGCCGTCACAATGGAGGGTGGGGGACAGTCCTGGACAGGACCTCACAGCCCCACTGTGAGCTCCTTTGGGATCTCTAGGGTACCCACATGAAGTCATAGCTTACTGTGACTTACACAGGCCCCTGAGGATGAAGGTAACAGTCCTGTGAGCACTGAGGCTGGGCTGGGACCAACACCTGAGCCATGGCTCCAGCACTCTGATTCCTGGCCCAGCCATGCTGCTGAGGGTGCACAGCCCAGGCCTACCATCGCCCCCACCGTTGGTGGCAGAACCGAGCACTACCCAGCAAGGTAGGTGTTGGCCGCTGCAGCATTTATGCAGCCCTCCTGTTCATTGGGGTCTTCCGGGAACACGCTCTAGAGCTGCATTGTCCAGTAGGTAGGGTCAGCTGCAGGTGGAGAGTTCAAGTTAAATTAACCTGAAGTAGAATTCAGTGCCCTAGTCACACTGGTCACATTTCAAGTGCTCAGTAACCTCCCATGACTAAGTGACTGCCAGTATTGGATAGCAGTCACTCTTGAGGGTCACCTAGACCTTTACCTCTTGTGACCTACTCTACTTTACCACATTGCAACTGCCGCAACTATGGCTCCTGTGGCAAACGTCAAACTCTTTTTGTCTCGTCTGACCAGCACTTCAGCTCCTAGGATTTGTTCCTGTTTTACTCTGGGACACGCTGTTCCCTCCCATGCCCAAAGATATTAGAACCTCAATTTGTGTCCTGTCCCCCTCCCCACCCACCCATTGCAGCCTAAGGAAATCCTGGCCGTCTTTGAGAAAGCCTTCCTGGGCTCCCTTTGCCCACTTCTCAGCACGGCTGCTTATGGCACAGGGGTGTGTGCGTGTGTGAGTGAGTGAGAGAGATTGATTCTTCCTTCAGAATCGTGCGCTTCTGGTGATCAGAATCTGCTGCTTGTAGCAACTTAAACATGTTTGAATGTATGAGCAAGGTGAATGACTGTGACCTGACGAGGAAATAGGTAAATGCATCTGATACAAGCCAAGAGGCCCTCTTAGAATCTTACAGAGAACTCCGAGTTTGTGATTTTCCTCCACCAAACTCCCATGGAAGGGAGTATGCCTCTGCCTGGCCACAGCCCGCTGTCATTCTCTGAATGCAGTGGCTGAAGTGCTGGGCTTTAGGTTCTGATTCTCTGCCCTTGGAAGACACCCTTCAAGGGGAAGAGTCCCTCAGCAGGAACTTAATGAGCTGGGCACTTGGGAGGTGGAGTGTCTTGGGCAGGCTCCTTCCTATTGGTAGAACACGTGGGGACAGCCTTTGTCAGTGTGAACACTGGAATAACAGAAGAAATGTTCAAATTCCAGTGTAAATGCTCATTCAGAACGCAAAGTGGATGTGGCTTCACTGACCAGGCCCAAGCCCAAATTGGGCTTGTTGGGCCCTTGGCTCCTAAGCTGTTGTTTTTATGGTGGACTTTCCCATCAGTTACATGTGGCTCTTTTTGCAGTAACTGCAGCCAAATTGGCTTAGTCACTGGGACCAACACTCTATGTACCATTGCCAGGGATTTGTTTTCTTGTTTAGCAGAAGGCTCTAGTCTGCAGTTACCAGGTTTGTCAGCTGAGTTGAGAGTGGGGCCATTACTTTTCTGAGGGCTGTTCTGAGAAGCTGCAGGTACCTCCCTGGAGAAAGAAGAGATCCTTTGGAACCTGGAGTGAGCAGATGAATGCTGAGGCCTCTGGCTGTAGCACGTGCCTGACTTCAGCTCTGTGTGACCACTTGGCAACTAGCCAGCGTGCGTCTATTCCCAGGCAAATGGACCTGCTAAAAATAAGCAGGCAGCTATTTAATTCCAACAGATTCAAAATGACAGAGTGTCCTCCCCACCAACCCTAGGGCAGGGCTCTGCAGCATCCTTCTGGGAGGCTTTTCTCTGACTGCAGACAGGTCTGCCCTTAGTCCTGGGCCTTGGGGAGGAGCCAGCCTTTGATTAGCTTGTGAGTATGAAGGCTTTGGGGACTACTGTGAAACCGCTTAAACGTTGAGAAGTTCAGGTTTACAAAAACAAACACCTCAGGGCAAAGAGAGCAACTCCGAAGAGTCTGGCCCAGTGCAGGAAGGAAGATGTCAGAAAAGCCTTGTAAGGCTGAAGGGGTATGTGTATGTATGAGAAGGTGGCACTACCTGGGCATTCAGGAAAGGCTGATGCATTTTATACCACCTCTTGTAAGCCTGTCTGACCAGGTAAATGGCAAAAATTCCGAAGAAGTCTGTTTGACTGTGGTGATAATTGCCTCAGGGGTGAGGGAGTGAGGGGCTAGCTGATACATATATATGTATGTATTTTTTTTTTTTTTTTGAGACGGAGTCTCGCTCTGTCACCCAGGCTGGAGTGCAGTGGCGCAATCTTGGCTCACTGCAAGCTCCGTCTCCCGGGTTCACACCATTCTCCTGCCTCAGCTTTCCAAGTAGCTGGGACTACAGGTGCCCACCACCACGCCCGGCTAATTTTTTTTGTATTTTTAGTAAAGACGGGGTTTCACCGTATTAGCCAGGATGGTCTCGATCTCCTGATCTCATGATCTGCCCGCCTCGGCATCCCAAAGTGCCGGAATTACAGGTGTGAGCCACTGTGCCTGGCCTAGCTGATTTCTTGACTAGTGGGAAGTGGGGGCTGGTGGAGGGGCATCTGTGAGGTGTCTCCTGGCAATGGGTGCCCTTAGTGAGACCCTGCCAAGGCCTGCTGATCCCAGGGGCTCTTGGCTCTGTTCTTGTTGGAGGATGGTTCATATCTCTAAGCACAATTCCCTGGTAGCAAGGAAAAAAACACATCTTCCACTCTGCTCTTTGGGGATCTTGTAATCTCTGTTCTCAAGTGCTGGTGGAAGGCTTCAAGCCAGGCAGTTCCTGTTCCTGGAAGCAATGGTGTAGATAAGGGCTTTATCTTGAGCCACTCACTGCATAGAAGCAGTGACACCTGGTTCCTGATTGCTCAGCCTTGGGTCTCTGGCTTTAGTCCAGAGTGTGGGGTGAAGGCTGAGGAGTAATGGGCACTGGGAATTTAGGTGGGACATGCTGGATTCTGTGGGTTGGGTGACATGGCTTCAGGGTAGCAGTATTCAGTGCCTTCTAGGAGGCCTTCCCTGGCTTGGAAATGTAGAAACCATGTTTCCAGGGCAGTAATTCTTCAGCAGCTCCAGTGACTGTAGGGGTGACTCTAGAGGAGGTGGTCTGAGGGTTTAGAGCCTTAGTCTCTGGGGAACAAGCTGGGCTGGGAGGGCTGCTGCTGGTGTCCTGGGAAGCTACAGAGCAGCAGGCAGGGGTGGGCGTTGTGGCCCACAGTGGTGATTCTGTGCATTCTGTCTGAGGACCGAGAACAGGGCAGGTGAAGTGCAGGGAGCCTAGTGACAGAAAGCGCTGGGGACTGGGTATGGGTGGCCTAGGGTACAGGACCAAAGCCAGGGCGGGGGTGCATGCTTTGAGTCTTGGGTCTCTACCTCACTGTAGTATAGTCCCCTTGTGGGATCTTGGGAGGCTGGGTGTGGTGGTATGGTGTGGGAGCAGCAACTAACTGCTGGAGACGGGCAGGACCCCTTGGGATCAACTTTTAGTTCTAAAGGGGTGGGGCTTCTCGCAGCCATCTTGAGAGGTGGCTAGTGTTTTGAGCAGACAGCCAATTAGAGTCTGTGGCCTTGGGCCCTTGTTATGTAAAATAAGGAAAACTGTCCCCCTGTGGGGTAGTTGTTAGGATTGTTTTTCTTCCTCTCTACCCCATCCCATTTAATCTTCTTCCTAAGATCAGATAATTGCTATGGGAGTCACAGCTATAAATCTGGGTGAAATGGGATTGCCTAGTTAGTAAGGAATCACAATCTAAATTTACTGACCTGGCCAGGCGCAGTGGCTCACGCCTATAATCCCAGCAGTTTTTGAGGCTGAGGTGGGTAGATCGCTTGACGTCAGGAGTTGGAGACCAGCCTGGCCGACATGGTGTGAAACTCTATCTCTGCTAAAACAAACAAACAAACAAACAAAAAACAAACATCAGCCAGGCATGGTGGCATGTGCCTGTAATCCCAGCTACTTGGGAGGCTGAGGTAGGAGAATCGCTTGAACCCAGAAGGCAGAGGTTGCTGTAAACCAAGATCGTGCCCACTGCACTCCAGCTTGGGCGACAGAGCGAGACTCTGTCTTAAATAAATAAGTAAGTAAACAAACAAACTGACCAGTTGAAAACCTGGGTTTAGACTCACCTCCTCTTCCTCCTGGCATGTGCGCTGTGGGGTAGTAGTTGATCTCCTGACAGCAGGCCATGGGCACACTCCCCTATAGACACTTTCCCCATAGCCACTTTCCTGTCTCAAACTGTCCTTACTCTTTTTTTTAAATTATTTTTTCCAGCCAGGCCAACATGGAGAAACCCTGTCTCTACTAAAAATACAAAATTAGCTGGGCGTGGTGGCGCATGCCTGTAATCTCAGCTACTCAGGAGGCTGAGGCAGGAGTATCGCTTGAACCCGGGAGGTGGAGGTTGCGGTGAGCCGAGATCACACCATTGCACTCCAGCCTGGGCAACGAGGGCAGAACTCTGTCTCAAAAAATAAAATAAAATAAAATTATTGGGCAGCCCCCAAACCAGAATAGGTTTAGGGGGACTTCCCTGTCTTTACTCCTTTATTTGAAAGACAGTTGAACACAAAGCAAATACAAGGCAAATCTCCCATCATTACCACCTTTTTGGGTGTGTGCAGGTTGTTAGAGAATAGTGATTCTTTTTTTTCCCCCCAGGATGGGGTCTCACTCTGTTGCAAGTGCAGTGGCGCGATCTCAGCTCACTGCAAACTCCGCCTCCTGGGCTCAAGTAATCCTCCTGCCTCAGCCTCTGGAGCAGCTGGAACTATACCACCTGGCTAATTTTTTTTTTTTTTTTTTTTTTTTTTTTTTTTTTTTTAGAGACAGGGTTTCACATATTGTCCAGGCTGGTCTCAAACTCCTGGCCTCAAGCAGTTTGCCGCCCCCTCCATCACCCCCAACCCCAGCCTCCCAAAGTGCTGGGATTATGGGTGTGAGCCACCACACCTGGCCTCAGAACAGTGATTCTCAAACTTGACTGCACATTGTAATCACCTTGGTTTAAAAGAAAAAGAAACAAAACCCTGCTGCTGGGATCTCACTCTAAGATTCTGATTTAATAGGGCTGGTGCTGCCTTGGCCTTGGGCTTTTAAAAGCTTGCCAGGTGATGCTAATGTGAAGCCAAGTTGGAGAACCGTCATGAAAGAAATTAAAAATCTCTCCTCCCAAAAGGAGGAAGTAAGACTGTCTTTATCTGTGTGTAAGAAATCCCAAGGAAATCTACTAAATGGTTAGAATTAGTGAGTTCAGCAAGTTTCAGGATACGAGATCAGTGTACAGAAACTTCCCCCTCCTACAACTGAATGACTTGTTGTGTGTCCTTCCCAGTTTTTCCATGGGATTATGTGAACATAGACATTCCATACACATGGTGGTCTGTACGTTTTTGTTTTATGTATCTAGGTGATTTTTTCCATGTTGGCACATGAGATCAGCTTCTTTCTGTAACATTGGTATGTCCATGGATTCCATAATCTACCTAGCAGTGATTCCCCTGAAATGTTAATCCCAATTTTGTTTCAAATGATGCCTCAGCAGGCATTCTTGTATAGACCTCTGCCTATGCAGAGGTATGTGGGTTAAAAACATTTTGAAAAAAAAATTTTTTTAAGAGACTAGTCTTACTATGTTGTCCAGGCTGGTCTCGAACTCTTGGACTTCGGCGATCCTCCTCCTGTCTCTGCCTCTCAAGTAGCTGGGATCACAGGCTTGGCTTTGTGGATTTTTCTTTGTTGTGGTTTTGTTTTGTTTTTTTAAATTTAAAGATGCCAAGTGTGGGATTTCTGAGTTGTAGGATGTGGTTATGAGCTTTTAAGAGCTATTATAAGGCTCTCCAGAAAGGTAGTACAGACCTCCCCTTTTCTTGGCTCATATAACACCTCTTCCCCCCAGTTCTAGAATAATGGGTTCCAGATTTAATGTGGAAGAGAATTTAGGTACCCATTCCTTGGCTGTATGCCTTGAGCTATTTTTTTTTTTTTTTTTTTTTTGAGACGGAGTCTCGCTCTGTCACCCAGACTGGAGTGCAGTGGCACGATCTCAGCTTACTGCAACCTCCGCCTCCCGGGTTCAAGCGATTCTCCTGCCTCAGCCTCCTGAGTAGCTGGGACTACAGGCACCCACCACAATGCCTGGCTCATTTTAAAATTTATTTTATTTTTATTTTTAGTGAAACACGGTTACAACATGTGAGCCAGGATGGTCTCGATCTCCTGACCTTGTGATCCACCTGCCTCAGCTTCCAAAAATGCTAGAATTATAGGCGTGAGCCACTGCACCCAGCCTCCTTGAGCTATTTTAACCTTTAAGATAGTAATACATTTGGCTGGGCGCCGTGGCCTGTCATCCCAGCACTTTGGGAGGCCGGCTGGCGGATCACCTGAGGTCTGGAGTTCCAGCCTAGCCAACATGGCGAAACCCCGTCTCTACCAAAAATACAAAAATTAGCCAGGCGTGATGGTGGGCGCCTGTAGACCCAGCTACTCTGGAGGCTGAGGCAGGAGAATTGCTTGAACCCAGAGGTGAGGTTGGAATGAGCCGAGATCACACCACTGCACTCCAGCCTGGACGACAGTGAGATAAAAGGAAAACAATCTAGCAAGGTTGTGTGTTTGAATGTGAAGTAAAATGGTAGCACTAAGTTTTCTCTCTGAGGAATTGATGTAAAGTCTTAGCCCTGGCCACTGCCTAACCCTGCATTTTGCTTCAAATGCTATCATTGCCGCTGCTTCAAGTATCAGCAAGAAAGTTTACCTTTAAAGATATGGGGACTTTCAAATGGAGGTGACCTTCTCACTACCACTGCTACTTCATCACTGTAGGGGCAGAACACACCTCTTAGCATTCCTTCACAAACTGTAAGGTCCTTCGGAATCCCCTAGGGGTCTTGTTAACAAGCAGGTCTGAGGTGAGACTGAGGTACTGCATTTCTAGCAAGGCCCCAGGCGATATTCAGGACTTCCGGTACATGGATCCACTTTCAGAGGCGGAGTCCTAGAGTAGCGGTTCCCAGCCTTGGCTGGAAATTAGAACCTCTCAGGGAACTTTTAAAAGTACTGATGTTCTGGTTCTGCCAGAAAACATTAATATAAGTCAATTAAACCAGTATGAGTTGTTAAAACATGTACATTTGTTATCTCTAAAAACAAACCCAAATAAGGTGTAATTCAGCTTGTCAGTTCAAGGATTTTTGGTTTTAAAAAGACATTACTTTGGCAGAGAGATTTAAAGTTTGCTGGCACAGGAAGCATTGAATATAAGTGTTCTAGAATAAGCCCGTCATATACCTTTAATGAGTGTTAACCCTGCTTTGCAAAGAACTTTCTATATCTCAGCTAATCCTTATACCAACCATCCATTAAGAGATGTGTCCCCAATTTACAGATGAGGAAAAATTGAGTTTTCTATCCCCTTTCCATGTCTGCTGTTGCCTTCTAGGCCCTTACCGTTTCTCCTTGCTTAGACCTAACTGACTTAGGTTTCTAGGTTTCTTCTGCTCCATCTCTTCACTTTTCTTTTTTGAGATGGAGTCTTGATCTTGGCTCACTGCAACCTCTGCCTCCGGGTTCAAGTGATTCTTCTGCCTCAGCCTCCTGAGTAGCTGGGATTACAGGTGCTCGCCACCACGCCCAGCTAATTTTTGTATTTTTAGTAGAGACAGGGTTTCACCGTGTTGCCCAGGCTAGTCTCGGACTCCTGACCTCAGATGATCTGCCCAGCTCTGCCTCCCAAAGTGCTGGGATTACAGGCGTGAGCCACCACGCCCAGCCTCGATGCACTTTTCATCCTGTTCCCAGAATTGCCTTCTAGAAACAATTCGGTGTGTGTGCCTTGCAGACCTATGCTGGTTCTCTGTTGTCTACAGGATAAAGTCCAGACTATGCAGTGGGGCGCTGGGACACCCTCACTGACCCCACGAGGGTACAGATGCTCCTCAGCTTACAATGGAGTTACATCCTGGTAGACCCATTATAAGCTGAAAATAGCATAAATCAAAAATAAACACATCTAATGCACCTAACCTACTGAACACCATAGTTTAGCCTAGCCTACTTTACACGAGCTGAGAACACTCACAGTAGTCTACAGTTGGGCAAAATCACCTAGCAGCACGATCCACTCTGGATGCCCATGTTCACCCTTGTGATAGAGTGGATGACTGGGAGCTAGCATCGTGAGAGAGTAGCGCATCACATATCGCTAGTCCAGGAAAAGATCAGAATCCAAAATTGGAAGTATAGTTTCCATTGAATGGGTATTGCTTTCACACCATTGTAAAGTTGAAAAATTCTAAGTTGAGCCTTGGAAGATCAGGGACCGCCTGTACTTGAGTCCTCCAAGTCTGACCTGGCCCTTCATGCTGCAGTTTGCTGTGTTGGTCCCTCACCCTGGAGCATCTCCTTAGCCATCTGAAATTTTATTCCTCCTTCATTCTCAGCATCTCTAATTGCTGAGTAATGAAGTGCCATTTCATTGACTCATTTTGTGGGGAGATGTGAGGAACCCATGTACATGTGGATTCCATGGGGGTTTGAAATGCTCCGATGCCACTTGATAGATAAAAATGTTCTGTGAGTTTAGAGAGCTGAGCCACACTGAGCAGAGCCAGCCCCTTTGGGGAACATAGGGAGACTTTGGCATCATGAAGTGATGGAGGGAGGAATTTGGGTTAAAGAACAGAATGCTCGGTTTGTTTCAAGAGGGTGTGTGAGTTGGGGAGAATGGAGGGGAAGATGCCTCTTCCTGGCCTCCGACCCCCAGTGGATCACACAGAGGGTGGACTGGTACAAGCTGAGAGTGTGCTCCTCTTGGAGGGCAGGGAAGGTGGGGGAGATGGCTTTGGCCCTACCCTGTTGACTGTCTTGCATGTGCAGTTGCCAGTATCTTCCTACCTGGCTCTGTGACATTCTTCCTCCCCACTCTCCTGCTCTCCCCAGGTGTAATTACTTCAAGCCTGCAGGATGGCAATCCAGTTCCGTTCGCTCTTCCCCTTGGCATTGCCTGGGATGCTGGCACTTCTCGGCTGGTGGTGGTTTTTCTCTCGTAAAAAAGGCCACGTCAGCAGCCATGATGAGCAGGTGGAGGCTGGTGCTGTGCAGCTGAGAGCTGACTCTGCCATCAAAGAACCTCTTCCCATGGAAGACGTCTGTCCCGAAGTGGTGTCCATGCCCCCCAGCGTCACAGAGCCGCCAGAAAAGGAACTGTCCACCATGAGCAAGCTGCCTGCAGAGCCACCAGCATTGCTCCGGGCACACCCACCTCGCCGAAGATCAGAGTCCTCGGGCAGTCTTCCTAACACCATAGACATGAGATTGCGACCAGGAACACGCAGAGACAACAGTGCAAAGCTGGAGCTAGCCCTGACAGGTGGTGAAACCAAATTGATTCCTCTAGAGTGCCCCCTTTCATCTCCAAAGGGTGTACTATTCCCCCACAAATCAGCTGAGGTGTGTAAGCAAGAGTCCCCGTTCAGTAGGGTGCCAGGAGGGGGCCAGCCAGGCTACCCTGCAGCGCCCCCAGAGAAGCATGGCTCTGGGGAGAGGGCAAGAGAGACAGGTGGGGCCGAAGGGACGGGTGATGCTGTGTTGGGGGAAAAGGTGCTTGAAGAAGATCTATTGTCTCAGGAGCATGTCTTGGAATTGGAGAACAGCAAGGCCCCCAACCTAGCCTCTTTAGAAGGGGAAGAAGAGAAGGGGAAGAGCAGCTCATCCCAGGTGGGGCCGGTGCAGGAGGAAGAGTATGTAGCAGAGAAGTTGCCAAGTAGGTTCATCAAGTCGGCTCACACAGAGCTGCCAAAGGACGATGCGGCACCAGCACCCCCAATCACAGATGCCAAAGCCCAGGACAGAGATGTCGAGGGAGAACTGGGCAATGAGGAGAGCTTGGATAGAAATGAGGAGAACTTGGATAGAAATGAGGAGAGCTTGGATAGAAATGAGGAGGGTCTGGATAGAAATGAGGAGGGCTTGGATAGAAATGGGGAGGGCTTGGATAGAAATGAGGAGATTGAGCAGGCTGCCTTCCAGATAATCTCCCAAGTGATCTCGGAAGCAACCGAACAGGTGCTGGCCACCGCGGTGGGCAAGGTTACAGGTTGTGTGTATCAGGCCAGTCAGCTCCAAGGGCAGGAGGAAGAGAGCTGTGTCCCAGTTCACCAGCAAACTGTCTTGGGCTCCGACACTGGGGAACCTGCCACAGCAGAGGCAGCTGCTGCCCCGTCAGATGCTGCCCTCCCCTCGCCAGGCCTACCAGCAGAGGGCTCAGCACCACCAAAGACCTACGTGAGCTGCCTGAACAGCCCTCTGTCCAGCCCCATCAAGGACAGTAAACCAAAGATCTCTGCACACCACATCTCCTTGACCCCCTGCCTGCCACCGACCACTCCTGGTGAAGAGTCGCCGGACCGGGCGGGCATCCTGGTGGAAGATGCCACATGTGTCACTTGCATGTCAGACAGCAGCCAAAGTGTCCCTTTGGTGGCTTCCCCAGGACACTGCTCGGATTCTCTCAGCACTTCAGGGCTTGAAGACTCTTGCACAGAGACCAGCTCAAGCCCCAGGGACAAGGCCATCACCCCGCCACTGCCAGAAAGTACTGTGCCCTTCAGCAATGGGGTGCTGAAGGGGGAGTTGTCAGACTTGGGGGCTGAGGATGGATGGACCATGGATGTGGAAGCAGATCATTCAGGAGGTAGGAGGGTCTCGGGTTCATTTAGAGGATGGGGCGCTCCCAGTATTTCTTGGAGAAAGGCCGCCAGTCTGCCTCTCCCTTCTGCTACTTGTGCAGCAAAGTCATGGTGCTCTTCAGCTCTTTGTCCCAACCTGCAGAGAGCTGGACACGGCATAAAGCTGGTGGGTAACTGAGCAGTTAGATTGCCCTGAAACCCCAAGCCTTGAGAGCTGTCACTTGGTTCCTCAGCCGGTGACCTTCCCCAGTGAGCCCTTCCCAAGGAACCAGCTCCAAGTTGGGCTCACTGATTAACATTAGTGTGCCTTTTTTTCTTTTTTAAAAAAAAATTATTATTTGGGTGCAGATGGAGTCTTCCTGTGTTGCCCAGGCTGGTCTCGCACTCCTGGGCTCAAGTGATCCTTCCGCCCTCGGCCTCCCAGAGGGCTAGGATTATAGGTGTGAGCCACCATGCCCAGCCCATTTTTTTTCTTTTTTAAACACTAACGTGTGTGTGTGTGTGTGTGTGTGTGTGTGTGTTTTAATGGAGAGGCCTCCTTAGCTTTCCCTCCCTTGAGTGCCAAGTATGGGTGTGAGTGTTTTGAATGGTTTATTTCCTTTTAATCATGTGCTTGTTCCCATGTCTTCACCTGCTTTCCTTCTCCAGAAGCTCTTACAGGGTAAGTGCCCAAAGAATGGCCACAGCTTTAAATACTTGTGGGAGGCTCGAGCTTCCTGAGTTGTCGCTGTCACCTTTGCAGAGAGCCTCAGCCATTTTCTTTCTGTGCAGTTGCAGCTCCACCCCGGGAAAGCGGGGCACTTTGATAACGAGGTGTCCTGGGTTTTTCGAGTGCTGACCCCAGCGTAGACAGTTCAGACCGCTAACTTACAGGTCAGCAGCTCCTGACCCTGCTTCTGCAGCCGCCCTGGGGAGTTTTCATTTATCTCATGGAGAGGCCACGAGTACCCCAGTGCCTCTCTGACGTTTGTCCTGGAGCCATTCCCTCCCATTTCAGCTCCAGGAAGGTTGGGAATCTTTATCGGGAATTTTACTCCTTTCGGCAGCATCTCGTTTGTACCACACACTACGTTTTGTCACCTCCAAGATGCTGTTGCGACACTACTGTTTTTATGTACCTTGGAAAGACAAAAGTGCTGCCAGTCATGATTATAGAAGGCCAGATACTATATGATGCATCCTAATCTCTGGATGTTTAAATGTTTCTTAAAATATTGCATCTTAAAATGGGTGTTTTTTGTTTTATTTATTTTTTAAGAATAAAGGAGTTTCCCTTTGCTTACTGCCCCTCGGCTGAATTAACAAGCCCCACAGCCTTGTCTGCCTACTCTAGATGGATAGTAGTAGCTACTCAGACCTGTTGAGTTTAGGCTCGAACCTAAGCCATGGTGATGGGCAGGGAGGTTTAGAGATGGCGGGTGGAAATGAGGTAATACTGTCCACGAGCATGCAGTGGGTGCCAAGCACCAGGGTAGTGCCTCGCATGCACCCTCATGTCAGCTCTGCTTTGTGTGTGAGAAAGTTGAAGCTGAGAGGGGTCCAGGGACCACCCTACTGAGGGAGCTGGCAGCTGGCCTTGGAGTGCAGCCTGCTAGAGTCCTG
This sequence comes from Macaca nemestrina, assembly GCF_043159975.1. Lineage (NCBI taxonomy): Eukaryota > Metazoa > Chordata > Mammalia > Primates > Cercopithecidae > Macaca > Macaca nemestrina. The sequence goes on along the minus strand of NC_092141.1, from coordinate 52,079,428 downwards.
GTGTGGTTCTGAGCCACTGCTGGGTGCCATCGAGATGGCAGGTGTTAGCCAGTCCCATTCTGTGGGACAGAGGCTGGGGGCTGTGAGTGAGCAGAGCTCCCCGCCCCCTTCCCCAACCCCTGTCAGCCTGTTATGCTTCCCTAGCCAAGCAGTCTTCCCCTAGAAGGGGTACTTTTCCCTGCATGAATCCTGTTCCAAGCGCCTGGGTTAAGGGGGGATGTCACTTTGAAGGTGATTCTTCCTTAGCTGGGAGCAGGATCTCTTGGGCCTTAGTTCTCTGCATCCAGTGTATGGGTTACTTGGCAAAGGATTATGCCCAGGGTTTGGAGAAACCATGTGGAAGGTAACCTAGTTGGTAGACTCTCAGGAGTGATCTCTTTCTGGTGATTGAGTCATCCATATTTAAGCCAGGGCCACTTCTCTTGAGCTGATCTGGACCCTCTTTTTTGTGACAGTCCCTTTGGCACACTCTTGAGCGAGAGTGAAACAGCCCAGGTCGGGAGCAGAGTCCTTTTCCCATTGGGTTTTCTTGGCCATGAGCTTTGGCTCCGTCTTTTGACCAAGGGAGTATTTGAGCCAGAAGAGTGTTCAGAGTTGCACGAATCAGGCCTAAGCAAAGGGAAAGGAGACTCTCCTTTTTTTGTCCACATATGGCAGAGGAACGAGCAGGTCCCCGCTAGGTATAAGAATGGGGCCTTCAGGCAGGCCAATGAGGACTTTGTCTAGCTCTGCTTGGCTGAAGGCCTGTACCTGTGACCCTGGAACTGGGCCCTGGGGACAGGAGACCGACCCTTGGACTGAGAGGGTAGGATAGTTGGAAGGGTGTCAAGGTGTTTGCAGTCCATCGGTCTGGCTCTCAGGACCATGTGGACCTCAAGCATGTCTCCTCCCCTGCCCTGTGGGCTCCCCTTCCCTGGGCGCAGTCTGTCCCTTCCCAGTTCACCACTTGTGTCTCTGCTCCAGCAGCTGTGGCTGGGTGCGGCTCCCAATTAAGCAAGTGGGACTGTAAGTGGCAGGCTAAAATTAGGTGTATCGACACCCCCAGTCCTCCTTTCATTGGGGTTGTTCTGAGCCTTCTAGGCTGTAAGTTGACAGTCACCTGCCAAGCTTGAGGAGCGGGTGTGGGGCAGGGCCTCCCGGGAATGTGAGTTTGGGAAGTTCTGGGTTACTGGCTGCTCTGAGCTGGGGTCTGTGTGTGCGCGCGCCTGCTGCTTCCTCCCCTGCAGGTTCTGACAGGAACAGCATGGATTCTGTGGATAGCTGTTGCAGTCTCAAGAAGACTGAGAGCTTCCAAAATGCCCAGGCAGGCTCCAACCCTAAGAAGGTCGACCTCATCATCTGGGAGATCGAGGTGCCAAAGGTAGGGGTGGAGTCCCCCAGGCTGGTTCCATGGTAACCCGCAAAGCTCCCTGGGGCCAGGGCCGTTAGACCTGGGGGAGGGAGCTGGGAGAGGGACAGTAAACCAGAAGGAGCCCTGGGTCAGCCAAAGGCTGCGGGGAGAGGACACACTACACTTTGCCAAGGCTCAGAGAGCTTCCTGCAACATGGAATTCCTCTGGCTGCTTCCAGGAGCATCTTATTCTTGTACTTCTCAAACTTGCAGGCCTGTGTGTCTCTCCCTTGGAGGTGGTTCTTGCATATTCTGGGGCTGAGATCTATTTGGAAAAAAAACACTGAGGCCGTGGGGGCCAGCCAGAATCCCTTCACTGAGCTCTGCTCAAGTGCTCCAACGTAAAGTGTATTTTATAATTGAGCAAAGCATAAATCCATATTTTAGAGAACTTGAAAAGTATAGAAATATATGCAGAAAATAAAAATCAGCTCTAATCCTACCCTTGAGAGTGACTGTGAAAGACTTTTATTTCCTTCTCATCTGGCACCCTATGGTTTTTAAACAAAACTGAGATTATGTCACTTTAATTAATACTTTAAATATTTAACAATTTAATTTTTGTGTGTTATTCTTTGAAAATGTGATTGTAACTGCATTATTCATTGTGTGAATGTCAGTTTACTTCATCAGTCCCCCATTCCTGAGTGCTTAAGTGCTTTCGAGCTTCTTGCTGTTAGAACTTACAACATATTAGCTTGATCTTGATGTTTGTCTCGGGGGCTCGGAAATAATTTGTCAGACCGCATTCTCCCAGAGCCCTGGGCTCTGTGCTCGGGTGGAGATTTGACTTGGTCTGAACTCTGGGTCAGAGTGGCTGTTTTGACCCTGGGTTGCCAGCTCTCTTGGTGGTTTCCTCCCTGGAGGGTCCTTACCCATCCTGCCTGCTTTTCCTTCAGTGGTTACAAAGGGCTTGACGAGAAAGGCTGTGCCTGAGGAGGGACCGTGTCCCCAGTAGCTCCTCTGGGAGGGGGTCGTTGGGGGTTGTGTGGGAGCCCGTCTTACGTAAGGGTTAAGTTTGGCTCCTTCTGTCCGCCTTGAACTCTGGCACACTGGGGATTTCTGCGTGCCTTCTGCTCTGCAGGCTCCAACCTGCTGTCACTTGGCAGTGGGAGCCCAGGGTTCTTAGACCTTCATTTTCAAATCGAGCCCCTTTATCTTTGGATCTGAGTAGACCAGAGGGAGAGGGGCACGAGAAATTGTGTGCTGGCAAAACTTCTTAGCATGGGTTTTAGAGAAGATGCTGCTCCCTTTGCAGCTTTCTGGGTCTGGGCCACATTTTTGGGATGAAATGGGAACTGCTTGGTCCTGGAGCCAGACTGCCTGGTTCAACTTCCTGGTTAGCAGCTGTGTGACCTTAAGGTAGTTCCTTAAGGAACAAGCCTCTCTGGGCTTGTTTCCCCGTCTACAGAATGGTGATAAAGTTATGTGTTTCATAGGTACTATGAGTAAATGTAAGTGCTTAGAATAGTCCTGGAAAATAAATGCTGACATGGTAACAGCTAATATGTTTGAGCGTGATCTTGTGTAAAACAGAAGTAGGTCTTTGGGTGTCCAGGGAATTGGTTTCCCGTTAATCCTCTCAACTCTTTTTCTCTTTCTGGAAGCACTTAGTCGGTCGGCTAATTGGCAAGCAGGGGCGGTATGTGAGTTTTCTGAAACAAACATCTGGTGCCAAGATCTACATTTCAACCCTGCCTTACACCCAGAGCGTCCAGATCTGCCACATAGAAGGTCAGTAGCATCTGCTGCTTGTATTGCCTCTTACCTGAAATATTAAATAGAAGTGACTAGCATCTGAGTTTCAATTGCTATCTTTTTGGAATAGGAAACCCTACTTCTCATCCCAGGGAAGGGAGCCTTGGGTGTCTTCCCTGCAGCCTTTCCCCCATTTCAGGTGCCTGCGGGAAACTTAGGTCCCTCCCTACTCTGATCTTTGGCCAGGAGAAGGGTGGGTGCTTGGTTGGGCGGGGCCTGGGTCCTGGGTTCACAGTGCCCACCACCCCATAAAGCCTCCTCTCGGCCGGGCGCGGTTGCTCAAGCCTGTAATCCCAGCACTTTGGGAGGCCGAGACGGGCGGATCACGAGGTCAGGAGATCGAGACCATCCTGGCTGACACAGTGAAACCCCGTCTCTACTAAAAAATACAAAAAAACTAGCCGGGCGAGGTGGCGGGCGCCTGTAGTCCCAGCTACTCGGGAGGCTGAGGCAGGAGAATGGCGTGAACCCGGGAGGCGGAGCTTGCAGTGAGCCAAGATCACGCCACTGCACTCCAGCCTGGGCGGCAGAGCGAGACTCTGTCTCAAAAAAAAAAAAAAAAAAAAAAAAAGCCTCCTCTCAAAGCAGAAGTGCCCTGTGTACAATTCCCCTTTGGTGTTTTCCCAGCTGCCTACCTCTTCCTGTTGCATTGAAAGCGTGGATCATAATGGCAGAGGTATCATTTGAAAGGCTTCGATGCCTTTCTTCCTAAAGCAGAGCTTAAGTGTTTTGGTACTTCAGAGATGCACTTGAACTCTATGCAAAGTCCAGTGGAGTAGGGTATGTGGCTGTGTTTTTGTGAGTGTGTGTGTGACTTTCCTCTTACAGTGATTGTGTGTCCTGCACCCATCCTCTATTTAGGCTCTCAGCATCATGTAGACAAAGCGCTGAACTTGATTGGGAAGAAGTTCAAGGAGCTGAACCTCACCAATATCTACGCTCCCCCATTGCCTTCACTGGCGCTGCCTTCTCTGCCAATGACATCCTGGGTGAGCGTGCTACTGGGTGGTCCGGACTTCTTGCCTCGTTCCCCGAAACCTACCCCAAACAAGAAACTCCCCAGACCTCAGGCTAAGAAGGCCAAGTGCACATGAGTGCCTGTGCCCTCTCCCCTCTGGCCTCCACTGGTCGGTTCTGCTATGGGATTGTGTTCTGGGGACAGGGGTTAGGTGGTGATAGTCCTGGCAGGAAACCAGAGGCCTCTTGGTCCCCACGTGGGAGGACTACTTTCCTTGGCTCTGCTGCCTGGGCACCTTTTAAGTTTTCTAGGCATTTGCTTAGAAAGGATGGAGTTCAGCCAGGAGACTGGGTGTGTCCAGGGTCGCCATTCAACACCTGAGACCTGAGTGGGACTAGTATCATGGGTTTGGATGGCGCTTGTTCTTTCTTCTGGTTGAGTCAGGCCTTAGCAGTGGCCCTAGTGAAGGATCTCCTTCCCCTTCCCCCTCCCCAGGAGGTGCCTAAATTACAAAGAAGAGTGAATACTTCCCACCAGGCCTGGAAGCCCAGTGACTCTTTGGAGGTTGCTTTTGGCAGAGGGAAGAGGGCTCCGGGGCTCCTGTGTGCGGCTGACTGCAGGGTCTCTCAGGGCCGTCGCCATGTCCTGCAGTGTGGCTCTGACCCTAGTAGGGCCTCATCTCACTGGGAGTAGAATTGCAGAGTTCTGTGGACCAAAGACTACATTTTACACAGATGGGCTTGACTGTGCTGCTCCAAGGAAATTGCCCTCCTGGGTGGTTTTTTTTTTTTTTTTTTTTTTTTCCTGTTTGTGTGTTTTTTTAAAGGATGATAGGCGGCCGGGCGCGGTGGCTCAAGCCTGTAATCCCAGCACTTTGGGAGGCCGAGACGGGCGGATCACGAGGTCAGGAGATCGAGACCATCCTGGCTGACACAGTGAAACCCCGTCTCTACTAAAAAATACAAAAAACTAGCCGGCCGAGGTGGCGGATGCCTGTAGTCCCAGCTACTCGGGAGGCGGAGGCAGGAGAATGGCGTGAACCCGGGAGGCGGAGCTTGCAGTGAGCTGAGATCCGGCCACTGCGCTCCAGCCTGGGTGACAGCGCGAGACTCCGTCTCAAAAAAAAAAAAAAAAAAAAGGATGATAGGCATTTCAATTTTGTGTCTTCCCCTTTGCAAAGGCCCTTGGACTGGAGGGAAAGGATCGGGATGTCTTTTTTCCGTGGATATTTGAGAGTGGGCTGAATACCACTTTATGCTTTATTCCTGAATCAAGAGTTTTTTCCCAGGAGGCTCGGTCCTAGACTCACTCTCTTTTTTTCTTTTCTTTTTTTTGAGACAGAGTCTTACTCTGTTGCCCAGTCTGGAGTACAGTGGCATGATCTTGACTCACTGCAACCTCTGCCCACCAGGTTCAACCGATTCTCCTGCCCCAGCCTCCTGAGTAGCTGGGATTATAGGTGTGCTCCACCATGCCCGGCTAATTTTTGTATTTTTAGTAGAGATGGGATTTCACCACATTTGCCAGGCTTGTCTTGAACTCCTGACCTCAGGAGGGTAAGCAGCAGGAGGGAGAGCAAATAGGAAGCAGACTCTGCTAGACCTTGACCCCGGACCTGACCTGAGGCCACTGCTTGCTCTTGGGAAGGCAGCGTAGATGCTGTCAGATCGTAGGCTCCTGGGGTCAGCTGCCAGTCCACAGGAGTTGGCTAAAGGGCCTGAGGGCCTGCCTACTGCTTATTTTCAGGAGTCCTGTTCTCAGTGGCCACCTCATTCCTGTGTTTGCCCTTCCTGGGTCTTACAGATTCATCAATGGAAGTGGGAGGGAGGGCACCGCTGGTAGGTGGACCCTGCCCAGGCCTGTGCAAGGCCCAGCACTACCTCTGCAGTTGCTTCTTGGTTGCCCCGTATCTGTGGGACCCTCCCTGCCTGGCCCTGAGGTGAGACTGTCCCTAATGGCTGCTCGTGGTATTGCAGGACAACAGCCACAGGGGTGTTGCACATTTTCTATTGTTAAGGTAGTCCTTCAGCCTCTGCCTTCTGGGTGCCATGTTGTCTTGAGTTGCCCTTTTCAAAGGTGTGCCAGCCCAGAGACTTGCCCTTGGGCCTCGGGACTTATTCAAAGATGAGATGAGAGGGATTGTTTCAGTGACTGCTGCCCCTTCCCCTCTATACAGCTCATGCTGCCTGATGGCATCACCGTGGAGGTCATTGTGGTCAACCAGGTCAACGCCGGGCACCTGTTCGTGCAGCAGCACACACACCCTACCTTCCACGCGCTGCGCAGCCTCGACCAGCAGATGTACCTCTGCTACTCTCAGCCTGGAATCCCCACCTTGCCCACCCCGGTGGAAAGTAAGCAGCGCCCTGAGGGTTCGGGAAGGGGGACCCCTGGGGTGGCCTGTTCTGCCCTGCATCCTGATCAGGAGGAGGCTGTTCTGGGATCCTTCATGGAAGCAGCATTCTTCAATTCTTGCCATTGTTATGGAGCTGGGGTGGGTTTCCTGGCAAGGCAGAGCTGGGGTTTCCACTGGCTGGCAGAGTGATGGGTGTTGGAGTAGAGTTTTGACACAGGGATTCAGATCCCAGCTCTGCCACTAATTTTTTTTAAATTTTTTCTTTTTTTTCCCTCAAAGCCAGTGTCACAGTATCTGCCACCTATTTATTATCTGTTAAAGGGGGTGATACCTACTTGTTCCAGAAATTAGTGTTGAATACTGTATGTGTTACATATAAAGCACTTGATGCATATACTGGTTGCCATGAAAAAATCCCTAAGTCCAACAAGCCTGTGCAGTGTGTTGGGTCATCTGTGTTTAACAGATGAGAAAACTGAGCCTCAAGTGACTTGCCCAAGTGAGCAGGATCTGGGGTCTGAGCCCAGCCTTTGTCATTATTATCTTTGTTGTCCTTATCAGAGAGGATCAAATGTCAGAACATCACCCATTCCTCACCAGGGGCTGGCGGGGTCCCTCAGTGCAGTAGAAAACTTTTGAAGTGATCGGTAGCTTTTTGTGTGTTATTTTTTTCCTTTTGGAAGGATAAGGATTTAGTTTTCATCAGCTTCTCTAAAGTTGCCTTAACCCAGCAGTAAAGACTGAACTGGAGTCCGAGGGGTAACTGCCAGGGGTTCTCTCTAAGGGTCAGGACCCAGCACAGTCAGCCTCATGTCACACGTCCTCATCCTGGCCAGCCTGGGGCAGCTGTTGGGGTGCTGCTGGGAACCTTTACCTCGTGGTCTCATCTGCTTCTGACCCACAGTGGGTTAGTGACCCCTTGATCCTGGGCGACTGCCCAGGTGCTCTCAGCACCTTCCAGAGGCAAAGGTTAGAAGAAGGGGGTTTAGGCCCAGGAGGCCCCTTCTGGTCAAGCTCTCCATCTGAGTTGTGGGCTGGAGCACACCCTAGGTACGAGGATGCCGAGATCTGCTGCACTTGATTTCTTCAGGGGCTTCCTCTTAAATGTAAGGCTGGCCCTGGCCCCCATTCCTGAGTGCTATGTTTACTTGGTTTATTCCTATTCATTTGTGTCCCTCTTGGGTCCCAGTAAGTTTTGGAGTAATGGATCTAGACTGAATGCTTTTCAGTCTAGATGGCCTTGGAGGCGGCACACTTGCTAGGCTGAACTTCTCACACCCAGGTTCTTCCCTCAGCTGGTCTTGGGCTTGGGGGAGGCTTTGCTTGGGTCCGGTTGCTGTTCCTGTCCCCTGCGCTGCGGAGGTGCAGGTCTCTGAGAAATAACGCAGGGAGGTGGGTAGTGGCCAGGTGGCCCTTGGTTCCCTGCCCTGGGCCAGGCGTTCCACACACTCCGCTCCCTGCCCTGCAGTAACGGTCATCTGTGCCGCCCCTGGTGCGGACGGGGCGTGGTGGCGAGCCCAAGTGGTTGCCTCCTACGAGGAGACCAACGAAGTGGAGATTCGATACGTGGACTACGGCGGATATAAGAGGGTGAAAGTAGACGTGCTTCGGCAAATCAGGTGAGCGGAGATGCCTCAGACAGGCCTACGCCCTGCTTGTCTGGGATGTGTGATCTCTGCATGGCTGGCTCAGTTGTGCCAGGGCTTGGGTGAGGGTTAATTCTTCTCTCCTGCTGCTTACTGTGTTTTAGCAGAGTCTGATAGAAACAAACTCCATTACTCGCTCAGCTAAACTGAGCTAGAAGGTCTGTCTTGTGGAAGAATCCTCAGCATCATCCTTCAAAAGGGAAGCTGGGCCAGGCGTGGTGGCCTGCTGCAAATCCCAGCGCTTTGAGAGGGTCACTTGAGCGCAGGAGTTCAGGCCCAGCCTGGGCAGTATAGCAAGACCTCATCTCTACAACAACAACAACAAAAAAGGAAAAATGTGAAGCGGGCTCCTTTTTAGGAATTTGCTGTAGGAAGTCCCTCTGAGGTCAGGCTTGCAGCAGGGCCGGCTCTCTGTGTTTGGGTGTGCCGTGAGCCGTGGCCTGCTGTAAAGTACGAACCCTCTGCTTCGCTGCATCCCAGGTTGTGGGCGTCACTGTACAAAGATGAATACTGGCTTGGAGTGGAGTCAGCCTTCATGTCCATGTTAAACTTGTTCCTTTCTTGCCTTCCCAGGTCTGACTTTGTCACCCTGCCATTTCAGGGAGCAGAAGTCCTTCTGGACAGCGTGATGCCCCTGTCAGGTAACAGCTAGGGCCTCTGGCTTGGGGGATTGTTGGGGACAGTTGTCGAGAGTAGGTCTTTCTCTCTCAGAGCCTCCGTTCTCACCGGGAGGACTTATGCTAACGTAGGTTGCTGCCGCTCAAGAGCTTCTGATTGAATAGGTCTGGGCTTAGGCCCAGGAGCTTACATTGCTATCAAGTTCCCAGGTGAGACCAGTGCTGCTGATCCTTTGAGATCCACTGCTCTAGACTGTACTCAGACCTCAGGCACTGAAGGGCTTCCAACAAAGGCACTTTCCAGATTATAGTCCAGACCCAAAGTCTTAGCCCCGGTGGTAGAGGGTGTGCTGTACTGCTCAGCCAGGCCATAGCTCCACAGGACACAGTGGGGACACCCTATCTGGTGTCTTAGACTGTGAAAGCATTGTCAGAGGGAAGAGGACTGGCAAAATCTTGGGCAAATTACTTAGCCTCAACTTTCACCCCAGAACATGGGAATGGTACCTGTCTTTGATGCTGGCTGTGAGAATTACATAAACCTAAGGTCTGGTGTGTAGAGGGTGATGAAATGGCAGCTGTTTATGGCTAGGAATTTTATATTTGTAGGTGATAGTTCATCCCATCCCATTCCCTCCCCAGGTTTGCCCCTTCTGATCTTCTTCTTGCTTGTCTTAAGCAATTAAATGCGTTAGAAATACTACAGTCTAGCTGGAGTCGGCTCAGAGGGAGCACTAGGGCAAGATCTTTGTTTTGCTTCTTTTATTGCTGCTGCCCCTCCTTCCTCTCTGCTTCTGTCCTTCTAAGCGATCTGTCCAGACCCAGCTGAAACTCTTTCTCCTTTGTAAGATTTTCCTAGATCTTCCTTGGTAAACCCCTGTCTCTCCCATCCTTACCACTGCTTGCCTTGGGTATATTGTTCTGTGTTGACTTTTGTAATCCAGCAAAGCTGAATGCTGCTGCAGCACCTTGCCCCCTCTGAGTGGCTGCCCTTGTTGGGCTGTGTGGCCAACTGCCTGGGTTTGATTCCCACCTTCTCCACTTGGGAACTGGTTGACCTTCGGGAATCCACCTTTGCCTCAGTGTTCTCTCCTGTGAAGTGGGGATAGCACTGTGTGTTACTAATTTGGTGGAAGAACACATACTATATGCTCTGCATGGCCAGCACCTGAGTTGGTGGTGGTGGTGTTGGTGCTGCTGCTGCTGCTGCTGCTGGTATTGGTGGTGATGGTGGTGGTGAAGGCAAGAGTTTCTGTCCGTCTGTTGTCTGTGCTCCAGTGGGCAACATGCCGCAGCGGCCCTGAGTTTATCCACTGGGAGTCGTATGGAGGCCTAGGCTCTGTCCCTGACCCGGGTGGATCTCGCCACTGCAGTCCCACAGCATCTGAAGCATTCTACTTGGAATGCACCTGAAACTTATGTATATGACAAGGGTGCCTTGCCTCAGTGACAGCCTTAAATGCTGCTTTTCCTTTTCCTCCTGAAGACGATGACCAGTTTTCACCTGAAGCAGATGCCGCCATGAGCGAGATGACAGGGAATACAGCACTGCTTGCTCAGGTGTGTGGTTGGTGGGGGTAGGGGAGGCAGGCTGGCTGGGGGAACTGACCTTTCAATGCCTTCTTTCCCGTAGCTTGGCCCTGGATTGACCAGTAGTATTTAAGGAAAGGTGCATGAAGTAGCTAATACTTGATGTTAGTCTGTTCTCACATTGCATAAAGAAATACCCGGGGCTGAATAATCTATAAAGGAGAGAGGTTTAATTGACTCACAGTTCTGCGGGCTTGGGGAGACCTCAGGAAACTTACAATCATGGCAGAAAGGGAAGAGGCACGTCTTACATGATGGGCAGGCAAGAGACAATATGTGAAGGAGGAACTGTCAGATACTTATAAAACCATCTGATCTCGTGAGAACTCACTATCACGAGAACAGCATGGGCACACCGCCTCATAATCCAATCACCTCCCACCAGGTCTTTCCCTCGAAACATGGGGATTATGGAGATTACAATTCAAGATGATATTTGAGTGGGGACACAAAACCTAACCATATCATACTCCCCCCTCCCCACTTCTTCAGGTGACAAGTTACAGTCCAACTGGTCTTCCTCTGATTCAGCTGTGGAGTGTGGTTGGAGATGAAGTAAGTTCTGCCCTTCTTTTCCTTCTGTGTTGCTGACCCGAAGTAATGGATTGATTAAGAGCTGGTCCTGGGATTTGTTTCCTCTTGAGTTAATCAGAGGATATAACTGTAGACAAGCACCTCCCAGGGGACACTTTGGATATCCTGATTGGGGGTGGTGGTGCCAGTGTCCTCTAGTGAGTAGAGGCCAGGGATGCCACTAAACATCCCATAGTATTCAGGACAGCGCCCCACAGCAAAGAATTATCCAACCCCAAATGTCAGTAGCGCCAAGGTGGAGAAACCCTGTGTGAGACCTTCTGGGACCTTGCGTAGGTTGGGTTTTTCTGTCTTCTATCTTATGGTATGAAAGCTTAGATTTCTTCAGCATATTAAAAAGCCTATCCTGGCCAGGTCCAGTGGCTCACCCCTGTAGTCCCAGCACTTTGGGAGGCCGAGACGGGCAGATCACTTGAGGTCAGGAGTTTGAGACCAGCCTGGCCAACATGGCAAGACCCCCATCTCTACTAAAAATACAAAAATCTGCTGGGTGTGGTGATGCACACCTGTGATCCCAGCTGCTTGGGAGGCTGAGGCAGGAGAATCGTTTGAACCTGGGAGACAGAGGTTGCAATGAACCAAGATTGTGCCACTGCATTCCAGCCTGGGTGACAGAGCAAGACTCTGTCTCAAAAAAACAAAAACAACAACAACAAAAAACACCTATCCTCATGCCACAGCAGCCAACAGAACACTTAAATAAATGTTCCTGTTGGCTAGAGCACAAGCCATGTCCCCCACCCTGTTACTCGTTTTATTTTCTTTTTGGAGACAGAGTCTCGCTCTTGTTGTCCAGGCTGGAATGCAGTGGCGTGATCTCAGCTCATTGTAACCTCCGCCTCCGGGGTTCAAGCGATTCTGCCTCAGCCTCAGTAACTGGGATTACAGGCATGTGCCACCACGCCTGGCTAATGTTTATATCTTTAGTAGAGACGGGGTTTCACCGTGTTGGCCAGGCTGGTCTTGGACTCCTGACCTCAGGTGATCCACCTGCCTCAGCCTCCCAAAATGCTGGGATTACAGGCACGAGCCACCAAGACTCCAGGCTACACTGTTAGTCTTGTACATCTCTTGCCTGCAGTGGCAACTGGGGAGGGGAGAGCTCATGTTGGCTTGGGAGATGGCCCCAAGGTGCCATGGACAAAGCTTTAAGGGAACTTTCTTTTCTAGGTGGTGTTGATAAACCGGTCCCTGGTGGAGCGAGGCCTTGCCCAGTGGGTAGACAGCTACTATGCAAGCCTTTGACCCCCGGTTCCCCATGCTGCTTCCTGAGAGTCTTTTTTTGCACTGTTGAAACCGGGCTTGGCACTCAAGTCAAAGATTAACATCAGAATAACAAACATTGCCCTCTCCAGAAAGTCCTTTCTTCCTCCATACTGTAGTCCTATTGAGAAGACGTTTCGTCTCTGAGAAAAAAGGATGAAACCGTGGGTTCTCTTCTCAAAGCTAAAGGATAGTGTTTAACAAGCCAGCTGGCTTATCCTGGTTCTCAGCTGTTCAAAAAAAAAAAAAAAAAGAAAAGAATAGAAACAGTCTCAACCAGATTGTCCTCTTCCCCTGTTCCAGTCCCTTCTTCCTTCTATCTCCTTCCCCGGCAATATCCAAACAAACTGGCAGACAGGCCAGGGATGTGTGTTGCTTGCTTGAGAGGGTTTCTTTTACTTCAAATCTTTCTTCAGGGAGCAAGACATGAACTGACTAATTGGTATCCACTACTTGTACAGCTTACATAAATGAATTGATGATATTTAACCAGTTTTTATAAACTTCATCTAGGTCTCTAAATACAGACTTTTTAAATTGCAGCTGTAAATATGAAGTGGTCATCACTCCTGACCTTGGTCAGTGGGGAGGGGAACTGGTATCCTTCGAAGCCTGGTTGTAATTTGTACCCATTTTCTATTTGTGCAAACTCTGTAAATATGTGTTTAAACAAATGTAATATTTTGTACAAGATACACTGGAGAACAAAGGGAACTCAAGATTTTTCCAGCCACATATCACCTGTAAGTAGAAGTCAACTCCGCAGTGCAGCTGCCACCCTTGGCCCCTCAGGCCAGGGCCCCTGTGGCTTCCTGCACACTGGACGGTTGACTGTATGGTAGAGACTGTGATCTGGGAACTTTTTGCTGTACAAATCTGTTAAAAAAAAAAAAAAAAAAAAAAAAAAAGTAACTCATTGAATTAACTTGCAGTGGTGTGTTTGATTCTTTTTTAGACTGGCTTCAGCATTGTGCAGTTTAAAAATAAGTAACTTAAGTCACTTAAACTTACATAAATCTTCAATTGTATGAACTATAGCTTTGAGTCCATTTTTTTCCAGTGGTGAAGAATTGGGGGGGGGTGGAGAGTGAAGAGGGGGGCGGTGAGTGTGGCGAGCTGGATCACAGGCCCCACACAACCACCTCTACAGGAGACCCGTGGTTTTTTGAAGAGTTTGGCCAGAAATTTCTATCGCCTTTTCCTCTCTCTTGTTCCACCAGGTGGCAGCCAAGTGTCCTCTGACTTCCTTCACTGCATATTAACTAGCCAGACTCAGTTTAAATCACCGGCTTCTAAAACAGGTTGTGCCTTCTTTGTTTGTCATTCTTAATAGATTCATGAAGTTATTTAATCTACTATAGTGATGAGAATGATGTAAGAAATACATCATTATGTATGGGAAGAGATACTGCCTCAATATAATAGCCCCTGCTCTTAAAGAAGGCTCTGGCCACTGCTGCCCAGGCCTACCCCAGTGCCCCGCCCCGCCCCCTACGTTTGAGGCCTCTGGCTGCAGGGCTGTTGAGCTTGAGCTCTAGTCTTTAGAGCGCTAATGTAGCCTGAGGGCCATTCAGATTGGAGGTATTCTCCCCACCGCACAACCACTCCTGGGAGTTCCTCCCAGTTCCAACCCAGCTGGCTTGTTCTCCTTCCTGTCTCCTGGCGGAAGACTGCAGCCCCATGAGCCTGAGCTGTGGCCATTGTCAGGTACCTATCTTCCCCTCCATCCAGGTTCTCACCTGTGTGGTTAACAGCCTTGGTTTCCCTCATCTGTAAGATGAGATAACCTCATAAGGCAATTTAATCATGGAAATGCCCTCTGCTTCTACAGGGCTTGGTCTCAGGGAGCTCCCCTGCAGTTCTTAGCCACTGTTGGCTTTAAGTCCTGGCAGGAATTGCGTGTGACTTTGGCCAAGTCACCATACACCCAGGTCTAAGCTTTTCCTCTATAATCCAGCATTGCTGGAGCATGAAAAGGTCTATGGAAGCCTTCCGACTAACTTAGGGAATGCGCACAGAGCCTGGTGTGCAGATTGAGCTTTTATCTCCAGGGAACCATTGAGGGGTTTCAAACATTAAACCGTGATTCTGGTGCAGGGAAAAGGATGGGTGAGGTGGAAGTGTAGACACGAGAAAAGGATTCTTCTGGGATGGAGCCTGGGGCAGACAAGATGTGATGAAGTCAGGATCCTCCGATAAAGCCCCCTGCGCTTTCATGAGCGGGATGGGCTGCTACTCGGGACTCCCAGGCCTTAGAGTCCTCCCCTGCAAGGGTGCCTCCATTAAACTCAGTTTGGAATGCCTGAGGAAGAGCAGGTTGGAGGCTGGGGAAGGACTTGTACTCCTCGAATAAATGCTTCTCAGATTGTTACGGGCCTTTGATTAATTTCCAGAGTTCTGAAAACCTTAACTTTTAACCATTTTGCCAGAAATCTCATTGTTCTCAAGGAGGAGCAGATTTATGGAGGTCCTCACTCCATCCCTCCGCAAGTCAGCTGCCTGGGCAAGTGCATTTGAGACACCCTCTTTGAATTACCTGTGGGGCATCCTGTGTTGGTGTGAATTGGAAACTCACAGGAGAAGCCAGTGCTGGTGAGAGATCTGGTAATCTGGTAATCTGCCCAGGCTGTAGGGGAGAGAGGTGGAATGCTGGACGCAGGAGGCTGGAGCTTCCACCCTGTTCTCACTGCAGGTGTTGGTGTCAGTACCGCCCCTCTGGTCTCTGGGGCATCACCGTGGAGGATGGGTTCTAGGGTTACTGCTATACCTTGTATAACTTCAGGTAGGCCACTTGTAGACATCAACATCTGTCAGATGATAACTAATGTCAGTTCTAAGATAAAATGAGAGTTGTAGCTAGAGTTAGGGAGTGCTTACTGTATATCAGGTGCTGTCTCTTTTACAGGTAACACTTGAGTCCTTGACACAACCCAGGGAGGCAGGGATTCCGTAGATGAGCAGACCCAAGCGATAGAATATGGTGACTTTGGAAAGTAGTTTGTGGTTAGAGCAGAGCTGAAACTAAACACCAGGCTGCTACCCCAGGCCAGGTGCTCTTCACCACCACCCCTAAAGCAGCATGGATTCATCTTGCCCCAGTCCACATCCCCAAATAAATGCCACAGTGATTAAATGATCAGTCCATGGGAAAGCTTTGGAACTTAGAGTGGGAAAGATACCATGACAGGAGACATCAATGATTTTGCTTTTATGGAAAATTTAAATCTAAGTAACACAAACTGAGAGACACTCACAGCAGCTAGGGCCGAAGAGTGGACATTTTGAAACTGTGGTAATGTAAAGCAAGGAAAACTGGCCAGGCGTGGTGGATCGCGCCTGTAATCCCAGCATTTTGGGAGGCTGAGGCGGGTGGATCACTTGAGGCCAGGAGTTCGAAACCAGCCAGGCCAACGTAGCGAAAACCCCATCTCTATTAAAAATACGAGAAAAATTAGGCATGGTGGCACACACCTGTCATCCCAGCTACTTGGGAAGCTGAGACAGGAGAATCGCTTGAACCTAGAAGGCGGAGGTTGCAGTGAGCTGAGATCATACCACTGGACTCTAGCCTGGGTGACAGAGCCAGACTGTCTCCAAAAAAAAAAAAAAACAAAAACAAAAACCTCTAAGTTTCCATTGGGAAATATCATAAAGGATATGGATGGAAAATCTGGGTCTGTTCCTAGACCAGCAATGTTCAATAGAAATATATGAGCCACATCTGTAATTTAAAACTTTCTAGGAGCCACAATTAAAAAGTGCAAAGAAACAGATGAAATTAATTTTCATAATATTTTAAGTCATATCATTTCAGCATGTAATGGATATGAAACGTATTAATGAGTTGTTTTACGGTGTTTTTCCCACTCAGTCCAGTGTGCATTTTATACTTCAGCATACCTCTGTTCAGGCTGGCCACATTTCAAGGGCTTGATAGCCACATGTGGCTTGTGGCTACCACGTTGGGACAGTGTAGGCCTAGACTATTGCATTGGTCAGCATCACACTGATTCTGACAGCCTTATTTATGTTCTTCCTTATTCAAAAAGTTGTATGTTCTTTTGCACATTTAGTTTTCCAGATGAACTTTAGAATCATTTTGCAGGGAAGGGGACCATACTAAATATTCTATTGGTATTTGAAAATAATGCACACTATTGAGTTGGTATAAAGTTTTAATAATCTAGGAAGTTGGGTATGTAAAATATTTGAATTTATTGTTTTCCTTTCTTGCCCTCTCCTTCCCTGTGGCTTTTTTTTTTTTTTTAATTTAAATACAGGGTCTCAACCTGCTGTCCAAACTGGAGTGCAATGGTGCAGTCAGCTTATTGCAGCCTCGCACTCCCTGGCTCAAGCAATCCTCCCTCCTCAGCCTCCTGAGTAGCTGGGAGCACAGGCGCATGCCACCACACCCAACTCATTTGTTGTTTCATTTTTTTTTGTAGAGATGGGGTCTGCCATGTTGCCCAGGCTGGTCTCGATCTCCTGGCCCCAAGCGATCTCCACCGCCTCAGCCCCGCAAAGTGCTGGTATTACAGACACAAGCCACTGCACCCAGTCCTGAAATTTTTGTTGTTATCAGAGCATATATGAGATCTTGTACATCAACACATTTATCTTTTTGTAGTTTAGCTGGGCATCTCTGGTAGACTGGATGTCTCCTTGCCAAAAATTCTGTCTTCCTCACAGTAGGAGGGTACATCCTAGTTTTGTTGGACTCAGGCCTGGACTCATCCTGGTCAGTGGAAGAGGGGTAAAGGTGGCACGAGTCACCTAGGCAGATGCCTTGAGCCAGAATGTGGTTCACTTTTCTTCTCCCTCTGCACCAGCATCGGCCACATGCCAGGTGGACACCCATCCACCCGCCTGGGTCCCGGTGTGAAGATGACATGGAACAGGGCTGCAGCCGGCCCTCATGGGTGTGTGGTTTGTGAAACATCTCACATGAGCCTCTGAGGTTTGGGGCTTGTGTGTTCCCCATGGCCTGCCATTCTAAGGGCCCACACCTTTCCTCCAAGGGCTCAGTACTCTGGCCGTAGAAGCTGCCAGGGTACCATGTTCTTATGCCTGACTGGGGACAAGCTCACAAGCTCCTCGCCCTGTCTTCTCATCACCCCATCTGTAAACAGTGGGGGTGAATTAGGTGAGTGCTGACATGCTTGCCAGGTTTGACTTTTGACTGATCTGTGAATAAGAGCCTTCCTGAAGATTCCTCTTAATGAGGCTGACTTGTATTTTTACAAAGCAAATCATCTAAGAGAGATCTTGGCTGTTTCTTGCTAGAAACAGGCCCAACTGACATCTGGTGGGGACAGACGGTATTTGAGAAGCCCTGATGCTCTGGGCAAGGAAGGCGGATACCTCCTACCTGGAGCTGGGATGGATTTCTTGTCTTTCCCCCGCCTCCCTGGCTTGGTGACAGGCAGGAGCCCCGACTGCTCCCACTGATTTCTTTCTCTCCATTGAGCGCCTGCATCCTGCTGGGTGCTTCAAAGATGAAACTTGCATTGAGCCTTTAGGGAGCTTCTCTGTTTTGGGAGGGGAGTTTGATGATCTCGATGCAGATGGTGCTTTCCTGAATGGGTGCCTTCTCCCACTTTCTAATGGGATCCTGGCAATTGCTGATGAGGTAGGAAGGAAACTGAGGCTTCAAATCAGCAGAGCCAGACTTGAACCCGGGCCTTCTGCATTCCAGACTCTGTCTTTGCTTGCATGTGATGCCTCTGCTTCTCTTTATGATGGTCCAAGCACCAAATGGATGTGTTGACAAGAAGGATGAATGAGGTGACAGGTGGGAGGGCTCCTCTCCAGAGCTGGCCTCCTCCAGGCTTTGAAGGAAGAGGAGGCTGAACAGAGTGGCGTGGTAGGTGAGGGAGAAGCTGAACGGCCAGGGTCATTGCCATGATGGGAGGTACTTCCTGCTGAGATTGGGGCTGGTCCTGTAGGTCTGGCTCATGGACACTTGGAAAAGGAGATGGTAAAAGAGCAGGGGCTGGTCTGCTGCAGGGCTGGTCTGATTACAGGGCTCACACCTATAATCCCAGCACTTTGGGAGGCCGGGATGGAAGGATCACTTGAGCCCAGGAGAGCCTGGGCAACATAGTGAAACCCCATCTCTACTAAAAATACAAAAATTAGCCAGGTTTGGTGGTGCATGCCTGTAGTCCCAGCTACTCGGGAGGCTGAGGCAAGAGGTGGAGGCTATAGTTGAGCCATGATCATACCACCACACTCCAGCCTGGACAATAAAGTGAGACCTTGTCTCTAAAAAATAAAAATAAAGTGAGAGCATGACATCATAGGAAGCTGTCTGCGAAAACATCACTTACAGAAGTCCTGTCTTTTTCATCTTTTAATAGGTAATAAACACGTAATACATGATTCCAAAGATACTTAAGGATAACCAGAAAAAAGGAAATCTTCCTGTTTCCCCCAGACACCCGCATTTTCTCTCTGGAGGACACTATATCTAGTGTCTTGTGTTTCCTACCAGAGGTTTAATCCCGACACACCGAGCACACACAGATGACAGCATAACATAAACAGAGTCACACACTAGGCCTGGGTTTGTCAATAAAGTTTTATTGGAACAGGCATGACCATTTGTTTACATATTGCCTGTGGCTGTGTTTGTGCTACAACCACAGAGGTGAGTAACCACAGAGGTGAGTACCTACAATAGACTGGATGCCCTGCAAAGCCAAAAATATCTAGTCTTTCACAGAAAGTTTGCTGGCCCCTGCTGGAAACACTCATGTGCAATTCCTACCCCCACCCTCCATTTAATCAAACTTAAATGCAGCTTTGATATTTATTTGCCTCTTTTCCAACCATGAGTTTTTTTTGCTCTGTTTTTCTGTGAGACAGAGCCTCGCTCTGTCGCCCAGGCTGGAGTGCAGTGGCACCATCCCGGCTCACTGCAATCTCCACCTCCCGGGTTCAAGCGATTCTCCTGCCTCAGCCTTGTGAGTAGCTGGGATTACAAGCATGCACCACCACACCCAGCTAATTCTTATATTTTTAGTAGAGACAGGGGGTCTCACTATGTTACCCAGGCTGGTCTCAAACTCCTGAGCTAAAGCAATCCACCACCTCTGCCTCCCAAAGTGCCGGGATTATAGGCGTGAGCCACAGCGCCAGGCCAACCGTGAGTTCTTTAGATTTTGAAAATTGTAGAATCTCAGGTTCCTTATGATGATAGTGGGCAGCTCTGTGCCTTGTAGACTTCCTTCATGGTACCTGCCTTGTTCCTGGTAGAGTGATCAGGCACAGGACCCTCCACACCCAGAGGGTGGGCAGTCTTCCCAGGATAGACTAGGAAGACCCTCTTTAGACAGCAAAGTATGGGTCACGAACCTGCAGCGCCGGCAGCTCCTGGGAGCAGAATCTCAGGCTCCACCCTCCTGAATCCTCCTCATTTTTGTGACTCCCAGGCTATTCATACATTCATCAAAGTTTGAACACTTCATGAGCCCAGGGCATGGATGTTCAACCCTGGCTGCATTTTGGAATCATTTTGAAAACTACTGATGCCTTTGCAGGACATTCTTAAGTTATGGCTAAAAAGACAAACAAACAAACAAACAAAAAACCTTTAAGTGACTTGATGTCAGAGACCCGTTTTCAGAGACACGGATTTAATTGGTGGGCACTGAGAGAGATTTAGAAAAATTATTACCTTTGGAGTGTAACTTGTACACCAAAGCACACCAACTGCACACATCTTGAATGTAGAACATGATGCATTTTCACATACGTGTGCCTCTGGGTAACCATCACCAGAGGTTAAAGGAACATTTCTAGGATCCCAGGAGTTGACCTCATGCCCTCGTTTAATCAATACCTTGTCCCTTAGGGAACTGTAATTTTATCACCGTAAGATTAATTTTCCTACTCTGGAATTTTGTGTTAATGGGATGGTGCAGTCTGCACTCTTGCATCTTAGTGTTTGCACTCACCGTTTTGCCTGAGATGGCACGTGCCTCAGCTCTCTTGTGCGCGCCACTGTATGAATATAGTACAATTTATTTACCCATTCTTTGATGTTCATTGAGGTTTCTGGTTTTAGGCTGTAATGCTTAAAGCTCCTATCCTTCATTCTTGTATTTTTAGTGGATGCATACATTCATTTCTCTCGGGCACACACCTGTAAGGGGTACACACCACAGAGCAGGAACATGTTTAGCTCCAGTAATTATTTGTGTTTGGGAATTTTTTGGTTTTTTTTAAGAGAGGGTTTCTCTCTGTTGCCCAGGCTGGAGTGCAGTAGCTGTGTTATAAACATAAAATATACACTTTATAAGAAAAGGAATAATTACACATTGAAATATTATTTTGGACATAGTGGGTTAAATAAAACATAGTTACACTTGTTTTTTTGTTTTTCTGAGACAGAGTCTCGCTCTGTCGCCCCAGGCTGGAGTGCAGTGGCGCGATCTCGGCTCACTGCAAACTCTGCCTCCCGGGTTCACGCCATGCTCCTGCCTCAGCCTCACGAGTAGCTGGGACTACAAGCACCTGCCACCACACCCGGCTAATTTTTTTTTTTTTTTTTTGTATTTTTAGTAGAGATGGGGTTTCACCGGTTACACTTGCTTTTTTAAAGGGTGGCTAGTGGACATGCTAAGATCACATGTGTGCCTCTTAGTTCCTATTGGACATCACAGGGTGGAGGAACATCCTGATAGGAGGCCACACCATTTCAGACAGTGTTTCTCAAATGAGGGCGCTCAGGCCATTAGCCTCAGTTTACCTGGAGTGCTTGTTTAAAAATGCAAAGTGCTGGGACCTGGAATCTGCATTTTCAGTAAGCCTCCTAGGCTAAACTCATGCCCGCTGCTCCTATAACTTGGGACCATTTGATTTTACTCATAAACAGGCATGCTCCCTTGCTTTAGGTTGTGAGTAGATGGAATCCTTGTTTCCTGCGTTGACTTGGCTGCTAGGAAGTGTTCGGGACTGTTTTTAGTTAAGTTAGGGTTTAATTACTGTGTAATCTGGGTGGCTGTGTCGCTGTCTTCCAATATCTTGCCTTAGGCTGGAAATATCCTGAGGACAAATACCAAAGTCTATTTGCACAGTTTAAAATTTCTAGCCTTAAAATAGCCGTCTTCCAGTCTCAGTTCTGCCGCTGTGGGGCTTCGGGTAGGACACAGTGTGTAAAGATCCCATTCTCCAGTGGTTGTTCAGAGTATGAAAAGTGATCATTTAACTTCAGTAAAACTCTTAAAAAAGTAGAGATGATAAAGGTGAAGGCGCGTGGAAAGGGCTAGTTTTCAAGGTTACTCAATGCACACAACACAGATTGCTGCCACTATATCATAGACCACTAGATGGCGCCACAGCACAAGTTACTGGAAGTGTCCTCCCTGCCTTCCGCACACCGCCCCCTACCCCAATAGTGAGAACAGCCGTTCTCACTACGCGATCTTATTATTAGAACTTAATAGAAATGCACATTCTCGGGCCCTCCCCCAGACCTCCTGAATCCAAAACTCTGTTTTAACACACTGTCCTGATGCACACTTAAGTTTGAAAATCACGTTCCTAGAATCAACCTCTGGGTAACTTGGGAAGAAGTGAGCAGGAATCGGTGAAATAGAGGGTGGGCTGTCTGGGGCGAGGGTGGGCGTGCTGGACGGGGTGAGGGTGGGCGGGTTGGAGGGGGTGAGGGTGGGCGGGCTGGAGGGGGTGAGGGTGGGCGGGCTGGGGAAGGGCTACTGAGTGAAGGTCACAGTGAAGGAACAATTCCACAGCGCTTGTCCCAATCAGGGAACCTTTAAAGAGCAAGATATCACATGGCAATTTTGTATTTTCCTTTTTAGGTAAGACATATACAATGCTGTCAGCTGGATAGAGGGAAAAGGGGGGGCTACTAGGGGACCCGCAATTTAGGGGCAAGGTCTTGGACCAGAAGCAGAAACACAGGGGCTGGCTGAGTGCTGCAGGGAGCCCTCAGCCAACCTGTGTCCCCACTCTGGCTGCTTGTCTCTGCCTGTTGAGATTTCACCAAACTACCACTGTGTTAATGGACTAAAATCTTGCAACCCTCTCTAGATGACCCAGGAAAATGGATGCTCAGAAATCAAAAAGAAGCTTGAGACTGCGTGGAAAAATCACTAGTGAATTAAAACCTTATTTCTGCTTTTTTCAATCCTGTCTGTATCCTAAGAAAATGCTGGTGCCGGAATGAATGCGTATCGTTTTGTTGTTGTTGTTTTGATACAAACATTTATTTTGCAGATGGCTACTGAGGCTTCAAAGGGGCAATGTATCATGCAAATAATTTTTTTCAGCTATGACGTGTACAGTTCACTTTGATTTATTTTTGATGTCAGAAACAAAATGGAAAGTTAGCGCTTTAAAAATGAGCGTGGCTGTCTGAATAAATAAATAATATGCTCTTGGACAGAACCTGCAAGTGCCTCCTTAATTGTCCATTGATTCTTTAATTCTCTGCACTTTAACATCTACGGAAATTAAGAGGCCATAGAGCATGGAGATGTCTTTTGTTAAGCAAATTAAGGAAACTGGGTTTTAGAAGGTTTAGTTCTTCCTCTGGCTTTGACCTAGCATTTAAAGGCGGGAAGCGAAGTTGCCCGATGAAAGCCGGTTGCCTTCCGTGGTTTCTTCTGGAGACGACTGTACTCTCACCTTGTTTTTCCAGCCATGAATATTTATAGCATGTCCTCAGGCCACGAACATATAGAACATGGTATGACTCAGAGAGCAATGGAGACCCTGAGCGTCCTTCCTGTCAATTCCTGGGAGGTATGGAGGTGGCCTGGTATGGCCTCCCTCCAGAAGATGCTGGTTCCCATGTTTACATCCTGGCAGACCAGCCCCAGGATACCCAGCAAGGGTCCTGGGGAGTCTCCTCCGTTTCCTGCAGGGAGAGAAACACTCTGGAATCTTTGTTTCTTTTCTTTCTTTTTTCCTTTCCTTCCTTTCCTCCTTTCCCTTCCCTTCCCTTCCCCTCCCTTCCCCTTCCTTTCCCCTTCCTTTCCCCTTCCCTTCCCCTTCCCTTCCCCTTCCCCTTCCCTTCCCCTTCCCTTCCCCTTCCCCTTCCCTTCCCCTTCCCTTCCTCTTCCCTTCCTCCCCCCTTCCTCCCATTCTCCCTCCCTCCCTTTCTCTCTTTCTCTCTTTCTTCTTCTTCTTTTTTTTTTTTGATGGAATCTCGCTCTGTTGCCCAGGCTGGAGTGCAGTGGTGCAATCTCAGCTCACTGCAACCTCCGCCTCCCGGGTTCAAGCGATTCTCCTGCCTCAGCCTCCCGAGTAGTTTGGATTACAGGTGTGTGCCACCATGCCCAGCTAATTTTTGTATTTTTAGTAGAGATGGGGTTTCACCATGTTGGCCAGGGTGGTCTTGAACTACTAACCTCAAGTGATCCACCCACTTTGGCCTCACAAAGTGCTGGGATTACCGGTGTGAGCCACCGCGCCTGGCCTGGAATCTTTATTTTATCCCCATTCCCAGCTGGATCAGAGGCACCAGCCATTCTTAGCGCCCCCAACAGAGACTTCCAATACCATCCAGAAAGGCTCCCAGAACCCCAAGGCCATCAGAGCTTCCTGGCTCACCAACCCCCACCTCCAGTCTTCTAATCTGCAGAAAGTCTGTGTTCTCTTTCCACCTCTACCCCTTGCCTTTCCCCTAACACACTCTCTACTCTGAGGCTCCCTCCTCCAGGAAGTATTTCTGAACCCTCACCCTGGCCTCCCACCAGCTGTGGGATGGCGGCCCCTCGGTTCCCATGGCCTGCTGTGATTCAGCTGCTGGTACTGTGGGCCCCTCCAAAGCAGGGCCTAGTCTTTTATTATGTAACCCCAGCATATAAAACAGGACCCGGAACATCATCCACTCTCAAAAATATTTCGTTGAATGATCAGTTGAGTCCATTTGCCCCCAAGCAAATACTATAGATGGAGGCGCATTTAACAGAGGATGAGATGCCCAAAGGGGATTCCATGACTGTGTCCTTGTCTTGTGCGTTCCAGCATCTCAGGCCTCTTTGGAGGGGTCTTCCTTATGTTCCTTCTAAGCACCCCACTTTGGGGTCAGGTGAGACCTGATGAGGTTACATGAGAACGTGAGTGCGGAATACCCAGTGAGCAGCTCATGCCAGTGGCAGGGAGCCTCCTCTGCACCTCGTGACTGGTGGAAGGTTTTGGACAGGTGGTGCCATCTTAGCCTCTGGTGGGTGCAGACTAGGCCTGTCAGGATACTTGTGAGTGATACGAAGAAAAAGCCGGATGCTGCCAGGCTTTAGACCCTTGAACCTTAGATCTCTGACCACATCGATGTGTCACTAAGGCTGAAACCTCCCAACCTGCAAAGGCAAATGTACCTGCCTGGACAGTTCTGGGTTGGCTATGCCAGTTAAGAGCTGTGTGATCTTGGGAGAGTTACTCCACTTCTCTGGACCTCAGTTTGCTCCTCTGTAAACTAGGGTCAATAATAGTGCCGCCTCAAACGGTGATTGTAGGACTTACACATGAAGCCGCTGGCATCCAGGTTGCACTCGATCTGTATTTTCTTATTTATGTCCCTTAGCTGCGGCCTGAAGACAACAAGATCTGCTGAATGCTTCTCTGTAGAAATCTCAAGCAGGCCAGCTTTGTCTGCTTCTATGGGTTCTTCCAGAGTCGGGGCTGCCCCATCTCTCTAGGTCCATAGGGATCCATCATTTCCCCCACGCTGGAGACCCAATTGCCAGTCCTCCCTCCACTTTTCCCTGGAACTGCCATGGGATGCTCCTTGGCTGTAATTATGGCCCCAGGGTACAACTGCCATCAGAACACCTGCTGCCCAGGCCCCGGTCTCAGGGTGTGAAGCTAGGATCCCCCGTTCAGGCACAGCCACCTCAGCTGGCTGCCTTAGGGACCCGTCACCTGCCTCTCGCCTCTGAGTCCTCGTTCCCCTCTCCATCAACATCATTACATTACAATTCTCGCCCTTCCACTTATCAAATCAGCATCGCGCCTGTCTGTCTCCGCCACTGTCAACAACGCTGCTTCTTGTGTCTCTTGCAACCGGGCGCCTGGGCCGCCCCTCTCTCTCTGGCAATTATGATTCCTTCCCCAGCTCACATCGAAAGTCTTTGTTCTTCTCCCTGAATGTTCAAGTTAATTTCCACTGACTGTTTATTCAGCCTTTGTACTGGCTGGCTTGCTACTCGCTCAGGAAAGGCAGCCCTTTGAGGCAGAGTGGGACGGCAGAGCAACAGTTTAAGACAGGAAGGAAAGACACTTCAGAGAGTAAGGGGGTGAGGCAGGAGTCCTGAGGGCTCTGGAACGTGGGCATAGAGAGGGGAAGAGGGAACCCAAGAGGGGTAGCCTGCCAATTCCCAGACTCTGCTTTTCGGGTTAGCATCTTGGGGTATTTCCTCCCAGTGTAAGTGTGTGTACAGATGCACGTGGCTATGAAGGCGCGTAGAGTCACAAACCTACAGATGTGGGAGGCAGAGGAAAATAGCTCTTGGCAGTCGCAGCTCTCTCTCTGTGGGCCTTCTGTTCTGCCGAGCATCTGAGAGTTTGGGAGGAGGTTCTGGGCCAGCAGAATTGCCCTGCTCCTGAAAGGGAAGAATTTGGGGCAGAGAAGAACGTGATCCCACAGGGAGGAACAAAGAGGAGAGAGGGGACTGGAAGGGGAGATGGGGAGGGAGAGAAGGCTGAGGAAGTCCCGGCCAGGGGGCCAGGGCAGCCTAAGGAGAACCGCACCCCCTTTTAAGGTGTTTGCCCTGTGGTGCTGATTCGGTTTCAGGTAGCAGCGTTGTATTTGAGGTGCTTGGGAGGTGGGGCTGGGGGTGAGGTGGGGTCGGGCCAGGAAAGGAGGAGAGAAAGGAAGAGATGTCTCATTTATGAATGCTTAACCAGGGTGGGGATAAAGCCACAGCCAGGAGACCCAGGGCTGGGCAGGATTTAGGGGAGGCTGGAAGTCTAGAAACTCGGCTCTCTGGAATTTGGAGACATTTTGGAGATAGTTTTGGACTGTGGAAATAGAAACGGGGGGGTCAAATCAATGCTACCCACCTTATGGGGCCAGGAGGCCCCAGCTGACATCTGGGATTCTCTATATAAACACCCCCCCACCAGTATTTTCATAATCTAAAAATGCATACAAGCAATTGTATGTGACATACAACATAAGACATTTATAAATCTATGAAATCATATGAAAGAGATGTAAATGAGAAAATCAAATATATTTAATACAAATACACATATAAATATACATTTTAGTATGTAATCACATATATAATTACACATAAAATGTAGAATACATAATCATGTTTTTAATATATATAATATAAATAATATCTTGGAACACAAAATAAAGTCACATCTTTTACCTTCCCCATTCTGACCACCTCTAACTTGTATTTGAAGTGTACAGGCCATTTATATTTTTTAACTATTGATGTATAATTAGAATAAAATAAGTTGTACATATTTAAAGTATGCAACTTTAAAAGTTTTTTTTTTTTTTTTTTTTTCGAGACAGGGTCTCGCTGTGTCACCCAGGCTGGAGTGCAGTGGCGCAATCTCGGCTCACTGTGACCTCCGCCTCCTGGGTTCAAGCAATTCTGCTGCCTCAGCCTCCCAAATAGCTGGGATTATAGGTGCCCGCCACCACACCCGGCTAATTTTTTGTATTTTTAGTAGAGATGGGGTTTCACCATGTTGTCTCGGCTGGTCTTGAACTCCTGACCTCAAGTTATCCACCTGCTTTGGCCTCCCGAAGTGCTGGAATTACAGGCGTGAGACACCGCACCTGGCCATACAACTTTATAAGTTTTGACCTATGTACACATCCGTGAACTCATTACCACAATCAAGATAATGAACGTATCCATCACCTCCCGTTTACTTTTTTCTAGGTAGTCCTTCCTGCGCCTCCCTCCCATCCCCAGACAACCAATAATCTGCTTTACATCACTGGAGATTCGTTTGCATTTTCTGGAATTTTAAATAAATGGAATCAGGCAGTATGATTCTGCTTGCCTTCTTTCACCCGGCATCACTCTTTGAGACTTACTCATTTGCTTTGCGTATCCTTTTTATTGCTGCGTTCCACTGAATGGTTGTACCACACTTTGGTAATCCAGCCACCTGCTGAAGGACACTTGGGTTTAACATTTAAATGAAAATGCCTCCCACATCCCATATCATGACTTGTAAGAAGTTCCTCTCTTTCCTGAGTTTCTCCTCATTTCTGGAGTGCCCCCAAGAGCTGCAGGGTTAATTTCTCCCTGGGCCAGTAAGTTCAGGACTTGCTGCCAGCACAGGCAAGCTGCTCAGACTCCTGCCCTGGGCCAGGCTCCTCACTGCTCCACCCCATCGGCCCCTCGCAGGACAGCGTGGGCATAGGAGGCAGGCTCACGCCGTGCCTCAGGGAGCTGGTGAGGAGCCCAGGCAAGCCCTGCTCTCCCAGCTTGCTCCAAGCAGACACAGCCATGCATCTCCACTTGGTCGGGGCACATTCTGGTCCTCCCCAGGGGTACACACATGCACACATGGCCACACTCCCGTGGAAGCGAGCACTGCCAAGGCTCAGCCTCTGCTGCTGCTGCACAAGCCTCCCAGCTGTTTCAAGGAGGCTCTTCTCACTGCAGTCTCCCATGTTTCCATCCCCACCTCCTGACTACTCTCTCCCTATCCTTCAATCCTCTTCATCCACACTGGCCCTTTACTGTTCCTCAAGCTCATAGGTGTACTCCTGCCCCAGCACCTTTACATGTGCGCTTCCCTCTGCCCAGAATGCTTTTCCCTCAGGTGAGTGCTCCTTCACTTCCTTCAGGCCTTTACTCAAAAGTCACCTTCTCAAGGAAGCCTGCTGTGGCCACCTTATACCTGAAATTTCAGCCGGGTGTGGTGGGTCGCGCTTACAATCCCAGTGCTTTGGGAGGCTGAGGTGAGTGGATCACTTGAGCCCAGCCCAGGACTTCAAGACCAGCCTGGACAACATAGCAAGACCCCTGTCTCTCCAAAAAAAAAAAAAAATTAGCTGGGCATGGTGGGAGGATCACTTGAGTCCTGGAGATCGAGGCTGCAGTGAGCTATGATCACACTACGGCACTCCAGCCTGGGTGAGGGAGTGAAACCCTGACTCTAAAATTAAAATACATGAAGTAAAATTTCACCCCACCCCCCTTTAATTTTCCCTTTCCCTGGTTGACTTTCCTCTTTGGCAGGAGTCACCATTGCGCGGCACAGTTTACTTCTCTCTTGTTTATCATTGTCTCCACCATTGGACTGTAAGCTCTCTGAGGGCAGCAAGTAGTCTGCTTTCTTCATTACAATTCCCAACCCCTAGAGGGCCTGGCACATAGTAGGTGCTTCAATACTTGTCAAAAGAATGAGTGGGTAAATGGACATTTGTTTCACGTTCATCCTATTGGAAAAGAGCGTCGCCATTCCTCCAGGATGAATAGCCAAGGGCAATTTCAATCTGAACAGGATGTATAATTTCCATACTGAGAGCTGAGCACATTTAGCTCACTTAGTAAGTCCTGATGGAACATGACCCTGTGCTGACACTGAATCACGCGGCTGTCAGTCTCCCCAGGCCTTAAGGAACAGCGCCTCTAGTTGTTTGCAAACTTAAAAAAAAATACAGTGGATCCCCTCTTTTTTTCCTCAAAGAAATCTTCCTGGAATTTCATTATACAAAACATATAAAATTGATGTTTTGTTAGTATGAAACTACATGCACTCATTTATAGTATTACTTATTAAATAAGGACATCGAGATTGATGAAAATACAAAGTTGACTACATGCAATGTGATATATTGGATTGGATCCTGGAACAGAAAAAGGACATCAATGGAAAAACAAGTGAAATCTGAATAAAATCTAGAGTTCACTTAAAAGTGACATACCCCTGTTGGTTTCTTAGTTTTGATAAATGGTAATGGACATTGGTAATATTAGGAAAAAGTGAAAATGGGGGAGGGGTATTTAGGAACTGTTGGTGCTATCTTTACAAGTTTTCTGTGTATTTAAAATTATTCCCAAAAAGGAAGTTTATTTTTTATTTTACTTATTTATTTATTTATTTATTTATTTAGAGACAGAGTCCCACTCTGTCACCCAGGCTGGAGTGCAATGCTATAATCTTGGCTCACTGCAACCTCCGCCTCCCGGGTTCAAGCGATTCTCTTGCCCCAGCCTCCTGAGTAGCTGGGATTACAGGTGTGTGTCACCACGCCTGGCTAATTTTTTTGTATTTTTAGTAGAGATGGTGTTTCACCATGTTGGCCAGGCTGGTCTTAAACTCCTGACCTCAGGTGATCCACCCATTTCAGCCTCCCAAAAGTGCTAGGATTACAGGCATGCACCACCTTGCCAGGCCTAAAGAGAAAGCGTGTTTAAAAAATGTGTATTGCATCCCTGAAGGTTTAGTGGTTAGGATGTGGTGCCTCTCTCACCGGTGCAGGCGGTGAGATAGATACATATATATATTTCTTATTGCATTACTAAATAGATTTAACAAACAAAAAATACAAATTTGAAATTACGGTTATGGATGACAATTAGCATCTTCCACAACATGTAAATTATTGCGATGTTTTGCTTTGGTGATACAATATTGAAAAAATCTTGACTCTCTCAGCTAAGCAGTCGAAAATGGCAACAGATTTTGACAGCTGCTCGCCTTGTGGTCGTAGGATATGCTCCAATTAAACGGAGAAGGCGAGAGAGGCTCCTTTCAGGTTCTCTAGGAGAATGGGGGAAGCAGATAGTCCACATGAGTGCAGCGCTGGTCTGCAAGGGGTTTCCATTTTGAACAAAGCACATTGGAATATGCACGTTGTTGCCTCTAGTTTTAAATATTTTCGAAAGATGATGTTTAAACGTTTGCATCCCCTGTGAAGCGTTGCTAGGAGTTGGCAAACACAGTCTGAAAACCACTGATCTCATCCTCAGTTCCCATTTTACAGATAAGAAAACTGGGGCCTGGAGGCCGGGTGCGGTGGCTCACGTCTGTCATCCCAGCACTTTGGGAGGCCGAGGTGGGTGGATTGCTTGAGGTCAGGAATTCGAGACCAGCCTGACCAACATGGTAAAACCCCATCTCTACTTAAAATACAAAAATTAACCAGACATGGTGACGCATGCCTGTGACCCCAACTACTTGGGAGGCTGAGGCAAGAGAATTGCTTGAACCTGGGAGGCAGAGGTTGCAGTGAGCCAAGATCATGCCACTGCACTCCAGCCTGGGTAACAGAGCAAGACTGTCTCAAAAAAAAAAGGAAAGAAAGAAAGAAAACTGGGGCCTGGAGAGGATAAAGGACTGAGTGTTCACAAGTAGAGGATAAGCCCGGATTGTTATATTTCTACCATGAGATTCATTCCTATGGGTGGATATAACTGGCTATTTTTCCTAAATGCTTGGATAGAAAGCCATTGCATGCTTCATTCTATCTGTTCTCTTGAGGGTCATTTCGTTAGCACCATTTTTTTTTTCCTTCCATAAGCTAATGCTTTTTTTTAAAAAAATTATACTTTAAGTTCTAGAGCACACGTGCACAACATGCAGGTTTGATACATAGACATACATGTGCCATGTTGGTTTGCTGCACCCATCAACTCATCATTTACATTAGGTATTTCTCCTAACGCTATCCCTCCCCCAGTCCCCCACCTGCCGACAAGCCCCAGTGTGTGAAGTTCCCCACCCTGTGTCCAAGTGATCTCATTGTTTAATTCCCACCTATGAGTGAGAACATGCGGTGTTTGGCTTTCTGTCCTTGTGATAGTTTGCTGAAGACGATGGTTTCCAGCTTCATCCATGTCCCTGCAAAGGACATGAACTCATCCTTTTTTATGGCTGCATGGTATTCCATGGTGTATATGACTTAGCACCATTTTTTAAAGCTCCAGTGAACAACCTTTTTTTTTTTCCTTTTCTTTCTTTCTTTTTTTTTTTTTTTTGAGATGGAGTTTTGCTCTTGTTGCCCAGGCTGTAGTGCAATGACACGATCTTGGCTCACTGCAACCTCTGCCTCCCCTGCCTCCCGTGTTCAAGCCATTCTCCTGCCTCAGCCTCCTGAGTAGATGGGATTACAGGCATGTGCCACCACACCTGGCTAATTTTGTATTTTTAATAGAGACAGGGTTTCTCCATGTTGGTCAGGCTGGTCTCAAACTCCTGAGCTCGGGTCATCTGCCCACCTTGGCCTCCCAAAATGCTGGGATTCCTGGCGTGAGCAACCGTGCCCGGTTTTTGTTTTTTTTTTTTCTTTAAAAGGCAGCTCCAACAGAACAGTGAACGATCTTGAACAGGTCTCCTTGTTTACATGTCTAGGGTATAATTTAAAAAGTGCCGTTGCTGAGTCTTCGGATGGACATACCCTCAACTTCACTATAAAATGTCAAATTGTTGTCCGAGAGCTGGTAAGAATTCCATCCCCACTCCAAAGCAGAGCGTGGCTCCCTGTGGCTCCACATCCTCACTGCTGGTTGGCACTGTCAGAATGGAAGGAGGAACTTTCCCCTTCTACTCTAGAAACCTCGATGGTCGGAGGACCTGGGTTCTCGCCCTGAGTCTGCTCTTGCTCACTTCATGACTTTGAGGGACTTTGACTGTCCTTATCTGTGACATGAGAAGGTAGGCGTAGCTCAGAGGTTCATAATTTGAGTGTTTTTGTTTGTTTGTTTGTTTTTGTTTTTGTTTTGAGATGGAGTTTTGCTCTTGTTGTCCCGGCTGGAGTGCAATGGTGCAATCTTGGCTCACTGCAACCTCTGCCTCCTGGGTTCAAGTGATTCTCCTGCCTCAGCCTCCCAAGTAGCTGGGATTACAGGCATGTGCCACCACACTCAGCTAATTTTTGTATTTTTCAATAG
This sequence comes from Macaca nemestrina, assembly GCF_043159975.1. Lineage (NCBI taxonomy): Eukaryota > Metazoa > Chordata > Mammalia > Primates > Cercopithecidae > Macaca > Macaca nemestrina. The sequence continues at coordinate 52,047,406 of NC_092141.1, read as the reverse complement.
AGACTGGGTTTCACCATGTGAAACCCAGGCTGGTCTTGTACTCCTGACCTCAGGTAATCCACTTGCCTCAGCCTCCCAAAGTGCTGGGATTATAGGTGTGAGCCACTGCACCCGGCCCTTTGAGTGTTTTTTTTTTTTTTTTCAAAATTACAATTTCATAAACCTCCTCTATAATAGCAGACGTACTTGTAGTATTTGCTGATTGAGAAAATACATGATCCTAGGTGACTTGAATTCAGTAATAATTTACATTATTAATTTGTACTTCATTAAACACTATAACATGTAAGACATTTTGAAATGACTGTGCATGTATCTGTGATCAGTATATTTATTCAGTTTATCCACAATGCTTTTTATACATATGGACGCATACTCCATACCCCATGTTTATTCACACCCCCCACGTCTCCCCACCCCACAGTCACAACCCAGAGTTGGAAAATACTGGACTAGAGAATGTCAGTGAAGGGGGAAGGGAGCATAGTGGTTTCAGAAAGCCCTGGATTTGAATCCTGCTTCTGCCACTTGCTAGCTAATGACCTCGGCCTAGTTGCTTGCTTCCTGAACCCTAGTTTTCTCTTACCTGGGCACGCATGCACAAGGCACTGTTAGAAGAGTGTCTTCTTTTTTTTTTTTTTTTTTTTTTTTTTGAGACGGAGTCTCGCTGTGTCGCCCAGGCTGGAGTGCAGTGGCCGGATCTCAGCTCACTGCAAGCTCTGCCTCCCGGGTTTTTACGCCATTCTCCTGCCTCAGCCTCCCGAGTAGCCGGGACTACAGGCGCCCGCCACCTCGCCCGGCTAGTTTTTTGTATTTTTTAGTAGAGACGGGGTTTCACCGTGTTAGCCAGGATGGTCTCGAACTCCTGACCTCGTGATCCGCCCGTCTCGGCCTCCCAAAGTGCTGGGATTACAGGCTTGAGCCACCGCGCCCGGCCAGAAGTGTCTTCTATACATTAATGTTGTATGCTTAGAACAGCTCCTGGCACCTCAGTGTTCTTTAACTGTTAGCTCTTTTTATTATTTCAGTTAATCCTCCCAACAATCTTATAAGAGAGTTATCATTCATTTATGTATTTTATTTATTTATTGAGACAGGGTCTGTCTCTGTCACCCAGGCTGCAGTTCAGTGGCACAAACATGGACACCACAACTGCAACCTCCAGGTTCAAGCAGTCCTCCCACTTTAGCTTTTGGAGTAGCTGGGACCACAGGCATGCGCCATTATACCTGGCTAATTTTTAAATTTTTTGTAGAGATAGAGTCTCGCTATGTTGCCCAGGCCGGTCTTGAACGTCTGACCTCAAGAGATGCTCCTGTTTGGGCTTCTCAACAAGCAGATGCTGGGATTACAGGCATGAGCCACTGTGCCCAGCTCATTCATTTATTTATTCAATAGATATTTATTGAACATAAACATGTTTCAGGCATTGATTAGGCACTGGGGATATATCAGTGAACAAAACAATAAAAACTACTGCCTCTACGGAGCACACCATTATCCCAATTTTACACTGAAGGAGGCTGAAGCCCACAGAGGCTAAGTGCCTTTTCCAAGTCCACACAGCGAGTATAGAGAAAAAGCATTCGGGTTGCTTTGTCTGGTGACACACAAAATTCTCCCACATCGTCTGGGAACTGCTCCTTTCCACATCCAGTTCATTGAGTGCTTCCTGCAGCAGCTGCTTTGGGTTCGTGACCCTGCTCCTGACCCTTGAGCCACACAGGGAACTGGCGTTCCATTCCATGTACTTGGGACCAGAGAAAGTACAAAGTGAGTTCGTGGAAACTGTAAGAGGCAAAACTTGGGAGCTGCTGGCTGCCATGTTTTCTTCCATATGGAGAATGTTAATCTGGAGTGAGAGAGAAGAATGGAGCTAAGGCCCAGAGAAAGGCAGAGACGCACAGGAGAGAGGGAGTTGCAGCCATTTTGAGACCCAGCCCCCTGCCTCTCCTTGAGTTCCTGGAGACACCCAATATCCTTATAACAAGCTTCCATTTTTTGCTTCAACTTGCAACCAAAGGAATCCTAGATAATACCCTGGGACATGGCAAGTACCTAGCGAGTGACTGCTATAAGATTCTTTGAGCTCTTGCCACACCCTAGACTTGCTGTTTTGGCGTCTGGAACTGAGTGTCCTGCTCTTAGATAACTGCAATAGATTCACTACTTCAGAGCATGTGGCTGCAACCTAACTCTTAATAAATCAGACAGGAGCTTTCTGCATGGAAAAGAGCTTCTGTCATACATCATTTTTGTTTTCCTCTTGGGGAGAACAGCTATGTTACAGCAATAACCTGCCACGTATACATCTCAAAGCCCTATTTATATAGCCATATGGATAAATATATATAAATAGGACTCGGGAATAATAGATTAAAGGATCTGCTCATGCATAGAAGACTTATGGGGCTTTCAGGACCTAATGGTGGCCTGATTCAGTAAGAAAAATGGGTCTCTAGTAGGATGTGGCCAAGAATTCGATGAGTCCATAACTTGACAGATGCTCACCCGGGAGACAGAGAGGTCAGGGGACCTTGTGAGGGGCCAGGGACTCCGACAGAATGAGCGGTAGGTGGGAACAGGAAGGGAATGGATGTGCAAAGCCATGAACTCTGAGCTGTCTTCCTAGCTCAGCTCTTGTTCTCTGTGACCTTGAGCAGGTCACTTGCCTTCTCTGAGCCTTAGTTCTTCACTCATCTATAAATAAGGAATGTGGACTTGCTGACCTACAAGGTTCTTTTTTTTTTTTTTTTTTTTTGGAGATTGGGTCACACTTTTGTCTCTCAGGCTGCAGTGCAGTGGCTCACTGCAGCCTCGACCTCCTGGGCTCAGGTGATCCTCCCACCTAAGCCTCCTGAGTAACTAGGACTACAGACATGTGCCACCATGCCTGTCTAATTTTTGCTTTTTTTTTTTTTTTCAGTAGAGACAGGGCTTTGCCATGTTACCCAGGCTAGTCTTGAACTCCTGGGCTCAAGCGATCTGCCTGCCTCGTCCTCCTGAAGTGTTGGGATTATAGGCATGAGTCACTGCGCCCAGCTGGTTCTTTTCTGCTCTGACATTAAAATGACTCTGAGGCCTATGGTCATGATCCTCAGGATGGGGAAGGTAGGGAAGCTCTCATTTGAGTTTAGCTTATCCCTAGGGCTTGATCAATCACCAGTCTCCTTAAGGGTCTCCTACATTTTGGAGGCATATGCAGAAGGAATCTGAAGTCACAAGATCACAGGTCCTGGGGCAGTTTAAATAACAATAATAACGACTGCTACAACTACTTCTCCCATTATTCGGCACAACTGCAGCTGGGTGATTTAGGTTCATGATCTGCAGCTAACATTTATTGAGGACTTACTCTGGGCCGGGCACCATTCCTTACACTTTATGTATATTATCCTGCTTCACCCTCCCAACAACCCCAGGATGTAGGTACTGTAGCTTCTACAGGAGGTAGAAGCAGAAGCACAGAAGTCTAGTGCGTGTCCCAGGCCAGACAACTGGTAAGTGGGATTAAGATGCCCCCGGTAGTCTGTCTGCAGATCTGTGTTCCTCATCACTCCTGCATACTCCCCCTTTAAGAGGGCAGAAACTGAGGCTGCAGGAGGTTAATTAATCTGTGAACAGCCAGGATCCTGGGAGTTCTCAGACCTGTCCATTTTGTGGGAAGGGAAAAAGTCTCGCTGTTCCTTGTGTTTCCTTCTGTTTTTCCAAGTCAGTCCTTTTTTTTTTTTCTTGTAACAAAAGCCTATTTACAGAAGAGACATATAGGACCCAAGGTAACCATGCATCAGCCATGCTTCAGTGAACTCCCAAATCAAAGATGGGCTGGATAACGTGTACCCGATGCTCTTGGCTTTTTCAGCATTTCAGACGTTTTTGTTGTTGTTGTTCCCTCTGTGGGTTGAAACCAGGCTTTTGTGACTTGATGAGGACACATTTTTCCTGGGGTGTAATAATGCCACTGGTGTTAGCCCTAATGCTGAAACGAGAACATTTGCTATTTTGGAAGAGTTAATCCCAAGCTTCTTTCTTTTGCTCCTGCCTTTAGAAAAGGCATTTCTGAGGCAGGTCCAGGCAAGAGTGCTGCCTCTATAATCCGCCCTCAATCATCTTAGCGCTAATCACCGAGCTTCATTGAGTACTTTGTAATGTGCCAGGCTGGGAGCTGAAGGCTGATTTGATTCTCTTAACATCTTCTGAACGGGTATAGCTGTTACCTGCATATTACAGATAGGGCACTGAGGCATGGAGCTTAAATGGCTTGACCAAGATGCCCCGGCAGCAAGGGGCAGAGCTGGGAATAGAACCCCAACTCCAGACATAGATTATTATCTATGTTCCTAACAAGAGCGAAACTCCATCTCAAAAAAAAAAAGCGCGTTAAGACTGTGACGGCAGAGTATTAACCAACTGTGGGGCCCTTCTCAGTATGAGGCCCTGTGTGACTGCACAGGACAGATGCCAAGGAAGCTGGCCCTGACTACCCCTTTGGGCAGTTCCCTGGCTGTCTTCCAGCTTCCAGGCCTCTTTTCCAGTGGGATAAAAGCACCTTGGCCCAGGCAATGCACTTTATACCACCCTGACAGCAGACTATTATTGCCACAGTCTGCTACTCCAGGAATGACCGTTACGTTTGTGGGGAACAGGAGGGGAATGAAACTGCAGGGCCTCTTGTTCAACAAAGATTAAGATTTTAAGACTACTGGGCGCAGTGCCTTAAGCCTATAATCTCAGCACTTTGGGATGCTGAGGTGGGAGGATCACTTGAGCCCAGGAGTTCAAGACCAGCCTGGGTAACATAATGAAACCTCCGTCTCTATCTTTTAAATATAAAAAACTAAAAAATTAAAAATAAAAATAATGTAGGCCGGGCATGGTGGCTCCCGCCTGTAATCCTAGCACTTTGAGAGGTCAAGGCAGGTGGATCACCTGAGGTCAAGAGTTCAAGACCAGCCTGACCAACATGGCAAAACCCCATCTCTACTAAAAATACAAAACTTAGCCAGGCGTGGTGGCACGTGCCTGTAATCCCAGCTATTCAGGAGGCTGAGGCAGAAGAATCGCTTGACCTGGGAGGTGGAGGCTGCTGTGAGCTGAGATTGCGCCGTTGCATTCCAGCCTGGGTAACAAGGGGCAAAAGTCCGTCTCAAACAAAAAAAAAAAAAAAAGAAGAAGAAAAGAAAAAAGCGTGTTAAGACTGTGACGGCAGAGTATTAACCAACTGTGGGGCCCTTCTCAGTATGAGGCCCTGTGTGATTGCACAGGACAGATGCCCAGGAAGCTGGCCCTGACTACCCCTTTGGGCAGTTCCCTGGCTGTCTTCCAGCTTCCAGGCCTCTTTTCCAGGGGGATAAAAGCACCTTGGCCCAGGCAATGCGCTTTATACCACCCTGACAGCTATGAAAAAGACCGGCATAGACTGGGCTTTAGAAAGTTGGGTTGCTGCAGGTTCCTTCTGAGCAGCAGGCAGAGGGGGCTCAAGCTGGGACTGGGTGCCCCAGCCCACCTTCTGCCTCATTAGTGCCCCCAAGGGCTGACACTTGGCCAAGCCCCACCCCACCTCCAGGCTGTGTCTTGGGAGTGGGGAGAACATAGCCCCTCTGGACGCCTCCCTGTCTCTGCCCATCCTGTGGCTATGTTCATGATGGGGCCTCCTGGAGGTTCAGAGAGGACCAGAACATTGTCCTTTCTCTAAGCTTTGGTTTATTAAGCAATGGAGAAATGTCAAAATGGATTGCAAAAATTGTGGTGTGCTTCAAATGTGTGCGTGTTTAAAATTAAGGCCATTATTATAAAAACAAATAAAATGCAATATAAATGTGCTTTTCCCAAGACAGTTACTGTATGTATTCATTCCCAGTTCCCATACACAGTAGAACCCGGTAATGGAATACGTGGTGTTATGATATAGATGGGCTGTTGTCCACGGCTTCTGCTTCATATCTCCCATAGCCCCTGTTACAACCTTTGGTTATAATGTTGGGTGTATTAGGCCTCAGGGGCAGGCTTCAGGAAACAGAATCTCTCTCCTGCCCTCCATTCACCTGTCTCAAGATAGGACTCTCATTTTCTTTTTTTATTGAGATGGAGTCTCGCTTTGTCGCCCAGGCTGGAGTGTAGTGGCACAATCTCAGCTCACTCCAACCTCCGCCTCCAGGGTTCAAGTGATTCTCCTGCCTCAGCCTCCTGAGTAGCTGGAATTACAGGTGCCCACCACCATGCCCAGCTAATTTTTGTATTTTTAGTAGAGACAGAGTTTCACCATGTTGGCCAGGCTAGTCTTGAACTCTTGACCTCAGGTAATCTGCCCGCCTCAGCCTCCCAAAATGTTGGGATCACTGGCGTGAACCACCGCATCTGGCCTCAACTTCCCCTACCTTTCTGATTGTGGGTCTTAAGGTTGTCTTCAGAGAGGGTCCCACCCTATACCCTGGGGGGAAAATGCCTTGAAACTTCCATAAATACCCAAGAGGAATGGGTTGGGGGAGCTCCCGGGTAGCTGAACATGTGAAGCATGGTACCCCAGGGAGGGGATGGAAGCTCCGTGCCCTTTCTCCTATACCCTATACATCTCTTCATCTGTATCCTTTGCAGTAGCCTATTTTTTTTTTTTTTTCCTTTGGAGATAAAATCTTGTTCTGTGCCTAGGCTGGAGTTCAGTTGTGCAATCTTGGCTCACTGCAACCTCCGCCTCCTGGGCTCAAGCCATCCTCCCACCTCAGCCTCTTGAGTAGCCGGGATTACAGGTATGCACCGTCACGCCTGGCTAATTTTTGTATTTTTTGTAGAGACGAGGTTTCACCGTGTTGGCCAGGCTAGTCTTGAACTCCTGGCCTTAAGCGATCTGCCCACCTTCGCCTCCCAAAGTGCTGGAATTGCAGGCATGAGCCACTGTGCCCGGCTGCAATATCTCTCATAATAAACTGGTAAATATGAGTGTTTCCCTGAGTTCTGTGAGCTCTTCCAGCAAATTAATTGACCCAAAAAGGGTTGTGCAAGCAATTGTGAAGTCAACCAGTCAGAGGTTTCAGAGGCCTGGACTTGCACTGGTGTGTGCTGGGGGGCAGTCCTGGGGACTAAGCTCTCAGCCTGTGGGAGCTGACACTATCGTAGTGTCTGAACTGAATTGGAGGACACCCCCCTGGTGTCCACTGCTTGGTGTGTGGGGGAAGAAACACACACACCTTTGGTCACAAAAATTCTGTGTTGATTGCTGTGGTGTGAGAGCCGAGGAAAAATGTGGCTGGAGAGAGTTTTTCCCTACAGAATATAATTATTTTTTAGTTTTCATTGAGGTGTAATGCACGAAGTATGGGGAAAGTGCACTGATCTTAGATGTTGCACTTGCTTTTTATATATGTATATACCCCTATAACCACTACCCACATCAGGATGTTTACAGCACCTAAAAGGTTCTCTCACTCCCCTTCAAAGTCAGTATCCCCGAAGAGGTCAGTGCCATTATGAGTTCTATCACCCATTGGTTGGTTTTACTTGTTCTTAGATTTCCTATACATGGAATAATACATGTATATTCTTTTGTGCTTGGTGTCTTTCTCTGAACATAATGTCTGTGAAATCCCCCATGTTTTTGCATATGGCAGTGGTTTATTCTTTTTATTGTTGAGTAGAATTCCATTATGTGAATATGCTGCAATATATTCCCCCTTCTCTTGCTGAAATGGGCATTTGGGTTGCATCCAGTTTGGGGCTATTAGGAGGAAAATGCTATCAACGTTCTTGGATGCTCTTTTTTTGGTGGATATATGCACTCATTTCTCTTGGCTAGGGTATGCATATGTTCAGTTTTCTGAAGTGGTTGTACCAGTTACCACTCACATAGCAATGCATGAGAGAGAATATACATTTAAAACGGTAGGATGAATGTCCTCTTCTTTTGATCTGTTTGGTGTTCCTCTGTGAATGCAGCATTTTGCAGAGATGTCCAAGTTCGAATAGGATTCTGGGCAGCCCCCTGGTGCCCCACCGGGACCACATATGATAGGAAAATTCCACAGAGGTGCTGCTTTCTCTCAGGAGCCTCTGTACCCCATCTCCTCCACATTACTCTCCAGCCGCCAGGGCAGGCGCTTTGGGGCTATGATGCCTCCAATCTGACTAACTCTGTCAATGAGGTCATGGAAGGGAAAACTAAACCAACAAAGAAAGGGCCAGAGGGGAAAAACTAGCGGGGAAGGAAGTGGTCCCATGTGACAGATAGTCCCATGGAATCTTGGGAAAGCCGTGTGGATATCTAACACAGGATCCTCAACTGCCTTCACTTTTTGGGCAGCTCCCATGGGCCAGGCATATTTGCTGCTTTGTGCAACCATTCCAACAACCTTGTAAATTCGCTATTATTAGACCTTCCCATGTGTCAGGCACCTCACTAATATTCATTATCTCTAATCTTCATGACTGCTCTGTGGACAAAAGAGAAAAAGGCAGAGCAGAAAGATAAGTCGCTCGCACAGGACCACATAGCCAGGAAGTGCCATCCTAGGACTCGAACCAGACCCTGCCTGGCACAGGGAGGAAGCCTTGTGGTACCCGACAAGTAGAGCCTCTGTCATCAGAAGTTATTCACTCTCATGATGTGTGACCTGTGTACATGTATCACAGGTGTATGAGAATGAACACAACTTCCGGCATAGGTGTTGCTCGTCTGAAAGGCTAAGCACAAATGGATGTTTTACACGTTAAATTACATTACTTACCAGGGGAGCTGACTTTTTAAAAAGAGATCTAAAAGGAGACATAGAGAGAGGCTGTTGGGAAATGTGACCATATCTTCTGTGTGGATTTTATAGTTGGGACTTGCATGGAGCCACTCCCCGCTGCCTCCCTCCCACTGTGGTGCTAGCATGTGTACATTGCAAGAGGCTCAGTGTCCTATCTTGGTTTGCAGAGACCCCGAAGTGGTCAGGGTCCCTGACTCTTGCTCTTTGCTTTGTAGCCAGGTAGGTGTCCACAGCCCACAGAATTCATGTTCACGCAAGAGGGGCAGGCTCCTCTCCTTTCCCTACTTCCCACCCCAACACCTGTGGAGGGGCCACTCATTTATGCCAGGTCTGTTTATTTCAGAGTCTGTGAAGCAAGCTAACACAGCTAGTAAAGTCATAGAAAGGGATGCCCTGCAGTTCCAAAAATAATTGTTCTGTTTGTCCCCTCAGATGGGTGAGAGGAGCAATCATGAGCTCTGGATGGGACATGCTCATTCTATGGCTGGTCACCGTGATCACTCAGTCATCTAAGGAGAGCAGTCCTGGTGCCAGCCGTACCACTCCTGGGCAGGGGGGCCGTTACCAGTGGTAGTTATCCATACGTGTCTGCAGCAATCTCAGTTTTTGCCTCCTCAGAAGAAAGAATTCGACTGAAGGGCATAAGAAAGGAGAGACTGAGGCAAGTTTTAGAGCAGGAGTTAAAGCTTATTAAAAAGCTTTAGAGCAGGCTGAGCGCACTGGCTCGCGCCTGTAATCCCAGCACTTTGGGAGGCCGAGACGGGCGGATCACTAGGTCAGGAGATCGAGACCATCCTGGCTAACATGGTGAAACCCTGTCTCCACTAAAAATACAAAAAAATTAGCTGGGCATGGTATCAGGCGCCAGTAGTCCCAGCTACTCAGGAGGTTGAGGCAGGAGAATGGTGTAAACCCGGGAGGTGGAGCTTGCAGTGAGCCAAGATGGCCCCACTGCACTCTGGCCTGGGCCAAAGTGTGAGACTCTGTCTCCAGCGGGGGAAAAAAAAAAAAAAGCTTTAGAGCGGTAAGGAAAGGAAGGAAAGTACGCTTGGAAGAGGGCCAGGGGGGCGACTTGAGAGACCAAGGGCACAGCTTGACCTCTTGACTTGGGGGTTTTATACGTTGGCATACTTCCGGGATCTTGCGTTACTTCTCCCTACTCTGAAGATCTTATTGGGAAGCTGCTGATCAGTTTCAGGTGTTTTCTGTCTGTTAGGAGACTGCCTTTCCCTGGCGCCGGCTGCGACCAATTATTATTTTAGAGAAACAGTTAACAACTGCCTGACCTCACCTGATGGTTGGCCGTCACTCCTAGTGTGCGTGCCGTGTAGGAGCTGTTCCCCCCACCCACCCCCAACTCTAGCCGACTAGCTACCTCGTGTGGGAAGGAGCTCCCCCAACTCCCACTGCCCAGCCTGCTCCTCTCTAGAACAACCAGACTTTGTGGCCACAAAGAATTCTTCGAGCTAGGCACAGTGGCTCACACCTGTATTCTTAGCACTTTAGGAGGCTGAGGCAGGAGCCCAGAATTCAAGACCAGCCTGGGCAATGTAGCAAGACCCTGTCTCTACTAAACAAATTTTTAAGAAAGAGTTCGTGTCGAGAGATGTTCTTGCTTCTGCCCAGGAACAGCTGATAAAGCCAAGTCAACAGTAGCAGAGGGCTTTTCTGTGAGTTCTCAGCAGGGCCACCCTTAAAGGCAGGCACCAGAAGGCTGGGTGCAGTGGCTCATGCTTTTAATCCCAGCACTTTGGGAGGCCGAGGCAGGCAGATCACTTGAGCTCAGTAGTTAGAGACCAGCCTGGCCAACATGGTGAAACCCTGTCTCTACTAAAAATACAAAAATTAGCTGGGCATGATGGTGTGCACTTGTAGTCCCAGCTCTTCGGGAGGCTGAGGAAGGAGAATCGTTTGAACCCGGGAGGTGGAGGTTGCAGTGAGCCAAGATTGTACCACTGCACTCCAGCCTGGGCGACTGAGCAAGACTCCATTTCAAAAGAAAAAAAAGAAAAAAAAAAAAAGGCAGGCACTAGAGCTTCTGGAGCTATGAAAATGTATTGTTCTGAGACGTGACAGAAGTGCAAAAGATGAAGGTTAGATGAATGGAGGGGAGTTCATATTTTTTCAATGTGCTAGTAACTGTGTGAGGTGCTTCCACATGCCTTATCCTGTTTGCTCTTCACGGCAGTCCCTTGAAATAGATACTATGTATTGTAAATCCCAGCCCTGCCCCCTGCCCCCTGCCCGGCATTGCTGGCCTGCAACCAGTGTGCTCATAGGGAGTCCTGTGCTCAGAAGGACACCTGTGCTGTTTAATGCCCTGTTGTCACTGTGACGTGGTTTGGCTCTGTGTCCTCACCCAAATCGCATGTTGAATTGTAATCCCCACGTGTCGAGGGAGGGGCCTGGTGGGAGGTGATTGGATCATGGGGGTGGTTTCCCTCATGCTGTTCTCACGATAATGAGTGAGTGCTCACGAGATCTGATGGTTTTAAAGTGTGGCATTTCCTCCCTCCCGCGCGCTCTCTCTCCTGCTGCCTTGTGAAGAAGGTGCCTGCTTCTCCCTTCGCCTTCTGCCATGACTGCAAGTTTCCTGAGGCGTCCTCAGCCATGCAGAACTGTAAGTCAATTAGGCCTCTTTCCTTTATAAATCCCCCAGTCTCATGTATATTGTTATGGCAGTGTGAGAATGAACTACTACGCACTGCATTTCCATCTTGCACTGGACTCCACAAATTTGGTAGCAGGTCATGATTATACCCACTTTATAAATGAGGAAGCTGAGGCTCCAAAAAGTTACATAACCTGCCCAAGGCCATAGCTAGGAAATGGTGGATTTTGCACTTGGGAGTCAGACAGCCCTGTGTTCAAGACCAAACTCACCATTATGGTGCATTTCATTCAACAAAGTGTATATACTGAGGCCGGGTACAGGGACTCACACCAGTAATCCCAGCATTTTAGGAGGCCAAGGCGGGAGGATTGCTTGAGGCCAGGAGTTTAAGACCGGCCTGGACAAAGCAAGACCCTGTCTCTATTCTATGAAAATAAAAGTATAGGTATTGAGCATCTGCTCTAAGGCTGATATTCTCCTAGGCTCGTGGGATTCTTCGGTGAGCAAAATAAAGTCCCTACGCTCATGGGGCTTGCACTCTAACAAGGTGTGTGGTATGCGAGTGCTTTGGCTCTTAAAATGAGGACCCTGGATCTGCAGCCCAAAAACTTGTTAGAATCAGACACTCGGCGGGTGGGCCGAACAGTCGGTGTTTTAACAATCCTTCCAGGTGATTCTAATGCAACTCAAGTTTGAGAAACTGAACTAAAAGGTAATACAAAGTGCAGAGCAATGAGGGAGGGAGATGGGGAGTCTGCAGTTTAAACAGGATGGTGAAGGAGGGGCTCAGTGAAGGCTTCCCTCTGAGCAAAGCTGTGAAGGACATGAGGAGGTTGCCCCCTCTGGGGGACACATGAACCAGGCAGAGGCGGCGGCTGGCAGAGAGGCCTGAGGGCAGGAGTATGAGGAGCATGAGGGAGAGTGAGGGGCCAATGGCAGGGACGAAGTGTGGCAATCATGAGGCCATGTTTCATGTGTCACCAAGCCTCTGATTCTAATATGCTTTTCTTGCATATTCAAGCCATGCGACTGTTGCCTGGAGGGACCATTTGGGTATAGCCACCCGCAGAGGAGCAGGACAAATGAGGAGTTGTTTCTCAAGATGGGCAATCATGCCTTTCAAGGAGAAGACAGAGGACCCAAGCGTTCTCCAGTTTCCCCTCCAGCTTGAGTTATCTGAAAGCGCTGCTTAATGAATACACCGATCGGGCTTCATTGGGGAACAGAGGCTCCTAGCCAAGGCCCTTGATGTGGCATTCTCATTTTCTGGGTGGTAACCCTGAGGATAGATCAGGGACATTTTCATTAAGTGTCAAGTGTTTCTTGAGCTCCAGCAAATGACGCAGGAAGCTTCAGGACTCTACCACAGGGACAGCAAGTCTGCCATCTAAAGGCTTGCCTCAAACTTTCAGGGCCACACTTGTCATGCAGCGTGAAATCCCAAGGGAAAAAAATATTGGCACTGTTGACCAGCAGGGGCTCACCTTCTGCCTCAGAAGAGGCCCTGCCTCTGGTGACTTTGTAGTGTCATGCCCCAGGGAGGTCCCCCTCCTCTGTCTGTCTTTCTCATTGTGTTCCTAGTCTCGGCCCATTTTATAGATGTGAAAGCTGAGTCTCAGCTGGGAAATCATCTGTAAAATGGGGATAATGAGGAATTAAATGCAATGATACACATAGTGCACTTAATATACTATCTGACATAATAAAATCAGCACTCAAATGTTGGCTAATATTATCCAGCTGTCCAACCTGGAAGTTATCTTCCGTGTTCCCTTCTCATCACCCTCACATACAGTCCTTCATCCAGTCTATTCATCCTATACCCTTAATATTTCTTCCTTCCTCTTTTCTTCTACCACTAACAGTCCAAATCCTCCTCATCCCGCGTTTGAGGGAGGTACAGATTCTGCACAAGGGCTGAGATGGAGCTAGTAAGTGGTGGATTTGGCATGGAAACCCAGGACTGCTGAGATCCAAGACTTCAGTGATTCTCACATTAATGCATGCATCGGAATCACCTGGAATGCTTGTTAAAATACAGATTACTGGGCCCTATTTCCGGGGGGGTCTGATTCAGTGACTCTCACATTAACGCATGTATTGGAATCACCTGGAGTCCTTGTTAAATACGTATTACTGGGCCCTATTTCTGAGGGGTCTGATTCAGTGATTCTCACATTAATGCATGTATTGGAATCACCTGGAATGCTTGTTAAAATACAGATTACTGGGCCCTATTTCCGGGGGGTCTGATTCAGTGACTCACATTAACGTATGTATCAGATTCACCTGGAGTGCTTGTTAAAATACATTACTGGGCCCTGTTTCCGGGGGGTCTGATTCAGTGACTCTCACATTAATGCATGTATTGGAATCACCTGGATTGCTTATTAAACTACGGATTACTAGGCCCTATTTCTGAGGGGTCTGATTCAGTGACTCTCACATTAACGCATGTATCAGAATCACCTGGAGTGCTTGTTAAACTACAGATTACTGGGTCCTATTTCCGGGGGTCTGATTCAGTGGGTCTTGGGTGAGGAACAAGAATTTGCTTTACTAGCAAGTTCCCAGGTGATGCTGATGCTGTTGATTCAGGGGCCACACTTTGGGAACCAATGCATTTTAGCAAACTGGTGGTTCTCAACCCTGGCTGTACATTGCAATCACCTGAGCACTTAAAAATTCTGATGCCAGCTCCCCTCTCTGAAAATCTGATTGAATTGGTCCACAGTGGTGTCCAGACATTGGCATCATTTTCTAACGTGCAGCCAGGAATTAGGATCACTCCTCTAAACGCTGTCAATAGGGAGTATAGAAGGAGTAGCAGGTTCCTGAAGGCAAATAATGGTCCCTTTTCCCTAAAATACAGAAACATAATGACTTCTGCTTTCAAGCTCAAAATCCACAGCATTACGAACCAATCTGTTCAGCCCCGGTTAGATGCTAACTGAATTTCCTCTCTGGGCTGGATCTTGTTCTCTGTGGCTTTTTCAACAACCTGAGTGTGGACTGATTGAGGCCAACTGTTTGGTGGGAAATGACAAGATGGAAGTCCGTTGAGAAGCTGATGACAGGTCTACCTTGCAACTGGGCATTTTTCTTGCAAATAATCATCTGTGGTGATTTCACTTAAGTTTGCAGAAGCATGTTTTACGACCACAGTCCTTGCATAATTATGCAACGGAAATGTATTTGAAATTGCTTAAATGGTTATATATAGGCAGGATTTGCTCAAGCATTTAATGTATACTTTTTAAAAGTCCACACGCCATTGGATTACCATTGAAATACGCTGTTGAAATTGGAGTTTGCTGTTCACAGTTTAGTGCTGAGAAAGAGGAGGGTGTTTTGTATAACCTAAAAGCAATAATGCATTTAGAAGGCAACCATTAATTCTTTCTAAGGATGATTAAATCTTATCTTGTGATTAATTGTTTAGGAACTAGGCATGGAGGCTGTGGCTACTGCCTTAAAGCGCAAGGAAAGTAAAAACAAACAAACCCCCCCCCAAACCAAAAAAGTCCAAACAAGAAAAGGTGAATATCTTAGTTCATTGGCTATTAATACAAAAACGGTGAGGATGTTGTCTGGATAGAAGAGGAAGAAGAGAAGTTGGAATCATGGGGTGGTAGGCCTCCAGACTCGGAGCCGAAGAAGGCATCTAACCAGGGAGTTCAAGTCCAATGGGTACGGAAGTCTAAATGAGTGAAGGACCAGCATGTGCCTCTTTTTTTCTTTTTTCTTTTCCTTTTCTTTTCTTTTCTTTCTCTTTCTCTTTCTCTCTTTCCCTTCTTTCCCTCCCTCCTTTCTTTCTCTCTCTCTCTCTCTCTCTCTCTCTCTCTCTTTAGATGGTGTTTCGCTCTTGTTGCCCAGGCTGGACTGCAGTGCAGGGGTGCAATCTCAGCTCACTGCAACCTGTGCCTCCCGGGTTCAAGCAATTCTCCTGCCTCAGCCTCCTGAGTAGCTGGGATTACAGGAATGCGCCACCACGTCCAGCTAGTTTGTTGTTGTTGTTTTTTGAGATAGTCTCGCTTGGTTGCCCAGGCTAGAGTGCAGTGGTGCAATCTTGGCTCACTGCAACCTCCACCTCCGGGGTTCAAGCAATTCTTCTGCCTCAGCCTCCTGAGTTGCTGGGACTACAGGTGTGTGCCACCACGCCCCACTAATTTTTGTATTTTGAGTAGAGACGTGGTTTCACCATATTGGCCAGGCTGATCTTGAACTCCTGACCTCGTGATCTGCCTGCCTCAGCCTCCCAAAGTGCTGGGATTACAGGCGTGAGCCACCGCACCCAGCCTTTTTTTTTATTTTCATTTTTTTTTTTTTTTTTTTTAGTAGAGATGGGGTTTCTTCATGTTGGTCAGGCTGGTCTCTAACTCCCAACCTCAGATGATCCGCCCATCTCGGCCTCCCAAAGTGCTGGGATTACAGGCGTGAGCCACCATGCCTGGCTGTGCCCCTTTCAAAAGGAGCAGCCAGCTGTTCCATCCATGAATGTGGGCCCCATTCCATCAAACTTCTCTGAGTTTTCAAGATAAGACAGAATTCAAGACTTTTTGTTTTGTTTTGAGACAGGACCTCACTCTGTCACCCAGGCTGGCATGCAGTGGCGCGATCTTGGCTCACTGCAACCTCTGCTTCCCGGGCTCAAACAATTATCTTGCCTCATCCTCCTTAGTAGCTAGGACTACAGGTGTGAGCTACCAATGCCTGGCTAATTTTTGTAGAGATGGGGTTTCACCCTGTTGACCAGGCTGGTTTCAAACTCCTGAGTTCAAAGCAATCCACTTACCTCGGCTTCCCAGAGCACTGGGATTACAGGCATGAACCACAGAGCCCAGCCTAGAATTCAAGATTTTAATATAAACTTTCCCAATTTAAAAAGGTGCTTAGGCTGTGTGTGGTGGCTTACCCAGCACTTTGGGAGGCCGAGGTGGGCAGATCACCTAAGGTCAGGAGTTTGAGACCAGCCTGGCCAATATGGCAAAACCCCTGTCTCTACTAAAAATACAAAAATTACCTGGGCGTGGTCGTGGGTGCCAGTAATCCCAGCTAGTCGGGAGGCTGAGACAGGAGAATCACTTAAACCTGGGAGGCGGAGCTTGCAGTGAGCTGAGATGGCGCCACTGCACTCCAGTCTGGGTGACAGAAGTGAAACTCTGTCTCAAAACAAACAAACAACTCATTTAGGCTGGGCGTGGTGGCTCATGCCTGTAATCCCAGCATTTTGGGAGGCTGACATGGGAAGACTGACTGAGGCCAGGAGTTTGAGACCAACCTGAGCGATATAGCAAAACCACATCTCCACAAAAAATTACATATAAAAAAGCAAGGCAGCTAGGCACGGTGGCTTACATCTGTAATCCCAGCACTTTGGTAGGCCAAGGTAGGTGGATCATGAGGTCAGGAGATCATGACCATCCTGGCTAACACGGTGAAACCCCATCTCTGCTAAAAATACAAAAAATTAGCTGGGCATAAACCCTATTTTTACTAAAAATACAAAAATCAACCGGGTGTGGTGGCATGCATCTGTAGTCCCAGCTACTCAGGAGGCTGAGGCAGGAGAATCGCTTGAACCCGGGAGGTAGAGGTTACAGTGAGCCGAGATCACGCCACTGTACTCCAGCCTGGGAGACAGAGTGAGACTCTGTCCCAAAAAACAAAAACAAAACGAAACAACAAAATGACCAGGCATGATGACATATGACCGTAGTCCCAGCTACTCAGGAGGCTGAGGTGGGAGGATCTCTTGAGCCCAGGAGTTAAAGGGTGCAGTGAGCTCTGATAGCACCACTGCACTCCAGCCTGGGCGACAGAGCAAGATCTTCTCGTGCTCTTTTTTTTTTGAGATGGAGTCTCACTCTGTCGCTCAGGCTGGAGTGCAGTGGTGTGATCTTGGCTCACTGCAACCTCTGCCTCCTGTGTTCAAGCGATTCTCCTGCCTCAGCCTCCCAAGTAGCTGGGACTACAGGTGCCCACTACCATGCCTGGCTAATTTTTTTGTATTTTTAGTAGAGATGGGGTTTCACCATGTTTGCCAGGCTGGTCTCAAAATCTCCTGGTCTCAAGTGATCTGTTCACCTCGGCCTCCCAAAGTGCTGGGATTACAGGCCTGAGCCATCACGCCCAGCCAGGACCTTGTATCTTGAAAGAAAGAAAGAAAGCTTGCTTAAATAAGATAAATATTCTGTGGGCTTTATTTAGATCATATCAATGATCTTGCCCAATCCCCTTATTTTACAGAGAAGAAACATGCCCTAGAGGGTTTATTGATTTAAATAAAGGCAGTCCACTCAGAGATCCTTTGCCTTCAGGGCGTTCATAGTCATGTGTGGGGAAAAGGTAGGAAATAGAGGTGGACTATGATGGAGTGGCCTCTAGAATGCAGTTAACGGAGAAGCGGTGGTCAGGAAGGACCTCTCTCCAGGGAGGAATTCTCAGCTGAGTCTTGGCAGAGTAATAGGAGTTAGCCATCAAGAATGATGCTGCTTTGCAAACACCCAGGGATATGAATGGTTGAAGAACCGCAGGCAGCTGTGGGACTGAACCCAGGTATAGAACCAAAAGGTCACAGGCTAAACCCCAAGGAGACTGAGTAATTGTGAGATTCCGATATGGCTAAAACTGTAGCCCATGCCCCAAGATTTATTTTTGCAGTGGTGAAGGAAAAAGATGAGTTAACTGTCTGAGAATCTGAGAGCGGGGCTTAGCCACGCCTGAGGAAAAGGGTGATATGTCAGGTGGTGAAGTATAGTTTTGGCTTTTGGTTTTTTCCCTACTTGCTCTGAAATCAGCATTCCAAGCTCTATCATCAGAACCCCTGAAAGGCTGCCTGATTCCTTCATGGAAATAGCTCCTTCTGCTTTTAAGAGCTCCCGGTGTTCTGAGTGGATGAGTCTTCACATTTCAAAAATCAACGTGATTTCCCTTCGGTAACCTTGGCATTCATTGCACCTGATCAGGGAGGTTTTCTTTTTCAGTCCTGATGCCTTAAAAGAGGGAATCCAGATTGTTTTTCTGTGTTTCATGTGCTTGGGGGAGTTTTTTTTTTTTTTTTTCCTACTCATATTGTTACTCAAACAGGGACCATTAGGTATGGACAGGAATAAAGGTTGTCTTACTTCCTCCCTAGGTCAATTGTTAACTGTCTGTCTCCATAACTTCTTTAAATGTTGACGTCTCACCACTTTCAGTATTTCCTTGGCACTGTGATAGACTTTAGGATCTGGACTCTGCCCCTGCCCCCATGAAGCAGGAAAGAGACAGCCATGGGCTATCAAAGTTGATATGGTTTGGCTTTGTGTCCCCACCCAAATCTCACCTTGAATTGTAATCCCTATAATCCCCACCTGTCAAAGGCAGGAACAGGTAGAGGTAATTGAATCGTGGGGATGGTTTTCCCTCATGCTGTTCTCGAGATATTGAGTCTCATGAGATCTGATGGTTTTATGTGTCTGGCATTTCCTCTGCTGGCACTCATTCTCCTGCCACCCTGTGAAGAGGTGCCTTCCGTTGTGATTGTAAGTTTCCTGAGGCCTTCCCAGTCGTGCAGAGCTGTCAGTTACACCTCTTTCCCTTATAAATTATGCAGGCTTGGGTACTCCGTAGCAGCGTGAGAATGGACTAATACAAAAGTCATGACATCGTTAAATATGACGTCTTCCAACTGCAACAACAACAAAATTACAAAACAGAATCAGGGGTTTAGCAGGAATCTTATGGCAGGGAGTCGAGAGTTTGATTCCTTTTATTGTTGGGAACACTGATTCTACAAGCAAATGAATCTTGACCTGCCATGTATTTTTTATTTCTCTTAAATTAAAGAAGAAGAAATGGTCCAGGTATTGTGGCTCATGCCTTTAATCCCAGCACTTTGGGAGGCCAAGAGGTGGGTCACCTGAGGTCAGGAGTTTGAGACCAGCCTGGCCAACATGGCGAAACTGTCTCTACTAAAAATACAGAAATTAGCCAGGTGTGGTGGTGTTTGCCTGTAATCCCAGCTACTCAGGAGCCTGGGGCTGGAGAATCACTTGAACCCGGGGGACAGAGGCTGCAGTGAGCCGAGATTGTGCCACACACTCTGGCCTGGGTAACACAGCAAGATTCCATCTCAAAAAAAGAAAAAGCTGGGTGCGGTGGCACACGCCTGTAATCCCAGCACTTTGGAAGGCCAAGGTGGGCAGATCACGAGGTCAGAAGATCAAGACCATCCTGGCTAACACGGTGAAATCCGTCTCTACTAAAAAAAATTAGCTGAGTGTGGTGGCAGGCGCCTGTAGTCCCAGCTACTTGGGAGGTTGAGGCAGTAGAATGGCGTGAACCCGGGAGGCAGAGCTTGCAGTGAGCCAAGATCACACCACTGCACTCCAGCCTGGGTGAGACTCTGTCTCAAAAAAAAAAAAAAAAAAAAAAAAAAAGGAGCTAAAATTTACATAACAAAATCACCATTTTAACCACTTTTGAGTATTGAGTTCAGTTATTTTTTTTTTTTTTAGCATAACGCCATGTAACCATCACCATGATCTAATTTCTGAACATATTACCCCCAAAAGAAACCCCATACCCGCTCCTCATTCTCTTACCCCTAGCTCCTGGCAAACAATAATCTACTTTCTATCTCTCTGGATTTGCCCATGGATATTTCATGTAAATAGAATCATGCAATATGTGGCCTTTTCTTTCTGGCTTCTTTCACTTAGAATGTTTTCGAGGTTCATCCATGTTGTAGCATATATCAATGCATCATTGCTTTTTATGGCTGAATAATGTTCCATTGTATGGATATACTAAATTTTGTTTATCCATTCATCAGTTGACGGGCATAGGGGCTGTTACCACCTTTTGGCTATTTTGAGTAGCGCACCTATGAACATCTGTGTACAAATTTTTGTCTGAACACTTGTTTCAGTTCTTTTCAGCTATACAGCTAGGAGGTGAATTGCTGGGTCACGTGGTAATTCTACATTTAACTTTTCGAGGAACTGCCACACGTTTTTTACAGTGGCTGAACCATTATACACTCCTACCAGCAATTTATTAGGGTTGCAATTTCTCCACATTCTCACCAACACTTGTCATTGTTTGTCTTTTTTATTATAGCCATCCTTGTGGGTGTGAAGTGATATCTCATTGTAGTTTTAATTTTCATTTCCCTGGCTAGTGATGCTGAGCATCTTTTCATATGCTTGTTGGCCATTTGTATATGCTCTTCGGAGAAATGTCTATTCAAGTTCTTTGTTAATTTTTCATTGGGTTGTTTATTTTGTTTTGTTTTCCTTTTTAGAGATAGGATCTTGCTTTGTCACCCAGGCTGTAGTGCAGTGGCACAATCATAGCTCACTGAAACCTCAAACTCCTGGGCTGAAGTGATTTTCCCACCTTGTCCTCCCAAGTAGCTGGGACTAGAGGTATACGCCACCATGCCCAGCTAATTTCTAAATTTTTTGTAGAGACAGGGTCTTGCTTTGTTGCCCAGGTTTGTCTCCAACTCCTGGTTTCAAGTGATCCTTAAGCCTCAGCCTCTAGAGCACTGAGATTACAGGTGTCAGCCACTGTGTCTGGCCTGTTTGTCTTTTTGTTGTTGACTTGTAAGAGGTCTTTATATATTGTGGATTCTTTGTATGTTCTGGACTCATATCTATGATTTGTAAATATTTTCTCCCATTCCATAGACTGTCTTTTCAATTTCTTGACAGTGTTTTTTGAGGCACAAAAGTTTTCAATTTTGATGAAATCCAATTTATGTTTTATTTTGTTGTTTGTGCTTTTGGGGATCTAAGAAAATTTTGCCTAATACAAGGTCACAAAAATTTTCACCTATGTTTCATTCTAAGAACTGGTTTCTGGCCGGGCGCGGTGGCTCAAGCCTGTAATCCCAGCACTTTGGGAGGCCGAGACGGGCGGATCACGAGTTCAGGAGATCGAGACCATCCTGGCTAACACGGTGAAACCCCGTCTCTACTAAAATACAAAAAAAATTAGCCGGGCGAGGTGGCGGGCGCCTGTACTCCCAGCTACTCGGGAGGCTGAGGCAGGAGAATGGCGTGAACCCGGGAGGCGGCGCTTGCAGTGAGCTGAGATCCGGCCACTGCACTCCAGCCTGGGCAACAGAGCTAGACTCCGTCTCAAAAAAAAAAAAAAAAAAAAAAAAAAAAAAAAAAAAAAACCTGGTTTCTTACATTTAGGTATTTGATCCATTTTGAATTAATGTTTGTTTGTGGTATGAGGTGGGGACCCAACTTTATTTTTTTGCATGTGGATATCTAGTTGTCTTGGCAACATTTATTGGAAAGACTATTCTTTCACCATTACATGGTCTTGGCACGTTTGTCAAAAATCAGTTGACAATGGATGTGTGGATTTATTTCTGAACTCTCAATTCTATTTTTACCATTTATCCTTATGCTAGTATCACACTGGTTAGATTACTATAGCTTTGTAATATAGTTGTGTCCAATGTAGTTGTGTCACACCCCTGCCTCCCCCGACCCCCATTTAATTGCCCTGGCCAGAACCTCTAGTACAATGCCAAATAAAAATGGCAAAAGTGGAAGTGCTTGTCTACTTCCTGATCTTTAAGGGGAAAGCCTTCAGTCTTTTGCCATTAAGTATGATGGTGGAGGCACTTTCATAGATGCCCTTATCAAGGTTGATGAAGGTTTCCTTCTACTTGTAGAGTGTTTTCATCACGAAAGGGTATTGAATTTTTTAAAGTATTTATTCTGTGTCTACTGACGTGGTCATATTATTTCTTTATTAATATATGAGATTTTTTTTCTCCTTGACACCAAATACATGGTATCTTTTCCAATACCACTTCTCAAGTTCTTTGACGCCAACTGCATGGCCAATAATCCAATTCAGTTCTGACATGAACTGTCCAAAGTTAGCCCAGACCCGAGAGGTTAAAGGCTCAGTCCCATAACACTGCTCCCACTTCAGACACCAGCCACAAATGGAGTGCCCAGGCTACTCACATTTCTGCCCAGCCGACTACAATTTTGGGAGTTCCAATCACCTCTCCCCAGGTTCAATAATTGAATAGAATGACTTTCAGAACTCAGGAAAACACTATTTCCAGTTTGTAATAAAATATGCAACTCAGGAATAGCCAGATGGAAGACATGCATTGGGCAAGGTACATGATTTAAAAATTCAGTAAATATTGATTGCATTAATGACATAAATGCCACTGCCTAACAACAGAGTAGTTGTGAATGTTTTAGTTGTGTATGTGTGGTTAATTGGTGGTGGTGGTGGTGGTGGTTCTATAGCATCTAAGGTGAATTGCCCCTAGTCATCACTGTCCTGTATCTCAGTGTACCTGACTTGTCACAACCTCTTGGAAATGGCTGTCCAGGGGTTCATACAGGTGAGCCTTTCCTGGAGTCAAACCAGAGCTGACAACTATACAGAAATCCTGTGACCTTGACCGTTTTAACATTTGGACTAGCTAAATCAGACGATAGATCTTTACCTTCCAAATGTTCAGGCCTAAAATGTTATTGTCAACTCCTAAGTGCGTTATGCATTAGAAAGCTACAAAGAGTTAATTCCAAGAAGCCATTCTTATTAATCTTGGCATCTGGATAAAAACTAAATTTGGGACCTCAATTACCTGATCGCGTCCCATGTAGATTTAGCCGGCAGTAATATTGATGAGGGCAGCAATCATTTCTCCCACTTGGAGACCCAATTGCAATCCCATCCTAAGCAATCTGTCCTTCAAGTGCATCCGGAAGTGGGCATTATTTTCTCTTCTGTTTTGTTGTAGAGAGTTTTTCACTTCCATAATCTTTAACCCTTTGTGCTCCATAGCACAGCCCTACTTGACTGAAGAAGAGAAATCATACCACGAATATTTCAATTGTCCTTTATAGTTTAGGAAGCATTTAATGTTATCTTGTCTCAGTGAATCCCGATCATTGCTCAGTAAATATGTTTGACTATGCTCATTCATCAGAGGTGGGACACGAGGTTTGAAGATGTTAAGTCACCTGCCTGTGCCATCCAGTTGGTAAGGGGCAGAGAGAGAGTCGGGACTCAAACTGTGCTAATTTTTCTGGACTTATAGGCTACAGAGGATGTCATTAAATAGGTCTGGGTGTTTTCAAAAGGACACAGACACAAAAGACCAAAACTTCAGTGGCTTGTGGGGGTGATGAAGGGCAAAGTCTGATTGAAAGACTGTGAGGGAGGAGAGGATTTTGAAGAGGGGATTGGAATGGGCATTATTGGCAGGTGATACAGTGATACTGCCATCAACTGCTGAACATCCCAGCCTCTCCAGCAGAGGTTTGTGTCACTGACCTTCATTTATTTGTAGTTCCCCTACACCAACCCTTGTCAATTATCTCCCTGGTGAATTATTGGTGATGTATTTTTGATCCCAAACCACCTGGCGCACATCTGGTCATCTACCTAGACAGTGGGTGTGTGGTCAGAGAGCGTGAATTCCTCTGTGTAACTCTATGCAAAATAAGTCATGGAAGCAAATCCTTATTTTAAAAAATAGTCAAGCAGTGGTGGCAAAGGTCATGCACCCTGGGAAAGATGAAGAGCCTTCTCCAAGCCATGCTCCTGTCATTAGGACCAGCTGGTAACTGGTCCTGTATGAAGGAGAGAGAGCAGTAGCTTTGTGAAGAGAGCAGCTTTATGTTACCTTTGCTCTTTGGCATTTTATCCCTGAACAAAGGGAAGGAGAATGAGACCTGATGGAATTCGTCCATTCATCTATTCTTTGCATTTAATTCTGTATTCCTTCACTCAATAACTATGTATTGGCCGGGAACAGTGGCTCATGCCTATAATCCCAGCACTTTGGGAGGCCAAGGCAGGTGGATCAGCTGAGGTCAGGAGTTCGAGACCAGCCTGGCCAACATGGTGAAACCCTGTCTCTACTAAAAATACAAAAATCAGCCAGGCGTGGTGGTGTGTGCCTGTAATCCCAACTATTTGGGAGGTTGAGGCGGGAGAATCGCTTGAACCTAGGAGGCGGAGATTGCAGTGAGCCGAGATCACATCATTGCACTCCAGCCTGGGCAGCAGAACAAGACTCCATCTCATAAAAACAAACAACAACAACAAAAACTATGTATAAGCATCTACTGGGGTCTGTGCTGAGCACTCAGGATGCGACAATGAACAAACCAGATACCATCTTTGCCTTCGTGAAGCTTGGAGTCTAATGGAGAAAGAGAAATCAATAATTACAAATAAGGTAAAGAGTCAGTAGGAAAGTAAAGGATCCCATTGCTAGAGAACACTAAGAGACTTACTTGGATTCCATGATCATAAAGATGTCTTCTTGAGGATGTGGCAGTTAAGTCCTGTTTTAAACATGAGAAGGAGCCCATTTTGAGGTAGGGAAAATGGCTAGGGGAAGAATTTTCCATTCAAAGCACATTCTAAAGCACAAAGGAACAGCACACGCAAAGGCCCTGAGGCAGCAAAGAGATTAGACCTTCGGGAAAAAAAAAAATGGAACAAACCTGCTGGGCTGGTGGCTCATGCCTGTAATCCCAGCACTGTGGGAGGCTGAGGTGGGCAGATCACCTGAGCTCAGGAGTTTGAGGCCAACCTGGCCAACATGGTAAAACCCTGTTTCTACTAAAAATACAAAAATTAGCTGGGCGTGGTGGCACATGCCTGTAGTCCCAGCTACTTGGGAGGCTGAGGCACAAGAATTGCTTGAACCTGGGAGGCGGAGGTTGCGGTGAGCCAAGATTACGCCACTGCACTCTAGCCTGGTTGTCAGAGTGAGACTGTGTTTCCAACAACAACAAAAAAGAAACTCATTACAGCTAATGAGTGAGTAGGAAGCAGAATGGTAGGTAGGGGCCAGACCATTGCAAGGCCTTCCTCCTTTCTCCAAAGCCTCCTACTCCCCACTAACCCATGAGACTTTGCAAGAGTGTGTCCAATAGAAAAGGGTCAATCAATTTTTCACTCCCTTACAATCTACATCCACTCTTCTACCATGGCGGCTTGACCTTGTAACTTTGCTTTAACCAATAGTATGTGAAGGTGGCAAGGGCTAGAAATGTGCTTATGCAGCTGGGAATATCCCCGTGTGCTCCTGCCTTTTCCCATTAAAAGAACATGCTCTGGGGAATCTCGGAAAGACAGACATCTGGAACAGACCTGGACCCAATCTGAAGCCCAGAGTCAAGCTCCACCAAGCCCAGGTTAAGGCAGTATACCATTGAGCTCTTTGTTTTTTTCCACTGAGTTTCTGGTTTTTTTTCCATTGAATTTTTGAAGAGACTTGTTACATAGCATTATTCTTCCAATAGCTGACTAATACAAGCAGAACAATGAGGACTTCTCTAAGAAATGATTGACAGAGAAGGCATATGTTAGTCTGGAGAATGGAAGAAAAAAAGGAACCTAAGAAAGGAAAGTAAAATGTGTCACATGACAGAAAGATGAGATTTGTTCCGTGTAACCCTAAAGTAGATGTCTGAGATCCATGAGCAGATATATAGGGACACAGGTTTAGCTATACCTTGGGAAGAACTTTTTATCAACTAAAATGTCAGGAAAATGAAATGACTTATCTCAGAGACTGTCTTTCACTACCAGAGGGCATAGAAATGACGATTAGTGCCTACTATGTGCTGAGGACTCATATTTTTCTTTTGTGGTAATTCTCACACACAAATTTTTGAGATAATAATTATTCTATAGATAAGGGACTTGAGATTCAGAGAAGATAAGTAACTTGCAAAAATCTAGAGCCAGTAAATTGCAGAAGCAGGATTTGAACTTAGTCTGGCTGGTACTAAAATCCTGCTGATTTAGAAGCTGGTTTCCAGGAGATCCCAGTGCCGAATGGAGAGTGACACCTAAAGCCTGGGTCCATAAGCCATCCCGTTTCAGGGATAAAGTTTTCACTTGTATTTGGCAAGTTTTCACTACTGGGGAAAGAGGAGGAGCGGGAAGGGAAAGGAGAAAGGTAATGAGTTTTTCATAATGTTGAATTGCTCCATTTAAATGGTTTTCTTTTATTCTGACATTCTATCTTTTCAATTATTCTTTTACAAAAATCCAATAATGATATTTAATGATTCAATAATGTTCCTTGTCAGTGTCCCTGGATATTTTAGAATGATATGGGATGTGAAACCTAAAAGTCTAGAAACCACTCTCTGGATGACATCCAAGGACTCTTCCAGCCTAAACTTTTATAACTTTTCTTTCTGAACTCTAAAGGTCAAGTTACAGGCTCGAGGGCCTCAGGAGCCAGCCTGGGCCTGCACTTGCCTCAAGGCCGAGGGAGGACTGTAAGGTTGGCTGCCTTCTCCTGGCTGGGAAAGGAGGGGAAAGTCTTCCGGATCGTTCGCTGCATGAGAGCTGTCTGCCTTTCTCTCAGGCCACCCATTTTGCTGATTCAATGGCAGTAGGTCAGCGGTGTCTCATCCGTAATGGTCTCTGTCATAATGTTATGACAGAAAGGGTGTGGCTTGTCTAGGTGCCCGTCTGAGATGAGAACACCTGTTAAGCAGCTAAGCTGAGCTGTGTTTATACTGATGAGCCCTCACAGCAGAAACCTCACCCCCACCCCTCAGTAGAGAGTCAAAGTGGTCAAAGGTGGTAGGGTGGTGGGGGAGAGGGGGGCGGTCAGCCCCTTAGCCACAGGTGAAGCTAATTAGCAGGGACTTCTGGGAGGCTGCAATCCTGACTGATTTTTTTTTTTTTTTTTTTTGAAAGACAGGGTCTCTGCCCAGGTCGGAGTGCAGTGGTGCAGTCACAGCTTACCGCAGCCTTGATCTCCCAGGCTCAGATGATCCTCCTGTCTCAGCCTCCCGAGTAGCTGGGACTACAGGCTTGTACTACCCTGCCCAGCTAACTTTTGTATTTTTTGTAGAGATGGGGTCTTGCTGTGTTGCCCAGGCTAGTCTCAAACTCCTGGGCTCAAACAGCCCTCCTGCCTCAGTCTCCCAAAGTGCTGGGATTATAGGCATGAACCACTATGCCCACCTCCACCCCACCACTTTTTTAAAAACAGCTTCATTGAGATATAATTTACATACCATATAATTCACCCATTTAAAGAGTATGATTCAGTGATTTTTAGAATTAATATATTCACAAATACACACAACTCTCACCACAGTCAATTTTAGAACATTTTCATTGCCTCAACAAGAAATCCATACCTTTTAGCTGTCACTTCCCCTCTCATTCATTCCACACCCTCCTGCCCCTGGCAGCCACGAGTCTAGTGTCTGTCTCTATCAATTTCCCTATTCTGGACATTTCATATAAATCGAATCATATAATATGTGGCGTTTTGTGACTGGCTTTTTTCACGTGGCATGATGGTTTCAGGATTTATCTATGTTGTAGCAGGTCTCAACACTTCATTCCATTTTTTTTAGACTTAGTTTGTAGAATGGTTTTAGGTTCACAGCAAAAATGAGCAGAAAGTACAGAGAATTTCCTCAACCCCACACTTACATAGCCTACCCCACTGTCAACACTGGCACCAGAGTGGTACATTTGTTAGAACTGGTGAAACTCTACGGACACGCTATTATCACTTAAAGTCCATAGTTTACATTAGGATTCACTGTTGGTGGACATTCTATAGATGCTGACAAGTGCATAATGGCATTGGCAGGTATTCACCATTACAGTATTATACAGAATAGTTTCACTGCCCTTAAAATCCTCTCTGTTTTGCTATTCGTCCCTCCCCCAAAGTAACTATTGATATTTTTACTGTCTCCATAGTTTTGCTTTTTCTGGAATGTCATGTAGTTAGAATAATGCAGCATGTAGCCTTTTCAGATTAGCTTCTTTCACTTAGTAGCATGTCAACAACATTTCATTGTCTGGATATACCACAGTTTATTTCTCCCTTCACCTACTGAAGGACATCTTGGTTGCTTCCAAGTTTGGACAGTTATCAACACGGCTGCTATACTTTATTTCTTCTCTTGGTTGAATAATATTCCATGGATATAACATTTTGTTTATCTACTTATAGTCGGGTGTTTAGGTTGTTTCTACCTTTTGGCTATTGTGAACAGTGTTGTTATGAACAAACTGAGCCTGTTTTCAAACAAATATTGTTTTCAGTTCTTTTGGGCATATACCTAGGAGAGCAATTGCTGGGTCATATGGTAACTCTATATTTAACCATGAGATGGGCTGGGCGCAGTGGCTTATGCCTGTAATCCCAACACTTCAGGAGGCCGAGGCGGGCGGATCATGAGGTCAGGAGATTGAGACCATCCTGGCTAACATGGTGAAACCCCGTCTCTATTAAAAATACAAAAAAAGTAGCCGGGCGTGGTGGCGGGCGCCTGTAGTCCCAGTTACTTGTGAGGCTGAGGCAGGAGAATGGCGTGAACCCGGGAGGTGGCAGAGCTTGCAGTGAGCTGAGGTCGCGCCACTGCACTCCAGCCTGGGCGACAGAGTGAGACTCTGTCTCAAAGCAAAAAACAAAAAAACAAAACCATGAGATAAACTGCCAGACTGTTTTTTAAAGCGAGTGTATCATTTCACATTACCACCAGCAGTACATGAAGATTCTGATTCCTCTACATCCTTGTCCAACTTTTTTATTCTAGCCATCCTAGTGGGTGTGAAGTGGTATCTCACTGTGGTTTTGTTTTGCATTTCCCTGATGACTAATGACACAGAGCATCTTTTCATATGCTTATTAGCCATTTGCATATCATCCTTGGAGAAATGTCTATTCAGATCCTTTGCCCGTTTTTTAATTGGGTTATTTGTCTTTTTATTATTGAGTTGTGAGAGTTTTTTTTTTTCCTTCTATATTCTGGATACAAGTCTCTTATCAGATATGATTTGCAAATAATGTCTCCCACCATCCACTCTTACAGTGTTCTCCTCCCACTCCCTACCTCCTGCAAAGCTGGTAACACAGTAGGAGAGTTTTGATTTGTTTTTAAAAACTCATCTACTTCTGGATATATACCCTGTATTAGTCCGTTCTCACACTGCTATAAAGAACTACTTGAGACTGGGTAAGTTATAAAGAAAAAAAAGGTTTAATTGGCTTATAGTTCAACAGGCTGTACAGGAAGCATGGCTGGGGAGACCTCAGGAAACTTACAATCATGGCAGAAGGTGAAGGGGAAGCCAGCACATCTTCACATGGCAGCAGGAGAGAGAGAGCAAAGGGGGAAGTGCTACATCTCATGAGAACTCTATCAGGAGACAGCACTAGGGGATGGTGCTAAACCATTAGAAATCACCCCCATGATCCAATCACCTCTCACCAGGTCCCACCTCCAACACTTGGGATCACAATTCTATGTGAGATTTGGGTGGGGATACAGAGCCAAACCATATCATACCCCCAAAAATTGAAAGCAGAGACTCAAACATAGAAGATGTCTGCATACCAATGTTCATAGTAGCATTATTCATAACAGCCAAAAAGGGAAAACAACTCAAATGACCATTAATGGATGAAAGGATAAGCAAAATGTAGTATAAACATACCATGGAATATTATTCCACTTAAAA
The DNA here is from genome assembly GCF_043159975.1 of Macaca nemestrina. NCBI lineage: Eukaryota > Metazoa > Chordata > Mammalia > Primates > Cercopithecidae > Macaca > Macaca nemestrina. The sequence continues at coordinate 52,017,541 of NC_092141.1, read as the reverse complement.
AAACAATGAGCCTGGCATGGTGGCTCATGCCTGTAATCCCAGCACTTTCAGAGACTGAGGCAGGCAGATCACTTGAGCTCAAGAGCTTGAGACCAGCCTGGGCAACATAGTGAGACCCTGTCTCTACCAAAAATACAAAAACATAGTCAGGCATGGTGATGTGCATCTGTGGTCCCAACTGCTCGGGAGGCTGAGATGGGAGGATCACTTGAACCCGGAGGGTGAGGCAGAGGCTGCAGTGAGCCGACATTACACCACTGCATGCCAGCCTGGGCAACAGAGTGAGACTCTGTCTCAAAAAAAAAATTCTGACACATGCTGCAACATAGATAAACCTTGAGGACTTCATACTAAGTGAAATAAGCCAGACACACAGGAGAAATATTGTATGATTCTACTTATATCAAGTACTTAGAGTTGTCAAACTCCTAGAGACAAAATAGAATGGTGGTTGTCAGGGGCTGGTGGGAAGGGAAGGGAGAATGGAGAACTGTTTAATGTTATAGAATTTCAGTTTCAGGAGGTAGAAAAAGTTCTAGAGCTGGAGGGTGGCAATAGTCATGTCAATGTGAATGTACTGGCAGTGGTTCAGGCCTGTAATCCCAACACTTTGGGAGGCCAAGGCTGGTGGATCACCTGAGCTCAGGAGGTCGAGACCAGCCTGGGCAATATAGCAAAACCCTGTATCTACTAAAAATACAAAAAATTAGCTGGGTGTGGTGGCAGGTGCTTATAATCGCAGGTACTCGGGAGGCTGAGGCAGGAGAATCACTTGAACCCTGGAGGCAGAGGTTGCAGTGAGATCACACCACTGCACTCCAGCCTGGGCGACAGAGCAAGACTCTGTCTCAAAAACAAAAACAAAACAATACAAAACCAGTTGGGCCAACATGGTTAGACTCCATCTTTACTAAAAAAAAAAAAAAAAAAAAAAAAAGCCAGGCTTGGTGGTGCATGCTTGTAATCCCAGCTACTCGGGAGGCTGAGACAGGAGAACCACTTGAACCCAGGAGGTGGAGGTTGCAGTGAACCAAGATCGTGCCACTGCACTCAAGCCTGGGCGACAGAGGGAAACTCCATCTCAAAAAAAAAAAAAAAAAAAAAAAAGGTTAAAATGGTAAATCTTATGTAATTTTACCACAAGTATCAATTAACCAAATGAAAGAAAACAAAAGAAAAAAAAAACCAACTCACCCATGGACTCTGCCCAAGAAGCATGCCTCCCCTGCAGCTGGCTCTGGGTTGAGCCTCTGGGTTCCTCTAAAACGTATGTAGACAGCCCAGCACTGACCTGAGGGCTGCCACCTGCCAAGACTGAGAGCAGGTGGTGGAAACAATGAGAATGCGGAAAAACAAGAGAGGCACTCTGAGAGGGAGGGGTCTGGGGAGGCCATGTAGATTGTTGGGACGAGATCTGGCTTTGGAGTCAGCTTGCCTGAATTTGACTTCTGGTTCGGCTATGTGACCTCAGGCAAGTTACCTTGCCTCTCTGGGCCTCAGCTTCCTCACCTGTAAAAATGGGAGTGGTAATAATTATTTCTTGGGAAGATGTGTGGCTCAGGGAGAGTGTGCCAAGAGATGACCAATGTCAGAAACACTGGCCTTGGAGAGAAAGTCCTGGAGGAAGGTTTCTGCTGTGTCCCATCCTTGCTGTCTGTCTGATGTTGGGCAAGATGCTCGATCATGCCGGACTTCAGTTTTCCCATCTGCAAAGTGGAGATAATTATACCAGCCTCCATTATATGCTCGGAAGTTATGAGCTGGATAAGAATACCTTCTGTAAATGGAACAGCCTTATATAAAAGCAAAATGAAGGTTAAAGAATAAAGATATCGTTGGCATTATAATGAACAGTTAACCTAGGGTATTGTAGTTAATTAAAAATGATCCTGCATAATATGTAGCCATTAAAACAAGTAATTATGCAGACTATGTAGAAACAAGAAACACCATTTATTAGAGGTAGAATGCTTACAAAATTATATGTACACGAGGATCAGAACAGTGTAGAATTATGTATAATGCAGACAAAGACCAGAAAAAGGATCACAAAAAATCTAATTGTGCACAGGCATGGGGAGGATTATGGGTGATTTAAACACATTCCTTTAAAGTCATTGTTATGTTGTTTTGACAATAATTTGATTTAAAAAAATAGATGTGGCAGGGGGGTCATATAGGGACAGCCTGTATTTGAAGTTTGGCTTTGTGTGCTCTTGGGAATGAAACCGCAATAAGAGTTGCCCCTGCAGAGCCCTGCCTAGCCTTCACTGTCTGTCCTGTTCTCAGTACTACCCGCTCTTGCCCTGCTGATTTCAGGACTGGCAGATCTCAACACGAGGTGCACCAAGCACCTGTCCTAGCACCACGGCTGCGGAAGTAGGCCATTTCACATTCTGACAAGTTACTCGCTCTCCTAAGCCTGGATCCTGTATGTAAAATGAGGAGACCTAGTCCCCGCCCTCACATTCCCAACTTGTAGGGTTGGGAAGAGGATAGAATGAAATAGTAGATGTAGAATAACCCAACCCCCTGGATCCCACCAAACAAATATGGGTGTCACTGCTCCCATTTAACTGCAGAGGGAAGGTGGGCTCCACATCAGTGAAGTAACTGCAACTGAAGCCGGTTTCTTTCTCATTCCGATCCCTAGCTGTATTTGAGAAATCTCCAATTTATTAACGTGCTTACATCCCTTCAAGTAGAGAACATATAGGATATAACTGTGCTTTCATTTAAGATGCTTTTTTAAGTCAAACAACAGAGTCCCCTGTTCTTCAATCCCCAGAGCAATCACTTCCCACCTTTTTAGATGTTTTTCTCTGAATGTTTTCTGCATGTCCCCAAGTAAGTACTGCTGTTTTTTTATTTTTTACTTTTTTATTTGAGACAGAGTCTTGCTCTGTTGCCAGGCTGGAGTGCAGTCTCACGATCTTGGCTCACTGCAACCTCCCCCTCCCGGGTTCAAGCGATTCTCCTGCCTCAGCCTCCCAAGTAGCTGAGACTACAGGTGCACACTACCACACCCAGCTAATTTTTGTATTTTTAGTAGAGATGGGGTTTCACCATGTTGCCTAGGCTGGTCTTGAACCCCTGACCTCAGGTGATCCACCCACCTCGGTCTCCCAAAGTACTGGGATTACAGGTGTGAGCCACTGCGCCCGGTCGGTTTTTAATTTCACATTTTAAATGAATACTCATTGACTTCCTGCTACATTGGAAAATGACTTAGCTCACTTACACCCCTCCTCCATCTCCCTTCCTCTCATTCTCCCAACACAGCTATATCACTATTTTGGCTACAATTGTCACTTTCAGAAATAGGCTTAGACTACCTCTTGTTCATCTACTAGTATCTCCTGACACCACCCACCAATACTTTATAAGAGGCGGCTGGTGCCTCAGCTTTCCTCCTTCTCTCCTCCTTCCTTTTCTCTCCAAGCCTTTGTCATATATATTTTTACATTCTACTGACTGATAGCTTCCTCATTCTGTTTCATGATTCTAATTAAGTCTTCCCTGCTTTGCTTATAGATTGATTGTAAAACCAATAAACAATGCTTACATTGTTGAAACCATACACCTATGGTTCTTTGTCCAGCCAGTATTATATCTGTTTATGTTTGCTTTCTTGTGATACTTTTCTTTGATCTGGATTTCAAAATGCTTTTTTTTTTTTTTTCTTGCACTATTTGATTTTATCATGTTCTCAATTTCCCCCTGACTTTCCCTCCCAGTGGGCATTCTGTTGAGATTTTTTATCCTCCCCGAGGTCTACCTTCTACAGCCCCTGTCCTCCTCCTTCAGACTGGACAGTTATCATTTGGGGACTTCACGCCATGCTTTCCTGGGTGCAGACACAATTTCTGAGACTTAGGTTGCCATCTAGATTTTTCTTTATTTTACCAGAGCATACCCACTAAATGACATCCTACATAGAAGTGTGTGGTAGGTAAAACTTCTGAATCGTTTATGATTAGAAATTTACTTATTCTGCCTTTATACTTGACTGATAATGGGGCTGGACATTGAATTCTCAGTCGCAAATCAAATTCCCTTAAAACTTTGAAGGCACTGATCTATTCCCCTTCACATTGATTTTCCTATTGAAAAATCCTGATTCTTGCTTTTCATACTTGCCAGCAAAAAAGAAAAAATATTTGGGCTGGCCACGGTGGCTCATGCCTGTAATCTCAGCACTTTGGGAGGGTGAGGCAAGTGGATTACATGAGGTCAGGAGTTCGAGACCAGCCTGGCGAAACCCCATCTCTGCTAAAAATACAAAAATTAGCCAGGCATGGTGGTGCACGCCTGTAATCCCAGCTACTCAGGAGGCTGAGGCAGGAGAATTGCTTGAACCTGGGAGGTGGAGGTTGTAGTGAGCTGAGATCATGCCACTGCACTCCAGGCTCCAAAAAAAAAAAAAAAAAAAAAATTTTTTTTTTAAAAGAAACCCGGATTCATTGTTATTATTGCTTCATAAGGAATCTGACCCTCCATGGAAGTTTTATGGTGCTCTTTTTTTTTTTTTTTTTTTTGAGACTGAGTCTGGCTCTGTTGCCCAGGCTGGAGTGCAGTGGCCGGATCTCAGCTCACTGCAAGCTCCGCCTCCCGGGTTTACGCCATTCTCCTGCCTCAGCCTCCCGAGTAGCTGGGACCACAGGCACCCGCCACTTCGCCCGGCTAGTTTTTTTTTTTTTTTTGTATTTTTTAGTAGAGATGGGGTTTCACCGTGTTAGCCAGGATGGTCTCGATCTCCTGACCTTGTGATCCGCCTGTCTCGGCCTCCCAAAGTGCTGGGATTACAGGCTTGAGCCACCGCGCCTGGCCTATGGTGCTCTTTTTATCCTTGGTGACCTCTTATTTCACAATGTAGTTTCTAGGTGTGAGTCTTGTTTCATTCGTTGTCCTGACGTCGCTGAATCTCAGCTCTTGTGTCCTTCACCTCTGAGAAATTTTCCTATATTATTTCTTTAATAATTTCCTCTTCTGTTTTTCCTGTCCTCTTTTTTCAGAAACTCCTATTAGTGGGATCCCAATTTGATCCTCTATGCCCGTTATCTATTGGCTCATTTTTTTCCATCTCTTTGTCTTGATATTTTCAAATTCAAATATTTAAGTGTGAGAACAATTTATCTTTTCTGGCTGCTACGTAGAGTCTTACATGAAAATGCATTTCTTGTTACATTGTTTCTGTAATAACAGAGTGACAGACATTTCAAACAAGTTTCACTTAATGGTTTAAGAATTACCATAAAAGAGAAACCAAAATTGCCTTAAATGAGCAAGACTCTGAAAACTTAACTACAAAATGAGAGTAAGGGCTTTTAGAGGCATAAAAGGAGGATTGCGGTAACTATGCTAGGCAAGGCAGGACCAGCTCTGGGGAAAAATGCCATCTTAGCGAGTGGTTGCAGGTGCTGCCTTAGGTCAACAGGCTTGTGGGCATGCTGTCCCCTGCTCCCCACCCTGCCAAGAAGTGGGTAATGTCAGCCAGTCAGGCAGTGGGGCTGAAAGAGCCAAATCCCAAACCTGTGATAGGGTCTTCTCTGAGCAGGGCAGCTAGATTGAGAGTGCCGGGGGTCTTCTTACCAAGGAGACAAACCCATCCATGCACTAGGCAGGAGGAGGCAGGAGCCAGGCAGGCAAATGAAGAATTAGGCTCAGACAAGGGCTCAGGGCTCAACTTGCGTGGATGACAGGGGCGGCTAATAAGTGGACAGAGGCGTTGAATGCTGACGGGCACTCAAGGCCATGTGGGTCAAGGGAAGCAGCACTCTTCTGGCCCATGGGACTGAGGAAACTCTTCCCCAACATATGCCTTCTACCTCCAGGCCACAAGATCTTCCTCCAGTGAAGATGAGGCGGCAGAGTAACAGGATACAACAGAGGTTCAAGGGCCTTTTTGATGTTCTGGAACCCTGCGTGCGTGACTTACCCTTAAGCCTGTGTTCATCCTTTGTACATGCTCTGGTGTTACCCAAAGCCTCTCTGCAACCCTGTGCCATTCGCAGTCAGGTTTCATTGTGAAGGAATAAGAGGCAGTACACACACACACACACACACACACACACACACACACACACACACCCCATCACCACTACCACACCAACTCGTTCTTTTCTGCACGCACATGTGTGTGGAGAATCTGCCCATCACCGTGCCGGCACGGAGTGTGGGCTGGAACCCCAACACTGAATTGGATGCCCTTCCTGTTTCTGTGTCCCACAGGGGAGCAGACATGTGCACAGAGAAGGGCTGGCAATTCCTTCATGGTTCAGCTGCCTCCAAATGAGATGTTTGGCAGGAGAGGAGGACTGTCGCCTGTTGTCCCTATGTTCATTGTTTATTTGCTAAAGGAATAATTTAGGTAATTAGTTATTCATGCAAATGTTTACTTACTCAAAAAATGTTTGGTAGTTCCAATAATAGTAATAATAATTAGCACTCACTGAATGCACACTATATGTCAGGCACAGGGCTAAACCCTTTAACCTCCACTATGTGCCAGATTTTAGAAAGATAAAGAAGTAGTAACAATATTCAAGGGGTAGAGAGACCAGTGATCAACATTGCAACCAATTTTTGAAACCCTCACAACAGCCTTGGGAAGCATTATTCTTGAAAGGAAGTTTAACATAATGGTTAATAGTCAGGCCTTTTCTAGCCGGGTATGGCAGTGTGCACCTGTAGTCCCAGCTGCTTGGGAGGCTGAGGCAAGAGGATCACTTGAGCCCGAGAGGCTGAGACTGCAGTAAGCCAAGATCGTGCCACTGCACTCCAGTATGGGCAACAGAGTGAAACCCTGACTCTTAAAAAGAGTAAGGCTTTTGTATTGGGGACCTGGATTGAAATCTGTCTATACTTCTTATTAGCTATGCAACCTTAGGAAAGTTACTTAAATGCTCTAAGCCTCTGTTTTTCCATCTATAAAATAGGCATGAAATTAATAACAGGTATACCTAATGAAGTTGCAATGGTCAAATGAGATAATGCATATAAAATGTTAACACATTTCTGGGAACGTAGTTGTTAATAAGTCCAGGGTACTATAGGATCCCAGGAATTAACTTAGCATAATGTTAAATTAAGGCAGCCAAAGGCATTAATACTCACAGGATGTAGCAGTTAGACAAAATAGGAAGTGGAATCATTCTAAATGATTCCTGTTATTCTGCTTGGAAACCCAGTATCTCCCCTCATCCGTATTTCTATGTAATGACACAAGCCTTTCCAGTTCCAGGTTCTACCACCATATCTCACAATGGGTAATTACTGTAGGCCTTGGGAAGTCTCTTCTTAACATCTGGGCTTCAGACTCTTCATCTTTACAGAGAAACAGCTGTAACAATCCAACTTAGATCTATCCTTCAAGGATGCTGACTATGGCATTGCTGGTAACAGCAAAAACTTGGGAGAAATCTAAATGTCCATCAATGGGGAAACAGTTTGAGAAATTACGGTACATTCATACAACAGAAGATTATACAGCTGCTAAAAAGGTAAATTTACTCAGAGGTAACTCCATATGAGCTGATATAGAGATATGTACTTTATTGAGCCATAATTTACATATTCTAAGGATGAGTCTGTGTGCATTTTTACAAATGTATTCCCCTGTGTCAATACCACCCTGATCAAGATAAAAAACATTTCCATCACTGAAAATTTCCCTTATGCCTCCTTTTGGTCAGTTTCTCCCCACCCACACAGAGGCAACCACTGTTTTGATTTCTAACATCGTAGATGATTTCTTTGTTCTTCATATTTTTTGAATTATAGGTCTTTTTACATTCAGTTATGTTACAAGGATCAGTAGTTTCCTTTTTGTTGCTTTTTTGGACATTTTTACCTCCCCCGCAAATTCATATATTGAAGCCCTAATTCCTCAGTGTGGCTGTATTTGGAGATGGGGCCTCCAAGGAAGTAATTAAGATTAAATTGCTTAATTAAGATGTTCCCGCCCCCACCACAATCACTTTGCGGACACCTTAGTTTGGACTTCCTAGCCTTCAGAACTGTGGTGTTTTGCTATGGTAGCCCGAGCAGACTAAGACAGTTGCAGAGTAGTATGCCATTACTCATTTGTATACCATGGTTTGTTTATTCACGGTGGATGGATGTTTAGGATGTTTCAGTTTTTGGCCATTATGTATAAAACTGTGACAGTTCTTGTACAAGTCTTTTGTGCATATATGTATATATACGTGTGTGTGTATATATATATGTGTATATGTGTGTGTGTGTGTATATATCATTTCTCTTGGGCATACACCTAGGAATTGAATTGCTGTGTCAGGCCGGGCGCAGTGGCCCTCGCCTGTAATCCCAGCACTTTGGGAGGCTGAAGCAGGTGGATCATTTGAGCTCACAAGCTCGAGACCAGCTTGGGCAACAAGGTGAGACCCTGTCTCATAAAAAAACAAAAACAACGATGAAAGGATTGCTGTGTTGCATGATGAATGTTTAACTTCATTAAAAACTGCCAAGCAGTTTTCAAAGTGGTAGTACTATTTCATACTTCTACCAGAATATATGAAAGTTCCAATGGATCCATATTCTTGCCTACATCGTGTATTTTCAATCTTTTAAATTTTAGCCATTTAGTGTGTTTAATGGTCTATTTTGTGGTTTTAATTTATATTTGATGACAAATGATATGGAACGCCTTTTCGTATGATTATTGGATATTCAAATATCTTCTTTAAAAAAAATTTTTTTTTTTTGGGGACGGAATTTTGCTCTTGTTGCCCAGGCTAGAGTGCAGTGGCAAGATCTCAGCTAACCGCAACCTCCGCCTCCCGGGTTCAAGTGATTCTCCTGCCTCAGCCTCCTGAGTAGCTGGGATTACAGGCATGTGCCACCACGTCTGGCTACTTTTGTATTTTTAGTAGAGACGGGGTTTCTCCATGTTAGTTAGGCTGGTCTCGAACTCCTGACCTTGTGATCCACCTGCCTTGGCCTCCCAAAGTGCTGGGATTACAGGCGTGAGTCACTGAGCCTGGCCTCAAAATGCTTTTAAAAGTCTTTTGCCCTTTATTTATTTATTTTTTTTTACTGCATCGTTATTATTTTTTTTTTCTTTTTAGTTTGTAAAATTTTTGATAAACAGCCCTCCATACTCTGGGTTCTGTAGTCACAGATTCAACTAATCACCGATGAAAAAGTTTTTAAAAAATAAATAACAATACAACAATACAAATAATATAATTTTTAAAAATACAGTATAACAACTGTTTGCATATTTACATTGTATTAGGTATTATAAGTAATCTAGAGATGAGCTAATGTATACAAGAGGATGTGCATAGGATATATGCAAATACTACACTGTTTTATGTAAGAGACTGGAGCATCCATGGGTTTTGGTATCCACAGGGGTTCCTAGAACCAAGTCCCCACAGATATTGAGAGATGACTGTCTTCTGGATATGAATCATTTGTCAGGCATATATATTGCATATATTTTCGTCTAGTCTGTGATTTGTCTTTTCATTTTTTTAAAATCATGCATTCTGAAAAATAAGTTTTTAATTTTGATAAAGTACAACTTATTTATTTTTCTTTTATATTTAATACTTTTGTGTCTTAAGAAATCTTTATTGCCAGGTATGGTGGCTTATGCCTGTAATCCCAGCACTTTGGGAGGCTGAGGTGGGTAGATCACTTACGGCCAGGAGTTCGAGACCAGCCTGACCAATATGGTGAAATCCTGTCTCTACTAAAAATACAAAAATTAGCCAGGCATGGTGGCACATGCCTGTAATCCTAGCTACTTTGGAGGCTAAGGCAGGGGAGTTGCTCGAACCCAGGAGGCATAGGCTGCAGTGAGCTGAGATCACACCACTGTGCTCCAGCCTGGGTGACAGAGTGAGACTTTGTCTGAAAGAAGAAAAGGGAGGAAGGAAGGAAAGGAAGGAAAGGAAAGAAAGGAAGGAAAGGAAGGAAGGAAATCTTTGCTTACTCCAAGGTTATATTTGCCTGTTTATCTAGAGGCTTTATAGTTTTAGCTTTCATATTAGGCCTCTAATCCTTTTAAGTTGATTTTTATGTATGCTGTAAGGTATGGGCAGAAGTTTATTATTTTGCATCTGGATATACAGTTGTTACAGCACCATATGTTGAAAAGACTGTCTCTTCCTCATTAAATTAGCTTTGGATCTTTGTCCAAATTCAATTGAAACGCTATGTGCATTTGTCTACTTCTAGACTCTATTCTGTTCCCACTGATCTTTATGTCTATCCTCATGTGAATACCATAGTAAATCTTGAAAGCAGTTCATGTAAGGCTTCTGAGTTCGTTGTTTTTCAAAATATTTTGACTATTCTATGTCATTTGCATTTCCATGTAAATTTTGGAATCTTGGATGTCAATGTCTATCAAAAAAAGAAAAAGAAAAACCGAAAACAAACCCCAAAACCCTGCTAAGACTTTAGTTAGGATTGCATTGAATATTTAGATCAATTTGTGGAAGAATTGATATCTTAACAATATTGAGTCTTCCAGTCAATGAACATGGTATATCTTTACACTTATTTAGTTCTTTTAAAATTCCTGTCGGCAATGTTTTATAGTTTTCAAGGTATATATTTTGGACATATTGCATTACAAATTTCCCTATGTGTTTGATGTTTTTGATATTTTTGTAGAAGTTATTTTAGTTTTACTTTCGTAGAGACAGGTCTCACTATGTTGTCCAAGCTGGTCTTGAACTCCTGGGCTCAAAGGATCCTCCTGCCTCAGTCTCCCAAATGTAAATGTTATTTTTAAATGTTATTTTTAAAGTCTTCATTGCTACGATATAGAAATACAATTGATTTTTATACATTGACTTTGTATCTTGCAAATTCTCTTTTTAGTTCTAGTAGTGGTTTCATAGATTCCTTTGGATTTCTATGTATTAAATTATGGTATCTGGAAATAAAGACAGTTTCATTCTTCATTTTCAATCTATATCTCTATCTATCTATCTCTATAGTGCCTTTTTCTCATTGCACTGGCTAGGACCTCCAGAAGGATGTTGAACAGATGTAGTAAGAATGTACATCTTTGCTTTTTTCCCAATATTAAGGGAAAATGTTCAGTCTTTCACCACTGTGATGTTAGCTGTTGGTTTTCATAAATGCCCTTTATTAGGCTGAGAAAATTTCATGTTAGCCCTTGTTTGTGGAGAGTTTTCTTTTAAAAAAAAATCATGAATTACTCTGAATTTTGTTATATATATCTTGTGCATCTATTGAGATGATCATATGGTTGTTATCCTTTGTAATTGTGAATTACAGTGATTGATTTTTTTTTTTTTTTTTTTTTTGAGAGAGTCTCACTCTTTTGCCCCAGCTGGAGTGCAATGGTGTAATGATGGCTCACTGCAGCCTCGGCCTCCCAGGTGCAAGTGATCCTCCTGCCTCAGTGCTTCGAGTAGCTGGGACTACAGGTGTGCACCACCATGCCCAGCTAATTTTTGTATTTTTTGTAGAGATGGGGTTTCACTACGTTGCCCAGTCTGGTCTCAAACTCCTGGGTTCAAGCGACCCACCCACCTTGGCCTCCCAAAGTGCTGGGATTACAGGCATGAGCCACTGTGCCCAGCCACATTGATTGATTTTTAAGTATTAACCCTGCCTTGTATTCCTGGGATAAACCACAGTTAGCCATATGCATTTTTAAATGTATTGATAGATTTAATTTGTTAATATTTTGTTTAGATTTTTAATTTGTTTCAGACAGGGTCTTGCTGTCACCCAGGCTGAAGTGCAATGGTGCAATGGTGTGATCATAGTTCACTGCAGCCTTCATTTCCTAGGCTCAAGCAATCCTCCCACCTCAGCGTCCCAAGTAGCTGGGACTACAAATGTGCACCACTATGCCTGGCTTATTTTTTTTTTTTTTTGATTTTGAGTAGAGACAAGGTCTCAGTATGTTCCCCAGGTTGGTCTCAAATTCCTGAACTCAAGCAACCCTCTTGCCTTGGCCTCCTAAAGTACTGGAATTATAGGCAGGAGCCACTGTGGCTGGCCTTTGTTTAGAATTTTTGTCTATGTTCATAAATGATTTTGGTTTAAAATTTTCTTTTCCTTATAATGACCTTGTGAGAATTTGATATCAGGTTTCTGCTGAGTTGGGTATTTTTATCTTTCTCGGTTCTCTGAAAACATTTGTATAACATTAGTATTATTTATTTTCAAAAATTTTAACAGGATTCACCAGTGAAGGCATATGGACCTGTAGTTTTCTTTGTGAAAAGGTTTTAAAGGATGAATTCAATTTTTTTTTTTTTTTTTGAGATGGAGTTTCACATTTTTCACTCAGGCTGGAGTGCAGTGGTGCAACCTCGGCTCACTGCAACCTCTGCCTCCCAGGTTCAAGAGATTCTCCTGCCTCAGCCTCCTGAGTAGCTGAGATTACAAGTGTGCGCCACCACATTCAGCTAATTTGTGTATTTTTAGTAGAGATGGGGTTTCTCCATGTTGGCTAGGCTGGTCTCGAACTCCTGACTCAGGTGATCTGCCTGCCTCGGCCTCCCAAAGTGCTGGGATTACAGGCGTGAGCCACCACGCACAGCTGATGAATTCAATTTTTAACAAATATAGGATGATTCATATTTTTTATTCCTTCTTGGATCAGTTTTGAAAGTTTTCTTTTTCAAAAAATGTTTTCGTTTCCTCTAAGTAATTGAATTTATAGTTGTAAGTTATAGTCAAGATGGAGTAACTGGAACCAGATTTGCCCTTCTGCCTGAAGTGACTAAAAAGAAAGAAAAATAATAAATAAATACAGTAGAACATCAGGCAACAATAGCTAATGATAATTGAGGTTAGGGAGACAAATAAGATGAGCCTCCTACAATTGCCTCATACAATTGCCCCAGCTCTTTGCCTAGAGACAGATTCCAGGTCTCAGAATAGGGAGGGAAAACCCACATGGAAGCCAGCAGTTTCCCTGAATTGAGGATGTGGAGCTGGGAGTCTGGGGAGGCCAAGGTAGTTAAGAGTTTGTAGGACAGAGTATTAGAGAGAATAGAGCTTGGATAGGGTGGGAGACCAGGGTGGGGGGGTGGTTGGAGGGAGGCGGCATGGAGGAGGGGGGAGGGGGGGAAGGGAACTGGAGGAAGAGGGGGAAAGAGAGTTCTGAAGACTTCGGAGAACTCTCCTTGAGTCTTCAGCTAAATACTTGTCAATGCATGCAGGTGAGAAAACCATGCAGAACTGAAGAAAGAACTACCGAAGAGCATCATAGAGAACGATCCCCCAGACTTACACAGGACTGGGAATAATTCCTGTTTCTGCCAGAATAGAAAGCCTCATGATTCAGGGAGAGTCCCCAGTTAATGTCCTCAGAAGAGTTTTGCCTCAAATAATGGTACAAAATTAGCCCAAAATGCTGCTTTGGTCTCACCTGACAAAGCTTAAAAACAAAACCTGAAAGAATCAAACTGTCTCTAAGTAACTTAATCATATCACAAAACAAAGGCTAAGAACATAGAAATAGAAAAATGGGTAGTAATTTTTCATTACATTCTTGGTATTGTGACTGATGTATCACAGAGACTCTGGATTTTAAAAATGTTTTTCTAAAGAGTGTTGAATTTTTTTGGCGGGGGGCATGTAGCTAAATTTTTGATGAGTCACCTCGCTTTTGTTAAGGTTTGGGTTTAGTTTTTGTTAATGTGGATCTATTTCAGTTTCACCCTTATTCCTAGGCCAAGCACCTGCTCCTAGGACATGGTCCTTATTTCTACAATGAGGACTTTCTGGGGGGTCTCTACTGAAGGCCCTCTGTGTCTTGGCTCTGGCTGGGTCAGAATTCCAAAGACTTGCCAGTATTCTTTTTTTACTTTTCTGAGACAGAGTCTTGCTCTGTTGTCCAGGCTGGGGTGCAGTGGTGTAATCTTGGCTCACTGCAACCTCTGCTGCCCGGGTTCAAACAATTATCTTGCCTCAGCCTCCCAAGTCACTGGCATTACAGGTGCCCGCTACCACACCTGGGTAATTTTTATATTTTTAGTAGAGATGGGGTTTCACCATGTTGGCCAGGCTGGTCTTGAACTCCTGGCCTCAAGTGATGCACCCACCTCGGCCTCCCAAGTGCTGGGATTCCAGGCATGAGCCACAGTGCCCGGGGATTTCAATCCCTGAAATCTCTGTTCAATTGTCAGCCTTTCGGCAACTGTTCTCTACCAGACCTTGTGAATTACCACCCTGGGCACAGGCAGCTCAGGATTTGTCCCGGTGCTTGAAGGGAACTGCTTCACAGATTTCTGGGGTTCCTTTTCTGCAGTTCCCTCTGCTCCATAGCCCACAAGTTCCAGCCATCTTAGAGCCCTGAACTCTGATCTGTCTCCTCCACCAGGTCCTTGTTTTTTCTGCCCAGTGCAACACTGCACCATGGTTGGGCTCCACTGCCTCCACTACAGCTTGGAAACCACCCTTGGAGGCAGAAAGCCAGGGCGAATATAGGGTTGCCGCTGGTTCAAAGACACAGCTCAGCACTCGCCTAATGCCTGAAATCAGTTGCTTCCTATCTTTTGTTCATGATTATGGTTATTTACAGTTGAGGTTGAAGCCAGATACTGAGTCATGGCTGAAAATGGAAAATCCAGAATATATTTTCATTTATTTATTTTTAGTGAGGTAACATTCACATAACATAAACTTAACTTATTTTATTTTATTTTATTTTATTTTTTTTATTTGAGAAGGAGTCTCACTCTGTCGCCCAGGCTGGAGTGCAGTGGCGCGATCTCGGCTCACTGCAACCTCCACCTCCCGGGTTCAAGCGATTCTCCTGCCTCAGCCTCCCAAGTAGCTGGCATTACAGGCACCCACCACCACACCCAGCTAATTTTTTGTATTTTTAATAGAGACGGGAGACAAATAAGGTAAGGGAGGTTTCACCGTGTTAGCCAAGGTGGTCTCGATCTCCTGACCTCGTGATCCGCCTGCCTTGGCCTCCTGAAGTGCTGGGATTACAGGCATGTGAGCCACTGCACCCGGCCAAAATTAACCATTTTAAAGTGAACAATTCAGTGGTGTTCAATACATTCATAACGTTGTGTGTAACCATCATCACTTCTATCTACTTCTAAAACATTTCATCACTCCCAAATGAGACCTGTATAAATCAAGCAGCCCTGAGCAACCACCAATCTTCGATTTCTATGGATTCTCCTGTTCTTGACAATTCATGTAAATGGAGTTCTACAATACGTGGCCTTTTGTGTCTGGCTTCTTTCCCTAAGCATAATGTTTTTGAGATTCATCCACATTGTAGCATGTGTTCGTACTTCATTCCTTCTTTTTTGTTTTGTTTTTTTATTTTAAGAGATGGGGTCGGCTGGGCATGGTGGCTCATGCCTGTAATCCCAGCACTTTGTGAGGTGGAGGCGGGCGAATCACCTGAGGTTACAAGTTTGACAACAGCCTGGCCAACATGGTGAAACTCTGTCTCTATTAAAACTATTAAAAATAGAAAAATTAGCCAGGCGTGGTGGCATGTGCCTGTAATCCCAGCTGCTTGGGAGGCAGGAGAATCACTTGAACCTGGGAGGCGGAGGTTGCAGTGAGCTAAGATCGTGCCACTGCACTCCAGCCTGGGCAACAGAGTGAGACTCCATCTTAAAAAAAAAAAAAAAAAAAGAGATGGGGGTCTCGTTACCCAGGCTGGTTATATGCATAGAAAAGATGTCTTTAAAGAAAGTCAATTGTTAACAGGGAATATCACCAGAGAATAGCAATGGAGAGGAATGGGGAACTTACAAAAACTACTGTAGCTTTGTATTGTTTGAATTTGTTAAAACAAGTGTATATTAGAAAATATTTTAATTAAGAAATTGGCTGGGCATGGTGGCATGTGCCTGTGGTCCCAGCTACTCAGGAGGCTGAAGTAGGAGGATGGCTTGAGCCCAGGAGGTTGAGGCTGGAGTGAGCTGTGATAGTGTACTCCAGCTGGGGTGACAGAGCTGGGCAGACAGAGACCCTATCTCAAAACAAAAACCAAAAATAAAGAAAATGAAGATTAAAAAAAAAAACTTGATGAAAAATAAGGGAATTTTCTGCTTTAAAGTTTAACTTTAGCCTTAACCCTTAACTCAAGGCTGTTCACAGTTGCCAGATGGCCTTGTTTTTCTCATGGCTTTTCCAGAGGCTGCAGTGTAGGTCACTTTTCCAGGAGGGGCTGTGAGGAGAGTCCTGCCTATCGCTCCCCTGGATTCCCTCGCTGCCCCCCATCTCTATTCTCCCACTACGCAGAACTTTCTCCAGTTCCTGGGACACCTTGCTTTCTCGTGCGGAAGAGACTTTTCACAGTGTGTTTACTCCCTCTGCCAGGAATCCTGTCTCAGACTTATCTCCTTCCTGTCCCTTTTTCAAGTTGGGTGGGGTGTCCCTCCCTTCCTCTGCACTTGCCTAGTGCTCTGTGTGATCCCAAGTTTACCTCTTGTCACACCATATTGGGAATTGCCTGTCTGTCTCCTATGATGGTGAACTAGTAGGACAGAGGCCGTGTTTATTTCCATCACAGCCTCGTGGTCCTGTTTCCAAAGGCTGGCACACAGCCTGGAACATGAGAAGTGCCCATTGCACGTGTTGAATGAGAGAATAAAGGAAGGGGAGAGCTCTGGTTCTCTAGTCAGAAACCCAAGCTTCAGTCATCAACTGCGTGTCCTGGTTTACTTGGCATATAGCTTCATGCCTCATAGACATGGGGCTTTCACGATCTAAAGAAAATCCTCTAGAGGAAATTTCCCCAAATGGAAAGCTAAGTAGACCGTAGATCCTTGCCCCTTCTCTCAATAGAGATGCCTACGGATTTCCAAAGAACTGATGACTATCACCCTCCCAGTTCTCTTGGATATTATCGAAGGATCATTTCCTTCTTGGAAATAAAGCAAGATGGTTTGTGTATATGTGTGTTTTTTTCCTCAAGCCCATGAGTCTCAAAACACCTACCCCCTCAAGTTCCAGAGGCATTGCAGCTGTTCTTAAAAAAAATGAAAATAACTAGAAAAATATATTTTGCCTCCCTGAGAAATAAAAATCTCATTTCCAAAATTTCCAAAAGAAATAATTAGGATGTCCTGAGTGTCCAGTATGTGTTCCTGGCACAGGAACACCATGAGGTTGAGAGGTTAATACTGAGTTAGGTCTCCAAGCATCCTTCAGAACAGTGTTGCACAAATGAGGTACCACATCAAGGCATGAGCAGAACAACAGAGCTCCCATGACATGTTATTCAGGAAGGGGCTCAGCCAGGAGAGTACATTTCTGCATAAGCCAACATCCAGAGCAAAGATTTATCGCTAAACTTAAAAAATCCACTGTGGGTTATTGTTGTTATTGGTGTGAATTATTATAACTTTTGTTATCTTTGGCTTGTGTATTCTGGTATGTCTGTTTTGGTTGTTATGGTAATGTTGGGGTTGAGTGTGTATTTTACTTGCTGTTTAAAAAAAATTCTTGTGGGATTTATGGGATTCTGGTGGTAAAGAATGGCTCTGGCTATTTTGGGTGGAAAGGGTTTCAGGTGCAGGGATGATTAGACTATAGGAGAGCTTCCTGTAGGTGAGCCACCGATCACAGCCAATCTGGGGCAGATGCTCACCTCAGCCTCTCACACCCAGACCAAGACTACTGATGCCTTGAGATCAGCTGCCTCAAGTCTCATGGCAGATGAGCAGAATGTCTTTGCTGAAGGACCCTTGCATCTTCTGAGCACACTCATCACCTCACAGGTTTCCAGGGACTGGGAGGCAGACTGGGAGGCTGGCACTGCCTGCCTCCCACAATGCCCCAGGTCCCAGCCCAGACTGAAGCTGATCTCCCTTGAGATTTCTGGAGCAGTCAGCAATGTGATCTGGCCTTTAAAGAGTGTTTTGTAACCAGGGGTGGAGGTAGCTGTAGCCTGAGTTACTCTTCTGCTTCTTAATATCCAAGACAGGCCTGGGTGTCTCACAGTGCCAATAATATTAATATTAATCGCCAACATATTGTCTCTATGAGTATTTACTATATGCCAGGCACTCTGCTGAACATTTGAGATGGAATACTTTATCTGATCTTCCCAAGAATCCTATAGGGTTTACTCCTGTTTTACAAATAAGGAACCTGGGGCTGAGAGGCTAAGCAACTTGCCTGAGATCACCGAACCTAACTACTTATAAGTGAAGAAGACAAGACACAAACACAGGCAGTATCTCCTGGGCAGTGGTGGACCACCCTAAGATGACCTCCAATGACCATGTCCTTGTATAATCCTATTCCCTTGAGCATGGCCACAACCTCTGACTGACTTCTCATCAATAGAATGATGCAAAGGTGATGAACATCACTCTCATGATTATGTTACCTTATTTAAAACTCTGGCTTAGCCAACTGGAGCAAGAGAGTCTCCTGATGGCCATAAAGAAGCAAGTACCCCTGTCGTGAACTGCCTTGCGAGGGCCACATGGGAAAGATTGTGGGTGGCCTCTAGGACACAAGGGCCACCTCCAGCCACAGCCAATAAGAAGCTGGGGGTCCCACACACACCACCACGAGGAAATGGATTCTGCCAATAACCTGCAGGAGTTGGGGGCAAATTATTTCTTAGTTGAGCCTCTAGATGAGAAGGTGGCTTGGCCAACACCTTGATTGCAGCCTTGTGAGACGCTGAGCAGAGGACCCAGCTAAGCCGTTCTCAGACTCCTGACCCACAGAAACTGTGATGATAAAAGTGTGTTGTTTTAACCCAGTAAGTTTGTAGTGATTTGTTACACAGCATAGGAAACAAATACACAACTCACACATTTAACCTGGCCCCATCCACATTTGTAGCAGGTCCTGTGCTCTGTGCGTGGGTCCTCCTACAGAGTTTCCCTTTCTTGCTTAGGGGAGTTCCAGCCTAATTTCTTGGAAAATGACCAGAGCAAGGGACTCCTGGGCTGCTTTCTGACCAGGAGACAGAGAAGCAGGGAACCCAGGCACAATCAACTCTTTATGTGAAAGAAGGATCAGCAAGAAGCACGTGAAGCCCTTCTGCCTTGCGGCAGCCACAGGTACAAACAGATTGGGATTAGGATTAAAGCTATCACCTGAGGATTGGTCTTAGCAGAAATGTGCCCTAATGATACTATGCAGTGGGAAGGGGAATGTTTTGGGATCTGAATCTATACTTATATAATTATGGGTTTTTTTTGTTTTGTTGTCGTTGTTTTTTTGTTTTTGAGACAAAGTCTTGCTCTGTTACCTAGGCTGGAATACAGTGGCACAATCTCAGCTCGCTTCACCCTCCGCTTCCTGGTTCAAGTGATTCTCATGCCTCAGCCTCCCAAATGGCTGGGACTACAGGCCCGCACCACCACGCCCAGCTAATTTTTGTAGAGATGGGGTCTTGCCATGTTGCCCAGGCTGGTCTCAAACTCCTGGCCTCAGTGATCCACCCGCCTTGGCCTCCCAGAGTGCTGGGATTACAGGCGTGAGCCACTGTGCCTGGCCAATTATGGTGTTTAATTGAGTTAGTGCTGGGCTTCTAGGGTGCATTTCACCTTGACTTTGAGTGCTGGAATGTAAAGTGTGGCCCACCAGTCACACGCAGCTGGAATGGTATTGCATCTGTTGGATACTTTCAATTTATCTACTTCATTGAGCATGGCAGTAAAACATCAATACCACAAGACAGGGCTGCCTGCATGATTCTGCAAAAATAAAATGTAGCCCTATGTTTGGGGACTAATAAAAGTGGAAGGTTCCCCTGTCATGTTGACCGTGTGTGTGCAATCAGGCCTGTGCAGAGCCTCGTCTAACAAGGACAGCCATATGAGGCCATTTAAAAAGGCATTTCCAGTCTGCCCCAGCGACCAGGGACACTGGACTCCTTCAGTAGTTACCACGAGAGGCCGAAAGCCACACAAAGTCCCGCCCAGAGTGGGCCTCCCCTCCAGGCAAAGCTGGCACCATCCTGGTGGCCTGTGGGTTTGCCTTTACTCAGCACAATTACCATAGAGAAAGGAACACCCATGCACAGGCTGTGGCTGGGCTGGGGACTTGGCCGTCTGGACATTGGGGTGGCAATTGTATTTCTCAGCAAGATGCCTCAAGAAGTGAGAACAGCTACTGACTCTTCTCTTATAGGATTCACGGAGCATTCAGTCCTTCTACTGGCAACTGAAAGGGACAAAACACATAGGCCTGTTCAAAAATGTCTTTTGCCAAGGGGATGTGGCTCATGCCTGTAATCCCAGCATTTGGGGACACTGAGGCAGGAGGATCAATTGAGCCCAGGAGTTTATGACCAGCCTGGGCAACATAAGGAGACCCTCATCTCTTATTTTAATTAATTAATTAATTATTTTTTGAGACGGAATCTCTGTCACCCAGGCTGGAGTGCAGTAGCGCGATCTCGGCTCACTGCAAGCTCCGCCTCCCAGGTTCACACCATTCTCCTGCCTCAGCTTCCTGAGTAGCTGGGACTACAGGTGCCCACCACTACATCCAGCTAATTTTTTGTATTTTTAGTAGAAACGGGGTTTTGCTATGTTAGCCAGGATGGTCTCGATCTCCTGACCTTGTGATCCACCCGCCTCGGCCTCCCAAAGTGCTGGGGTTACAGGCGTGAGCCACCACGTCCGGCATTAATTAATTTTTTACTGACTCTTCATTCTGGTCTAAAGGGAGACCTCATCTCTACAAAATATTTAAAAATTAGCTTGGCTTAGTGGTGCATGCCCACAGTCCCAGCTACTCAGGAGGATGAGATGGGAGGATAGCTTGAGCCCAAGTGTTCGAGGCTGTACTGAGCAGTGATCATGCCGCTGTACTCCAGCCTGGGTAACAGAGTAAGACCCTGTCTAAAAAAAAAGTCTTTTGAGGAGATGTCAGCTGGGCAAGACTGTCATCCTGCTGTGTCCAACTCCAGTCTATCTGCCTTCCTGACCCAGAATTTTTTTGGGAGATAGAGAATCAGATGTGGGTGAGGCTTTGGAGGAATGGATGAAGACTTTGTTCTCTGTGGACAGGGTGAGAGGCAAGAGATCAACCTCAGAGAGCCCAAGGGGAGGAGCAGCCCCCAGCTCTGGAGTGAGTTTGGCCCTCAGAAACCCGAGGATTCCTGGGCTGCTGTCTGCACATGAAAGTCAAGTGGCTAGACAGGAGCTGGATGGCTGGGCTGGGTCCTTGGGTCCTCATGGAAAGATGGCTCAGAAACAACAGAATTTGGCCAGGCGCAGTGGCTCACACCTGTAATCCTGGCACTTTGGTGAGGCGGAGGCGGGTGAATCACTGAGGCGAGGAATTCAAGACCAGCCTGGCTAACACAGTGAGATCCTATCTCTACCAAAAAGTACAAAAATTAGCCAGGCATGGTGGCATGTACCCGTAGTCCCAGCTACTCAGGAGAATGAGGCGGGAGAATCACTTGAACCCGGGAGGTGGAGGCTACAGTGAGCCAAGATAGTGCCACACTGTGCTCCAGCCTGGGTGACAGAGTCTCAAAAAAAAAAAAAAAAAAAAAAAAAAAAGAAAAAAAAAGAACAGCGTTTGTGCCAAATGAAAAAGACACAAGCATCCACATTAGCCAAAAATTAATAAGCACACTCAAGAAGACTCAGGAGACGCACAAAACAACGGGAGTGTGCAGATGCGCAAAAACTCAGAGCGTATCACTCACATCCCTGTCTGTGAACAGTACTTGAGAAAGACTGGCAAAACAACCAGTGAATCCACTAGAGACCTCAGGACATAAGAAGATGAAGCAATGCCCTCATCTTGCTGGCTCGGACAGGAAAGGTGTGATCTCACTCATGTTCCGTGTCCCTTATGAGCACGGCAGCTCTATTCCACATCTTCACTTGAGACCCTTTTGGTGTCAAAGTCCATAAATGTGCTTTTATTGCTTCCATTTCATGTTTATTATTTTTTCCATTGTTTCTTCTGTTTAGTTCCCTTCCTTTGACCCATTGGATCAAATTCCTATTCGTTCTGCTTCTCACCTGCTCAGCTAAGGAATACCACTGCCCTTTCCATTTAACGAAGACTCACTTTTCTCCCATTCACTAAAGAACGCACAATTCTCTACTATTATTTGAAAGTAACATGCCAGCAAAGAATGACAGAAAAGAAGGACAGGTGTGGGTCCCTGGTGACTGGGAGCTTTCCTATGAACCCAAGATTGCCTATTTGGGCTTATTCTGCAAGACAGAAGAGCAGCTTGCATATTTGCCTTTGGTATTTGGGCTTTTCTATTACATGCAGCAAGGATAGATTCTATTGTTGAAGACATTGCCCGTCTCTTCCTGGGTAGGAGGATTCTGTACCTGCTTTATTGAGGACAGACTCACATATGACTGGTTTGGGCCAATGAAAATTTAGCAGAGGTGACCTGTGCCACTTCTAAGCAGAAGCTTTGAGAATCACTGTGTTATTCCACCATTTTCTCTTTTTCTATGCCCTGGGCCCAGTAATGCCCCAGGTCAGAGACACTCTGACAGCCCAGGTCTCAAAGTAAACAGTACTTGGAGCAAAGCAGTATCCCCAGCACAACGGATCAGTTAAGTGAGCAAGAACTAAATCTTGAAACCCTTGAGATTTTTGGAATCATTTGTTAACACAGATTACCCAGTCTATTCACACCGATACAATAGTCAAACATAATTCTAGCTTCTGGCGTTGCTTCCTAAAATGTATTTTATTTAACAATGCATCATGTCATCTAATATTTAATCACCACTCTGGACTTATAATTAACCCTATTTTCTGAGGCAGTGATGGGGACATAGGGAGATTAGGTCACCTTCCCAGAACAGCACAGCCAGTAAAGGGAGCAGAGCCAGATTTCAAACTCCAAAGAGACAATCTCTTGCTCATCTTACTGCAAAAAGCTGCCACAGGGGAAATGGTAGCAGCCTCACTGGCATCACAACAGAAGTGCATGAAGGACTGTGGTTTCTACTTGGGGTTTTCTTATTCAATTCCATTTTTAGCTAGAATGGCACACGGTGGCAGGTTGCTGACTGTTATCCTTGGAGTCTGATTGACTTAATAAGGATCTTCTAGCCCCCAAGCTTCTCATGCATTAAAAAAAATAAAAATAAAAAGGAGCCAGACATGGTGGTGTGTGCCTGTATTCCCAGCTTCTTGGGAGGCTGAGTTGGAAGAATGGCTTGAGCCTGGAAGTTCAAAGCTTCAGTGAGCAGAGATTGCACCACTGCACTCCAGACTGGGTGACTAAAGTGAGTGAGACCCCTGTCTCTAAAAAATAATAATAATGGCCGGGTACCATGGCTCATGCTTGTAATCCCAACACTTTGGGAGGCTTAGGCAGGATTGCTTTAACCTAGGAGTTTGAGACCAGCCTGGGCAACATAGTGAGACAAAAATGTCTCTACAAAAAATGAGGTGGGAGGATCACTTGAACCCAGGAGGTCGAGGCTACAAACGGCTGTGATCTTGCCACTGTACTCCCACCTGGGTAACAGAGACCCTGCTTCAAAATAATAATAAATAAGGGAAGAAAAACATAACTGTCAATGTCCAACTCCCACTGCCAAACTGGACCTAAAAATGAATGTTCAGTGTAAATATTCCATACCGTCTGAACCCGAGGCCTGAATAATCAGTTTCCTGAATTGGGGGAGGTTATCTTCAGTTTCACTTTTGTGCGGTAATTCTAGGCTTCTGGCGGGATTCAAATCTCAGGGATGTGTACTTAGCAGAACAGCGGTCCCATTATCTGGGAGTCTGGGATTCGATGCCTCTGCTTCACACCCTGCTCTGAGTTTGGCAGAATGGTCACCTTTCTCAGGAAACTCAGGCAGTCCCCAGCCGTCTCCCTGGGAGGGAGCAAAACTATTCAAGGGCCCCTTTCACGAGGAGAAGAAAAAAAAAAAATCATTCAAAAACCTCACACCAGCATAAACCAAAGTATTCAGGGCCTCTTACAGATTTTTAAACAAGGCTTTATGGGGAAAAAGAGGAGTTGGGAAGAAGAAGAGAAAAGAACTCTTGGAATTAGATTGAACCAATCTGGACATGAACAAGAAAATGGTACACATACCAGTTGATGGTGGGGGTTGGGAGGGCAGTGAAAATCACTGGCAATTCCACAGACTCAACTTTCCATTTTTATCTTGACATTTTTCCTACCTGAGCTTTTATGCAAGTAGGGTTTTGGATCTCCAGGCTATAATTTATGTAATATTTAATGATGAAAAAAATGGATTTGAACCAAAGCACTCCACTTCTCAAAAAGCTGACTGATCACCTCCTGCCCCTCTCAGAAGTTGACTTTGAAGGAGGCCTTGTGTCGCTTTCGGATCAAGCCTCTTCCCAAGCCTTATGCCTGTTCTGAGCTGTACAAGTTAGGGACCACCATCCCTCAACCTGGGAAAAGACCTGGCTCAAAGAACAGAGAGAAATACTTGGTGCATGGAATTGGTAAAATAAGAGTGTGCCGAGGATGGGCTGTGGAAGCCCTAGAGGTGCTGGGTATATTGGAGCCTTTGGTTTGCTGTCTGAACTGTGGACAAGGGAGTATTACCACCATGCCCATGAGAAAGATGGATGCCTTAAGCTGGTGGGGTATCATATCTTAGTTTGGATTTGGAGCAAGTTTTCTCAGATGGCTTGAAAAGTCTGATGCTAAGAGGTATCTAGAGTCTTTTTTTTTTCTTTTTTTTTTTTTTGAGACAGGGTCTTGCTCTGTTGCTGAGGCTGGAGTGCACTGGCATGATCTTGGTTTACTGCAACCTCTGCTTCCTGGGCTCAAGCCATCCTCCCACTTCCGCCTCCCAAGTAGCTGGGACTACAGGTGTGCACCACCACACCTGGCTAATTTTTGTATTTTTTGTAGACACAGGGTTTTGCAATGTTGTCCAGGCTGATCTCAAACTCCTGAGCTCAAACAATCTGCCCACCTCAGCCTCCCAAAGTGCTGGGATTACAGGCTTGAGCCACCGTGTCCAGCCTATCCAGAGTCTTGACAACAAGATAGATCACAGAGTTCTAGAGGAGTGAGGTTGTTGCCACCTGGACAGCACACGACCCTGAACTCAAGGATTTATCACTTCATGTTCAACCTTTGATCCTAACAAGGCACCCGTGAACGGATTTAATAGAATGGTGTTCACTGGCAGTGAGAAGTTGATCCAGGTGGGGCCCGGTGGCTTACACCTATAATCCCAGTACTTTGGGAGGCCGAGGTGGGTGGGTCGCTTGAGGTCAGGAGTTCGAGACAAGCCTGGCCAACATGGTGAAACCCTGTCTCTACTAAAATACAAAAAATTGCTGGGCATGGTGGTGCATGCTGGTGATGCCAGCTACTCGGGAGGCTGAGGCATGAGAATCGCTTGAACCCAGGAGTTGGAGGTTGCAGTGAGCTGAGATTGCACCACTGCACTCCAGCTTGGGTGGCAGAGTGAGACCCTGTCTCAAAAAAAAAAAAGGTAAGAAGTGATTCAGGTTGGAAGCATGGATTTCCAAAGAACTTGCGGACTTCATAAAGGCATAAGAAATCCCAAGATCATCTGCAGGACTTTTAGGATGACTCGTTACCACATGCTGTCCTGAAATGAAGATGTTGTACTCGGCTCCCTGGTATTGAAGGCACTTTCTCTCAAAGCGAGAATGGATTGAGTAGGGGTCCGAGTCACCTCTGTAACTAAGGATGTATCAGTTAGTTATTACTGTGTAACAACATACCCCCAAACTTCATGGCTTATTAAAGCAAACAATTCTTATTCCTCACAGGTCATCTATGGAACAATTGTGGTTTCTTCTGGTCTGGGCTAGACTAGGCTGTTTATGACGTGGCTGGCTCATTCCTCTCTTGCCAGCTGGCAGGTTAGCTGGGTACTGGCTGGTCTTGGATGGCTTCACTCATATGTTTGGTGATTGGTTGACTTTTGGCTGCAGCAATGGCAGTGACTGAGTCATGAATCTCTCTGTATCCAGTGGGCTAGCCCAGGCTTGTTCCCTTGGTGGTGGCAGGGTTCCCACAGAATGAGTAGAAGTGTGAAACCTGGCCTCAGAACTGGCTCAGTGTCACTTTTACCTCCATTCCATCAGCCAAAGCAATCCATAAGGTCAGCATGAATTCAAGGACAGGGGAAATAAACTCCATCTCTTGATGGGAGGAGCTGCAAAATCACATCATCAATGGTGTGGGTAAAGGCAGGTTTGAAGCACTGGAGCCATATTTGTAGAGAGCCTACACAAATGGGTTGGCTGTATTTTTGAGATGGCTGACCCGGGCCAGGGGTACAATGTGTGACATGGAACTGAGGCCATCTCTGTATGAAACGAGTGTACCATAGAGGTATCAGACACATAGCCCTAACTTCAATGGGCCTGTGTTCCTAAGCCAGCAACTGTAGGGCCAAAGGGTTTCCCATTTCAAAATATTACCTAGGATTTCTTCTCTCAGTACTCTTGTGAGTGTTTCCTGCATTTTGCAGTAAAGGGAACCACAAAATAAGGGCTTGGGGCTATTTTTTTTTTTTAAACAGATATTTCTTTTTGAAACAAGGTTTAAGCCAATCAAACATTCTTCTTTGGAAACAACTGATTGCAGTATTTCTACTGTATAGTTTCATTGATTCCTGCTGACTTCCTAAGGTACTACGCACATGGAGGAGGTAGAAGGAGTAAGCCAAGCTTAGTAGTTTAAAGACTATAAATCAAATTTTGTAAATCTAGGGCACAAATGTGACCTACTAAGGACAGTAGTGAACCATGGTGCCCCATCCAGTTATTGAGAGCAAGACTCTCAAGCATTCAACTTGGCTGTATGAGTTGGTCTTGAATCATGTCCTTGAATATCTCTAGAGTCACCTACACAGACCCATGATGCTGCCATCTCTGGGAGAAAAGAAGCAGCATTTGTGAGGTGGCCTGATTCCCTGATCATCCCACCCCACCCCATGGTGATACAATAAAAAAATGAAAAGTTGCTTCTTAGGCTGGGCACGGTGGCTTGCGCCTGTAATCCTAGCATTTTAGGAGGCCGAGGCAGGTGGATCGCTTGAGCTCAGGAGTTCGAGACTAGCCTGGGCAACATGGCGAAACTCCATCTCTACAAAAAATACAAAAATTAGCCAGGTGTGGTGGTGTGCACCTGTACTTCCAGCTACTTGGGGGTCTGAGGCAGGAGGGTAGATTGAACCTGGGAGGTCGAGGTTGCGGTAAGTTATCGTACCACTGCACTCTAGCCTGGATGACAAAGTGAGAACTTGTCTTTAAAAAAAAGTTTCTTACTGAAGAGTTAATGTGGCAAATACTGCTGGTTACTTACCCAATAGCTCTTCCTTACTGCCACCACACACTTTGCTTTCTTCCAGGCTAACAGAATCCTAATTTGGTTTCAGTACAGGTAGCAATGCGTTTTGGCAAGTTAGGACCCTCCATTGCCCCAGAGAATGAACTGTAACTGGTCCAAGGTAACCACTGTACTCCCTTTTTCCTGTGGTAATGATTGGTCTCAGGGTGGACATGTGACGTTATTCTGGCCAATAGTACAAAGAGGGAGTCTTCCAGGGGCTTCTGGGAAAGATTTCTCCTTGATAAAAAAAGAGAGGTGAGCTAAGAGAAGTCTTCATCCCTTCCTTCCTGCTTTCAGACTTTATTTTAGATGAAGAAAAGTGATGTTTGGAGATGTCGCAGCCATCTTGTCACCACAAAGGAAGGGCTAAGAGAATCTCTCAGAAACGGACCCAAGCCCTGACAT
Organism: Macaca nemestrina; assembly: GCF_043159975.1. Classification (NCBI taxonomy): domain Eukaryota; kingdom Metazoa; phylum Chordata; class Mammalia; order Primates; family Cercopithecidae; genus Macaca; species Macaca nemestrina. The sequence goes on along the minus strand of NC_092141.1, from coordinate 51,989,850 downwards.
TGTGTTGCTAGCTACCCTGGAACCAGGGATGGAGTGTAACCAGAAGTATGATCCAGCAGCCATGGTTGTTTAAGGCTAGGCTTTGTTCTGACTGGTGAGGCATTGGTTCTTATTTGTCAATGTCTGGACCAGATTGGTTGTTAAGTATTTTGAACACCCCTTGGTTGGAATCAATGCCTCTGGATTTATTGGTATGTAATGAAAATAAACACTTTTTATAAAAACCACTTAATTGGATATTGGATATTCAGTTACTTGCAGCCAAAAGCTTTCTAACTATGTAGTTCGGGTTCACAGAACCCAGTCACATCTGAACTGCATCTGTGGGGACTTCACTTGCACAGCTTTGGGGGACTTCAACCCTGTTAGCATCTGTCTTATTCCTTCCTCACCACCACTCCCACCCCCTACCCATTGTTAGGTAGCAATAACGTCTTTCTGTGTTTATTTTATATATCGGGTGGTGGTGGGAGGGTAAAGGCAAACTATCTAATATCTGTGGCCTGGAAAAGGAAGCTATTGTAGCTCTATCAGTATACTGTATCTGCTCTTCTTGGAAGAGTCGAGATAGAAATTTATCCTCTCTGGCAGAATGTAGGAGATTTAACTAACTTCTACCTAATCTGTCCATTTGCTCTTTTGCTTTACCATTTGATTAGCCATATTGATAATGTCTTTTTTAGGAATGAGGCTTGGGGAGCCATCAGTTACCCAGTCAACCAATCAATCTTGTTGATGCATGCCATCAGTAACAAGAGGAGACTTCAGGGAGAGGGTCTGTGGGCACACTCGCTGCTTTACATTGTAATTTTTTTTTCTGTGTCCATCTTCCCTGTTAGACTATAAGCAACTTAATGGCAAGAACGATATCTTCAATCTCTATATTCCTAGGTTTAGCATAGTATCTGGCCCATACAGTGTGATTAATAGATGATTTGTTGAAAGAAGAAAAATAATCACATATGAAATTATTTTAAAATGCATATTCTACCAAGACAAGATTATTTTTATGGACACAGAAACACCTTCCTATGTGGCCAGCTAAAAAAAGTTCTAATTAGGGATATTGGAATATCTTATCCCATTTTAAAACCAACACATTCAGAAATACAGTCAAAGGGAATCAGCCCATCTTTCCACATGTTTTTTGTGGCACCGTTTGTGCCTAGAAAGCCTTTTTTTAATGGGAAAGATGATGTTTCTTAAAGCAACTCTCCTACTAAATATGGTGATGAGAAATGGAAATATCATTCTCAGGGTTAAAAAAGATTTTTCATGACTTCACTAAGTAGTGTGTTTGAACTAACTTTAAAAGCTGACTTCGAGAAACTAGATAAAATATATTTCTATCTCTGCTAACCATCTTTCAACATGTCAGCTCATCTGAGGCCTCCCCGAGATCCGTGAGAGACAGCATGTAAACTGTTCTTTAGATGGGCATCTAAAAACTCATCAAATAGCAAGGTATGAAAAACAAAATCACCTCCAAAACTTTCAAATTGCATTGATCTGTGGCATAAAACCCTCACCACAGGAAGAGAAATGATGGATTTGAGACCCGCAGGAGGATTCGTTTAAAGTGCTTTGTGTTGTGTGTATGTGTGTGTTTTATTTTAATTTATGTATGGAATTGCCCGGGAGTAGTAAATAGACTTTATTTGCTATATTTCGAGGAAGATAAAATTATCAGGACTGTCTATGTATTTCAAAGCCAAGAAAAACAAAAACAGCTTTGAAGCGTCTCCTGGATTTTTTTGTCCTAATCTTCTAAGAGATGGTCTTGATAATGTTTATTCTTTTCTTCTTTCTAAACCGATTGAAAGTACCATTTTTCTCAGTTAAAATAGCAATCTGATTCTTAACTAGGTCAGGCAAAGCACCCATTGAGCACCACAGATTATTTAAATGATTGCAAAAGGGCAGTAGGCATTTCTGAATAGCATTGCCACACTTCTTTCCAAATCTCTCTCCTCTCCTTCTCTCTAAGCCTGTGTGGCTCCCACCGGGAACACACCCTGGTCTTTGAAGGGTGGGTTTTCCATTTGAATTCATACCCACCATCTGGACAAGTTTTTCTGCTGCGTTTCCCCTATAACCCAAAGAGAGAAGCCGTTTTCCATCTGCTTGGAGATAATGTGTAGAGTTTTTGTTTCCACTGGTGGGCACGGGGAAGGAGATACACATACTGTATTATACGCAGCCAGTGATGATGGAGAGGCAGGGCTTTGTTTTAAATTTTACATACTCAGAAACATCCATTTCTGACAAAATCCCAGCTTGTGAATCCCCCATAGCCTGGAGGAGCAATTGGCAAACTTTTTCTGTAAAGGGCCAGATAGTAAATATCTTAGGCTGTGTAGGACATTTGGTCTCTGTTGAAACTGCTCAACTCTGCACAAAAGTGGCCGTAAACAATATGGATTTGAATAGGCATGACTGTGTTCAGTAAAGCTACGTACAGAACCAGACGGTGGGCCTTGGTCCCTGGCTCAGAGCATCTCTCTGTGCTTCACGTTGGAGGCTCACATCTTGGTTTTCTGCAAGATGGCATTCTACCTGCCCTCGTGAGGAGGGGGTGAGCACAGCAATGGCTCAGATCCACTTAGGCAAGATCATACCGCCATCCTGCCTGTGTCCCTGGACACACCTTTGTACAATGGAGACCTGGTGAGCATTATAGGGTGTAAACCCTCAAATATATGAGCTTGCCAGCTGCCCTTGTTAAGGCCCTGAGTGTCCCATCTCAGTCATGGTGATCATCTTCTCTCTCATCAAATATTTCATTCTTTGGCCTCTTCTCCATACTCTCAACTAGGGCTAGCTTTCTGAAGTACTGTTTGGTCATGGAGCTCTTGTTTGAACAATGGTTGATGAAGAAAGTCCATCATGTCTAATCACAGCATTCAAGGCTCCTTATAAGCTGGCACCAGGGCTGACTTATCTATTAGGCACAGTAGGTATAGCAGTTGGTGTCCATGATGCTTTTAGGCCCTCAAGCATGTTTTGACTTTAATTTCCTTTAAAGTAGAAGAAAAATGAGTACAATAATAGTAATAAAGAGCATATAATAATGAATCCAGGCTGGGTTATATTCTCTCTCTTTTTTTTTTTTGAGTCTGAGTCTCACTCTGTCACCCAGGCTGGAGTGCAGTGGCCCAGTCTCAGCTCACTACAACCTCTGCCACCCAGGTTCAAGTGATTCTCCTGCCTCAGCCTCCCAAGTAGCTGGGATTATAGGCGCCCACCACGGCCAGCTAATTTTTGTATTTTTAGTAAAGGTGGGGTTTCACCATGTTGGCCAGGCTGGTCTTGAACTCGTTACCTCAGGAGATCCGCCTGCCTTAGCCTCCCAAAATGCTGGGATTATAGGCGTGAGCCACCGCACCTGGCCTATATTCTTTTTGTAATTAAAAAAATTTTTTTTAGAGACAGAGTCTTGCTCTATCACCCAGGCTGGAGGGCAATGGCATGATCATAACTCATTGCAGCCTTGGATTCCTGGGCTCAAATGATCCTCTTGCTGCAGCCTCCTGAGTAGCTGGGACCACAGGCATGCATCACTATATCTGGATAATTTTTAAAATGTTTTGTAGAGACAGGATCTTGTGACTGGATGCGGTGGCTCATGCCTGGAATCTCAGCACTTTGGGAGGCCGAGGCGGGCAGATCAATTGAGGTCAAGAATTCGAGACCGGCCTGGCCAACGTGACGAAACCCTATCTTTACTAAAAACACAAAAAATTAGCCGGGCATGGTGGTACAAGCCTGTAATCCCAGCTATTCAGGAGGCTGAGGCAGGAGAATGGGTTGAACCCAGGAGGTGGAGGTTACGGTGAGCTGAGATTGTGCCACTGTACTCCAGCCTGGGTGACAGACTGGGATTCCATCTCAAAAGAAAAAAAGAGAGAGAGAGACAGAATCTCACTAGTTCAAGACCTTGCTTAGGCTGGTCTTGAACTCCTGGCTTCAAACAATCCTCTCGCGTTGGCCTCCCAAAGTGCTGACATTACAGGCATGAGCCACCATGCCCAGCCTATATTCATCTTTATACCAATGTAGTTGTAAATATAACTTTTTTTTTTTTTTTTAAATAGAAGAAGGGAGACCATCCTGGCTAACATGGTGAAACCCCGTCTCTACTAAAAATACAAAAAACTAGCCGGGCGAGGTGGCGGGCGCCTGTAGTCCCAGCTACTCCGGAGGCTGAGGCAGGAGAATGGCGTGAACCTGGGAGGCGGAGCTTGCAGTGAGCTGAGACCCGGCCACTGCACTCCAGCCTGGGCGACAGAGCGAGACTCCGTCTCAAAAAAAAAAAAAAAAAAGAAGAAGGGGCCCACAAAAGCAAAAGGACTTGAAGTCCTTTCTAAAGATTGCCACATAAAATACGGAAGGCCCAGTTACATTTGCATTTCAGATCAACAGTGAATATCTTTGTATAAATATTTTGCAAATATTGCATGGGGCATATTTGTGCTAAGAAAACAATTGTTGTTTATCTGAAATTCAAATTAACTGGGCATCTTGTATTTTTTATTTGCTAAATCTGGCAGGCCTGCAGGAAAGTCATAATGTGGCCCTGGCTGGCATGAAGTGCAGTTGCAGCCTTCTCTCTTGTGTTCTTGAAGGTAAGTGTTTAGGTCAGGCTCCCTGGAAACAGACCCTAACATGAGGATTTATGTACAAGTAATTTCTTCTAAAGAAGTGCTTTCAAGGGAGACAAGTGGGAGAGTGAGGGAATAGTCAGCGCAGGACAGGCAAGGAGGCCAAGCAAGGGTGAGTCTCAGGCCAGTCCCTATAGAAGGTAGCTTCAGTCTGACCCCATCTGAGTCACTTTAGAAATGTCCTAAAGGATATCTGGGGTCAGGCGCGGTAGCTCACACCTGTAATCCCAGCACTTTGGGAGGTCAAGGTGGGCAGATCGTGAGGTCAAGAGATCGAGACCATCCTGGCCAACATAGTGAAATCCCATCTCTACTGAAAATACAAAAATTAGCTGGGCGTGGTGGCGTGTGCCTGTAGTCCCAGCTACTCAGGAGGCTGAGGCAGGAGAATCGCTTGAATCCAGCAGGTGAGCTTGCAGTGAGCCGAGACTGTGCCATTGCACTCCAGCCTAGCAACAGAGCAAGACTCCATCTCAAAAAAAAAAAAAAAAAGCTATCTGGCCAGAGGATTGACGTTGTCATCTACACTAGACTGGAAACATGGCTGGTCCAAGTTCAAAGCTTAAAGAGAATAATCACCCTGCCCCTGTTGCTAGCTTTCATCTGGTTTTACTTCCTAACCTGTGCATAAGCAGTGCAAAGGAGAATGATGAAATCAAGCATATATAATGGCATGAAAGAAGGCAGCTCCCTCATGCTGGTCTGTACCTCACATTGGGGCGTCAGTACCGCACAGAGGAGGCCTGTACTTACAGGGGAGGCCTGTACTTACAGGGGAGGCTTGTACTTACAGGGGAGGCCTAGGCCTCACAGAGAAGCCTGGACCTCACAGAGGCCGGCCTGAAGTTGGCAGTCCCAGCAGCTTACACAAGGGAAGGGATTTGTTACTTCAGAGGAGCAGCCTCGCTGTATTTTATACCTTTTTGCTGTTGTCCAGGAGAGGCCCATACCTCACAGAGGCATTATGTCAGAGCCCAAGGATCTGCCTTATCGTGAAAATAATTTCTTACCTCCGCCCCTCAGTGTTTTAACCCTTACTGCACCATCAAGGTTATCCCACAGCTCTGTAGGCTGAACGCAGCCCTGCCGTGTCACCAGCACAGGCAAGAGAGGGCATTGTGATGAGCCATGAGAGATAGGGATTTGACATTCTGCCTGCCCTCTCCACTGGGGAACTTTCTCCTACCTCCAAGCCCAAGAGGAACACATACCCTTCGGGGTACCTCGGCACACCTCTGTCACTGATGACCCCTGCCATAAACATTCACATGCACATCTGCTCCCTGGGTGCCTGTGACCTCTGCGCTGGCAGGGATTGTGTTTTATTCATGTGGTTTTTCCACAGCACCTAGCCCATAGTAGCCCCTCAAATGTTGGCTATATGAACACACAAATGAATGAATGAAAGAATGAATGAATGAATGAATATAGGAATTTCATCTGCAGCTTTGCACAAGCAAGCACTTGCACCACAACTGGCCGGCGCTGAGTTACTGTAGGTGAGGTGTGTGTATGCAACTAGAGGCACCAAAAAATTAGTAGGAAACTGAAAAAACAGAGTCTTGTATCCAATGGCATCAAGCTTCATCCTGGTAGAGCAAGATGGGTATCAGCAGTCCCATCCACTGGAGGTGTTGTCTTCTGTGTGCTTGGGCCGCAGACTGAGGCCTTTCCCTAACCTGCACTGGAGCGTCCCGTTTGATTGATGGCTTTATTTTTACCTCCCATTTCCAGGAATGGGAGCCTGGTCCTAGTCCACCTCCATTTCCTGTTTAGGGCCTAGCCTTTGCCCAACTCCTCACCAACCCCTTTCTTTTGGAGGCTTCCTGTGTCTTCCCTGCATCCCCAGCTCTAAAACATCCGGACCTGATGGGCAATAGCCTGGTGTGAAGAGCATCAGGAAATCTCATGGCCAGATTGGACCCCCGTGGCCTTAGATGCCAGCCTCAATCAGATCTACATTCAAGGTGTCTCCTGCCTCTCCTTCCCCAAAGCCTACTGGGCAGCCTACTCCCACAGCCAGAGGTGGGTGGGGGAGGCGAGGGCCCCGATGCAGGAGTGGACATTTCCGGGTTTGGATCTTGACTCTGACACTGACCAGCCGAGTGGTCTTGGGGAAGTTATTTCATCTCAGGTTCCTCATCAGTCAACTAATAATACGATCTCATCGGAAAGAGAGAATTAAGTGAGATCACTTAGCAGATACACAAAACCATATCAATTCTTTTCCCTTGTGCTCTTGGGTCCCTACCTCTTCCTAAATTTCTCCTTCTCCACTTATCTTTGAAATGCAGGGTTCAAAGTGCCTTGCAGTCTGAGAAAGAGCCAGAGAGGCACTCTCCTTGAGTCCTACTCTGCAACCACGCCTTTCTGAGCGGCCGCTCTCTTGTATGCCGGGGAAGGGAGGATGACGTTAACCAAAAGGACCGGGCAGCAGACATGAGGAGCAACAAAGCACAAGACAAGCACACAGGGCACAGGTTGCTGAAAAGGGCACAGACGGCACAGCACATTCTGCCCAAGCTGGAGAGACAAACATGATTAGAAAGAGGCAGAATGGAATACACTCCTGACGTCAGTGGGCAAGAGGGGATGAAGCAATAAAGGGAAAATGCTGTAAAGGAAAACTGGAATTTCATTTTCACGGTTGGTTCTCAATTACTCAGGCTCGGTGGGAGGTTATACTTGTACCAAATGTAGCACCCAGAGTACATGGCCGCTCCTCACTTCCTGGAAGCAGAGTAATGGTTGCCATTCACTTTCTGATCCATTCAGTAAGTTCCTGGTGGGATCCTTCAGAAAGAGAGGTGCCCTGTGAAAGGGTGACATCCATTATGCTGCTACAGTCTCCTGCCCTTTCCACTTGCTTCCATTTCTGTCTCCTTCTCTTCCTGCTGTTTACCACAGCCAAGACATAGAATGACTAAGAAATTCAGTGATGGCTGTCCTCAATTTCCAGTTTAATTCAGATTATTTTCTGTGAGAAAAAAAAGTCCTAAGGTTGATCTTTCTTTTCTTTTTTTTTTTTTTTAGAGACAGAATTTCACTTTGTCACCCAGGCTGGAGTGTGCTGGGGCAATCTCGGCTTGCTGCAATCTTTGCCTCCTGGGTTCAAGTGATTCTCCTCCCTCAGCCTCCCGAGTAGCTGGGATTACAGCTGCCCACCACCACACCTGGCTAATTTTTGTATTTTCGGTAGAGACAGGGTTTCGCCATGTTGGCTAGGCTGGTCTCGAACTCCTGACCTCAAGCGGTCTGCCTATCTTAGCCTCTTAAAGTTCTGGGATTACAGGCGTGAGCCACTGCGTCCGGCCCCAAGGTTGATTCTTTCAAGAAAAATCATTTAGTTACTTTTCGTGTTATTTATTCCCCCAGTATCACCTATAATATGTTCATCACAAGAGGGGATGCAGGAGGAGTTAAGATGAGCTACTCAGTCCACATCGTCCGGTAAGAGAGTCAGGGATGTAGACAAATGATTCTAGGACAAGATATGCTAAAACTGCCACAAAGGGCTGTTCAAAGTGCTATGGGAACACCAAGAAATGAGTGACTGACAGTCTCAAAAGAGAAATTGCTTGCGCTGTCTTAAAGGATGAACCCCTTTGCTCAGATTTACAGATGGTCAGAAAACATTTCAAATGGAGAGAGCAATTCAACGAAGGCTCAGATGGGTGGACTGGCCTAACTTATGGGAGAATTTGGTTTGGCTGGAATACAGGGTATTTGGGGGAAGTAGCAAAAGCTGGAGCTAGATAGCTTAGCTGAAGCCTGATTACTACATTCACAAATATTTACTGAGTGCCTGCTATGCACCAGGAGCCATTCTATGTGCTTGGGACAGAACAGTCCTCGAGAGCATTGTGGGCCCTGCTGTCTCAGGGCACACTCCCCATGAGGCCTGCATAGGGAGAGGAGCCATCGGTTGTCAAATCAGGAAGTGCCTTTCTTTTTTTTGTTTGTTTTTTTGAGACGAAGTCTCACTCTTCGCCCAGGCTGGAGTGCAGTGGCGCCATCTCAGCTCACTGCAAGCTCCACCTCCCGGGTTCATGCCATCCTCCTGCCTCAGCCTCCTGAGTAGCTGGGACTACAGGCACCCACCACCACACCTGGCTAATTTTTTGTATTTTTAGTGGAGATGGGGTTTCACCGTGTTAGCCAGGATGGTCTTGATCTCCTGACCTCGTGATCCGCCTGCCTCGGCCTCCCAAAGTGCTGGGATTACAGGCGTGAGCCACCGCACCTGGCCAGGAAGTGCCTTTCAATGCTGTGCAAGGGAATGTGATCTTTCCGCAGTAGGAGCTCAGGGACCATTGAAAGATTTTAAATAAGGGAATGTAATGCTCATTTTGACCCTATAGAGAATTCATGGAAGATGGAGAGAAGATAAGTAAAACTGGGGACAGGGGACCAGTTAGGAGGCTACTGTTATAATCTAAGTGGCATATGACAAAAAACTGAGCTAGTCAGGAGAGGTGTTTCAGGAAGTGACCTGGATAGACAACCATGATATGATAGCAACATGACAGCTGCTCTTAAGCAAAGACCTCTCTTTTTAAATTATTATAGTAAAGCACACATGACATAAAATTTACCATTTAACCACTTTTCAGTGTATAATTCAGTGACATTTGGTACATTCACAGAGTTGTACAACTATCACCACTATCTTGTTCCAGAATATTTTCATCACCCTGAAAGGAAACTCCATACTTCCGAAGCAGTCACTCCCCATTCCCCTCTCCCGTACCTCCTGACAATCATCCATTTGCTTTCTGTCTCTATAGATTTGCCTACCCTGAATATTTCATATAATTAGAATTGTGGCCTTTTGTGTCTGGATTCTTTCACTTAGCATAATGTTTGCAAGATTCATCCATGTCATAGCACAGATTAGTTACTGCATTCCTTTTTATGACTGAATAATATTCCATTGTATGGATATACCATATTTCATTTATCTGTTCTTCAGCTGATGAACATTCAGATTGTTTCTACCTTTTGACTATTGTGAATAGTATGTGCTACTGTGAACCTTCATGTACAAGTTTTTGCCTAAATACCTGTTTCCAATTCTTTGGGGTATATGCCCAGAAGTGAAATTGCTGAGACCCCTCTTTTTAATTTAAACCTTTTAGTTCCCAGGAAAATTCATTTTTTTGAAAACTTACAAAAGCTTTGTTTGCTTGCTGGGGGATTATGAATGATAGGAAAGATATTTCTTTCAGTTTGTGATTTCACTGGGATCAGTTTCAACCCTAAGCTTTTGCTCAGGGCCTGCCTTACTCTGATCTGTAAGAAGTGATCTCCAGCTGGGGCCTGAGTTTGTTGAAGTGGCCACAGAAGCAAATTGTCATGGACTCCTTGATCTAGAGACATATGGTCAAATTTCTTGACCAAAATAGACTCCATATTGTCTGTCCTGATTTCCTGTCTGGGTTGTTCAAGGAAAGCCTGAGGGCACCAGTGTTGATAATTAGAGACTCTTGGCTTCTGACCTCAGCACCTGCTTCAGGATTTAGGATGATTATCATTCCATGGCCATTTGAAGGACAAATGCAACACTGTTTCTTTCATTAGCCATAGTATGGTCTTCTAGAATGACTAAATGAAGTTTAGAGATACCTTAGCCATTTTGGTTTTACATGTGAGTTGGGTGCATGATAAATGCTGTCTGAATTTTTCTAGCTGTACTGATATGGCCTAGTGGAAATAACATCTTCTCTGGTCCTGACCAAGCTCAGTTTGAATTATGTCACTTTGTAACTATATGACCTTGGGCAAGTTATTTAAATCTCTGAGCTTAACATCCCTCATTTGTAAAATAGAAGCAATAATACCATCTGTAGATGGATGCCTTGGTTTTGGCTGAGGACCCAAAATACTGAGAAAAAAAAATAAGTGGCAAGCTTTCCCCTTTTGCAAAAAATAAGATACTAGAACACATTTGCAAGACTACGGAGCCATCCTGGAACCAGTTCTCTGACCCCTAGCTCTGTCCACCTCAAAGGTATGACCCAGGCTGAAATCATAAAGTCCAGAAGTTGAAATTAGATTTCTTGGAAAGAGTTGTCAGAGAGATAGGAGTTTTATTCTTTCCTTTGGAGAGAGCTAAGACATGTTTTTCTTTCACTACAAGCTTAGTGAGAAAGCTCCATAGAAACCCTAATTCCTAAAATCAGAAATAAGATGAGGATGTTTGCTTCACTATTCCTAACATTTTATTGAAGGTTGCAGCCAGTGCAATAAGGCAAGAAAAAAGAAGTAAAAGGCATACGCATTGTAAAAGAAGAAATACAACTATTTCTTTCTTTTTTTTTTTTTTTTTTTTTTTTTGAGACGGAGTCTTGCTCTGTCGCCCAGGCTGGAGTGCAGTGGCGCAATCTCGGCTCACTGCAAGCTCCGCCTGCCAGGTTCACGCCATTCTCCTGCCTCAGCCTCCTGAGTAGCTGGGACTACAGGCGCCCGCCACTGCGCCCGGCTAATTTTTTCTATTTTTAGTAGAGACGGGGTTTCACCATGGTCTCGATCTCCTGACCTTGTGATCCGCCCGCCTCGGCCTCCCAAAGTGCTGGGATTACAGGCGTGAGCCACTGCGCCCGGCCAAAATACAACTATTTCTATTCAAAGATGACATAATTTTCTACACAGAAAATCTCAGAGAATCTGCAAAGAAACTACAAGGGCCAATAAATGAGATTAGTAAGACTACAACATACCAGGTCAAAAACCAAAAATCAATTGTATTTTTATACACTAACAATTAAAAACAGGGAATTAATTTTTTAAAGTATTTTTTAACAATAGCATCCAAAGACATGAAATATTTAGTTATAAACCTAAAACAATATGTATAAGATCTAGATGTTAAAAGCTATAAAACACTGATGAAATAAAAAAGAAAAGCTAAGTAAGTAGATGGTTGGACTGGAAGACTCAGAATTGTCAAGAATGGCAATTCTTCTCAGACTGATCTGTTGATTCATTGCAATTCCAATTCAGCAGGATTCTTTTTTTGTAGAATAGACAAGTTGATTCTAAAATTTATATGGAAAGGCAAAGGAATACTTTTGAAAAAGGTCAAAATTTGAGGACTCACACTATCTGATTTCAAGGCTTACTCTAGAGCTAGAGTAACCAAGGCAGTATGATATTGTCAAAAGAAAATACACAGATCAAAGAAATCAAATAGAAGTCCAGAAACAGACCCATACATACATATCAATTGATTGTTGACAAAGATACAGACAAGCCAACGGAGAAAGGATAGTTTTACAACAAATGGTGCTAAAACAATTGGACATCTATAGGCAAAAGTGAACCTTGTTCTATTCGTTGCACCATGAAAAAAAATTAACTCAAAATGGGTTATAAACTTTAATGTGAAGTCCAATACTATAAAAGCTCTAGAAGAAAATGTCGGAGAAAATCATTGTGATCTTGGGTTAGGCAAAGATTCTGTAGTTACAAAACTAAAAGCATGATTCCTAAAAGAAAAAAATGCTATATTAGAGTACATCAAAGTTGAAAACTTCTGCTCTTCAAAAGGCACTGTTAAGAGAATGAAAAGACAAACTACAGACTGGGAGAAGATATTTGCAGCACACTTATCTGATCCGTACTATGTAAAAAACTCTAAAAATTTAATTAAAAACATAATTTAAAAGTAGGCAAAGATTTGAACTGGTGCTTCATCAAAAGTAATATATGGATGGCAAATAAATAGATAAAGAGATGCTCAGTGTCATTAGTTATTAAGGAAATGCACATTAAAACTATAAGATACTGCTCTACATTTATTAGATTGGCTAAAATTAAAAATTGGCAATACTAAGTGCTGACAAAGATGTGGGACAGCTGGAACTTTCACATAGTGCTGGTGGATGCAGAATGGTACAGCTACAGCTGTCGTGGAAAACAGTTTGGCAGTTTCTTATAATATTATCCAACAATCCTTTTTTTTTTTTTGAGACAGAGCCTCACTCTGTCATCCAGGCTGGAGTGCAGTGGCATGAGCTTGACTCACTGCAACCTCCACCTCCCGGGTTCAAGCGATTCTCAAGCCTCAGCCTCCCAAGTAGCTGGGCCTACAGGCATGCGCCACCATGCCTGGCTAATTTTTGCATTTTTAGTAGAGACGGAGTTTCACCATGCTGGCCAGGCTGGTGTCAAGTGACCTGCCGTCCTCAGCCTCCCAAAGTGCTGGGATTACAGGTGTAAGTCACTGCACCTGGCCATTATTCAGCAATTCTAACATCCCATTCCTAGGTATTTACCCAAGTGAAATGAAAACTTGTGTACACAAAAACCTATAAAATGATTGTTTATAGTGGCTTTATTCATAATTGCCAAAAACTAGAAACAACCCGAAATCCTATCAATTAATGAATGGATAAGTAAACTATGGTACATCCATACAAGGCAGTACACCTCAGCAATAAAAATGAACAAATGACTAATCCTCACAACATGGATGAATTGCAAAAGCGTTACGTTAAGTGAAAGAACTCAATCTCAAAGGCCGCATGTTGAATGAATCCATTTATATGATATTCTGGAAAAGGCTAACCTTTAGGGGCAAATAAGAGGACAGTGGCTGACAGGGCCTGGGGTGAGGGAAGCAGTTGATTATAAAGAGATGCAAGGAAATACCAAACATGGATGAAACTATTCTGTATCTTGATGGCGGGGGTGGTTATATTACTGTATTTAATTTGTCAAAGCTCATAGAACTCTATACTAATAAGGTGAATTTTACTGTATGTGAAATGTGCATCAATTAAAATAAGCATAGTTGAGTGTAAAAGAAAAAAGGGGTGGGTGTTGGAGGGTCGACAATGAAAAGGCCAAACATTGGGCATTATTATAGATTTATTTGGAGAGAATTGTGGTGTAATGTGAGTCCCATTCTCCTTTTGGGGAAAGGAGGGCATGTTTTTTCCTTACCTCAAGCCTAATGAGAAAAGAACTGAATAGATCACCCACTAAGAGAGTTCAATATGTGCCCTATGTGATGGGGAGAACAGAGGGGTTGGAACCTTAGCTCAGGCTTGGAAGAGAAGGAAAAGTCTTTAGTGGAGGAGAGGGTGGCTGCAGCCCCCTGTGGCAGAAGAAATCACTGTGTTTGAGCCATCACTGCACCACTACAAAGGTCAAAAGTATGCTCTTTCAAATAACTCAGGAAGGGTGGGGTTGTTTTAAAAGAACCCTGCCCACTGAACTTCTTGCATGTAACAAGGAGACTTCAGCAGAAAAAGGTGGAGGGCATACTGTTAAGGGGGAGGGAGATCATAGCAGTTAGCCTAGGAGACCTCCTTCCTGGGTCAAAGGATGCAGTCGCAGGGCCCAGGAGGGGAACTTCCAGGATCCCATGCTAGCCCTGAGAGAAGAGTCAGCTCTAGGCATCTGACACAGCCAGTACCATTGCCAGCCCAGACTCTTCCTGCACTGCCCTCACCCCCCATAATCCTGGGGTAGCCAAAGAGGGCCAGGCAGGGAGAGTGGAGGTCCCAGAAGGCACCCTCAAGGGTAAGCCATCAGGCAAAACTTCTATGGATTTCTGGAAGCTCCAGTCCAGGGAATCAGTTTCCAAAACTCACTAAAAGGAAGATGAAATATAATGAAAGTCATTATTTTTTTCCTTTAGATAAACATGAATTATTCACCAAAGATCTAAATTCTGATTTATTATAGCTTCAAATTTATCAAGGAGAAAAAGTGGTTTTTTCCTTTTTTTTTTTTTTTCCCTTTTTGTCTCCGTCTCTGGAGGGGAAGTATGACCTCACCGTGCTTAGCAGTACAAACACTAAGTGTGATGGTCACCTTTAATCGTGGAAGAGGGTGAACCGCCTATGGGCCAGGGTGCTAAACAGTGTGGTTATTTACATAGTTCTGGAGTTGGTCATGAATGCTAATGCTCTCATGCCTCTGTTGCCTGAATGTGGGAATTGTCCTCTCCAATGGAGAGAAAAATATATGACCTTTTGTGATGATCTTAATGTCAGCTGTTACATTCCTTTCAAAGGGTGTTAGTGGTCTAATTAACTTACCTGCTGATTCTGAAATCTGACCTTCACAAGACAGTGAGGTGGTAAAGTTCTCTCTGAACCTGGTTGGGGAGGGGTAAGGATGAGATCGTCCCGTGGCCAAGGAGTTAAACCCAAGGACAGGTTTGATTGAGCACATGGATTGGTTGAGGTCCTGTGTATGTTATTCCTTTTGCTCCAAGAGCTGCATTGCCCTCTGATGACAATTGGCTCTTGGAGGTGACTGGGGCACCATGAGCCCCGCCGAAGCAGGTGACTCCAACCCTCAGAGAGAGAGGGCCCTCAAGTGTCTGAGCTCACTCCACTACAAAGACTGCAACAGTGCTTTGTTAACCTGGGGAGTGATGTCAGATTTAATTTTGCTGTCAAAGGCTTCGTAAACCTCAGATGAAATGTATTCCAGAACCTAAATAATTCTTGCTGTTGTTATTGTTGTCCCTGAGATCAGGTCTTTTGTGATCATCTTTCATGACACTTGGTACAGCCATCCAACCCCCCCAGTGAAGGATGACTGGCTTGGTCAGTGTGGGCATGAAGGTAATCCATGACTCTCTCTCTCTCTCAGTGTAAATATATCTTCCCTGAGATTTGGCTTCAGACCTAGGATGAGAAAGGGAAGAAAGTGGAGAACATCTCACTTTACACATATGCTGAGTGCATTTAAGTGCACCCTAAATACCTACATCTACTTTATTTTATTTTAATTTAATTTATTATTATTATTTTTAGAAATGAGATCTTGCTCTGTCATGTAGACTGGAGTACAGTGGTCCTATCCTAGCCCATTGCAGCCTCAAACTCCTGGGCTCAAGTGATCCTCCTGCCTCAGCCTCCTGAGTAACTGGAGCAACAGTTGTGCACCACCATGCCTGGTTGATTTTTTTTTTTTTTGGTAGAGATGGGGTCTTGCTATGTTGCCCAGGCTGGTCTTGAATTCCTGGGCTTAAGTGATCCTCCTACCTTGGCCTCCCAAAGTGCTGGAATTACAGGTGTGAGCCACTGTGCTCAGTCCCTCCACATTTACTTCAGCCCTCATCACTCAACTGGTACAATAATTACCGGGTTAGGGACCTGTATCCCTGTGTTAGCTAGGACTCCTTTTTGCAAGTGTGAGAAGCCATGTTAAGGCTTATGTAACTGAAAAGACCAGACAGTGAGAAAGCTTCAGGTATGGCTAGATCCAAGGGTTCAAATCATGGCATCAGGACTCAGTCTCCAACTTTCCTCATTCTGCTTCTGGTTGGCGTCATTCTCTACAACAGATGACCCTCCCAAATCTCCAGGATTACTTTATCTCTATAGCCAACAGTTCCAGTTTGACTGCGAAGACAGCTCATTTTCCCCAAAAGTAACAAAAAAGAACAACAACAAAAAAACAAAAACAACGAAAAAAAGCAAACCTCCAGACTTAAATCCTATTGGTCTCTTACAGGTCACATGCTCATGTCTGAGTCAATCAGTGCATTCAGGAGCTTGAGTGGCAAGGTCTGGGTCAACCTCTGAGTCCTCTGACCAGGCCTGGGTAGTCAGTTTCAACTGAACTGAGGGGACCAAATGCGAGAAGGGTGGTTCCCTGAAGGAAAATCCAGGTGTTGTCATCCAAAAGGAAGGGAGTGGATGTTGGGCAGAAAACCACAACTGTTAAGAGCAAATCTTGGCACTGCTTTTCTGAGCTCTTTAAGCTTGGGCAAGTTACTAAATGTTGCTGTGCTCAATTTCCTTTATTTTTATTTTTTGAGACAGGGTCTCACTCTGTTGCCAGGGCTGGAGTGCAGTGGCGCAATCACAGCTCACCGCAGCATCAACCTCCTGGGTTCAGGTGATCCTCCCACCTCAGCCTCCTGAGTAGTTGGGATTACGGACGTGTGCTACCACACTGGGCTAATTTTTTGTTTTTTTTTGTAGAGACATGGTCTCACTACATTGTCCAGGCTCGTCTCGAACTTTTGAGCTTATCTGCCTGTCTCGGCCTTTCAAAGTGCTGGGATTATGGGTGTGAGCCACCAGGCTTGGCCAATTTCCTCGTTTTTAAAATTAGGGAAATAGTAGTTCATAAGATTGAAAGAGGGCCGGGCGCGGTGGCTCAAGCCTGTAATCCCAGCACTTTGGGAGGCCGAGACGGGCGGATCACGAGGTCAGGAGATCGAGACCATCCTGGCTAACACGGTGAAACCCCGTCTCTACTAAAAAATACAAAAAACTAGCCGGGCGAGGTGGCGGGCGCCTGTAGTCCCAGCTACTCGGGAGGCTGAGGCAGGAGAATGGTCTAAACCCGGGAGGCAGAGCTTGCAGTGAGCTGAGATCCGGCCACTGCACCCCAGCCTGGGCGACAGAGCAAGACTCTGTCTCAAAAAAAAAAAAAAAAAAAAAAAAAAAAAAAAAAAAGATTGAAAGAGGTGATTGATGTAAAGTGCTTAATGCAAACAGTAAACAGTTAAATGTCATATGTTACAATAATAATAATATTAGCTATTATGTTTATTATGAAAGCTCCCTGATATATAATACATTAATCTAATATATTAAAGAAATCTCTGTGTTTCTGGTGTCTAGTATAATGCCCAACACATAGGAAATATGCAACGAATGGCTGTGGAGTGGATGAATAAGGACACTCAAAACCTTGAAATCATCATGTTATCCCTGACTATGAAGAAACAGTATAGAGAATTTAGGTTAATTTTATTTAATTATTTTGAAATATGTCAGACATACAGATGAATGAATAAAACATGTAACTACATCCTAAAGAATAATGAGGTGACACCCGAGTAACTACCAACCAGAGATTTGCAGAGGGGTCTTCACAAATCATTGAAAAATTAACCAATAGAAACAGATGTGTAAATAACAAATGATTGAATTAGCAGACGAGGACATTAAACAGTGATTATACCTAGACCCCCTTATCCATAGGGGATAAGTTCCAAGACCCCCAGTGGATGCCTGAAACCACAGATAGTACCGAGCAAAGGCAGACAATTTTTTATTTTATTTTTGAGAGCGTGTGTGTTCTACACCTGTGTATACTACACCTGGCTATATCATATGCCCTGCAGTATTGTCACATGGCAACAGAGCTAATCTGTCCTTCCATGTTTTATGCCCTGTGCTTCCTTTGCACTTTTATGAATGTAGGTTCTATTGCCCATCTTCTCCCAGAAAAGCCAGGTTTCATTGCAATTAAAGACTTGCTTTGGAGGGTATCCTTTCTCCTTAATTAACTTCTTCAACTTTGCCAGAAATGTGGCAGCAACTTCTTCATCGGCAGATGCAGCCTCTCTCGTAGTATTTTTATTTTTTAGTCCAAAACTATTCCTGGATCTATTTAACCATCCCTCATTTGCAGTAAATGACTTGGTGTCACTCATTTCAGGGGATCCCTTGCTGCAGTCTTTGTATGAACGCAATACTTTCTGCTGCAACATGTTGCCATCAATCAGGACACGTTTCTGTTCATGTCTTCCACCCACAAATTTAATTCCTTTTTCATCTTAACTAAGCATTTACCAGGCACTGTGGCCTTAACTTTTGTAGTTTGAGGTGCAACAGCAAAACTAGCATGAATCTCTTTTTCCTTCTTCACAATTTCACAGATAGAAGATTCATTCTTACCATAGGTCTTAGCAACCTCAGCATAAAATTTTTTTCTTTCCTTATTAAGTCAAGAACTTTCGCGTTTTTCCCTCAAAGGAAGCACTTTATGCTTCTCTTTGGCATATTTGAATTGCTAGCAGCACTACTCTTGCACTTTGGGGCCATTACAAAGTAAAATAAAAGTTCCTTGAACACAAGAACTGCCGTACCTATACCTGACAGTCGATCTGATAACCGAGCAGGCTACTAAGTGACTAGCAGGGTGGGTAGTCTAGATGGCATGGATACACTGGACAAAGCAATGATTCATGTCCTGGCCGGGACAGAGCAGGGTGGCGTGAGATTTTATCACACTACTCAGAACAGCATGTACCTTAAAACTTATGAATTGTTTATTTCTGGGATTTTCCATTTAATATTTTCAGACTGCAAGTGATCACGGGTAACTGAAGCCATGGAAAGTGAAACTGTGGATGAGGGAGGACTACTGTAGAAATTTGTTCCAGACATTAAAAAACGTGGAGGAGAACATGAGCATAATGGGGAGAGAATGGAAGGCATAAAAGAAAAACAACAAAAAACTACAGCTTGGGTGACAGAGCAAGACCCTATCTCTAAAAAAGTACAAATAAATAAAAATAAATTTAAAGCAACCAAATGGAACTTTAAAAAATATAAATTAAAATGCCTGAAATGAAAAAGATATTGAATGGCTGGTCTGGCATGCAAGGAGCTTAGAAGTCAGCACTCCATCCTAGACAGCAAGTAAAAGCTTTATAAATTGAAAAATCAAGTCTTCTAAATCTGTCAAATAAGTGAGGTCCTAAGGCAAACTGCTATCCCCAAAATTAGAGAGACAGACAAACAGATACAGGGAATCACAACCTACCAGAGCAGAAAGCACTAGGGTAGGAAAAACTAAATTGTAATTGACAAATTCCTGGAGGGTCAGTATGGACAGGTCTGAAAGTTAAAAACTGCAGGGGGCCCGGTGATAGAGGAACCCTCATGCTTTTGTAGTTTTACTTGCAGGAGCACTACCCGGACCTCAAAGTCAATGTCAGACAAAAACTGCCTCAAGCTTCTGGCAGAAGGAGGAGAAAGGACCCATTTTAAAATGTGCCAGAGCGTTGTGTGTGTGTGTGTGTGTGGTTCCTTTCAGATCCAGAACTACAGAACGTTCTGTTTTTCCTAACAAGGACTACCCTCAGAAGTAACTATTTTACCAGATCCTAACCTGCTGGGGTGTATCAGAGCCGAACCTACCCAGAGAAAGGAAAATACCCAACTCCAGTTCCCTTTAGCCTTCCACATGGCAGAAGGGAAATACCCAGTTCCAGCCACATCTAGCCATCCTGTCTTACATGAGGAGTGGGAGTTGGAGACATCTGAGAAACAATGATGAAATTCACAGTCCAGGGGCAAAGGCTCACCAAAAGACAAAGACCTAACTGTAACATTATAGAAGTCTTCCCCTCCCTCTGCCATACCTTACTTCTATATTACTTTTAAAATATTTTATTTTTTTATTTTAGATGGGGTCTTGCTCTGTCACCCAGGCTGAAGTACAGTGATGTAATCATAGCTCACTGTAATCTTGAACTCCTGGGATCAAAGAATCCTCCTGCCTCAGTCTCCCAAGTAGCAGGACTACAGGTGCATGCCACCATGCATGGCTAATTTTAATTTTTTTTTTTGTAGAAACAGAGTTTTGCTATGTTGTCCAGCCAAGTCTCCAACTCCTGGCCTCAAGCAATCCTCCCACCTCAGCCTCCCAAAGCACTGAGATTAAAAGATGTGAGCCATCATGCTTGGCTCACCTCTATATTACTAAAGGTCTATTTAGTGCAGTTCCTTTTACCCAGTACATCATGTCCACCTTCCAACAGAAAATTAGGAGGCACACTATACTGGGCACAGTGGTTCATGCCTGTAATGCCAGCACTTTGGGAGGCCGAGGTGGGTGGATCACTTGATATGAGGAGTTCGAGGCCAGCCTGGCCAACATGGTGAAACCCTGTCTCTATTAAAAATACAAAAATTAGCTGGGTGTGGTGGTGCGCACCTGTAGTCCCAGCTACTTGGGAGGCTGAGGTGAAAAGATCGCTTGAACCTAGGAGTCAGAGGTTGCAGTGAGCCAAGATTGTGCCACTGCACTCCAGCCTGGGTGACAGAGTGAAAACTGCCTCAAAAAAAAAAAAAAAAAATACAAGGCATACTAAAAGACAAACAAACAAACAAACAAAAATCCCCATCATTTGAAGAGACTACACAAGCATCAGAACCAGGATCAGATATGGCAGGAACATTGAAATTATCACACAAGTAATTTTTTAAAATGATGATGAACATGCTGAGGGCTTTAATGGAAAAATAGACAATATTAAAGAACAAATGGATAATGTAAGCAGAGAGATGAACAGTCTAAGACAGAATTAAGAAAAGGTGCTAGAGATCAAAAACACTGTAACAGAAATGAAGGACGGTTTTGATGGACTCATTACGGCTAAAGACATGGCTAAAGGATGATTCTCTGAGCTTGAGGATATGACAATAGAAACTTCCAAAAGTGAAAAAAGAGAAAAAAAGACAAAACAAAACCACAACAGCATATCCGTGATGAGCTGTGGGACCACTAAAAAAAGGAATAACAGATATAATGGGAATTTTTGTCTTCCACACCTTCCCTGCCTTTTGTGGTATTGAGCATCTTATATGATTCTAATTTTACTTTTTTTTTTTTAAAACTTTTCTTCAGTAGTTGCTCTAGAGTTTGCAATATATATTTACAACTAAGCCAATTTATTTATTTATTTATTTGCAGACAGAGTCTCCCTCTGTCATCCAGGTTGAGGTGCAGTGGCGTGATCTCGGCTCACTGCAACCTCCACCTCCCAGGTTCAAGTGATTCTCCTGCCTCAGCCTCCTGAGTAGCTGGTACTACAGGCATGCATGACCACAAATTTTTGTATTTTTAATAGAGATGGGGTTTCAGCATGTTGGCCAGGCTGGTCTTGAACTCCTGACCTGAAGTGATCTGCCCATCTTGGCCTCCCAAAGTGCTGGGATTACAGGCAAGCCACTGTGCCTGGCCTCAAATCTCTTTTATTACCATTATACTGCTTCATGAGTAGTATATATATATCTTATAACAGGAAAATATTCCTAATTCCTCCCTATAATCCTTTGTGTCCTTGCTGTCATTCATTTCACTTATACGTAAGTGTATATATACAAAGGAATATATTGTGGCTATTATTATTTTGAATAAACTATTATCTGTTAGATCAATTAATAATAGGAAAAATAAAACTTCTCATTGTTCTCCTCATTTATTCCTTCTTTGATACTCTTCACTTATATAGATTCAAGTTTCTGACCTACATAATTTTTCTTTTCTGTAAGAACCTCTTTTAACATTTCTTTAAGGCAAGTCTACTGCCAACAGATTTCCTCAACTTTTGTTTGCCTGAGAACATCCATATTCCTGGATTCTGTGCCCATGGATTCAACCAACTGTGAGTCGAAAATACTTGAAAAAAAAAATGGATGGTTGTGTCTGTAGTGAACATGTACAAACTTTTTTCTTGCTACTATTTTCTAAACAATACAGTATAACAACTATTCACTTAGTATTTACATTGTATTAGGTATTATAAGTAATCTAGAGGTAATTTAAAGTATAGTGGAGGATATGTGTAGGTTTACACAAATATACAGTGGAGGATATTGTGTAGGTTGTACAAATACTATACGCTATTATATAAGGGGCTTGGGCATCCTTGGACATTGGTATCTCTGGGGGTCCTGGACCAAATCCTCCATGGATACTGAGGGGCAACTGAACTTGGGTATAAATTCAACAAAACATGTGTAACATTATTAAAACTACAAAACTCTAGGCTGGTCCGATGGTAGTGGGTTATCAGAACTTATTAACACTAGTGTCACTAAAGTTGGTATTTTCCATTTTTATGAATAGGAAACTTCACTATTATCAAGATGTTAATTCTTCCCAACTTGATCTATAGATTCAATGCAATCTCAATGAAAATTCCAGCATGTTATTTGTGGATATAAACCAATTGATTCTCAAGTTTATAGAGAGAGGCAAAGGATCTAGAACAGTCAACTCAATATTGAAAAAGAACAGTTGGAAGACTAACACTACCCAACTTCAAGATTTACTATGTACTGTATTGTTTGCTTACCATGGAGCTACAGTGATCAAGACAGTGTGGTATTGGTGAAAAAGTAAACAAGTGGGTCAATGGAACAGAATAGACACCCCAGAAATAGACACAGTCAACTTATCTTTGTTAAAGTAGCAAAGGCAATGCAATGGAACAAGGACTGTCTTTTCTGCAAATGGTGCTGGAACAACTGGACATCTACATGCAAAAAATGAATCATAGACCTAAATGTAAAATGCAAAACTGTAAAATTCCTAGAATATAGCATAGGAGAAAACATAGATGACCTTGGGTATGTCAATGATTTTTTAGGTACAACACAAATGGTGCAATTCGTAAAAGGCATAATTGATAAGCTGGATATAATTAAAATGAAAAACTTCTGCTCTCCCAAAGACAATGTCAAGAGAATAAGAAGCCTGGCACAGTGGCTCATGCCTGTGATCCCAGCACTTCGGGAGGTCACAGCAGGAATACTGCTCGAGCTCAGGAGTTTGAGACCAGCTTGGACAATATAGTAAGACCCTGTCTCTACAAAAATTTTTTTTAAAAAATTAGGTGTGGTGGCACATCCCTGTAGTCCCAGGTACTTGGAAAGCTGAGATGGGAGGATCACTTGAGCCAGGAGTTCGAGACACAGTGAGCTATGATCATGCCACTACACTCCTGCCTGAGTGACACAGTGAGACCATGTCTCTAAAACGAAAAAGAAAATGAACAACCCCAATTTAAAAATGGACAAAAGACCATAACAGACATTTCACTGAAAAATATATAAAGATGGCAAGTAGGCATATGAAAAGAAGTTTAACATCATAAGTCATTAGGGAATTGAAAGTTGCAACAACAGTGAGGTACTACTACACACCCATTAGAATGGCTCACATCCAAAAGCTGACAACACCAAATGCTGACTGAGGAGGATATAGATCAATAGGAACTCTCATTCATTGTCGGTAGGAATGCAAAATGATACAGTCACTTTACATGATGGTTTGACAGTTTTTTACAAAACTAAATAAACTCTTACCATGTGATCCAGCAATCATACTCCTTGGTGTTTACTCAAATGAGTTGAAAACTTATTTTCATACAGAAGCCTGTACGTGGATGTTTATAGCAGCTTTATTCATAATTGCCAAAATTCGGAAGCAACTAAGATGTCCTTCAGTAGATGGATACATAAATATACATAAATAAACTGTGGCACATTTAGACAATGGAATATTATTATTATTTGAGACAGGGTCTCATTCTGTTGCCCAGGTTGGAGTGCGGTGGCCCAATCACAGCTCACTGCAGCCTCAACCTCCCGGCCTCAGGTGATCCTCTCACCTCAGCCTCTCGAGTAGCTGGGACTACAGTTATGTGCCACAATGCCCAGCTAATTTTTAAAAATTTTTGTAGAGATGGGGTTTCACTATGTTGTCCAAGCTGACCTCAAACTCCTTGGCTCAAGCAATCTGCCCACCTCGGCCTCCCCAAGTGCTGGGATTACAGGCATGAGCCACCATGGCTGACCAACAATGGAATATTATTTAGCAACAAAAAGAAATAAACTATTAAGGTACGAAAACACATAGAAGAAGTTAAATGCATATTGCTAAGTAAAAGAAGCCCATCTGAGAAGCATACATACTACTGATTTCATCTATGTGTCATTCTGGAAAAGGCAAAATTATAAACACGATAAAAAGATCAGTGGTTGCCAGTTGGAGGAGAGAGGGAGGGAGGGATGAACAGGCAGAGCACAGAGGATTTTTAGGGCAGTGAAACTATTCTATATGATACAGGTTGAGCATTCAAGTCCAAAAATATAAAGTCTGAAATGCTCCCAAATCCAAAACTTTTAAACATCATGTTGGGATGCTCAACTGGTACATCTATAATGCAAATATTCCAAAATCAGAGAAAAATATGAAATCCAAAACACTTCTGTTCCCAAGCATTTTGGATAAGGAATATTTAACCTGTACTACAATGGTGGATGCATGTCATCATACATTTGTCAAAACCCATAGAATGTGCAATGCTAAGAGTAAACTTTAATGTAATCTGTGGACTTTGGGTGATAATGATGTGTCAATATAGGTTTATTGACATAAGCACAAATGCACCTCTGTGGCATGGGATGCTGATAGTGGGGGGAGGGGGTTGTTCATGTGTGAAGACAGGAGAACATGGGAACTCTCTGTGCTTTCCCCTCAGTTTTGGTGTGATCCTTTAGGTTTGTGAACTTTTCTACAAAATAAAGTTTATTAATTTAAAAATATATTGAATGGAATTTGTAACAGATTCAGCACTGCAGCAAAAAAGGTCTGTAAACTTGAAAACACAGCAATGGAAAGTATTCCAAATGAAACGTGCAGAGAAAAACGTGGAAAAATTTAAACAAGTTATTAGAGACCTATGGAACAATATCAAGAAGTCTAATGTACATGCAATTGGAGTTCCTGAAGGAGAAGACAGATGGGAAAAGTATCTGAATAAATGATTAATGAATTTCTTTCCTAGTTTGAGGAAAACTATAAATCTATGGATCTAATAAGCTCAACAAACTCCAAACTGAATAAACAACCAAATTATGGCATACCGTACTGTAATTATGGAAAGCAGTGATAAAGAGAAAAATCTTAAAAGCAGCTGGTGGAGTGAGAGAAGATGCTTTACGTGCAGAGGAACAAAGATAAGAATGACAGAAGTCTTCTCTTCTAAAAGTATGCGTGCCAAAAGTAAATAGAACAACATCTTTAAATTACTGATAGAAACAAAACAAAACAAAACAAAACAAAACTGTTAACCCTAAATTCTATAGCCAGCAAAAATGTATTTCAAAAATAGAGAACAAATAAAGACTTTCTCTGGAGATAACAAAGCTAACAGAATTCATCACAAGCAAACCTGCACTATAAGAAATATTAAAAGAGGTTCTTAAGGCAGAAGAAAATGATACTAGATGAAAATTAGTATCAGTCAGGTGCAGTGGTTCACACTTGTAATCCCAGCACTTTGGAAGGCCAAGGCAGGAGGATTGCTTGAGCCCAGGAGTTTGAGACCAGCCTGGGCAATATAGTGAGACCCCATCTTTATTTTAAAAATAAATAAATAAGAAAATTAGAGTCTATACAAAGGAATAAAAAGTGTCACAAGTGGTAAAGGTATAGGAAAATATAACAGATTTTTTCCTCACTTTTAAATCTCTTGAAAAGATAGCCAATAGCTTAAAGCAAAAACAAAAAGTATTGTGGGATTTATAGCATATGTACAGGTCTGACAAAAATAGCACAGATGGGAAAAGAGATATGAAAGTATACTGTTGTAAGGTTCATATGCTAAATGTGAAGTAAATACAGACTGTATTACATTAAAAATGTATAGTAGGAACTTCAGAGCAGCCACTAAAAGTAAACACACAAATAGCTCTGGGTAAGACAATAGTGGAGATTAAAATGGAATCATAAAAAATACTCAAGCAATGCAAAAAGAAGACAGGAAAAGAGGATCAAAAGAACAAAGAAGAGATGGAACAAATAGAAGACAAATGGTAAGATGAGCAC
This sequence comes from Macaca nemestrina, assembly GCF_043159975.1. Taxonomy (NCBI): domain Eukaryota; kingdom Metazoa; phylum Chordata; class Mammalia; order Primates; family Cercopithecidae; genus Macaca; species Macaca nemestrina. The sequence goes on along the minus strand of NC_092141.1, from coordinate 51,963,796 downwards.
AATGTAATTTTATATATTTAATTTTCTTTAATATTTATTGATAATGTTTTACAATTTCTGTGTAGAACCTTTGCACATCTAGTGAAGATTTGTTCCTAGAATTGTTATGCCTTCTGATGCTATTGTAAATGATATTTTAAAAATTTTATTTCAACATGCTTACAGCCAGATTATAAAATTTAATTGGTTTTAGTCATATTTATATTGTGTCTAGAAACTTTGTACATTTACTTATTAATTCTAATAGTGTGTGCATATTCCTTTGGATTTTCTGTGTATCAACTGTGTTGTCTGCAAATATTGGTAGTTTCTTCCTTTACAACTTTTATATCATTCATTTCTTTTTCTTACCTCATTGCATTGGTTAGGACCTCTAGTATAGTGCTTTTTGCAGATAACTTTTATCATATAAAGGAAGTTTCCTTCTATTCAAAGTTTTCTTTTCTTAAACCAAGAATGGATGTTGAGTTTTATCAAATGCTTTTCTGCATTTGTAGATAATGATCATATGATTTTTCTCCTTTATTATGTGAAAGTGGAAATTTCTCATCGATTTTAAATGTTAAACTAATCTTGCTTTCTCATGATGTACAATAGTCCCCACTTATCTGTGGGGAATATGTTGCAAGACCCCACCCCAATGGATATCTGAAACTGCAGATAGTATCAAACCCTATGTATACTATGTATTTTCCTATGACTGCATACCCATGAGAAAGTTTAATTTATAAATCAGGCACAGTGACAGATTAACAACAATAACTAATAAAATAGGACAATTATAACAATATACTAGAATAAAAGTTATGTAAATATCTTATTGTATTGTACTCACCCTTCTTGTAATAAGTGAGATGAGACGATGCCTACATAATGAGATGAAGTGACGGAGTAGGGTGGTGCAAGATTTCATCATGCTATTCAGAACAACATGCAATTTAAAACATGAATTGTTGGCTGGGCATAGTGGCTCACGCCTGTAATCCCAGTACTTTGGAAGGCTGAGGCAGGAGGACCACCTGAGGTCAGGAGTTAGAGACCAGGCTGGTCAACATGGTGAAACCTTGTCTCTACTAAAAATATAAAAAATAACCAGGCATGGTGGCACGTGCCTTGTAATCCCAGCTACTGGGGAGGCTGAGGCAGGAGAATCGCTTGAACCCTGGAGGCAGAGGTTGCAGTGAGCCCAGATCATGCCATTGCACTCCAGCTTACGCAACAGAGCGAGACTCCGTCTCAAAACAAACAAACAAACAAACAAAAAACATGAATTGTTGGCCGGGCGCGGTGGCTCAAGCCTGTAATCCCAGCACTTTGGGAGGCCGAGACGGGCGGATCACGAGATCAGGAGATCAAGAGATCAAGACCATCCTGGCTCACACGGTGAAACCCCGTCTCTACTAAAAAATACAAAAAACTAGCGGGGCGAGGTGGCGGGCGCCTGTAGTCCCAGCTACTCGGGAGGCTGAGGCAGGAGAATGGCGTGAACCCGGGAGGCGGAGCTTGCAGTGAGCTGAGATCCGGCCACTGCACTCCAGCCTGGACGACAGAGCGAGACTCCGTCTCAAAAAAAAAAAAAAAAAAAAAAAAAAAAAAAAAAAAAAAACCATGAATTGTTTATTGCTGGAAATAAACAGTTTATTTCCATTTCATATTTTTGGACCACAGTTTACTGCAGGAAGGTCACTAAAACCATGGAAAGTGAAACCACAGATAAGGGAGGAATACTACAGGATACATTATCTTTTTCATACATTACTGAATAAGATTGCCAATATTTTGTTTATGGTTTTTGAACCCATGTTCATGGGTGAGGTTTACCTGAAATTTTCCTTTTCTTGTTTTTTGAGACAGGGTCTCACTTTGTTGCCCAGGCTGGGGTGCAGTGGTGCGATCTTGGCTCACTGCAACCTCCGCCTCTTGGGCTCAAGTGATCCTCCTGCTTCAGCCTCCCAAGTAGCTGAGACTATAGGCATGCACCACCATGCCTGGCTCATTTTTGTATTTATTTGTAGAGCGGGGATTTCACCCCGTTGCCCAAGCTGGTCTCAAACTCCTGGGCTCTAGCAATCTACCCACCTCAACCTTCCAAACTGCCTGTAGCATGAGCCACTGTGCCTGGCCGAAATTTTTCTTTTTTGTACTGTCAGATTTGGCACCAAGTTAATGCTAAGTTAATAAAATGAGTTGAGGGAATGAGGCCTTTTTTTTTTTTTACATGCTTTGAAATCGCTTGTATACAATTAGAATTATTTATTATTTGAGTGTCTGGAACTTGCTGGTGTTGCCAGCAGGGCCTGGAGTTTAATATGTGGGAAGGTTTTAATTTACACATTCAATTTCTTTCATGATTATAGGATCGTTTGGGGTTTCTCTTTTAGTCAGTTAGATTTTTCTGAGAGGGGGTCTGTTTCTTAGAAGATTTCAAATTTAGTGACACAAAAATGTTCAACAATGTCCTCTTGTTATTTTGTTTCAATATCTGAAGCCTTTATATTTATATCAGTATTTCGTTCTTGATATTGTTTATTTATGCTTTCTTTCTTTATTTCTTGGTCAGTCTTACCAGAGGTTTGTCATTTTTATTAGTCCTTTCAGAGGAACGTTTGGCTTTGCTAATCTTCTCCATTGTGTTTATTTTCCATTTCATTAATTTCTATGCTTCTCTTTATTTCTTTTCCTACCTTTCTTGAGTTCATTTTGCTGATGAGTTTCTAACTTCATAAAATGGATGTTTAGTTTATTAGTATTTAATTTTTTTCTTTTCTTTTTCTTTCTCTCTCTCTCTTTTTTTTTTTTTTTTTTTTTTTGAGACAGAGTTTTGCTCTTGTTGCCCAGGCAGGAGTGCCGTGGCGGGATCTCAGCTCACCGCAACCTCCGCCCCAGGTTCAAGTGATTCTCCTGCCTCAGCCTCCCGAGTAGCTGGGATTCCAGGCAGGCACCACCATGCCCAGCTAGTTTCATATTTTTAGTAGAGACGGGGTTTCTCCATGTTGGTCAGACTGGTCTTGAACTCCTGACCTCAGGTGATCTGCCTGCCTCAGCCTCCCAAAGTGCTGGGACTACAACTGTGAGCCACGGCACCAAGGCTTCTTTTCTTTCCTTTCTTTCTTTCTTTTTTTTTTTTTAAAAAAAAAAACATAGCCTTTTGGGTCATCAATTTTCCTCAGAATTGTTTAATCTATCCCAAAAGTTTTGCTATGTATTTTCATTACAGTTCCATACTCAATATATTCTAATTTCTGCTGTTTTTTTCTTTGAGCCCCTGGTTATTTAAACATGGGTTTCTTGATTTATAAGTATATGTGGATTTTCTATTAACTATCTGTTACTGATTTCTCCCTTAACTTCATTGTTGTCAGACAATGTATTCTGTATGATTTCAATACTTAAAAAATATAATGAGATTTGCCTTATGACCTGGTATATCGGCAACTTTTGTAAATATTCCATGTGTGCTTGAAAAGCATGTTTCTGCAGTTGTTGGGTATGGTGTTCTAAATATGTCTGTGATGGCAACGAAAACGCACCACTCAGCTCTTCTGCTAAATATGCGTAGAGTGGTCATGAACGTGTTGCAACTCAGCTCTCCTGCTACGGGGTGCACAGTTGACTGGCAGCCCTAACCACTATTCCTTTGGATCCAACAATGCATTTGTGCTGAAACCACTCTTCCTCTGAGCTGCTTCCAGCTTGTGGAGCTGAGCTTGTCATGGTTACTAGTGCAGGCCCATTCCTGCGGGATTTGAGACTTTTTAAATGGGCAACTTTGGTTCAAAGGCATCCCATCAGCCTGGCCATGCGGTTTATAGAATTGCGCTGTAGTCTGAGACTCTACCTACTCAAGCGTCCTTCCTTTTCCCCCTCCTTTCAGATTGGTATTGCGGGCAGAAGGCTCTCTCTGCCTGCTCCTGCTTCCTTTCCTTTATCCTTCACGGGCAGTTTCCCCAAGACACCTCTAGCATGTCTAATCTCATCTTGGCACCTGTTTCCTGAATTGATATAATGTCCCTTTGGTCAGTTGTACTGCATGTGTTGTTCAAATCTTCTGTATCCTTACTGATGTTTTTTCCTGTTTGTTCTGTTTGTTCTACCAGTTACTGGAAGAGGGGTGTTAAAAATGCCCCACCATGGTTCCTGATTTGTTTATTTCTCTTGGTAATCTCTTGGTAATTACCAATTTTTGATATATATATGTGTGTGTGTGTGTATATATAAGTATATATATAAATATATGTGTATATAATTTCAGACCTTATCCCCCATGCAGAATTTTTGCCTAATACATTTCGAAAGTTATTGAGTATGTAAATTTAAAAGTCTTTGCATTGAACTGAATTGTTTAACGTCTTGAAGTGACATCTGTCTCTAGTAATGCTTTTTGCTTTAAGTCTGCTTTGCTCATTAACACAGCTAATCCCAGTACACATTTTCTTAGTAGTCTTTTTCCACCCTTTTGCTTTTAGACTCTCCATATACTCTTGTTTATGTTTCCTATGAATAGCATATAATTTGATTTTTAAAAAATTCTTCTGAGAAGTTTTGTATTTTAGATGAAACATCTAATTCATTTATATTTGTCATTGTTTTTCATATTCGTGGGTCTATAGCTATTATACCTTTTGTTTTACTACTATTTTCCCACAAGTTCCATTCTTTCTCTACTTGCTTACCCTCTTTTAGATGATTTGTTGTTTTTTCCATTTCTACTTTTTCCCTCCACCGATTTGAGAACTGTTTCTATTCTGTAAATGGAATCTCCAGAAATAGCAGCAAATAACTTAGCAAAATCAAAGTTACTTAGCAATTCTACTCTTTTTCGGAAAAATAGGAAATCTTACAACTTCCACTTATGCCTTCCTGATATATATGCTGTTACTGTTGTGCACTTAATTCTGTCACCTTTTCTTTCAAAACCCCACAAGTCTATTACTATTGCTTTAAATGTTCAATATTTCACCTATTTTTTCACTTTTTTGTGTTTTACTTCCTCTCGTTCTCTACATCTTCCATCTGAACTAATTTTTCTTCTGCCAGAATTGAAGGTTTGTTAGTACCAACGTGTCTCAGTTTTTGTTTGCTTGAAAATGACTTTTCCTCCTTAATTGTGAATATAGAGTTGAAAATGAACAATCATCTTCTCTCAGCACATTGAAGATATCATACATTGTCTTTTGATTTCAGTTGCTGCTAATGAGTAGTAAATTGTCTGCAACTCTTTTAAAAATAATCTGTCTTTTCTCTTTCACTGTTATTAAGATATTCTCTTTGTCTTTGGTGCTCTGCAACTTCACTGTGATAGAGATAAGTGCTAGCTAGCTAAATAGTTAGATATTTATATTTTCCCATGTTATGATTCTTGTAAATCTGTCCTGAGTTCTTTTTTTCTAGAAGTTCTTTAGATTCTTTTTCAAAATCACTTAATCTTTTTCTTAGTTTCTTTTTCTTGCATACATTTTCAGGCATGAGTTTTATTTTTATTAAGTGTATCAAACATGGTTATTTAAAAGTATTTGTCTTATTATTTCAAGATCTGAAGTTTTTGCAGGATTGTTCTAGCTACCTGCTGCTTCTTGTACTTAGTTCTTAAATGCCCTATTTTATTGTGTAGTTACTTTCTCTCTCTCTCTCTCTCTGTCATTTAACTTTAAACTGATCGTTTTCCTTGACATTTTATGTGTGGGAATACTTTGAAGTCTGGGATAAATTTGGCTTCCTCTATAAAGGATTCACTTTTGCTTCTGCCAGGTTCTAGAGGCATTACTATTTCTGGGATCACTCCAGTTACATTCTCCACTTAGTCTATCCAGACCACCCAGAGTGTGGGTTTTTTGCTATAAACTGTGTCGTGGACAGCTTGTGGTTTGAATGTTTAGTGATGATTCTTGGCACATGTGTCTACATGACACATACATACATACACACATGTCTTACTCTCTTCAGTGCAAGTGCGAGGCAGATCTCTACTGCAGTCTTCAGGAGAACGTGGGAAATGTTTCTTTTTTGTTTGTTTGTTTGTTTGAGACAGAGTTTTGCTCTTGTTGCCCAGGCTGGAGTGCAATGGCACGATCTCGGCTCACTGCAACCTCCGCCTCCCGGGTTCAAGCGATTCTCCTGCTTCAGCCTCCTGAGTAGCTGGGATTCCAGGTGCACACCACCATGCCCGGCTAAGTTTTGAGTTACATGTGTAATTTTGTTACATGCATAGATCACATAGCGGCAAAGTCAGGGTTCTTAGGGTATTCATCACTCAAATACATTGTACCAATTAAGTAGTCTGTCATCATTCACTTCCCCCTATCCTCTCACCCTTTCTTTCTTTTTTTTCTTTTTTTGAGACCGAGTTTTGCTCTTGTTGTCCAGGCTGGAGTGCAGTGGCGCGATCTTGGCTCATTGCAACCTCCACCTCCCAGGTTCAAGCAATTCTCGTGCTTCAGCTTCCCAAGTAGCTGGGATTACAGGCACCCGCCACCACGCCCAGCTAATTTTTGTATTTTTAGTAGAGACGGGGTTTCACCATGTTGGCCAGGCTGGTCTCGAACTCCTGACCTCAGCTGATCCACCCGCCTCGGCCTCCTGAAGTGCTGGGATTACAGGTGTGAGCCACCGTGCCCGGCCTGAATGTAGGAAATGTTTTAAAATTTCCCTTTACACCAAGGGGATAGCCTTTGGAAGCATCCCAGCTTTATGGTGGAAGATCACTTATTAAACTCCTCATCTTGGTCAGATGGTGGGCTTTGTCTCCTTTTTCACAGTCTTGTGAGGCCATGAATACCAAAGCTCGAAGTCAGCAGGCTTAGCAAATGCCTTTGGAACACAGTGCTATACCCACATCCCTCAACTACTCCACTAAATCCCTGGACTAAGAATTGTTCATTTTTCTGCTTATTCACTCAGGCTCTTAAATTATTTTTAATCCAGAATTTTTAGTTATTTTCAATAAGTATATTGATTCACTTCCCATGTTTCCAGAAATGGAAATCAGTTTTATGGAAAAAAAAAAAAAAAAAAAAAAGCCAGGTGCGGTGGCTCAGGCCTGTAATCCCAGCACTTTGGGAGGCCGAGGCAGGCAGATCACGGGGTCAGGAGATCGAGACCATCCTGGCTAACACGGTGAAACCCCGTATCTACTAAAAATACAAAAAATTAGCCAGGCGTGGTGGCGGGCACCTGTAGTCCCAGCTACTCAGGAGGCTGAGGCAGGAGGATGGCGTGAACCCTGTAGGTGGAGCTTGCAGTGAGCCAAGATCGTGCCACTGCACTCCAGCCCTGGGAACAAAGAGAGACTCTGTCTCAAAAAAAAGACTCATGTTTTATAATTCAACAGTCTTCATTTAAATAATACCAATATACAGTGTCCACTGAAAATCCACTGTGATGTTAACAGATTAATCATACTGCATGTTTGCAAAGCTCTTTTAACTTTTCAAATTGCTTTCACATGTATCTGTGGTTCTCAAGGGGGGTGGGACTGCCCTTCAGGGGAGTTTTGAAAATTTGAAGGAGTTGTTTAGATTGTCATTATGGATGGGAGCCATTACCAGCATTTAGTGGGGAGCCAAAGACGCTAGACTCCTACAGTGCCTAGGGCAGTCCTGCCCAAAGAATAATTGTGCCAAGTCTCATATGACTTTTCAGTATCCCTCAGTCATTCAGAGACTGAATATTATACCTTGTCCTGTGTCATAGCATAGGGGCTTAGTTTAATTCTTCTTTTTAAATTTTATTTTATGTTTATTTATTTATTTTGAGATGGAGTTTCGCTCTTGTTGCCCAGGCTGGAGTGCAATGGAGCGATCTCGACTCACCGCAACCTCTGCCTCCTTGGTTCAAGCAATTCTCCTACCTCAGCCTCCCGAGTAGCTAGGATTACAGGCATGCGCCACCACACCTGGCTAATTTTTTATATTTTTAGTAGACATGGGGTTTCTCCATGTTGGTCAGGCTGGTCTTGAACTCCTGACCTCAGGTGAGCTGCCTGCCTCGGCCTCCCAAAGTGCTGGGATTACAGGCATAAGCCACTACGCTAGTTATAATGAACTATATAGTTTTATTTTGTGGAGACAGGGTGTCTCTGTGTCACCAAGACAGAGTGCAGCGGCGTGATCACAGCTCACTGCAGCCTCAAACTCCTCGACTCATGAGATCCTCTCACCTCAGCCTCCAAGTAGCTAGGACTATAGGCCTGTGCCACCAGGACCAGCTAATTAAAATATATACACACACATATATATATATATAGTAGAGATGGGGGTCTTGCTATGTTGCCCAGACTGGTCTTGAACTCCTGGGCTCAAGTGATTCTCCTACCTCAGCTCCCCAAAGTGCTGGGATTACAAGTGTGAGCCACTGCACCTGGTCATGCTTCTCTTCTTCATAAAGACCAGTTTGTTTGTGAGATCTTCTTCTTCCTCAATTTTTCCACTTTGATAATTTTTAATTTGTCTTGGCATGTTATTCTTACTTCAATTAAGATTATATATCTCTTGTTTCTTATCATATGCAAAAAAGCCTGGTTTGTTTTCATTTATCCTAACAGGGTCATTGTGGTGAACACCTGTACCTCTGCTCCTTGATTTCCTTAAGTTCTAAATCCAAGATGATATGTTCATTATAACTAGTTGCTATCATTTCATTCCTTCAGTGTGTCTTCTAATGGAATCATGCCAAGGCAGTTACGGGTTGAAACACAAATTTGTATGTATCTATCTACCCTTCATACTATACCTTGGACATCATTTTTGGAGGAATTATGTTTGTAGGTATATTGTCTCTGAATTTAATTTCAGGATAGTGAAAGAGGCATTTACAAAGTATTTGTTTAGAAATTAGGTCTGGCTGGGTGCCGTGGCTCATGCCTGTAATCCTACCACTTTGGGAGGCCAAGGCGAGTGGATCACTTGAGGTCAGGAGTTTGAGACCAGCCTGGCTAACATGGTGAAACCTTGTTTCTACTAAAAATACAAAAATTAGCCAGGTGTCGTGGCAGGCACGTGTAATCCCATCTACTTGGGAGGCTGAGGTGGGAGGCTGAGGTGGGAGGCTCACTTGAGCCTGGGAGATAGATGTTGCAGTGAGCTGAGATGATGCCACTGCGGTCCAGCCTGGACAACAGAGCAAGACTCCATCTAAAAAAAAAAATTAGGTCTGATAGGATCTAATAGGGTTAAGAACACAGACATATATGTTTCCTTTCATTCTTCTAAAAACTCTGTTGGGTAGATACTTTTATTTATTTTTTGATAGGAGAGGAGACTTAGGCTTAGAAAGGCAAAATAACTTGTCCAAGGGCTCTGAGATCTTTAATTAGGCTTGATTACAAGGTGGCTGACACCCTGTATCCCACCACTGATGTCTCGCAAAATGTCCATTTATTCTGTCAATGAGTATGCACGGTGCAGCTGTGAGCAGTGACAGTGCTGGGTGCTGTGTAGAAGGTAGAAATATGTAAATCACAGTCCCCACCCTCCAGGAGAGGAGAGAAGATTTGCTAGAAGACCAGAGGCCAAGTACAAGCCAGCAGCATCATTATCATCAGAGTAGCACAAAAGCAGGAGGCTTTGATAATTTTTCTGAAGCAGCTCTTCTGCTGAAGAGACCTAGAAAGGAGGAGTACATGGAAGAAGTACATTGGCTAGAGGCTTTGGGATGGGTGGAAATTGGACAGGGTGAGGAGAGGCAGGGTGGGCTGAGGAGGAGGGAACTGGGCATAACTCATTTTGCTTAAGCAAAGGCAGACCAGTTTGCCTGGAGCACCCAGGCTAGACTGTGACATAATCAAATTCCTGAGAACAGAATGACTGTAAGACAAGCATCCAAGTTGATATCACAGGTCACCAGATATACATCAAAGAGAGGATGGGGAAGCAGGCAGGTTAGCATAGTGACATCCTAGATGGCAAATAATTTTGTACTTTTATGAAAAACTAAGACTTAAGGATGTTCTTTGCCACATTGTTTATGCTAGGGAAGCATTAGAATCCACAGAAATATCCAGAAATAAGAAAACAAGTGCACAGTTTTGCTACATTCAGCTATTTAGCATACTATTTATTTAGCCTGGTTTCATTAACAAGTCAAGGTTATACACAAAGAAAGTGAGGAGTGGGAGAGATTGGGTAGGGGCTGGAACAAGATACTGTTGCAACCTCAAAGGGACATCAGAGACACAGCCCATTGCAAAGCATGCTTCTTGATTGGATCTTGGTTTGAATAAACCATCTATAAAAGAAATTGTGGAAAACAAGTGAAAATTTCTATATGGAGCAAGTATTAGACCATATTAAGAAATTATTGTGGGCTAGGTGTGGTGGCTCACGCCTGTAATCCCAGCACCTTGGGAAGCTGAGGTGGGCAGATCACTTGAGGTCAGTTCAAGACCAGCCTGGACAACATGGCAAAACCCTGTCTCTATTAAAAATACAAAAATTAGCATGCGTGGTGGCACGTGCTTGTAGTCCCAGCTACTTGGGAGGCTGAGACACAAGAATCGCTTGAACCTGGGAGATGGAGTTTGCAGTGAGCCAAGGTCGAGCCACTGCATTCCAGCCAGGATGACAGAGCGAGACTCCATCTCAGAAAAAAAAAAGAAGAAGAAGAAGAAGAAAGGAAATTTGAAGTTATGTAGGAAAACATCCCTTTTTGGGATGTATATGGATGCGTTTAGAACTGAAATGTCATGATGTCTGCAATTTACTTAAAAATACTTCAGCAACAAAGTAGATGAAGTCAACACATCAAATGTTAACAGCTGTTATCTAGGAGATGGGTATGGAGGTGTTCATTACCCTACTTTTTCTACTTTTCTATCTATGGTTAAAAATTTCCATAATAAAATATACAAAGCAAAAGAGAAAAAGAAGAAAATAATGTTTATAAATAATTTTAGTGATATAGAAAAATACTATGATATAATGTTAGGTAAAAGAAAAGTAAGCATCAAAATTTATATATATAAAATTTTGGTTCTTATATAAAATGTTGTATATACAGTATATATATATTTTGTATATACAGTAGTATATAATATAGTCTTAACATTGCTTTAAAAATGAATACGTGCAAGTTATGAAACATTCATCAAGGGCCAGGTCCTGGGGATGATGTTGGTATTAGACTGTTCTCTCACTGCTATATAAAACTACTTGAGATTGGGTAACTTATAAAGAAAAGAGGTGTAATTGGCTCATAGTTCCACAGGCTGTACAGGATGCATGGCAGGGGAGGCCTCAGGAAACTTACAATCATGGCGGAAGGTGAAGAGGAAGGAGGCACATCTTACATGGCTGGAGCAGAAGGGAGAGTGGAGGGGGACGTTCTACACACTTTCAAACAATCAGATTTTGTGAGAACTCACTTACTATAATGCAAACAGCAAGGGGGAGATTCCGTCCCCATGATCCAATCACCTCCCACTAGGTCCCTCCTCCAACACTGGGGATTACAATTCCACATGAGGTTTGGGTAGGGACACACAGCCAAACCTTATCAGTGTTTAATCCACATTGTAAATAATTTCCCCTGACCCCATCAGCTGGTCAACAATCGAGCCAAGACTTGAACCCAGACTCAGCCCATTCCAAAACCCGTGCTTTTTCCCTATACCAGGAGTTGGCAGGCTCTCTTGGTAAGGGGCCAGATAGTAAATATTTTTTGGCTTTGAGGACCATATGGTCTCTATTACAACTACTCAATGATCCTATTGTAGCAGGAGAACAACCATAGATAATGCATAGCTGAATGTGTGTGGCTGACTTCCAATAAAACTTTATTTACAAAAACAGGTGATGGGCCAGATTTAGCCTGGGGCTATAATTTGCCCACTCCTGCCCTATGAACATGATGCCACCTTTCAAAGCATTCAGTACACACATACATACAGACACAACCAGAGACCAGGAAAAAAAAATCATGCTTACTCATAATTCTTTCGGTCATACTTTTCTGTATTTCCCAAATTTTCTAACGTGTTCTGTTACTTGTATGTATTACTCTTATATATGTGTATTTATTTTTACAACTTCTTTGATTTATTTTCTGGGAGGAGAAATTTTCTATAACGCATTTACATAGTCCCAAATTGAAAGGACACAAAGGCTGATTTGTGAAAAGTCTCCTTCCCACCTATGTACTAAGCCACCACTGTCCCTTCCCCACAGGCAACCAATGCTTTTCCACCTTTGTATTCTTCCAGAGGTATGTTACCCACATGCAGCCAAGTTAGCAAGGCCACCACTGTGTTGCACAACTCCAAGAGACATGGTTTATATTGAGCTCCTGGAATGCCACTGACATGGAATACAATGAAATTGTGCCCCCTGGAGTTGTGTAATACAGCAGTCTCACCAAAGATGTGTGTGTGTGTGTGTGTGTATCTATACACTTATAAATATATGTAGAGATATATATGTGCATTTTTTCTACTGCCCCCTTTTTTTCAACCAAAATTAGCCTATTATATACCATGCTCTGCATCTGATGTTTTTTCACTTAGTAATATATTTTCATCCTCATTTGATACAAGTTTATAAACTGTCCTCATTTTTTTTGATGATGATGATGATGATAACGGTCTTGGTGTGGGCATCACAAAGGAATAGTAAGTGACCATTGCCACTTGCATTCCAGGGATTGTTCTAAGCATTTGCATGTAGGGCATTCATTCCTCCAGCACTCACAGCGACCCCATGAGATAGGCACAGAGAGATGAATGTACTGACCCACAGTCACAGCTGGTATGTGCTCACCTCTGAGATTAAAAAAGAACTCTTCCCTGGTTCCTTCTAGTACTTGGATGGGTTGTGCCATATATTTAAATCTTTTCTCCATTTGGAATTCTTCCTGCAGTTAACTATGACTGCAGCCTTGTTTTTCCTTGATGGCTCCTGTTATTCCCAGCACCATTTCCCCACTGTCTCCAGATGCCACCTTTACCACACCTGAAAGTCTTGAAGGATTTGGGCCTATTGCTAGACTTTCTTTCTGTTTCATTGTTTTGTCCGTGTCATGAAGCGCCAGTGCCATACTCTTAATTCCTGAGGTTTTAGAATCTGTGCTAGTATCTGGTAGAGTTTTATCTCTTCATTACTTCCCTTTTCCAGAAATATCCTGGATAGTCTTGGCTTGTTTATTTTTCCACATTGTTTTTATTGTGTCAAAATATACGTTCCATAAAATTTACCATTTTAACCACGTTAAAGTGTACAATTTGGTGATATTAACTACATTCACACTGTTGCATTACCATCACCGCTATGCATTTCCAGGGCATTTAAATTTATTTTCAGGCTGGGCATAGTGGTTCATGCCTGTAATCCCAGCACTTTGGGAGGCCAAGCAGAGGGATCACTTGAGGTCAGGAGTTCGAGACTAGCCTGACCAACTTGGTGAAACCCCATCTCTACTAAAAATACAAAAATTAGCCGAGTGTGGTGGTGGGTGCCTGTAATCCCAGCTACCTGGGAGGCTGAAGCAGGAGAATCACTTGAACCTGGGAGGCAGAGGTTGCAGTGAGCTGAGATCGCACCATTGCACGCCAGCCTGGGCGACAGAGCAAGACTCCATCTCAAAAAATAAAATAAAATAAATCTATTTCCAGAACTTTTTAAAAATCATCACTTCTCAGCCTTTTGGCTAAGATCTAGTGCAGAACTTTATCATTCCAAACTGAAATTCTATACCCATTAAACACTAACTCCCATTCTCCCCTTCCCCAAGTCCCTGGCAGACACCATTCTGTCTGTAGGAATTTGACTACTCTGGGTGTAGCTCATATAAGTGGAATCATACAATATTTATCTTCTGGTATCTGGCTTATTTCACTTAGCATAGTGTCTTCAAGGCCCATCCACATCATAGCATGCATGTATCACTCCTTTATTCCTTTTTATGGCTCAATAATATGCCATTTATATATGTACCACTTATATATATTTGTTTTGTTTATCAGTTCATCTGTTGATGGACACTTGGATCTTGTGTTGTTTCCACCATTTGGCTATTGTGAATAATGCTGCTGTGAACACTGGTGTACTCCAGATTAATTTCAGAGTCAGTTTGTCCAGGACCAAGCAAAACATTCTTCTATTACTTTTATAATTACTCTCTCTCTTCCCCAGTTTCCCTTCATGCCTCCCAATGGTCATTCATTATCTTGTTCAATCCCGACATGCCCCAGATACCTTTCTGGACGTATCGTCCATCACTGCGGTCCCGCCTGTGGTTCTGCCTGCCCTTGCGTGCCTTCCCCTTCCTGGCAAAGCTGTGCAGCTGCTCTCCAGGCATTTACTTGGAAAACCACTTTCCTTTGCTAGCCAGCTTCATTGGTCCTGAGGGACTTTACCGGAACTTCTGGTAATAAATTGCTCTCCTTGCACCTACCTGCAGACTGTACCTGCCTCCAGCCTAATAGGGCTCTCCAGGCTCCGAAACATGCCCTGGCTTGCCTGTCCCGGAAGGCCCTCCTTGCCAGCCACCTCCAGCACTGGTCCCTCTGGGGAGTCTTTGTGCCTCTCTTGTCATAACTTCAGGCTTCTGGCCCCCTTTCCCCTGCCACTTTGCCCCTCCATCCTGTTTTAGAGACACCTTTGCTCTTTCCTGATCTGTCTGTGGCTATCCTCAGCCTGGGCACAGGTGGCACACCTCTCACTTCTCCACCACCCTCTGCACCTAGCACACTGTTTTCCATATAATGGGTGCTGGTTTGAATTGGGTTAAATCAAGATCATCTCCCTCTGCAGGCTTAGGAGCAAGTAAAGCAAGCAAAGCCCTCCTAGGCACAGGACAATCTTGCTGCCACTCCCACCATCCTGGTAGCTCATGGTGGACCTCAGGGAATTGTAACTAACACCATCCTGCTGGTGACCTGAGACATCCAGGCACAGCCTGCTTCCCTGAAGGTCCAGCTTTATATTCTGATCCTGGTTACCTGCAAGGTCGCCTGTGTTTTCCTGGTTCCCTGTGCCAGAGACGCCACTTCCCAGTCCAACTCTGTGATGAGTTCTGACGGCAGGTGGGGAGTGGGTTACAAATGGGATCTAATTCATGCCTGGCTCACTGTGTGGTCAGCTCTTCACACTTCAGTTGCAGCTCTCTTGCCAAAAAGGTCTCTGGGGCCTGATTTTTTTGTGAACATGTGCACATTTGTGTGTTTCGTTGCATTTCATGTTCATCTTAATTGTTTTTTTCTCTTTATTTCTAGGCGTTTAAAATTCACTTATTCAACAAATGTTTTCTGGGCACTTGCTTTGTGCTAGGCTTGTGCCGCAAATAAGATGACAGGCAAAGTCTCTTCTCTCTTGGATAGGGGGTGAGAAGCAGGCAATTAGCAAGGAAACAGAAATTAGCACAATAATTTCAGAATGAGAAGTGCTAGGAAGAAGAAAAAATAGAATAATATGACAGAAAATGATTTGGGAATAGGTGGAAAATATTTTAGATTTTGGTATTAAACTTCTCTTCTCCCTAGACTTTACGGACAGTTGTTAAAGAGAGAGGGAAACTTTCCTACATCAATGAGTCCACCTTGTAATTTAAATAATTGCATCTTTAATAGGTCTCTTTACTTAGTTGGTATTTGAATGTTGAGCTTTTTAAAAATAAGCCATTTTTTGGAAGAGAATTATAGAAATGTAAAGTTTATTCATTCAACGAATACTTGTTGATCTCCTACCACGTGTTGGCATTGTTCTAGGTGCTGGAGGTACGGTAAAGGGTGAAACAGATGAGGCCTTGTTCCATGGAGTTTCCAGACAATTCTCTAGAAAGAAATAAGCAAAATAACTTCACATGGTGTTGGATCCTATGCAGGAAATAAAGAAAACAATGGGTAGGGAGGCAACTTTGGAGAGACTGGTCAGAGAAAGCCTTGTGAGGAGGTGGTATTTGAACTAAGAGTTGAAGGAGGATAAAGATACGGAGAAAAGGGAACTCATACATTGTTGGTGGGAATGTAACTTAGTACAGCCTCTATAGAAAACGGTATGGAGATTTCTCAAAGAACTAAAAATAGAACTACCGTTTGATCCAGCAATCCCACTACTGGTAACCTTTAACAGTATATACCCAAAGAAAAATAAATTGGTATATCAAAAAGATACCTGCACTTGTAGCACTATCTACAATAGCAAAGATATGGAATCAACCTAAGTGTCCATCAACAGAGAATTGGATAAAGAAAATGTGGTGGCTGGGCGCGGTGGCTCACGCTTGTAATCCCAGCACTTTGGGAGGCCAAGATGGGTGGATCACGAGGCCAGGAGATCGAGACCATCCTGACTAACACGGTGAAACCCTGTCTCCACTAAAAATACAAAAAAAAAATTAGCCGGGTGTGGTGGCGGGCACCTGTAGTCCCAGATACTTGGGAGGCTGAGGCAAGGAGAATGGCGTGAACTCGGGAGGCGGAGCTTGCAGTGAGCTGAGATCCGGCCACTGCACTCCAGCCTGGGTGACAGAGCGAGACTCCATCTCAAAAAAAAAAAAAAAAAAAAAAGAAAAAAGAAAATGTGGTACATGTGCACAATAAAGTACTACTCAGTCATTAAAAAAATCAAACAGCCGGGCGTGGTGGCTCAAGCCTGTAATCCCAGCACTTTGGGAGGCCGAGGCGGGCGGATCACAAGGTCAGGAGATCGAGACCACAGTGAAACCCCGTCTCTACTAAAAATACAAAAAATTAGCCGGGCGCGGTGGCGGGCGCCTGTAGTCCTAGCTACTCAGGAGGCTGAGGCAGGAGAATGGCGTGAACCCAGGAGGCGGAGCTTGCAGTGAGCCGAGATCGCGCCACTGCACTCCAGCCTGGGCAACAGCGTGAGACTCCGTCTCAAAAAAAAAAAAAAAAAAAAAAAAAAATCAAACAGCAGCAACATGGATGGAATTGCTGGAAGACATTATCCCAGGTGAAACAAGCTGGAGACAGAAAGACAAACACTGCATGTTTTCACTTATAAGTGGGAGCTAAATCATGTATACACATGGATGTAGGATGTGGAATAACAGACAATGGAGACTTGAAAGAGTGAGGGGGCCGGGCGCAGTGGCTCACGCCTGTAATCCCAGCACTTTGGGAGGCCGAGGTGGGTGGATCACCTGAAGTCAGGAGTTTGAGACCAGCCTGGCCAACATGGTGAAACCCCATCTCTACTAAAAATACAAAAATTAGCCAGGCATGGTGATGTGCACCTATAATCCCAGCTACTCAGGAGGCTGAAGCAGGAGAATTGCTTGAACCCGGGAGGTGGAGGTTGGAGTGAGCCAAGATCGCGCCACTGCACTCCAGCCTGGGCAACAAGAGCAAAACTCGGTCTCAAAAAAAGAAAAAAGAAAAAAGGGTGAGAGGATGCGGGAAGTGAATGATGAGAGACTACTTAAATGGTACAATGTATTTGAGTGATAAATACCCTAAAAACCCTGACTTTGCCACCATGTGATCTATGCATGTAACAAAATTACACACGTAACTCATAAATTTATATAAATAAACTAAAAAATTTTTTTAAGTTAGCAAACAACTTTTTTAAAAGAAGAATAAGCAGATACCCCACATAGTGAGTGGAGAAAGAACATCCCAGGCAAAAGCGACAAAGAGCATATGCAAAGGGCTTGAAGAAGGAAACAGCTTGTTTTGTTTAAGAAATGATAGAGGGCTAGGCGTGGTGGCTCACACCTATAATCCTAGCACTTTGGGAGGCCGAGGCAGGTGGATCGCTTGAGCCTAAGAGTTTGGGACCAGCCCGAGCAACATGGCGAAACCACCAAAATTAGCCAGGTTTGGTGGCATGCACCTGTAGTCCCAGCTACTTAGGAGGCTGAGGTGGGAGGATCACCTGAGCCCAGGAGGTCAAGGCTGTGGTGTGCCGTGATCATGCTACTGCACTCCAGCCTGGATGACAGAGTGAGAACCTGCCTCAAAATAAATAAATAAATAAATAAACAGATAAATAAAAATATAAATATAAATGAAAGAGATGATAGAGGATGGTGGTGTAACGTGAGGTTGGAAAAGCAGACCTAGAACATACTACGGAAGGTCTTTTAGGTGACAGCAAGGGGGTTCGATGTAGTGGGAAGCTGTTGGAGGGATCTGACCTGCATCTCATAAAGACCTCTTTGGCTACTGTGAGGGAAACAGACATTTTGGGGAGGTTCCAGAAGTCAAGGCAGAGGAAGAGCTAGTCTATAAGGTGGACCCCCCTTGTGAAAAATCACCTATGAAAGAAGCCAACATACAAAACATCCACTGGAAGTGATCAAGACTTCTGGGAGCAGCCGGGAGGTGGGATCTCAAGTCCAGATGTTGAATGGGTTGGGAGATTATATGGGACAGATCCAGAAGCTGATGAGGGGCCCAGGATGCAGATGAGGGAGACGGGATGAGCAGGCAAATGCCATTTCTTTTCATTCTGCCTATTTTGCTTGAGTCACCAGTTTGGTAAGGGGAGAGTTTCAACCATCTGCAAGTAATCCAAATGCTTT
The DNA here is from genome assembly GCF_043159975.1 of Macaca nemestrina. NCBI lineage: Eukaryota > Metazoa > Chordata > Mammalia > Primates > Cercopithecidae > Macaca > Macaca nemestrina. Next base: position 51,945,322 of record NC_092141.1, on the reverse strand, counting down.
TACTAACCTGCCTACCCATCCACACCCCCACCAAAAAAAAAAAAAAATTAAAAAAAAAATAAGAAGCCAACCCCAGAGCTTGTACGCCTGCATTCTCCACAATCATTTCTCTGTGTTACAGCTCTTGTCATCTTACATTATACATGAATAACTAATCAACCAAACACAAACCCACTGATGAAAAAAAAACGCATGTTGGATCTAGAATGTGAGCAGGGTAAAGAGTAATATTAATTTCACTGGCAAATAACAAAATGGGAGCAAACATGAAGGATGTTAAGACAAGACATGTTTTTGAATGCTTCTGGGAATGGAAACTCTCCAAGAATCAAGGGAAAGGGGAAGAAGGTTGGTCATATTTGGAGTGCACTAATACCAATTCTCTTTTCTTCTGGTATGCACATGTGACTGCCTGCAACATCATCCTGGGCCAGGCCAACCAGTCATTTAAACCACCATGCTGTCTGCCTCACCTAGTCGAACCGTTCGTATAATAATCTTCCACTATTCCTCAATGGACATACAGGTGTTAGTCTTAACGCACCAATATTGTGGTAGGCTGGAACAAAACCTTTTGCTCTTTGAATGTCCACAGTGAGTAACACCATGCTAGGTATGTAGTAGGTGCTCAATAAATGTATCTTTCATACACTTCCTAAATGAAGTCTATCTCTTCCTTCATCATTTTCCTGAAAGATCTTTCTTGACCACTAAGGATGAACTCCTCATCTCCATATCCAGTGAGTGGTTTAGAAAGGTTTTAGTCTTCCTCCTCCTTGACTTCATAATGGCATCTAACACTGTTGTGACACTTCAGTTGTCTTCTGTGGCTCTGAACTTTTCTGGTTCTAATCTTTTCTCCCTGATGGCCTCTCTACCCTGACCTCCAATGATTTCTTTTCCTGTTTCTGCACTTGAAAGTCCATACTCCACAAGGACTCTGCTTTTCTGTCTTGTCACTCTTTCTTTATGAGAAATTAATTGTATCTCATTTCAAATCAATGCATGTATCATCCTCTGTCACATTACATGCAAAGTATCTGCTTATGGACCTGTCTGTCCAACTAAACTTCAAGCTCCTCAAAAACAGATCCCTCACTGTGTTCGTCTCTGTGCCTCCAGTACCTGGCACAGAGCTGGGCACTCAGTGAATGCTCCGTACACACGGACCCAACTGATCCATTCTTAAATTATGCTTGGAGTTGGCAGATTGGGCAGAAATTATTTACCCCTATTATATAGAGAGAGGACCCCAGTGCTCAAGGAGGTTAAGTAAACATTAGAAACATGATTCCTGCGAGTGGCTACGGAGACTCCGTGTAATAATCATTCTGGTATTGCCAATTGCAAAAGGACTGTAAAGCTAATAGAGATGCTGTCTAAATACCGACATCCAATCCTTTCATGCTCTTCTGAGCAGGCTTGAATTTTCCAGTGCCTCTCTTAAAATACAGCCCGCAGGACTGAGCATAAAACTGCATGTGGCCTGACCTGCCAGCTCGCGCTGGGAGTATTGCTTCCCTCCTTCCACACTCTGCTGTGCTATTAATAGAGCCTCAGATTGCATTAGGGTTCTCAACAGCCTCCTCGCACTGTAGGTTCACATCAAGCCGGTGATCAGCTAACCCCCCGGGTCTTTCTCATGCAATGCCTTCTGTCAGGCCAGGCCTCCCCAGCAGCCACTTGGGCAATGAATGTTTTTGAATGCTCATGATTATTTGTGACTTAGACTAGAAGGGACAACACCACATCATGCCCTCCTTTCTCATGTGGCATTTTGCTGAGTGGGTGATGGGGTCTTGGGGGTCCTGTTCAGAACCCAGAGGTGTGGCCAGCCACTGGGGGCCACCAGCATCATCAAACCCACAAACGTAAGAGGATGATGGCAAAATTAATTTTCTGGCTCACTTCAAATTATTCTTAGGTTCATCCCTACTCCTCTTCGATTAGGGTCCTTTCTTGGTCTTGTTCTAATGCTGGGTGTTTGTATGCACAGCCTCTTTTCCCTCCCACCCATGGACATGGCCACATTTTGATTTCTCATGCCCTTTCCAAATAGTAGTAGTATTTTTAGCATGAATATCTTGCTCAGAAATTGACTGTACAGTCTATCCCCTATTGTCTTCACATCTAATACTTTTCTTTTTTCCCTCTGCCTCTCTATGCATCAATACCACCTTTGGCTAAATAGATTTGATTTTGAACTATTTGAATTCTCCCTTCATAGATGACAGCCCTTTTTCCCTCTCCTTCCTTCCCTTCAATTAGTTTTTTCAGCCACTTGGAATTAGCTGATGGGTAATTGTAGAAATTGCAACGTGGGCTACTGTGGTGGGTCTCAGTGTCAACTCCAGGGCACTTCTGAATCTGGAGGGCTCTGGTTTCAGAATCTGATAGCCCGGCCCTGAACTCTGGCATGTGGGGCTGTGACATGAGACACAGCTTCTCTTTGCTCGGCCAGTAGAGGGAACTGAAATGTGGGGCGCAAGGCGGCGTTTCCTCCGTTCGCCAGACGAGGGCGCTCATACCCATAGTCCTCCAAAGTTGGCATTTCTCACCCCAAAACAGATCTTGTCGGGTTGGCATCCTTGTAACCCAAACATATGATGGGATGACATTACAGCTGTGCTACTGATTGCTGCTTTGACCGCCTCCTATGCTGTGTAAATGGCCAAAAGCAAAGAATTATTAAAAAGCAGGTCCAATGTTGCCCAAGCTCATGTGTGGTTTGTGGGTCTATGTGTTTGCTGCTGGCAAATTCGCGAGCAGATGGGACTCCGAGGCAAGGCGTGGAAGTGATGATGGAAATGTTGGAAATTCACAGACATAACTTGTAGAGTGTGTGAAGCCTGGTGCACGGACCCTGCGTATCTGCAGCTGCGATACTCAGATTTCGGTTTGGCAAGGCAGGTCACGGTGGAGATGGGGCAAACTGCAAGGGTGGTGGAAAGGAGGCAGGGAAGGTGACGGTGGCCCTCTGTCAACTGTTTCCAGGTGGAGTTGAAAGGTGTAATCATTTTCTTCTGGGGGCCTCCGCACCTTTCATCAAGGCGAAGTTGGTGACTGGTTTAAAAAGAAGATTAAAAATATTAACCTCGAGAGGCCAAAGGAGAAAATGGTTTCCAGGTGGAAAGGGATTGACAGAATGGTGCTCTTGTGCTGTGACTCCGAACTCCGAACTCCGTGGAGCATTCCAGTGGGACACTGTATTCCCACCCCTCCAGGCAGCACTGGGAGGCAGACAAGTCTAGGAGGCAGAGGGCTCCCTAACTGCCAAGCAGTGAAGATGTTTAATAAAATATTTACCTACACGTTTAAGAATAATGATGACAGCATGACAAACAGTGGTGAAACAGCTTTAGGGGACATGGAAGCGCAGCCCTGGGATATTTTTAATGAGAATGGTGACTTCCTATTTAATTCCCGAGGCTTGTCTCTTGTGCCTACCATACCCACGCTGACATCACAAGATACCGCCCATGACTGGGGAGGGGGTTCATGAGACTGGCCTAGGGTGTCCCCTGCAGGAAGCTGCCACATGGAGAGGCTACAGCCAGCCTCACTCCCAACCCCAAGCAACTGCCCACCTCTTGCAACTCCTGAAGATTACAGCTTTCTGATCCCTGCCCCCACCACACCTAGAAGGGTCCTCTGTTGTGGTCATTCAATAAATGATATTTCTTAATTAGGAATCTAGCTCTTTCTTATTCAACTAGACTAACAGGCACCCTATGCCCTGCTTGGGTGTGATAATTTTGAGTTGGAGACAAGGAAAAAGGAGTGGATGAAAGGGAGCAAAAGTCTTCAACCATAATACTAGATTTCAGCTATGCCCAATGTGAAAATGGAAAGGGAAAATGGAAAAATAAAATTGGCTAAACATGCTTTAGGTTTGCCTTTCCCTCCATTTGGGAGCTTTTTGCATTTTGCTCTCCGATTTGGGGAAAAAAATGAAAGAAAACAAATTTCTCTATCATTTAAATAAAATAGATCTTTATGTCTCTAAATATAATACATCAAACAATGTTAGGAGTAAATAAATTATACATAAAGATACTTGTTTGTTAGATCATTAAAGGCTGTTTGAAACATAGAATTTCTGCTGATGAGGTGCCTCACACCTGTAACTCCAGCACTTTGGGAGGCCGAGGCAGGTGGATTACCTGAGGTCAGGAGTTTGAGACCCGCCCGACCAATATGACGAAACCCTATCTCAACTAAAAATACAAAAAATTAGGTGGGCTGTGGTGGCAGATGCCTGTAATCCCAGCTACTCAGGAGGCTGAGGCAGGAAAATTGCTTGAACCTGGCATGTGTAGGTTGCAGGGAGCTGAGATTGAGCCACTGCACTGCAGCCTGGGCGACAGAGGGAGACCCTGTCTCAAAAACAACAACAAAAAAGAAAAATATAATTTCACTTTCTGTCAGCCTCACATCCTCTATGTTTTTTTGGGTTTATTTTTCCAGATATTTTATACCTCCAGTTATGACTCTGTTAGAAAGATACCGTCTTGGGGCCAGGCATGATGGCTCACTGCTGTAATCTCAGCACTTTAGAAGGCTGAGGCAGGTGGATCACCTGAGGTCAGGAGTTCAAGACCAGCCTGGCCAACATGATGAAACCCTGTCTTTACTAAAAATACAAAAATTAGCCGGGCATGGTGGCAGGTGCCTGTAATCTCAGTTACTTGAGAGGCTGAGGCAGGAAAATTGCTTGAACCCAGGAGGCAGAGGTTGCAGTGAGCCGAGATCGCACTGTTGCACTCCAGCTGGGAGACAGACTCTGTCTCAAAAAAATAAATAAAGATACCATCTCGGCTTTCCCGTATTATACAGATCCAGAAGAAAGACCAACTTAGGATCTCAATGCACATGATTATTTCATATTTTTTGGAAGAAAATAAACTAGTGTTGAATTTAAGAACATGCTCAGAAGTCATGATTTTTGAGGAAGGAGGCTATTTATTTAAATCGATATAAAGGACCATTAGTTTTAGACCTATAATTTATACTTGGTGAAATTTTCATGAAAAAAAAAAACACTCATTTCCCTAAATATTTTCTAGTAAAAACATGACTTGCTTTTTTGGTGCAAAGTCTGCCACACTGTTTTTAAAAGTGAGGCTTATGAGACCGTGGGAGAGAGATAAGTGAACAGCCTCTTTAATAAGAGAGGCGTCCAGCATGGTGGTGAAATGCAATACCAAAAAGTAAACAAAGAGCCTCATGTGAAAAAGACCAAGTTGAAATGAATCTTGCTTTTCCTATTTGAAAAACATGCTCATGGTTGTTAGTAACTGAGTCAAGACATTTAAATCATATATATACTTTTATATTTTGACAGTGACCTTTTATAAGTATACAGTGGGGATAAGAAGACGAGCAAAGCCTTGCTGCAGAAAAAGCATTTCAGTTAATTGAACATGAAATGTGTTACCATCTGATAACTTTAATAATATGTGATCGCTACTTTGTATCTAATATGCAGTTCATTTGGTTGGAATCGAAAGCATTCTATAAATGTTAGCATATGAATCCTGTTGCAAACCTATAAACTAAGCAGCTCTATTTTGGTGCATTTTGAAGTATCTCTGTGTTAGTTATCTATGCTGTGTAACAAATTATCCCCAAACTTAGCAGCTTCAAACAACAAATATTTATTATTGCAACATCAATCAGGAATGGCTTAGCTGGGAGATTCTAGTTCAAAGGCTCTCATTAAGTTGTAGTCAAGGCATTGGCCAGATTAACAATCATTTGAAGACTTGATGAGGGCTGGCAGATCCACTCGTAAGGTGTCTAATTCACAATCCCAGCAAGTTAGTTTGAGATATTGACAGTAAACCTCAATTCTTTTCTATACTGGCCTCTCCATAGGGCTGCCTGAGCATCCTCATGACATGGCAGCTGGCTTCCCCCAGAGCCAATGATCCATGAGACAAAGCAAGATGGAAGCTACAATATCTTTGTATGATCTAGCCTTAAAATTCACCCACCATCACTTCCTTCACATTCTGTTCCTTAGAAGCCGGTTACTAAGTACAGCCCACACTCGAGGGGAGGGCAATTCGACTCCATCTCTTGGAGGAGTCTTAAATAATTTGTGAACGTATTTTAAAGGCACCATGATCCTCTATTTACATAAAGACAGTTGAAAATGACTGTGGTTTACCTGCTAAAGGTCAACGAACTCCTGGTGAGACCCCACCTGGAAGGCGGCAGGCTTTTTTAATTTATTGTAAAGCAAAACAGAAAACCCACATTCTTGAAATAACTGCACACGAATCCCAAATCTGCCTCTTTAAAAGGTCCAAGACCTTCTAAACACGGCAGGACACTTTCTGTTTAGAAATGGATGAGATGGACACTAGACTGGAAGGGTCAGCCTTTGATTAAGAGTCAGCTTTCCTCTTAATCAGCTCTGGGACCCGGAGAACAAAGACACTTTTCTGAGGGATGGTTTCCTCCTTTGTAAAATAAGATGGGCTAGCCGAATGGTTTCCAAAGTTGGTGGCCTTTAAGGTCCTCTGGGGAATTAAAGGCTCACTGATCTTGTGTTAAATTCACAATGTCCAGGAATCTGTACCACTTAAAAGCACTTGGGGACTCTGGTGGCCTGTTTTGCAGACAGTAGGAACAGCTGGGCTACATGATTTCTCATGCTTCCACTTTTAACATTATTTTATTTATTTTTGAGTCTCTCTTTGTCACCCAGGCTGGAGTGCAGTGGCATGATTTTGGCAACCTCCGCCTCCTGAGTTCAAGCGATTCTCCTGCTTCAGCCTCCTAAATAGCTGGGATTACAGGCTTCTGCCACCATGACTGGCTAATTTTTTTTTTGTATTTTAGTAGAGACGGGGTTTTACCATGTTGGCCAGGTTGATCTCGAGCTCCTGACCTCATGTGATCTGCTTACCTCAGCCTCCCAAAGTGTTGGGATTACAGGCGTAAGCCACCATGCCCGGCCAACATTATTTTAACTCTCCCCATCAGACTGGGTATGCTCATGTACATTGTTGGTTCTCCATCTTCGCTACAATCATAAGCAGAATTTTAAAAAATTATGACGCCTAGGGCCCTCCCTAGCAAAACAAGTCATTCTGGGGTGGAACTCAGGTACCATCATGAGTTGTTGGCTTGTTTTCATCAGGACATTTAAAACTAATCATGTTCAGCCTTGTTGGCACATTAGAATCACTTGGGGAGCTTTAAAAAAGCCTACTGCCCAGCCTGTCCCTCAGGCCAATTAAATCACAATCTCATGGGTAAAACCAAGAATCAGTATTTTTTAAAGTTCTCCAGGTGATTACAACATACAGCCAAACTGACCTATGTTTGCCACGTTTGAGATAATTCTAATGCTAATTCACCTGTAAGGGATTATTCCAAAAAAACCCCAACATTTACATGCCACAGTGCTCTCAGAAAAAAAAAATGCATTTAAAGTGGAAGATATTACAATTTTGAAATGAAATATATTAAAAATTAAATCGAACTAAGTTCGATTTCTGGCAATATGGCAGACTAAGTAACTTGAAAATCCTCCCATCATAAACCACCTATAAATACTGGTCAGGATGTAATAAACACCCATTTAAATGAGCTCTTGGGACAGTAAGCAAAGGCTCTCAGAGTCAGGAAGAAGAGGGAGATTATAGCATGGTATGCAAGTAAGCTGAGGTTGAGCTGGTCTCAGGCAGGTTTGCTGGTGTTGGGAGCCTGAGGTTTGAGCATCAAAATGGAAGGAGATTATGCTTAAGGTCCATTAAAAGTGGGAAAATGGAACTCAGAATCCCCATAAAGTTGGAACCCCATAAAGCTAGAACCTCCCGAATCACTAGAGAAATAATCAGTGGAAAAATAATCTCCCCAATGTCACAAGGAGACAAGAAAATGTGCCTGTCTTGGCATGGGTTGAGGGTGGGGAAAAAAGGGCTTTACTGAGAATTTGGGATTATAATGTGGTATGGTCCAGGAACCCCAAAGCTGAGAATGAATACAGAAATACAGACCCAATGCCAAACTATACAATGTATGTGGATATAATCCTCCACAAGCAAGATGTAGCAGACACAAAGGTCCCAAGAACCTCAGGTAACAAAACTATCAGGCAGACTATAAACTAAGTAAGTTTAAAATTATTAGACACAAAGGAACCTTTGACACCATGAGAAAGTAACATAACATTCTAAAAAAGGTAGATTTAAAAATATAACTAAACAGGATTTCTAGAAATGACAAATGTAGTAACCAAAATGAAAAGCTCAGTGATGAGTTAAACAGCAGATTAGACAGAGTTGAAGAAAGAACAGCAGATGGATCTGAGAAAACTGCCCAGGAAGCAGCAAAGACAAAGTGAAGAAAGGTCTGACAGATTCAGAGTATGCTGGATAGAAGGAGAAGATGCATTATACATTTCATATAAGTACCAAAAGACAAGGAGAGGGATATTTCATTGACAGAATCCCAAAATTATGCATATACAATGAGTATTGAATCAGATAAAGAACAAGAAATTCATACTTGAATATGGCAGAGTAAAAATGCAGGAAGCCAAAGACAAGGAAAAAGTCTTAAAACCAGAGAGAAAAGACACATTACCTACAAAGGAATGACAATTAGACTCATAGCAAATGTTTCAGAAATTAGGAAGACATTAAGAATAGGAAGATATTTTTAAAAAGTGCTGGGGTAAAATAACTGCCAATCTTGAATATTACACCCAGAGAAATCATCATTCGAGAGTGAGAGTGAAATATGGTATGTTTGTGTTAGTGGAGAGAGCATATCACTCACACAATCCCCTGAAAAAAAACTAAAGGTTATGTTTCAGGGGAAAGGGTCTATATCGAGAAGGAAATTGGTAAATACGGGCAAATCTAAGCGATGAATTGACTGTATATAAAATTATAATAGAGGTTAAAATTAGGGGTATAAAAACTAGGTGGATCTAAAATAACGAGCAACAATAAAACATAATGAGAGGATGTAACTGAAGTTGAATCATTCTTAGCTTATTGAATAGTTCTAGGGCACTTGATTTACTTTAGATCACATGTACAGGTTAAAATTGTAATCACTGAAAGAGTAGAAATAGAATTTACAACTTCCGGCCAGATGCAGTGGCTCACGCCTGTAATCCCAGAACTTTGGGAGGCCAAGGCAGGCAGATCAGTTGAGGTCAGGAGTTCGAGACCAGCTGGCCAACATGGTGAAACCCCGTCTCTACTAAAAATACAAAAATTAGCTGTGGTGGTGGGTGCCTGTAATACCAGCTACTCGGAGGCTGAGGCAGGAGGATCGCTTGAATCCAAGAGGCAGCGGTTGTAGTGAGCTGATTGTATCACTGCACTCCAGCATGGCTGATGGAGCGAGACTCCATCTCAAAAAAAAAAAAAAAAAAAAAAGGCCTCGGCCTCCCAAAGTGCTGAGATTACAGGTATGAGCCACCATGCCTGGCCAATAGGATCTCTTATACATTGCTAGTAGGAGTACAAATTGGAACACCACTTTGGAAAGCAGCTTAGTATTACCTTGTAAAATTTTACATTCACATATGTTACAACCCAGCCATTACTCCAAAGAGAAATTTCTGATCTATGTGCATCAGAAGGTAAGAATGTTCATAATAACACTGTTTATAATAGCAAAAAAAAAAAAAAAAATCCTGAAAACAACCCAAAGTCTTGTTTGTGAGAGAATGGAGAAACTAAACTGTGGCACAGTCACATAATGGAATATTATACAACTGGGAGAAAGAATGAACTACAACCAGTTACAAAAATCTAACTGAGTTCCCCCTGCCCCCCAGGGACCTGGCTAGAGGATCTAATTGATTCTCAATAATTTCATATTGAGTAAATTATCAAGCCTCAGAAATTTTTCATAAAGTTTCAAAACAAAAAACAAAACAGAATATTAGCCATTGATATGCATAAAACTTTTTAAAAAGCAAAATCATAACAAATACAAGATTCCGATTGATGGTTACTTTAGAGGAACAAAATAGGGAGGAGCATATAAGGAGATGTTACATAAGTCATTGTTTCTGTTTTAGTTCTCTGGTTGAATAACAGGTTTATAGGTATTCATGATATCAGTGGATAAAATAAAATAGGACCAGGAGTATACACAATGATGCTAGTGTGCTATACTAGAGATTGTGATTAATATATTTTTGTGCCCCTAAATTGTGATATTTCGTGATTTTTAAAAATATCAGCAATCACAATTAATGTAAATGGACTAAACTTACTAATTGGCACAATAAATAATGAACCAGAGCTAGCTATACGCTATTTACAGGAGACCAAACAAAAAATTTGGGACATGGAAAGGTTGAAAGTAAAAGGTAAGAGGGAAAGCGAAAGATCTATTAGTCAAGGGCTAATCAAAAGAGTAGTTACATTTATTACAGACAAAATAGACTTTAAAGCAAAAGGCATTAGGGATAAGTATCTTCTGTGCCAATATTAAAGGAATAATTCACTAGGAAAATAGCAAATCTAAGCTTGTGTGCACCTCATAACAAGGCCTTAAAATACACAAAGCAAAAAGTATGAGAAGTAGAAAATGCATAGTTATAGTAGGAAATTTCAACAGTTCTTTTTGATGTACCTGACAACGTACTTTTAAAATACAGCAAAAGTTGAGAGAATTACAGGAGAAACTGGCAAATCTAGTCATATAGAAATTTTAATGTACTTCTATAAAAAGCAATAGGTCAAGCAGACAAAATATTAGTAAGGCTACAGGAAATCTAGATAATATAATTAATAAGTCTGATCTAATAGACCCATATAAAATGCTATACTTAAAAATATACATTCTTTTCAAAACTACATGAAATATAAAAATTGACTGCACCAAACAAGTTTCAATAAATAACAAAGAATCTGCTTCATATAGATCCTGTTCTTTGACCTTAATTCAGTTAATTTAGATGTTAGTAACTAAAGAATAACCTCAAATATCCCTCAAATACACCTGTATTAATTCACTGGTCAAAGAAGACATCGTATCTGAAATCTATTTTTTTTTTTTTTAAACAGGATCTCGCTCTGTCACCCAGGCTGGAGTAGTGACGTGATCATGGCTCACTACGGTCTCAACTTCCCAGGCTCAAGTGATCCTCCCACCTCAGCCTCCTGAGTAGCTGGGCCTATAGGTGCATGTTAGCACACCTGGCTAGTTTCTAGAAAAGTTTTCTTTTGCAGAGATGGGGCCTCACTATGTTGCCCAGGCTGGTCTCAAACTCCTGGGCTCAAGGGATCCTCCCACCTTAGCCTCCCAAAGTGCTGGGATTACAGGTGTGAGTCATTGTGTCCAGCCTAAAATCTAAACTTTTTTTTTTACCTCAGTGATAATAAAAAGTCTGTATATCTTGTGGAGTATAGCTTGAGTGGTACTTAAAGTGAAATCTGTAGTCTTAAATGTTAAAATCAGAAAACAGATGGCTAAAAATTAATTACCCAAGGCACCAATTCAAAAAGAAAAAAAAGAGCAACAGAATAAATCCAAAAAGAGCAGAAGCAGAAGGGAATACTATGTGATATATATTAATATTACATTATATATTATATTCTACTATATAATAGAATATCTTTTCTATTGTGCCATATATGAGAATATAATGTCTAATAATGTATACGGACAAAACTTACTGGAACAGAAAAAGAAACAATATTTAAACTAAAGTCTGGTTCTCTGAAAACACTAATAGAAAGTAGAAAGAAAACACTAGTAAAAAACAACAACAACAAAATCTCTGGCACAGCTGATCCAGATAAGAAAAAATACATATAAAATGATATTTGGAATGAAAAAAAATAAACATTATGGATAGATACAGCAGAGATTAAAATACATTAAGAGGTAACTATGAACAGCATTTTGTCAACACATTTGAAAACCTAGATGGTATGGATAATTTCTTTGAAAAATATAGTGTATAAAAATAGATTCAAGAAGAAAACAGAAAACCTGAAGAGATCTACAAGCGTTCAAGAAATGGAATCAGTAGTTAAAAATCAACCCACGAAATGTCTATCCCAGACCCAGACAATTTACCCGCAAGTTCTACCAAACATTCAAGGAACACATAACTCCAATCTTACACACACTGTTCCAGTCAATGAAAAAAGAAGGAACATTTACCAGTTCATTTTATGAGACCAGTATAACCAGACAAAAGCAGTATGAAAAGGGAAAACTGCAACCAATTTGACTTATGAACATGAATACAAAAAGAATCCTAGAATGAAATTAAATGTTGACCATCATTCATTCATCCATCCACTCACTCATTCAGTCAATCATTATTTATTGAGCATTAACCGTGCGCCAGCAGGCACTGTGCTGGTACATGGAGAGCAGAAAGGGACAGGAGCTTCTGGCTTAGAGGAGATGGGCAATAAAGCAAATGATCATACAGGGTAAGGTACACAGAGGACGTTCTGGTAAGGTAATTGCATATCTAAGGGCATTGGACCCTGTCAGAGAGGTCTGGGAAAGATTTCCAGGCACATAAGTGGAGTAAGGGTGGATGTGGGAAGACTGTTTTGTGAGCTGTTGCAGGGCCTCGGGTGGGAGATCTGGGATGCAGTAGCAAGAAAGATGGATTTGAACTTGGGCTTGCTTCAGAAAGGCTAAGTGGAGATGTTGAATACAAAACTGACCAGAGCCTGGAGCTCTTCAGGAAGGGTGAGGCTGGAAATTTCAATTTGAGTGGCATCAACATGTGTTTAAACCCATCCTGGAAGATTGAGTTTGAAGAAGGAAGTGTCCAACATTGTCTTGGGCTGTTGAGACTTTCAGAGGGTTGAGGACTGATATTATGCTGCTTGTATTCTCCTGAGGCAGGGGCTACATTGAGTGAGCTGGAGAAAAAAATGCATAAAATAATAATAATAATAATAAGCTATTACAAATAATGTAGTGCATAGGGGCAGCCAAGAGGGAATTTTTTTGGACAATGAAACTGTTCTGCATCTTGATTATGGTGGTGGTTACATGACTCTATGCATAAGTCAACACTCATAGAATTACAGACCAAAAAGAGTAAAGGTTACCATATATAAATTAAAAATAAATGAGTAAAAATGTAGTAATGGAAACTTAAAATCCAGTTCTTTCTAAGCCACCGACTTTGTAACTGCAGCTCTAGACCCTCTCTGGATTTTAAATCAGTTCTGTAAGTGTCAGCTTGTGGAAGTCTATACCACAGAAGAAGGGCCCCCAACTCTCGCCTTGTGAGGGACGGAATAAACATGCAGGCAGCAGAGGCCACACCGAATTGGACTGATGATCAGAGGGTGGGGGTGGGGTGTAGGCTGGTGAGTTTGGCACCTCTGAGACCCTGATGTATAATGAGGGTATTAGACTAGGAAAGTCCTTTCTACCTAGGATGGCCTGTGGTTCTACTGTAAAAATCCCAACACAATACAATGAGCTCTGTTGTCTGCATACTGTTGAGAATAATCAATCATAATAAACAATCATCATAACAACTGGCCGTTCAACACATGAGACCCCAGATGATTTGGGAAGGAGCTTGGAGTGACAGGAAATGTTCGGGTTTGTGGTTTAAAGCCTTAGAGCACCTTCTCAATATGATTATATTGAGTAGTGATTGATAATAAACACGAATCAGGTTTACAGTGAAAAAGGAACTTTTACAACATTGGTTCACTTCAGCCTCTCACCTTCACCCCATCAATCCTGTCAAGGAGGAATTACTGCAATTCAGGGAACGGGGAGATTGAGGGTCTGGTCACTCAAGGATATGGCTGGTGTTGAGATTTTCCAAATATTCCATTTTTCCAAAACCCACAGTGGATTTGGTACAGTTTTGGTGTTGAGTGTCTTCCGTTGTCTCTTAATCCTATGAAAATTAATGGAAAAGTGTTAATTGGGTATCAATTCATACTTAACATTAATCTCAGTATTTGATGAACCACAACTTTATGTTGCCCCTCACGCCATATTAACTCAGTTTACTGCAATAATTTAAAACAATACAGATTTAAAACAATATGGATAATTGTATCCGTATTGTTTCCAATGCCCCATAAATTGAAACCAGCCCGAATTTGGCCAGCCTAGAATCTGCCGGAGAAACGTGCGATGCCTTTGGAAGGCTACAGACACCGTCTTTTTGGAGTTTTCAGTGCATGAAGGTATGAAACCAGCATTTATTAAGCACCCACTGTATGCCAGAACCCGTGCTGTACAATACTGCTGCTCCTAAGGTGGGAGTGATCCTGAAGCCTTCTGCCACCAGCTACCTCTGCAGGTCGTGAGGGGTCTTGGGCTCTTTCAGTCTCATGCACTTTATTATCCTGGCATACAAAGGCTGGGTAATTTGAGAAATAAAATATATAACGAACGGATTAAACAGGGGTTTCCTGAAATAACCACCCTTCCCAGCCATCCCAGAGGCACTCCAAAAGCACTTCTCGTTATATACAAACATTTGCTTTGAACCTCAATCATGTGACCTTGACTCCTATAACCTATCTTATTATATTTTTAAAACACTGTATGATTAACGCGGAAACCCTTTTTTTCGGCACTTTCTCGCCACTGGAATCGCGTCAGTTTCTCAAAGTTCCAAAATAACCTTTCCCGGGCACGGATTGGTACCTCTACTGGGGAAGGGCGGGGAACCGCGCAAGACGTGCCGGTGTGGAGCGAGAGCCAGAGAGAACTTCCAGCGCAAAAGGAAAATAAAACTTGTGGCTGGTGTTTGTGCAGGAGGGTCTCCGTTATCCTGAAGCCCCCGGATCCTGGGGGGTCTCGGGGGCCGCCAGAGAAGCGCCGGGGTGTGGGTTTGCTCCCGACGTCCTTGACCTAAATTTCTGAGCCGTGGCTGGAAACAGGGCACAGCGCAGGGCGGGCGGCTGGTGCCATCTCCGGATCTCGGCGGCAGGGGCCGGCAAACTTGAATGGAGAGGGCGAACTAGAGAGGGTGGGGGGCGGCGTCTTCTCCCCGGTCCGGGTGAGGAGCCGCAGCAAGCTCCCCGCGCCTCCCCTCCCCCGATCCACCCGCCCCCCGCAGCCCATGTGATCCAGGGAAGTCGGGGTGCGCTCCCCCTTGCCCTGCGCCCTGCCGGCCCGGAGGCGGGGTCCCCTCGGCCCGCGGGGTTCGCGCGCCACCCGTGTGGGTCCGGCCGTGGGGGGCCGAGTGTGCGCGCGCGGGCAGGCGGGGGCCGCACGGGGGTGCGTGACGTCACCGGCATTGGTTACACGACGTTCTAGAACTCCGCCCCACGTGCGCCGGGGAGGAGGGGGAGGAGGAGGAGGAGATGGGGGTGGGGAGGAGGAGGGGGAGAGGTGGTGATGGGCCGGGGGGGCGGGGACGGGGGGTGTGCGAGGCAGCGGGGCTGAGCTAAGCCGAGCCCACGTGTGACGGCTCTCGCCGCTGCCCCGGCTCCGCCGCTCGCAGAGAGATTCGGAGGAGCCCGGGCGGGGGGGAGGAGGAGGGGGAGGAGGGAGCGGAGATCTCGGGGCTCGGAGCCGGCCGCCGCTCCGCTCCGATCGCTGTGGGGCTCGGTTTTTTGGGGGTGGGGGGGCGGGGGGGCTCAGATATGGAGGCAAATGGGAGCCAAGGCACCTCGGGCAGCGCCAACGACTCCCAGCACGACCCCGGGTAAGTTTCCAGCCGCTGCCCACCGCGCCGCCTCGGGCTCGCTCTCCTTGCAGCGGCGGGGACGGCGGTGCGCGGAGCCGGGCATCTCCCGCGCCCCCCCGCCCCTCCCGCGCGCCCCCCCCGTGGAAGTTACACACCTTTGGATTGCATTTCGCCGTCACCTTCTCCCCCACCCCACCTCCCGGCTCTCGCTCGCTCGCTCCCCCCCGCTTTCCTTTTAGCTTTTGTAAGTTACACGTCAAAATGGCCGATCTGACATCGGTGCTCACTTCTGTTATGTTTTCTCCCTCTAGTAAAATGTTTATCGGTGGACTGAGCTGGCAGACCTCACCAGGTAAGGGAGGGAGGGGGGGACGCCTGGGTCCCCCCCTTCTTGGCTTCTTTATTGCTCTTTGTTATCCCGGTGTAGGAGCCCCCCCCCCGCCATTGGCTCCCCACTTCTCCTGTGCAAGGTTATTTTTTTAAATAGCAAATCCTTTCTGAGCCCTCTATGCGACCTCTGTTGCCGAATTTCCCCCGCGTGTGCAAAAAATGCAAAAACAAAACAGAATAACAACAGAAAACTACTTTTGGATTTTGTCCTTGATGAAAATTTGCATTGCTTTTTTTTTTCCACACCTTCTCTCCCCCCCCCCCATCTCTCTCTTTCTCTCTCTACAGATAGCCTTAGAGACTATTTTAGCAAATTTGGAGAAATTAGAGAATGTATGGTCATGAGAGATCCCACTACGAAACGCTCCAGGTAAACCATTCCCTTCTGGATTTTGTCTTTATTTTAGAACAAAGTTGAAGTTTTATTTTTGGAGGTGTCTTCGGAAGTAGCTAAGCGGATTAGAATGGGGCTGAGGCGCGTGGCTGATCTCGAACGGGGCTCTATACCACCCCCACCGCCCCCCAGTAACCCCAGAGGTTATTGTTAATTGGAGCTGAACTCTGGATACAGAGATACCCATCTCTCTGCTTTAAGTCATTTTCCCGTCGCTTCTTTTTCTCTGTTTAAAATGACATTCAGCTTCATTTACTTTCGCATAGTTTTTTTTTGGTCTTAATGTATGTTTCCCCCACACTCCCAGCTCCCCAAACTCTTAAGATCCCTCTTAGAAAGATGGTGGTGAATCTCTTCTAAGTGCCGGGCTTTCTTCGGAATAAAACAAAGCGTTAAGAAAGGGAAGGGGAGGAGGAGAGGAAACTGAGGTGGCCAAAGAGTGGAGGCACCAGCATTTTCCAAGTTACCTCCACCCTCCCTGCCCCCGTTCCACTTCCCCCATTAACCTTGATGTTTTTTCTGGCGAGGTGGAGGGCTGTAGGCAGGTGGGGAATTGGAGGAGGGGAGTGGGAGTGGGGGTGCGTGGAGGGCAACTTTTGCTCCTCATTCAGCCTTAGGTCTCACTCCTTGTTGCTTTCAATGGTGTCACATTTTCTTGTTTGTTTTTCTCCCTCTTTGTCTCCTTTCAGAGGCTTCGGTTTCGTCACGTTCGCAGACCCAGCAAGTGTAGATAAAGTATTAGGTCAGCCCCACCATGAGTTAGATTCCAAGACGGTAGGTTGCTTTTTGTTGTTGTTGTTCGCCCCTTTTCAGGAACGGTCTGGGCATTGACAGCCTCATTTAAAGGGACAGCGCCTTCTTTTGCTTCTGTACTAGAGCTGGGTAGTTTAAACTGAGCTAGCGAGTTGATTCAAAAGTTTGCTGCCGTGGCTGACTTTGGGGTTTTCTTTTTAGAGCCTGTCCCATTGCAGCTTCAGATGCTGCCAAGGTTAGGCCTGGGGAGGAGAGGGTTCGGCTCCGGCAGAGTCTGCCTGCCCGGCCTGGGGACTGTGCAGAGAAACTCCACCAGAGAGCAAATGCAACTTTTCTTTGTCAGCCAAGCACAGCACGCGTTCCCAACTGTGGCTCTGGGGATCAGCTTTGAGAAGGCACAGCCTGCTTTGTGGCCAAGGGGGACAGCAGTGGGAAGGAAGGGAGAGGGCGCTAAATACAGGTCCAGGCAACAGGTTCCTCCTGGGGCACTTGGGATTTGGAATGTGGTTTGGGAAGGGAAGGGGAGGCCGGCAGAGCTGAGCTGGGCATCCACTGGGGTGACTCCAGATGGCGTGAGATCTAAGGCTGATAAGGCCTGGGGGTTTCAAAGTGATTTTTTTTTCCTTCCTTTTCTTTCTCAGATCCTTTCATTTGAGTGTGGGTACTTTTATACATTACAAGTTTTAAAAATCCAGAGTAGAAGGGGGAAAAGTCTCCAGGCAGAGGTCAGAAGGGGAAGGGAAGAGTGTCTGCATATAACAATACATTTAACGGGAGGGGGAGTGTGCAGTGTTTTATTTAGCCCCTGTATGGGCTTCCTGCCTCTCCTCCCTTCCCTTTATGCCTACAAGAGTTTCCCCACGGTTTTTATTAATATATATCTGCCCCAAACGGAGGCCTTAAGATGACACTGGGCTGTAGTGCTGGGTTGCATGGAACTTCACTCCTCTGTGATGGGGTAGTGGGACAAGGCCAGCGATGGGGCTCTACTTCCATCCGCCTCTTACGAAAGTGAGCAAGTCATTCCCTACCTCTGGGTCTCAATTTCCTCTTCTGTAAAATAAGTGGACCGAGGTGATCTTTTCAAGTCCCTTTTGGCTTTAACATTGAATGGAAGAGAAGGAAAGAAAATAAAGAAACCTGGCAACCTTCGGTGCACTTGAATTGATTTTGCAAATTCACCCTCTTTCTCTGATCAAAGAGATCAGGTGTGCGTGCCTTCTCCTAAGAAAGAAACCCACCTACACTCTTAGTTGCTTTATTAATTGTCCTGGACTTGTCATAGCTTGCATGCAGCCCAGCCTTTTGTACTTTTAGATAATTTAATTTCAGAAATCATTTATAGGACGATAACGGATGTCTGAAGAATTTTTCTCTCCTTGATTTCTTGGTTAGCCATTTCAAAAAGCTAGTGAAATTAAAGAGGAAAATCTTTTCAAGGCAAATTTGGGAATTTATCATCCACCCCCTCTTGCTACCTGGGTGGGAGAAACAGTATTTAGTTTCTGTGGTGGCTGGCGGGTCATATTCCTCTGTATCAGGTGCAAAGCCTGCAGTTTCCCTCTCTGATTGTTTGTAGACTTGTTTTGGTCACTATTATTTAGTGTAACCTAGCTTTTGACTTTGTTTCAACGTTCAGTGCAGGAGGCAGAAGCGGTTGGTTTATTGACATGGAAACGAGGATCTTGTTTACTGTTACCTTAAAAGCTTTGTTTAGGTAACGGCCATTCACATCCAAAATAGTACCCTAGTCTTTTCCTAGAGGACTTGTAGCTACAGTAAGTAGAGCTGTACCTAACTAACTAATGTTTTCATTTTTGGTAGTTTTCTTTTTTGTTTGTTTTTTACAAAATAGTTGACAGGGATGTGCAAAAGGTTGGGATTTGCCATGCCTAACTTGACCCTTCCTCTCCTTCAGAGATCTCAGCGTGTAAACTTTGCACACTGAGGAACTTCGATCATGATACAATGCTCTGATACCGCCACACACCATCCAGGAGTTCTGAATTGGCTGTTTAGTTTTGCGATTTAATTTTTTTTTAGTACTTCACTTTCTTCATTGCACCTTACGTCTTCCAGCTCCTGGCACCTCCCTCAACATACCCCACACCTGTTACCTCATAAACAAGGTGATTTCTGATTGCAATTGTGTGCCGGTCAACTAAAACAACACTTTCTGGGGAGTATTTATAAAAAGACACCTCTGTCTTACGTTCGGTCAACAGAATGGAAAATCCACACCTGTTGTATTTCTCTTGTAGACAAGCGCTAGTCAGTGCTGGACACACCTGTAGATGCAGTAATGTTAATCCTTATGAAAGGGTAGTCTTCTAGATCAGAGATTTTTGTCTATTTTAGTTTTTGAAAAGTAATCTCTCATTTCTCAGGTGATGTTTAAAGGTAGGGAACGCAATGCAGACTTTTATTAGGTCGTTAAGCCACTGTAATAACAGCAGGAAATCCTCATATGTCTTTCTGGCTGGGACGCTAGGGGATGTAAGTCAGGGAACAAATGAACTATCCTCGGTGCTTCCCACTCCTCACCCCCACCTCCCTACTTTCCTCCAAAGCATTACTCTTTCCCCCTGCCCCCATGGCAGAAGTAAAAACAAAGCTCAGATTTACTTTTTAAAAGGAAAACATTTTAAAATGAAAGCCAAAGCCTAGAAATAAATAACCGGTATCAGTGTTTATTCTATCTGTATTAAATTTTTACCCAAAGATTTGTGCCATTTGGAAATTGAATGAAAACCGACAATGGCAATATTTTCACATTTCTTACCTCCTCTTTTTATCTGTGCAGTCACTTTTTTCCTCCCTCACATCAGCCTGTTAGATTCACATGCTTCTGGGAGAACTGTTCTGAGTTCAGAACAGCTAGGCCCTGATTGAGCATCATGCGTTTTGCAAGTGTCTGATTTGGACTGGAGGCTGTTTTTCCATTTGGATTGAGGTTGGGGTAGGGGAATCCCCTACTTGTTGCGCTAGATTCTGACTACTTCTTTTATTCAGTAACTTTTTTTTTCGTGCTCTCCCTATGATGAGATTTCCTTTCTAATTTGGGTTTAGGTTGCTGATAGATTTTTACTCCCTGTTGTTTTTAAAATCCAGGTGGCTTTAGCTCACATGCTTCACTTTCTTTCCTTAAAAAAATATTATTTTTTATCTTTTGAGGTATAACTACAGAACAGATGATCTTTTTGATTAATCCTGGGTAACTTTACTTTTGCTAAAATGAATTAATTAACTCAAGCAGAGCATTGTGTTGGATGTCTATGGGGAGTTTTTGGATGTTGTTGATTTTAAAAAATTTTGGAATCTCCTTCCCCTCCTGTGTTGTTTAGTTATCATCAGGGACAAGAAATACCATCCAATTACCTACTGCTAGAGAATACTTAGATTTCATTTTCAGGTTATGATTTTTTTCCCAATGATAATGATGCTCCCATCTTTTCTCCCAGCCACGCATAGCAAATTAGATGCAGATACCATTTAATATTCAGTGTCTGGAAGAAGAAGCCCTTGCCTAAATAAGAATACATGAGATCTAGTTTATTAAGAGCATCACACACTGAAATGCATGGTGGGTCATTTCAGAAAGGCTAGCTAGCTATGTTAGTTATGTGATCTATTGGAGGGATGGTTAAGTTGAGATCAAAGTTTAGGAAACTTTTTTTTTTTTTTTTTTTTTTTTTTGAGACGGAGTCTCGCTCTGTTGCCCAGGCTGGAGTGTAGTGGCTGGATCTCAGCTCACTGCAAGCTCTGCCTCCCGGGTTCACGCCATTCTCCTGCCTCAGCCTCCTGAGTAGCTGGGACTACAGGCGCCCGCCACCTCGCCCGGCTAGTTTTTTTGTATTTTTAGTAGAGACGGGGTTTCACCGTGTTAGCCAGGATGGTCGCGATCTCCTGACCTCGTGATCCACCCGTCTCGGCCTCCCAAAGTGCTGGGATTACAGGCTTGAGCCACCGCGCCCGGCCTAGGAAACTTTTGAGATGCCTGAGAAGTTACTAAAAGCTGAATTATAAGCCTGAGAAATGAGTGATGAATAATTAGGTGATTAATCATATATTTTTTCCTTTTCTTAAAGTACTTTATTGACTCCTGCTTTTCTATTTTTTTTTCCCAGATTGACCCCAAAGTTGCATTTCCTCGTCGAGCGCAACCGAAGGTAAGTAGGAGAATCAACAGTAGGATTTTAGCACTCAGAGATGTTTGCCAAGAATTTCAAGTTTCAAACAGCATTGGCAATGAACTGTTGAAGCCTGGTATTCACTGTTCCTTCGGGGTATCAGGACAGGCTGGGCAAGTAGTCCTGTGGAGATAACCATGCGTCTCTAAGTTAGCCATCCCAAGGTGGCTTCGAAACATCCACCTGGGGGCAGGGACAAGTCTGATGCTTAGTGGGAGGACGTGGTTCCATCCACTGCAGTATTTTTTGCAAGTATTCTGTTTACTTTTTAAGCATTTCCAAGATCATATCAGGAAAAGTCAAACATTTCCTTGTGACTCTTTTGGAGGGTACAACTCGGAGTTTATGGAGAGGAATAGAGTTTAACTAAACAGCTGATCCTTTCTTGGATAAAACAACTTCTTAGGCCCATAAAGCCTTAAATCTGAGAGAGGAAGCAGTGGATATCTTGGTTTGTAGGTTGGTTGGATAAGTCAGGGCATACTTGAAACCAACAGTGCTTCTTATTTGTGCAAGTGCTGGTGCCTGGGTGGAGAAGTCCTAAAAATGTTGTAACCTTGTAGGAGTGGCACTACAAGACTTGCTTAAAGAATCGAGATAGGGCTTCACTTTTTTAGAAGTGTGTCGTTAACATAGTTTTCTCTGAGCTTGCCAGGTGTGGCTATGAGAACACAGCTGCATGAAGCCTACGATTAAATTGGAAGGGCTTATGGCTTACATGTTACGTTTACACTTTTTAGTTACTTTTTTTCTTCCCTATGTAGCACTGGAAGAAATGTTTTTATGTATCTTCTGGATTTGTCATTCTTTTAGGGAAAGGGGAAAAGTTGAAGCTTCAGATTGTAAGTCGGAAAGGGTTGTGACTTTAGCAAATTCAGTTTATTTCTGTACGCATGGTCTCCCAGAAGTGGAACCTTTTAATTGTGTAAAGAGAGGAATGGTTTTGCACATTAATATAGGAAAAGTTGGTGATTGTGATGGTACTTTCAGGTCTGGAGCCTACCACTTGATTGATTGATTCCTTCCTTTCTTCCCTCCTTCCTTCCCTCTCTCCCTCCTTGTTCTCTTTCTTCTCCCTTTTTTAAAGATGGAAACACAACTTTTTAAGTAAATGCAATGAAATGTTTTCTTAAGGCGTTTATTTCTAATGCTTAAACAAATGATAGGAGTTAATGAACTAAAGAGATGAGGTTATTTCTGTACTTAGCACAAACTTTGGAATTGTCCTTATTGTTTTAGTTACTTCCCAAACTGTCTGTGATCCTTCACATTTCAGAGAGCTTCCCAGAGTTAGCAGTATTTCCTGGGTTTGGAAGAATTGCTGTTTCTTCCATAAGTGTGAATCTTCAAATTTCCAGGTTAGTCATTTGATCACTCAGAGCTTGGATCAGATTACCCAAGAGGGAAGCTGGAAAAATCCCTTACTTGGTAAAACCATGGGTTTGACCTGTTTTTCTCTCCCCCTTGTTGTCCCCCTTCCTTAACTTTGTTTTTAAACGAGAAAAGCAATATTTCACTTTAATACACTCTGCAGTGATGCATTCAACTTGAAAACGAGACAGAATATTTCTCAAACTTGTCAAAGTGTGTATTCCTTTCCCAGCCCTCAGCTCCACATCTGGAATGTTTGTAGGTGAATTGACACGAAACCAGTTGGGGGAGAACATCTTTCCATGAATTCTAGGGATTTAATAATAACACCTTACTGTGTATGACATACTTCACTTTACAGAGGACTTTGCTGTTCATTATCTCCATCTCCATTCCATCTCCTGGGGCATTCGGCTGTTGTCCCTGACCTTCTCTCAGTCTCAGTGTGCTCATCTGTAAAATAGGAGTGATGACAGTAGCTCTCCCAGAAGGTTTTTGTGTAGAGTAAAAGAGCGTGGTCTGCGACAAAGGTCTTTGTCATTGTCATTATTTTTCTTGTCGGTTTTCTCATCACTGTTCTGGTGGTGGTTTGCAAGCGGGACAGCCCGGGTTCAGATGCTGATGGTGCCACTCTTTAGCTGTGTGAATTTGAACGATCGTTTAACTTCCTTGAACCTTTGTTTTTCCATCTCATAGAGTTTTTCTGCAGATTACATAAATTAATAAAGGTAAAGGGACTGGAAAAAAAAAAGATGTGTTGCATGGTAATGCCATAGAAGCGTTAACCTGCTATTTTATGTATGTATGTATGTATGTATGTATGTATTTATTTTGAGATGGGATCTCACTGTGTTGCCCAGGCTAGTCTTGAACTCCTGGGCCAAGCTATCCTCCCACCTCTGCCTCCCAGAGTGCTGGGATTATAGGCGGGAGCCACTGTGCCTGGCCAACCTGCTACTTTTTACTGCTGTTTTTATTAAGTTCTCACATCAATCCTGTGAGAGGTTGAGTAATCATAATGATACTAATTGAATTTATGTGCCAGGCACTATTGCAGAGATTTTGTTAACCCATTTAATCCTCACGCAGCCCTATGAGGAGAGTACCAGTATGAGCTCATTTTATAAATGAGGAAACTGAGGCATGGATGGATGTCCAGGAGCCATACCCAGGCAACCTGGCTGTAGAACTGGGCCCTTCACCAACGTGCCATGCTATGGGGGTACCTCAGGGGATGGCCCCTCTGTTATGTGACAGGAGATGGGCTCCGAGAGGTCAGCAGGCTGTGCTGAGGGAACCATTGCCAGAGGCCCAGGACTTTGAAGTTTTACGTTCCTGGGCCTAGGTGATTTGCCTTGTCCCATCATGTTATACCAGTGTGTGACACTGTCTTATATCTTTCCATCCGACCCCTCAGGCCATCTTTTCAGATGGTTCTGGAGTTACTCAACCCCAGTGAGGCAACAGAGTAAATGCCAAGGTTGTACGGTGGTTGAGAATTGGGACAGGGTGGGGAGAAGGTGTCTTCCCTGTCTACATTTATTTTCCAATAGAATTTGAGCCTGGTCTCTGGGATTTCAGACTGGAGTTAGTGTTGGGGGCCAAAACCCGGCTGGCAGGAGCGTAGAACTTTAAGTTGAGCCTGATTTATTTATCGTTTATCTCCCTTCAATAAAACTTCTGTGTTTTTGTGTTCAGGTCACAGTGGCAGAGGGAACCCTGCCCCTCCTCGTGGGCTGGGCGAGGAGCTTGTAAATGATATGTCAGCGTGTGTTTCAGTTAAAATGAGTTTCTCTGCTTTCTGGCTGTCCCTCCTTGCTAACGCGCGCCAGAGAAATATTCCGTGGAGGTGTTAAAACAAGACTAGTGGAAAGAAACGGTAACTTAAAATGAAAGAAAATCCATGGCAGTGAAGAACAGATTTCATCTTAGTACTGTCATAATATTCTGTAATGTATCATATAAATAAAAATCTGTTTAGACCATAGTTTTAATGAGTCACCAAAGGAAGGTTTTGAATCCTGCAGTTTATGTGTCCCCCTTTGCGGTGTAAATGTTCACATCTCAAGTGAAGTAGGGTGGGGAGACTCTTTGGAGACTAGAGGCTGTTAATTAGTGAAGTATATTTTGATCAGGGCAAGAAGACTGGTTCATTCTATATCTTCCTATTTCTCCAGATGATTATTTCATTTTGTAAAATATGTAAGAGTTCCCCCCCTTATCTTTTTAAAAATTAAAATGGTCGTGCTCCTCTAAAAAGATGACTCAATTTGAAGCCTTCGGAGACATGAGGATGATGAGGATCCATCATTCCCTGTTCTTTCTTTGCTCCCTTTGGACTGGAGTGTTGGCTGTCTGGAAGAGTTTTGCTTGAGCTCGTGGGTTCTTTTCTTGTGTGTGGAGGAACCAAGAGACTCCTTAGCGTCTTTCAGCAAGAGCGAGGTCTGGGTGTACTCACCATCTGTCTTAATTATCCTTGTGTATAAGAAAACATTCCCACCTTTTCCCAATTGCCATTTCCTTCCTTAACTTTTAGAGACCAGAACCTCATCTGTTGATGCAGGGAGATCTCACTTCTTTAACCTATTTCTAGTTGCCTTCAGTCACAGCGGGGTGGCCAGGGGCGAGTCATTTAAGCATCCCCAAGGCTCAGTTTCCTCCTCTGTAAAAGAGGGAGAATTATAGTACTCATTGCATGCTGTTGTTTGGAGGATAAATGCAAAATTCTTCACTGGGAGTCTGGCATAAAATAGCATCCCGCAAATGCCTGTTGATCTTATTATTATAGGATTATTATTTTTTTATTATTATTTTTAAGATAGAGTCTCACTTGGTCACCCAGGCTGGAGTGCAGTGGTGAGATCTTGGCTCACTGCAACCTCCACCTCCTGGGTTCAAGCAATTCTCCTGCCTCAGCCTCCCAAGTAGCTGGGATTATAGGTACCTGCCATCATGCTTGGCTAATTTTTGTATTTTTGTAGAAATGGGGTTTCATGATGTTGACCAGGCTGGTCTTGAACTCCTGACCTCAGGTAATCCACCCGCCTCTGCCTCCCAAAGTGCTGGGATTACAGGCGTGAGCCACTGCGTCCGGCCGGAGAATTATTTTAATAGAATAAAAAAAAGTACAATGGTGAAATGACTGAAGGAAAATCTTAATTGGAATGTAAGCTCTCTGAGGGCAGGGAACTGTTTAGTAACTAAATGAATGAACTGAATCCAGCCTGCCTTTTTCCCTGTGGAGGCAGCTGCTGCCCAGTAAAGGTACGTTGGTTGCTTCAGGTCCACAGTTAGATTGTAGCAGGGCTGAGCTAGCAGCTGGGTTTTCCTGTTCCCCTCTTCTCCTCTGACGTGGCTTCAGGGCCCTGGAAGGTTCTCTGCTAAGCATGCATCCAGATGGGTGCAATGGCAGCCCAAACGTGTACACGCACACCTCCTGTTCTGGGGGAGTGGTTTCTTGGCAGCTTCTCAAGGGCGAAGGGTGAGTTTTCGGCATCTGGCCTTCCCTTGCTGCTGTGGGTCGGGTCATTCTAGCATCTTGCCATCTTGGATGTTCTGCAGCTGTCATCTCGGCAGCCACCGTGAACCGGCCTGCCAGTGAGTTTTCTCGTTCCCAGCGAGGATGTGGTGGTGTGTCTGCAGCCCTTTTCCACAACAGCGAGGACCTGGGAGGATTAGTGGCTTAGCTTCTTTCTTGTCGGTGAGCACTGCTCCTTCCTGTGTTCCAAGTCAGTAGCAGGTGTCAGCCCAAGGAGGAGGGGCACCTTGTCCTACAAATGTCCTTTCCCTGGATTTTGCTGTTCCTCACATGCTTTCATTTCATTGTTAAGGTCAGTCTCCTAAGACTACGAAGCTTCTGTGTCAGATGATTTTTGGCAGACAGGTGAGCCTCCTCTGCTGCCTGGGAAGGGAGGAGAAGGCAGTCTCGGAGGAACCAGCTGACCATCTCAGGTGCCCCTTGGGACGGCGTCCATTCTTCGTGTCCTATTTTGTATTTTTAAACCCGAACAATCTTCGGCCGAAAGCCCTGAGAAGACACGGGGGAGATGTAGTTCATCATCTCTGTCTTCCCGTTTGATCTAATGTGTTCATTTAACAAGAGCTGGGTTAATCCTTGTTAATTGCCAACTCTGTGCGTGCACCCACTTTTGGAGGGATTCAGGATATACTCAGTGCTTCCTGATGCACACGGAACACAGTCTCAACGTCTTAGCTTGGTACTTAAGGTCCTTCAAAATCTGTACTGGGGTCTTTTCCACCTTCTCTCTCAATTCTTCTAGTTTTTGCTGCCTTGAAACTGAATGCTCACCCTTCTCTGAGAAACCCGTCCTTTTGCAGATTTCCCTCTCTGCACTGCCCTTCCCTTCTCTGTACACAGCAGACCCCTCTTTGAAAGCCCAACTTCATCATTATCTTTTCCGTGAAGCTGTCCCTGCCCCTTTGTGGAAACAGTCGTATTTCTTTGGATTTCCACAGCACTTACCTTTTCTTTGGTTAAGCCCCTTCCAACAATAATAAATTAGCAAAAACTTATGGAGCACATACATCTGTTGCATGTTGTGCTAGGCATTCACTCATTCACTCATTCATTTATTCACCAAACAAGCACCGACTGTATGCCAGATACTGTGCAAAGTTCTGGGGATAGTGTGGAGAATACGACAAAGTTCCTGCCTTCACCAAACTTTTGCTCTAGTGGGGCAAATAGGCAGTGAGCAAACAGATAAGTACATAATGTGCTGTCAGGTGTGATGACCAAAGCCAGGAAAGAGTGATGGCGGGAGTGAGGTGGGCCATTTATTTCGTACAGTCAGTTGCCACTTTCAGTAGTTCAGAAATTATTTACCAAGTTTCTGCTCAGCATCAGGGACTGTTGTTACGCACTTTGTTCTGAGTTTTACGGTATTTAGGTTCATGCCTTATCTCCTCCATTGGACACAAGCATATTTTACTACTACTACTACTACTACTACTACTACTACTAAAAAAAAAAAGAAAAAACCCCAGCCAGGTGCAGTGGCTCACGCCTGTAATCCCAACACTTTGGGAGGCTGAGATGGGTGGATCATGAGGTCAGGAGTTCAAGACCAGCCTGGCCAAGATGGTGAAACCCCGTCTCTACTAAAAATACAAAAATTAGCCAGGCATGGTGGCAGGCACCTGTAATCCCAGCAACTCGGGAGGCTAAGGGAGAGAATTGCTTGAATCTGGGAGGCGGAGGTTGCAGTGAGCCAAGATCGCGGCACTGTACTCCAGCTTGGGTGACAGAACGAGACTCCGTCTCAAACAAACAAACAAACAAAATACCCCATCCTTAGCCCTTGCTTTGTGCTTTTGTACATCATGGATTTCCATTTAGGTAAAGGGAATGAAAAATGACAGAAGAAACACAGTTCTCATCTTTAAGGACATTAGCTCCAGGTTGGGAAGCGGGGGTGACCTGTGATACTGGAAAGGATGGGATAAGCCCAATAGAATAGATAGGAACAGCATTTTGAGGAAGGGCGATCTAAGCTTCTAGGAAGAGGTGGTCTTTGCCCCAGATCTTGAAGATCAGGTAGGAAGGAATAATGGCAGGAACACTGTTCTTCCTTCCTGCTAGGAACTGGGAAGACCAGGGTATGCAGCAGTGTGGCAAAGGGTGTGTACTGCAGAGTGATCTGGCATGAGGCTTGCAAAGTAGGTTGGAGCCAGTTTGTAGAAGGCCTCAAGGACCCGACAAAGCAAATGGACAGGTGCTGGGGAACCTGTTGTGTGTCTCTGCGGGTGTATGGGGGTGCTCCATGGGATGTTCTGAGCTCATTCGGACCCGTATAGAAGCTGGGGTCACTGATAGGACCATGGCTGATGCAGTTGCCTGGAGAACTTCTACCCTGGGCTTGTGGCTTAAGTTTAATTCAGACTATGTTCTCTCTGGTCAGAGTCTTCTTCTTCAGGAGTAACGCTCTTGGCAGATGCCATCTCTACCTTTGGGGGTGTGTGGCTGCTTACAAAGAGCTCTCTCATTCTCTTGTTTCTACCTTCTATCCTCTCTTCTTTTCCTCATTAACAAGGGACCATGATATAGATACAATTCCAAAGTTCTGTACTTTGTCCTTGTTTAAGCTGTGACCATGACCTCACCATGTGTAGACAGTGAGATACCATTTCTCGATGTGAACATCACAGATTGCCTGTATAACACCAGTGTGGGTGTCCTGTGGCTCAGAGCAGTCTGACCTGTGACTTCATAGATGGTATCTGCTTGGGGTCGCCTTTGGCTGAGCGGCTGGTTGGTGAAGAATATGCGTCTTTGAAATCATGATCTCTGCTTTCCGTGTGGTATGAGGTGCTCAGGTGTGGTCTTGGGCCTGAGCACCCTGTGGTGCGTTGTAGCAGCAACCTCACTTGGTCGGTACAGCTGGGACAGATGTCCCCCTGGGTCCAAGATATCCTCAATTCTCCCTTCTTTTGAAGGTAAAGCACCAGGCTTCCAACAATCTGGAATGTTAGCCTTAGGGTGGATGCCTGGCTGCTATCCTGCTTTATCTTAGCTGTGAGATTTTGAATAGTTAAAAAGAAAAATCCTAATTCAGAATAATGACTGTCATTTGTTGTGAGTTCATATATTATAGGCATAGTACTGAGACTATATACTTAATCTTCTTTAATCCTTACAACAATCCTTTGAAATAGTTGGTATTATCTCCGTTTGACAGGTGGGTAAACTGGGGCCTGAGAGGGCAAACAGCTTTCTAGAACCACAGAACTAGCGAGGGTCAGGGTTGGCCTTTGGACCAAAGTCTCTCTGAATCCCAAGGCTTTGTTCTCCTCTCTGCTAAGCCTTGCTGCATCTAACATGAGTGGGCAGAGTTGAGGTTGCCACTTTGCCTGATGGCTGTAAAATGCTCAGGCTGAGGAATAGAATTTGTGATATTCTAGCCGGAAAGCTTCAGGTTAATTTTTGTTACCTGTTTTCTGAGAGCCTGTTTAGCATAGGTAAGTGCCACTTACCAGCGATGGCATTTTACACAAGTCACTTAGTGGTTTTGCACCTCCACTTTCACCTGTTAAATGGGATCGCAACCGTCCCTCCATTGTAGAATTGCTAAGGGTAAGATGAACTGAGCTAATGCATATGCATGGCCTAGGGTGATAGCTGCACTTTGCGGGTGTAGTATAAGCATTCATCATCTGTTACTGTCCCCGAAAGACAGCCTTGCCTCCATCATCAGAGGACCTTATAACTGAGCAGCTTGTGGGTTGAAGGGCACTGTTGCTCCTTTCTAGGGTGAGGGATAGAACAGTACGCTGAGATTGGAAAATTCTGTGTCAGTGGGAAAATTCTGTGTCAGTGGCTTGGCCTGCTCGTGGGGTCCTGGTTCTTGAGGCGAGATAGCATGCAGCCTTTATCTTGGGGATGCTTGATGGGCATTAGAAATTCATTTCCTTTTCCGTATCTGATGCCTGTGTTTTTGCTGCCTCTGAGAGTAAAGTCCGGGAGAGCAGCTAGGGAACAGCTGAGACACTGCTGTGTGAGAGGTCTCCCCATGAGTCTTCACTCTCCCTGTACTGGTCTTTATCTGCCCGGGGGTAGCTCTACCAATGACTGATCTGAAAGCATCACATTCATTTATTTGTCACTGGCTGTGACAGGCAAGTTAATGCTAATGGATTCTTTTTTTAGCCTGTTGTCTGGGATGAGTTTCTCTCAAACGTCCTGAAATCTAAGGCGTTAGGAGAATGTGTAACTTTTATGGCAGGGGAGGATTTATAAGATAAATAGGGTTTTGTGTGCAAGGACCTTAAATTTAGGTTAGGGGTATGAGCAGCCAAGGAGCGGGGGTGTTGGGCAAGCACAGAGTCTTCTTTTTGAGAAATCCATTCAAGAGCTCTAAATTGCTGTTTCTGTTTCAATTATGTGACAATTTCAAGGGTTTAGAAAAATCTAATAAAATGGTCTTGATGATGCATTCTGGGGAGAGAGTGCTTCAGAAGATCTAGGAGAATAAATTCCTTGGGGGTCAAGAGATTCTCGTTCCTGCCACCTTGGGCCTTCCTTCGTCTGGGTTTTTACATTTTTATTGTTTTGAAGGGCAGAAAACGGTGTAGGAATGTATTCAGGGCTTCATCCATACCCTCCACCGAAATGAATTATTCTCTTTGGGCAATTGCAAAATAGACGGGCCACTACAATTTTTTTTTTTTTTTAAGCTGACATATTGTAAACGACTTTCAGAGCATGATTTGTGTGTGTAGTGATGTTGAATAAAGCACCAAAGAAAAGAAACTGGAGGAGGGGAAAGAGTGAGGAGGGAGGCCCTATAAAAGTTTTTTCTTTTCTGCCATCAAAGCTTTTGATAGTTTCCTAAAGCACAGAAGTTTACAATGGAAGCGGGCTTTTGGGCCGCCTAGGGGAACAGAGTGCAGAAAGACCTAGTGTAGCAAAATGTGATGCTGAGTGACATTAATGAGGTGACCGCTCTGGTGGGAGGGAGGCGAGGAACCAGCCAAGTAGCAGTTCCCATGACTTGCTCTCAGCTGAGTGTTCCCTCTGCATGCTTGCGTGGGTGCCTGTGTGTGTGTGTGCATGCACAAGTTGTGTCTCCTAAGTCTTCAGATGGAATTTTTAACACCAAAATTTGGTGTTAACTATGTTACTGTGTTTGGTTTACTGTGCTGTTCTCCACCCTAAGGAGGCCCTGAATGTTGAGTTTTGTCCTTTATTCCCACCTGCTGAAAAGTAAAGTTTTCAACTTAGAGGCATTTTGTTTTTACTTTCTGGATACCTGCTGGAGCCCGACTGGGCGGCGTGTCAGGCCAACATCACAGAGCTGGGCACTGTTGGAACACCAAACCAAGAGTGTGAAAAGTCAATATTCTCATTTCTGAAATGAATTCCAGGGAGAGGGGAAAAGAAAACCTGTTGGTGTATAGATCCCGCCCCTCCAAAGGCCCTAGATCGATAACAGTTCATATTGGTGGCATAGATGAAACATGGCAACAACTGCTTCTTAAATATTTTAGTGTCTTGGAAAGTAATCCGTATTTCCATGTTGCTCTTGTGCAAGAATTTCCAGTTACTCAAGAAAAGCTGCAACATTGCGGGTAGAAGAAGGTGAAAAACCTGGGTCTTGCTGATTTCCTGGATAGGAGTTTGAGAGTACCTGATTCAGTTGTGAACTGGTTTCGGAGAGGAAGCTAGTATTTTCATCCCATTCCTCGCCATGGCATTAGAGTGACCATTCTAAACAGTACTGGTCAAGTGTTTTGAAAAACTGCTGCCACATCTTAAGAAAAATAACCAGATGGGGCCTGGGGTATAGTGGAGTGGGTGGAAACACAGTGTGTATTTACTGATACACTCTATTTTTTAAATCCCTTTCAACTCAGTTCCCTCTGGGACATCTCTCAAATGTGTCCTTTTTGTAGCTAGAGGCAAACAAACAAGCAAAAAATGTTTCAACTTTCAGATATACTACTTAATAAAAACTAACTAGTGGATTCACCCTGTCTTCTACCTGGGGAAAAAGGATCCAATTAGGATGCTCGCACCTAGGAGAGAACTGGCCTGTGAATCTCCACGAGATTGCTACATGTATATGTTTCCTCTTCTGTTTTCCAAAGCAGATAATTGGTTTTAGTAAGAACTTCTGACTTGATTAGGGGGCCCTTAGGAAATTAAAGTGTGTTTGAATTTCACAAGTATAATTTTAATTATACAAATTTTGCATTTTTCACTAGGGAGCCAGGTTCAGAACTTGTTTTCCTGTACTAATAGGGGTAGTAAAGCTGATTATGGCAGAATGCCTTACTTAAATTGCTTTGAAAATAAAAATCCTTGGATTTGATCATTGTTTTTCCCTGCAGTACACGATGTTCAGGTTAATGTCCACACACGTCCCATATTCTTGTTAAAAATGAATTTTTTTTTTCCACTGGATTCACACAACTGCAGAACAGACTGACAGAGTGGGGGTGTGAGTGGGGGGGACCTCATTATGAATTTTCCTGCTGCACTTGCTGAAAGAATTCAATTAAAGTTCTTTTGAGCACAAGTCCTGCCTGGGCAGCGTGCGTTTGGCAGGCCGTCGCCTTAGCATGTTGTGATTGCCTTTATCGCCACATCATCCTGTTTGCTCAAAGCCTGTGCATTCGCGGCATGAGCCCTCCAAGCGGCCCCTCTGCAGCATGACCCCAGTGGATTAGAGTAGAAGGTGCCGTGGAAACAGTCACCTGGGTCCTTCTCCAAGGTAAAGAGATGGTGGAGGGGGGATGATCAGACCCCCTGGGCATCTCAAGAGAAGGACTGATTGTGTTCATGGGAAATGACTGTTTTTTTTTCAGGGCTATCCAGACAAAACTCCCAAGTGTCGCGGGGGAAGTGCTCTGAGAGTTTGAACTCAAGCATCCTCAAACGTCTACCCCTGTGTGGGGCTCTAAAAAGCTTTCCAGAGACCTGCTCCTGGGGCCTTCGGGGCCTTATCTCCGATATTGACAGGAGAGATTCAATAGAAGAATTTGTTCACAATAGAGAAATCATGAAACTAGCTTGTGAATGATTTGATGCCACAAAGGCTGGGGCCTCAGAATACGGGAAAACAAAGCTGCAAATAGAGGCTGGATCCCACCCTCCCCCATCAGTCTTTGTGTAACATTTACACATTGAAGTAAAATGTTATTATTATTATTATTATTTTTTTGAGGCGGAGTCTTCACTCTGTCGCCCAGGCTGGAGTGCAGTGGCACCATCTCGGCTCACTGCAAGCTCCGCCTCCCAGGTTCGCGCCATTCTCCTGCCTCAGCCTCCCGAGTAGCTGGGACTACAGGCGCCCGCCACCGCGCCCGGCTAATTTTTTGTATTTTAGTAGAGACGGGGTTTCACCGTGTTAGCCAGGATGGTCTCGATCTCCTGACCTCGTGATCCGCCCGCCTCGGCCTCCCAAAGTGCAGGGATTACAGGCGTGAGCCACCGCGCCCGGCCAGTAAAATGTTATTTTTACTGTCGTTATTTTTATTACTTTCTCTCCAGGTGTTCTAGCTGAGCATTTAAGAGCATGGAATCTGGAACCAGACTTTGAATCCTTGCTCTGCCACTGCAGCTGTGTGACCTTGAGCAAGCTATCTAAATATTCTGTGCCTTTGTTTTGTCATCCACAATGGAGATGATGATGGTATCACCTTCATGGGGTTGTCATAAGGATTATGGGACTTAACATAATAAAGGGCTTAGAATGGTGTCTGCAACAAAGGAAGTGTATGGGTGTGTGAGTTGTAGGGTTGTTAGAAAGGATCAAATCCTGTGGCAGGATTGGGTAAGTGCTCCGTGCCAGCCTTACGTAGTAGTTGAACTCTAAGTACTGCTGTCTTCTGCCTTACATATTTTTCCTTAAGTAGTGTTTGAGAAATACAAAAGAAGACACACACACGTGGTTGTGTGTTTAAGCATATGAATATATATGACTCGGGTAGAATTGCAGTGTAATTTGGATTCAGACAAATTCATGTGCCGTAACAAAGTGTGTGGTTTGTTGGCAGCACAGGCTTTGGACTCAGAGGGACCTAGTTTGAAACTTGATAACTGCCACTAACTCTGTGACTTTATGAAGGTGTCCCAGCCTTTCTGGGCCTCAATTCTGCACTTAAATAAAGGGGAATAATAGAGTTGTGGGGATTAAATGAGCCAGTGTAAATAAGGCACCTGGCGTATGGTGGTACTGAGAAAATGGGAATTCTTTTCTCTATAACCAGCAAAAGAAAAATTTTAAAGCCATCTCGAACATGGGAAAGATACAAAGTGTTCTGTTCTTGCTGGTGATGAGAGTATCTGAAGTTAGTTGATAAGTCCTTAGAGGTCTGAGTAGAGAAAAGCAGGCCATAAAAGAGGGTGTTGTTATCCTTAATCTACACGCCAAAGGGCTGTTTTAGCAGCTTCATTTCACAAAACCTGCATTTTCAAGGGCAGGGAAATCATTTCAGTTAGGAACCTCAGATGGTGTCCCCAGCCTTTGAAGATGCCTTTGTTCCTTTGACACTTGGTGGGAACTGGGAGCACAGGGCTGGATGGTCTAAGAGAGGGAGTAACTTCAGAGACATGAAAGAGCCCAAGCTGGGAGGGAGTGAGGGAGAACCTTGGGATTGGGGGCAAGGGTTACTTTTTCATAGAACCTTTTGCTTGGGGATACGGAATAGTAGATTTTGATCTACAAACCCATGAGTGCTGTCCTGTGAGTGGGAAGAAGATTGGTAGCGCTCAGGAAATGAACACAGTTCCCAGTCATTGGCCTGGGAGATGCTGACACTCAGACCTATTGTCGGGGCTGGGAAAGCCCCCACATGCCTTGGGGCATCCCCTGTGTGTGGGTCCCCTTCGCTTCATGTCCACTGGGTGGAGTTTACCAAGTATTGCTGGGAACGGGGAACAAGATCATGATTATAAGTGGATCCTGGGCAGGGGATGGGGTGCGTGTGAACGTTGGTGTGTAGAGGGTGGAAAGGGAAGGAGAGAAGGGGTGGCCGGGAGGAGGGAAATAGCAGTAGATTACATTGACTAATTATAGGGAAAAAGCCATATTTGCTGCTCCATTAAGTGATCACTAGGCTATGAAGCAGTTTATTGTAATTAATGCAGAAACAGCAAGTAAGTGTTGAGTTTGGAGTGGAGGGTCTCCAGGAGCCCCTCCCTCCTTCAGTTCTCTGTGCTCACTGTCTCCCTCCCCTCCCTCAAGTTCGTTATCCTTGGAGAGAAAGAGTCTTGGGGGAGCATCTTTTTGGGAAAGGCTGTATAGCACAGTCTTGGACCAGTTTTCTACTGGTTTATTTTGACAAAGAAAGATCTTTTACCTGACCTCCTTCAGAAGATTCTGTAGGGGTTTTTACGTTTTCTAAGGCTGAAGGAGGAGGGACAAACCCATGTCATCATTGCTATTCTTGCCACAATCATTTTAATTTCGGCACATGAAAGTGGCAGGTTACACATCCAAGTCCATCGAGTTATGGGCCGTGTGGAGTTGTGATTGCTTTCCTTGATGATTTCTTGTTCAAATCAGCAGTGCTCTTAATTTTCCAGATGAAGTAAAAAGAAAATTGGAGACTCCCCTCCCGCCTGGCGTCTCTTCATCCAAGGTTTTCTGAGCATGACTCTGATTTGGAGGGTTAATATTAATTAGGAGCCAGTTTAGACCTCAGTTGCTTGATGAGGTAGCTTCAACTGTTGTCACGAATGTGACTCCTTTTTACATGCGCCTGCTTTTGGTGAAAGTTTCTGGGTTTAAAAGCCAAAGGAAGAAATATGCAGAGAAAGATAGAGGAAGGGCCAATTACTAAAGAAGTGCAAAGCATTCTCCTAGAACTTGAGGGAGGAACAAGACCAGAGAGACTGGGTGGGTGTGGGTTCTGAGCTGCTACCTTTCCCAGTGTGCTGCCTCTGCTGTTGCCTCAGTTTCCTTTTTTGTAAGTGAAGGTCATCTCTAGCTTCCTAAAAGGGCCATGACTCATTTCCTTGGTTTCCAAATTGGGTGACGCTGGAATTTCTCTGAGGCAAGTCCCTGGTGAGTGCCAGGTAACGGAGGCGCCTCATTTTTGTGCTGAGGTTCAAGGTTTCCTGGCTCCCAAGTTTTCCCAGAGCTGACTCGGTCTCCTGGGGGACAGTGGCAGAAAGGATGAGACCAGAGAGAGTGAGTGAGCCCCACTGCACAGTCAGGGGAAAGGAGACCTGGAGAGGAAGGGACCTGCTCTCCTTGGGTTATATCGTGTTAGGGACCTTTCTTCCATGGACTGGGGGTTTGGGTTGGTTTTCTTTTCTTTTCTCTTTTTTTTGAGATGAAATTCTACTCTGTTGCCCAGGCTGGAGTGCAGTAGTGCGATCTGGACTCACTGCAACCTCCGCCTCCCGGGTTCAAGTGATTCTCTTGCCTCAGCCTCCCAAATAGCTGGGATTACAGGCACCCGCCACCATGCCCAGCTAATTTTTTTTTTGTATTTTTAATAGAGGCGGAGTTTCGCCACCTTTGGCCAGGCTGGTCTCAAACTTCTGACCTCAAGTGATCCACCTGCCTCAGCCTCCCAAAGTGCTGGGATTACAGGCATGAGCGACCACGCCAGGGCTGGTTTTCTTTTTGACAGGGTGGTTTGGGTCATGAGGGAGTACGGCAGACTATGGGTGTGAATGTTCCAGTCCTAGTGGGAGAGACTTGACTTCTGTCTCTTGGTCTCTTAGCCCAATGCTGATGTGCCGAACATGACCTCAGGCACTTTGCCTTGCAGCTTCGTGTTTCGATTTCCCCATCTGTAGACGGGAAGAATGAAGGCATGTGGTGGGAAGCAGGGCTGATTAGGGCTTAAGAGAAGAGGCTTAGGAGGCAGACAGTCGTAGGGTTACTTTCTGGCCTAATAGTTTCCTAGCTGCTTGACCTTGGGGAGTTCACTCAACTTTGTTAGTCCTTAATTTCCTGATATGTAAAATGGGATAATACAATACGAGCATCTACCTGACAGGATTGTTGTAATGTTTACAGGAGACAGTGTTCATAAAGTACAGTGCCTGGGAGGTGGCTAGCACCTTATTCCTGGGGGCTACTTTTACTGTTAACAGCTCCATAGTGATTTGACCAAAGGTTTCTGGGAGTTGAGCCAAGACGCAGACTAGAAGGGACCACATTGAGAAAACATTTGAGGCTGGGTGCAGTGGCTCACGCCTGCACTCTGGGAGGTGGAGGTGGGAGGACTGATTGAGGCCAGGAGTTGGAGACCAGCCTGGGCAACACAGTGAGACCCCTTTCTACAAAAATACGAAAATTAGCCAGGTGAGGTGGTACATGCCTGTAGTCCCAGCTACTCAGGAGGTTGAAGTGGGAGGATTTCTCCAGCCCAGGAGGTTGAGGCTGCAGTGAGCTATGATCACGCCACTGTACTCCAGCCTGGGCAACAGAGCAAGACCCTGTCTCTTAAAAAGAGAGACAAGGAAAGAAAACATTTGAACTCCACAGATTAACATTCTGATTTGAACAGTTTCCCATAGAGGGAGAATTGCAGCGAAAGAGGCAAGGCCTGCCCAAAATGCATGGTCTGGAACTTAGGTGATGAAGTACCCTGCACCACCCAGCTTCGAGGAGATGGGGACTGGGGTTTCCCCTTGCTAGACATCTTAACCACTTCACTGCGGGAGAAGGGGAGGAGGGACAAGAGGAGGACCAATCCCCAAGGGACACGGAGACCCACATTAGGTTTTGGAACCCATGCCTGGTACTATCTGAATTTGAAAGCTTTGCTCGACTGAGGCAGAGCTGATCAAAGGCCATTTGCTGTTTTAGAGTGTTCCTACATGCATCTGGCAGACAGAGTTCCGTCTTTTTATTGCTTCCATTCCCACTAAGACCTCCATCCTCCCACTGCCCCCCGCCCCTTGGTGAGCTTGGTGCGATGGTTTTTTTTTTTTCATTTTAAGTTCCGGGATACATATGCAGGATGTGCACGTTTGTTACAAGGTAAATATGTGCCATGGCAGTTTGCTGCACCTATCAACCCATCACCGAGGTATTAAGCCCTACATGCATTAGCTGTTTATCATGATGCTCTCCCTCCCGATGAGATGGTTTTAAGTCGGCACCAGCACCTGTTTCTCATGCCTTGTGTATGCAGCAGGAACTGTGAACTGGGGGCAGGTCCACGCCCGTTGGCCCCTGCAGACGTCAAGCTGTGGACACCAGTGCTTGCGTGGAGAGCCGGTGTCTGTTGGCTGTATCTCAGCTTTCTTTTCAGGGTGGACCTGATACAGGTGTTCTAGGTGGGAAAAGCCATAGCACTTGTTGTGAACTATTATTGTTAGTCTCTGGAAGGGAAGGTGGAAAGGGGAATCTACACCAGTGAGCGCAACACAGGCCGCGTATGGACAAACATGAGGTTGCTCGGCTTGCTCTTAGACCCGGAGGAGACAGAATCAGATACTAACCTATCCTCTGACTGCTCACAGGCTAGCAGGGAGGCGGGTGTATAAACCAGGATGTGAGCTAGAGGGGACTATGGCCGTGAACAGGAGGGGCACAGAGAACAAAGCAAGCAGGGCAGGCTTCATGGAGGAGGCCTCATGAGCTGAACCTTGAGAGAGAGGAGATCCTCCAAGTTGAGGGAACTGTGGGAGCAGTTAGACAGCTTGGCTTTTCGGGGGTGTAGCACATTGTTCCTTATGGGCTGGGGTATCATGTGCAGAGGAGGGCAGAGCGAAGATTGATTTGCTCATTATGCAACGAACGTCTGGAGCTCCAGTCCTGAACCAGGCTCAAAGCTGGGGAATAGCAACTCAGTCTCTGCCCTTGTGGAGTTTGTGACTGGCAGGGACATGTTCATTAAACAACTTATTGCATGATTCACTACTTTTCTTTTTCTTTCTTTTTTTTTTTTTTGAGACAAGATCTTGCTCTGTCTCCCAGGCTGGAGTGCAGTGGCACAATCAAAGCTGACTGCAGCCTTGAATTCCTGGGCTCAAGCAGTGCTCCTGCCTCAGCCTCCCAAGTAGCTAGGACCGCAGGCACACATCACTGTGCCTGGCTAGTTTTTTAAATTTTTTGTAGAGGTAGGTCTCTCACTTTGTTGCTCAGGCTGGTTGAACTCCCCTGAGCTCAAGTGATCCTCTTGCCTTGGCCTCCCAAAGTATTGGAACTACAGGCATGAGCCACAGTGCCTGGCCTGATTCATGATTGAAGTACCATTACCATAAATGCTATACATCCATGCATTGGATGTTAAAAGGATCATAACAGAAAAACGAGGTGTCCTTTGGGTTTTGGGAAGGCTTCCTGGAGAAATAACATTGAGGCTGAGCTTGACGTAGGGAGGGAATTACCAGGGTGCATTTCACGTGCTGAGGGAAGAGAGGGTGGCTGGAATGCAGAGAGTGAGGAGGACGGGGGAGAGGCGAGGCCACACTTGTGTTGGTGGGGATAAAAATTCTTATCCTAGGAGGGGTGGGGAACCCATCCATTTAAGAGTTTAAGGGATGGGATGGGAAATGGTCAGGTTTGCATTTTGAAAATATCTCTCTGACAGTCTACACGAAAAGTGGCTTGTGGGTACCCCAGGGGGCTATGGGTAAGTAAGTTGTTGCAGTGATCAGTAAGTATGTATCAGTAAGTAAGTAAGTAAGTAAGTAAGTAAGTAAGTAAGTAAGTAAGTAAGTAAGTTGTTGCAGTGATCAGTAAGTAAGTTGTTGCAGTGATCCACTTGAGGAAGGATGGCTGCTCAGCTGAGTTCTTGGAGGTAGTGATGGAGACCAGCAGATGGATTTGAGATGCATCTGAGAATCGGAGCAGCAGCTTGGTGGTTTGGTTAGCTGAGGAGTAGGAAGTGTTAAAAGTGACAGGCAAATTTGACTTCTCATTGATGTGGGCAGAGCCCCCAACCCCCACCTCCTTGCTATTGAGAGTGTTGGCCCATGCAGGAGACAGGCAGGGCAGGTGTGCCTGGCTCAGAGGGTTGAGTGTAACCCCTTGGCTGGTGATCGACATACTCTTAATGACAGATCCCTATTGGTAAACTTGTTTTTGAGCTTGCATTGTATACATATTTATTTATAAATGACATACATATATTTCTGTACTAAAATAGCATGCTCCTAATAAGGCAAATAATTAAAAATAAAATAGGATGAGAAAAAAAGCTAAGCACACATAAAAATTTTAATCTTTTTCTTCCAAACTCTACT
Source organism: Macaca nemestrina (assembly GCF_043159975.1). NCBI lineage: Eukaryota > Metazoa > Chordata > Mammalia > Primates > Cercopithecidae > Macaca > Macaca nemestrina. The sequence goes on along the minus strand of NC_092141.1, from coordinate 51,904,916 downwards.
TCGGGGACCACTACTTTTGGCCGTGGGGAGCCCTTAATGAGTTTTAGGGTAGAGGTGGCCAGGTCACATGGTGTTGAGGAAAGAGCACTCTGCAATCCAGGGGCTCTCCCGTGAGCTCTGCCCAGGCCAGGGGCCCAGGGAAGGAGGTGCTCTTGCAGTCTTGTCATGTGTGGCCTGGCGAGTCGGACATGAAATTGTGGCATAATTGCTATCCCCCCAGAAGTGATGTTGGTAATGTCATGCCAGGTGTGTGAGGGCTTATTGGTGTTTGATGTTTGCTAGTCTGTGTGTGCTCAACCTATGGGAATATGGCAAGGCCCGCTCCCCTGTGGTCCAGCAGGTTCCTGTCTAGAGGGCTGAAGGCCGTACTTAGCCAGGGAGAGCTTGATCTTCTAAAGAGAGCATCGCGTGAGGGATATAGTGTCAGTTCTCGCAGCTCTACTACCTGCAGCGCCATCAACAGCCAGTTCTGAGCTCATGTGGGCCACTCTTCCCCTTTTTTCTGGTGGATTGATAATAATACTTCCCTACTGAACTCCAAAGACTGAAAATGATGCAAAGCGAATTGTTTCTATCTTTGCAATCCAAACGTTCCTCTTCGTTTACTTTCCAAATCCCTTCCAGCAAATTGGTATTGCCACTCTCCCTCCGTCCCTAGGTTCTCAGAGGCTAATTCCGTTCCAGCTCGCTCCATTTAGCTCTTTCTTCGAGCTGAACCCAAGCTAGGATCTTGCCTTCCAGAGAATGCTTTAAAAAGCCTTGTTTCCCAATATACCGTGTTTCAGTTTTCCACGAGTGCATCCGTGCTCGGGAGAGGTGTACGAGCTGCCTTTACATGTGAGAGGTGAACAAATCAAAGGTGAGCCCGTTCTGCCTCAGTGAGGCCTTTTGTGTAAAAAGGGCCTTCTGGAGTAAAGCAATCAGGTTGACTGACAACTGCCGAGGCTACCAGTGACAGTCCTGCTCCGTGGGATAACTTGGAGAAAAATCAGGGCCAAAAGCAGACAAAAGGATGTCCAGAAACTGGAGGTGGGGAAGCCTGAGTGAGATCAAACAATCTGAAAATGTGTCTTCCATCCATTTAGGGCTTTACGTGCAGCGAGGTTGGAGTGGCCGGCTGAGGATGTCAACATTTTAAATTTGTCCCTGCTTTGACTTCCCTAGCTTTATCTCCCTTCAGATCAAAGCGGGGAGACTAGGAGTTGTCACTACTGGATTTGGTTTCAGACTATGTTGGTGTATCCTTGCTTTATGACCTTGGGGTTTCCCGTCTTTGCTTGGGGTGACGGGTTCATTTCAAACAAGAAGTGAGATGTGTGTTGCGGTCTTTTATTCAGAGTGGGGAGCTCTTAGAAGCACCCACAGAGGCTTTGAAAGGACTGGGAAGCAGCTTGGAGGGTCAGTTGTGTATTTTCCAAGGATTCCTGAATATCAGGAATCCAGAAGTTTCTATTTGTTAGCCTTGCTGCTCCTCCAAGGAGCCATCCTGAAGGCAGTTTAGTCCTGCACCGGGAGACAAGGCACAGGCCTGAAGAATTCCTGCCCCCTGCTGTATAATAAATCTGATACTAAAATTAGTGCTGGCCTCCTGAGCCATATTTCTTGCTTAGATGATAAAGAAGTGTGTGTGTGGCAGGCTCGTCTTTCAGGATTGGAGGATGTTGCTTTATGTCAGATAAGTGTCCAGGTCTTGAGATCATTTTTTTTATGGCAGCCTCTCCCCCATTTCCCTGCTTCCTCTCCCTCTTCTTCTGTTTTGTTAGGGGTAGGAGTAGGTAGGGGTGAATAGGGGAGAAATATTTTAGCTTGTCTTCTGGTTTTGTGTAAGTCTCTGTCACCGTAGGTAGATGTTCCTTGAGAATCTTTTTGAAGGTTTTGTAATTGAGTCTTTTACCTCTGTGGCAAGATATATTCACTTTCTCTAAAGTGTTTACTTTATGCTTGGCGGGGGGTGGGTGGGTGGGGGGCAGACTTTTTTTTTTTTCAGGGAACTCAGTCTCTAGAAGAGACTTGCCGCCAGGGCAGTTGAATGGCCAGCTTACGACTTTAATAGTTGAGGCGGCATCTGGGCCCCTTGCTGAATGGCAGTCCTCTGGCAGGGCGATTTTGCTTTTAAAACAACCATGTTCACCTTTAACTGCAAACGGCTGTGACGAGAGTTGTATTTAATTTTAAATTGCCCATGTCCAGTAACCCTCTGTCCCTCTTTAAATAATAAAATGTTTTTAATCTTCCTGCAGCTGTGTTCTCTGTGTGGGGGCTTGCTGTTTTTGGAAGAGGAGGGGGCTTCTGTGCCTCCTCTCCACTCCCTTTCTTTTCCCTTTCAAACTCACCGGGACTTCTAGAAAATGCCATTTCGCTAAGAGTGGAATCCGGCCTGTAAAGTCTCCGGAGTGAGTGCTGGGAAGTTTATAAGCAGAGGCCGCGCAGGGTCAGTCAGGAATGTCAGCCCCTGGGGCTGACCCATTAAAGAGTCCGTAACTTTTTCTCCCCATTCCCCGCCTCCAACTTCAGGGGGGCTTGATTTGTCTGTTATAATCGGAAACAGATTTTGGGCTCCTGATCCATTATAGACGTGTTTGAGATGGATGCCAAACCTGAACCTGAAGCCACTTAAAGAGCATGTGAACATGTGTTTAGATGTAAAGGAAAGAAAGGAAGAGAGAGGATGAGGAAAGAAATAGCCTCTTCCAAATCCCCCAAGCTAGAAACAATCCTGAAATGATAACACACAAGAAAAACAAAACAAAACAAACAAACAAACAAACAAAAAACTCCATTTAGACCGTAAGAAAGCATGGGAGGAGAAAATTTGGCTCCAGAGTCAGCCAAGTTGGTGCTTAGTCTGGGATGAACAGCCCGGTGAAGGTTAAAGGAGGCAGGAGACCACACATGCCTGCGCACTCCGGGAAGCATGGTTCAGGTGGGGCCTCCCGAGTCCAGGGGAATGTGTGTCCCAGGCTTGGAGCAGAGGGTGGCAGGTGGGTGGGGCCACATGGGAAGCACTCATGTTGTGCCCAGCAGGTCCATGTTTCTATCCCGGAGACCCTTGGGTTAGGAAATATTGATTGCTCTGTATTTATAAACAATCTTTAAGGGGATCTAGTACCAACACAAATAGTCAACCTCAGGCTAATCAAGTGGCCTCCTCTCAACAGGGGAGAGAAGCCCATTGCTCTGATTTTCTGGATCAACACGGCTCCAGATTTATTTTCCTTTTTAATTCTCAAAAGGGGCCTGCTGAGTTGAGCATTGCCCAAGTATTGGTTTCTTTTCATCCCTGTGGAATTTTTTTCCCTTCTTTAATGAAAGAGTCAGGTGAATTGGCTGTGCTGGGCCCTCCACCCGGTCGTGGTTGTCCTGGTGACGCCTGGCTGCAGGGTTTCGAAAGTGGCCCCTCATTTCAGCTGTCCTTGAGGCTCAGTCCTGTGTTCCCCCTGCTGCCGCCACCCACCCAGCACCCGCCACCCGGAAACGTTTGTAGTGCAGCTGCTGGTCCAGAACTCGAACTGATGTGTCTCTCCAAACAAAAAATAAACCTGTGTGCTTTATGGATGTGTTTTAGAGGTGCGCCTGTGTGTTTTTTTCTTGACAAGCTCATTCCCTACAGCTGTGCAGTCACAGCCCACTTTGAAATCTGCAGCATGTGTATATTTTTAAGTGAATAAGTACGAAGAGATGGGAAGATGTGGTTTGACTGTAATCCCACGTAAAACACTCTGACCCCAATTTTAAAAAAATTATTTCATTAAAATATTGTAGGAGACTTACTGAGAAGAAGAAAGTTTCTAAGTTGGTGGGATTCTTGTGTCTCTTAGTGTAGGGTTGACTTTTTTTTTTGTCACCATGGAGATGAGAAGCATGGGGCTTCATGGCGTCATCTGCCCCCACTGGGGGAGGGCTTGTTGGCACAGGTCACCTCTAGATCAACGTCAGTCTCATCTGCTGGAGATGGGAGAAGTTCAGGTTGGCCAGGGGTTTACCCTGTGCCCCCCTCAACTAGAGTTAAAATGACCTTTTTGTGCCTTGGGAAGACAACCTTGGTAACAATTTATGGAGCTTAGCAGTGATCAGTGTTTGGATTTTCTCTTTCTTCAACCCCTCCCCTTTCTGGAAGACTTGTAGGAGGAAAGGGGAGGTTTTTCTGTGTATAGATTGGTGTCGGTTTCTTAGAAGTTTCTTCTTTTCACGTTAAAAAAAATTGTTTGCATCCCTCCTCTTAGATAAGGATCCATCAACATCCTTGTTAGAGCCCAGTGCCGAGGGGACCCTGGGGCACGTACTGTTTTCAAGGTTAGAGAGCAACAAACTTTCAGAGTAGCCAGAGTTGCAGGGGAGGAGGGTTCTTTGGGTTCAAGGTTACCCGTTTTTCCTCTGCTAGGAAGAAAGCCTTTTTGTTTTCTTTTGCCGACTTCTTCCAATAGCTTAGAGCAAATAGATTAGCAACCCAGCAGAAACCAAACCAAGGAACAAATAAAGGGGAAGTTCGCAGAGGGCCCTTGGCTGGGGGCTGGCTGCTGCCGAGGAGGCCAACTTGCGGTTTTCCATTTTCACGTTGAACTGCGTTGTCTCAGCGTTCGCTGGTATTCACAAAATCAGAAAGAAAGGAAGGTGGTGGTGGGAGGGGACACTTTTCAGGAGCGGTCGGGGTGTGGGGAAAGTATGCCCAGCTGCGTGTTATTAGCAGCCTTCAAATAAAGTTTGTGGAAGGTTCTGGCCCCCACAGCCATGCCTGGGAAGCTTCTGTGTTCTTAGTAGGTGTTTTGAATTCTGTGAGATGGAACCGAACATTTAAAAACAGTTACAGGAACATCTCCCCAAGTAGGTCTTCCTGAGAATTTCTGTGTACATGGAACTCTGTTTTCCTAGCAAGCATCATTGTATTTTTAGAAATGTTTTCTTTTCTCCTTGCCCGTCAGTTAGCCAAGCCTCCTACCACTCACTTTCTGTTGTGTAGTTGTGATTTTATGAACAGGTGTTTGGATGATGAGGGGTTATATTAAAAAAAATACTAAAGAATACGTCTTATCACGTGAATCAGTATCTTTTTATTCAACGTGGATGGAGTGGGAGTGGAGACCAATCTGTTTTGTATTCCTACAATCTGACGAGGGTAAGAAAAAGTTCATGTTGTTCATATTAGCTAGCCAGCCTCTTTCTCTCTTTCCCTCCCTCCCTTCTTTCCTCTTTATTTTTTCTTTCTTTCCTTTCTTTTGCCTAATACCTAATTCCTTATCTCATTTCTGGGATTTTGAGAGAATAATTTTCACGTGGGGCGACAGAACTAGTGGTTGTAGTTTCGCTTGTTTTTTTGACATTAAGGAAGCAACTTAACAAATAGTCTTTTTTTTTCCTCAGACTGAGCACACATTTTAAGTGTTTTAGGGGGAAGCTCTGAAGGTGGTTTGTGGTGATATTTTTTAAAATGTTTTGAAAGCTTTAGTCTCTCCTGGAAGCTGTGTGTCCCTGCATTTTCCTCGACGGTCGCTAATAAGAACTGCTGGTCGAAATCAGTGTCTCTGAGAGTCATTGATTCACTAATTGCTCATCATGGAGTCCTGGCTTCCCCCTCCTGCTGAGAGCACTTTTGTTTTCTGCTATTCTGCAAGGAATTGGACAGATTTCTGGAGTGTTTAAGAGGTAACCAATAAAAGAGTTTGGCGTGCCCCTGTTGGTAATTGTGCTTCTCGGAGGTGACCATGTCATTGGTATCCGGGCTCCGTAAACAAGGGGCTGCCTTACCAGTGACCTTTCCCGCCTAAAACCGAAGGCCCCAAGGTCGCTTGTCTGATGGAGAATGTATTTCCCGGCTCACTGTGAGCCTCCACTTAATTTGTTCCTTTCCTAAGGCAAAATGACCTTCCGGTAAACCTACACCCCCCTACCCCCCCCCTTATTATTTATTTATTTTTCTGGTGAACAAACGGAATTAGGAAAGGTGTGTTCTTTCAGGAGAGAGCGGGCAGCGTGGGAGGAGACGGCAGTCTGGCTCATTAAAATGCCGAGGTAGGTTTAAGCTGTTTGCCAAGTGTGGGTCCTGCAGGTCAGCGTGTGATGGCCAGAAACAAAGCAAGGCCTAGAGAGAGGCTGGCCTGGAGGCAACTGGCTCGCACCGCAGAGAGTTTTGAAGCCACATTTCTTCATTGGATATTTAAAAAGAAAGAAAAAAAGCAACCCCTTTTGCTCCGTATTCATCATCTCTATAGTACCCCACAAATAAGTGGTCTCAAAAGCTTTTTTTTTTTTTTTTAAATTTGCTGAACCTTTCTAATAGGACCCTTTCTGAGGGCCCCATGAGCCCAAGAATGCCTCCTTGCAATGTTAGTGTGGGAAATTAGTGCAGGCCCAAGGAAAGGAAGTGTGAAACTGCTTCCCTCAGTGAACACGCAGCCTGGCGAGGCTGCCCTGTGTGTCTTGGAAGCCCCGCTGGGCCTGAGTTTGGGTGCCATATGATTTGCTGGCCCAGCACCCCTTCCATGGGTCCCTCTCGGCCAGCGTCGAGGAAGGGGTACAGTGGGGGACAGAATAGTGTGTGTTAGGGGCCATCTGTGGACTCAGGACTGCCGCGTCTTACCATCCTAACTTGTTGCTCAGTCCTGGAGTCTTGAATGTTGACTCTCCTGGGCTTGGTTGGCCGCTGCTGCTTTCCTGTGGTTGTTGGTTTGTGTTAGGTGTTTGGTCCTCTGGTTTGCTTTGGGTGTTGGGACTTTAGCTCAGGAAAGAGGCCTGTGGTGCTTCTCTGCCTTTCGGCTCCTACGTGGGGCATTGGAAAGCCCTTTCCCTGCCTGGTTGAAACCTTCGCAACTGCACACCTGGCCCACCTGGCAGTCAAATGGATTCCATTGCAGCCCCCGCCTAGAGGGGAGCAGGATGTCTGTTTCGGCCAGTTATGAATGAAATCAGAATTCCTGTGCTGGCAATGCCATTGTGCATAAGGAGTGCAAGGAACGCACTGGGCCATCTTCCCGGAGAGACCCTGTGGATGAAACAGGTGTGGTCAGATGATCCCCTGGAGACAGCAGTAGTGGAGAGTGTGGGAGAGCAGGCCGGGGCAGCACCAGGAGGAGCAGGAGGAGCTCCAGGAGGATTCTCGGCCTCCTCCTCCTTTATTCCTCCATCCCTCTGTCTGGGGTGGGATGTTTGGGAGAAGAGAGGTAATGTGGTAGATAGGCTTGTTCTTTGGAGACAGTTCTGGGATTGAATCCTGGCTATGTGACCTGGCCAAGTGACATAACCTCTCTGAGCCTCATGTGTGTCACCTATAAAATGAGGATAATAAAACTTGTGTGGCAGCTCTGAGAACAGATAGAACTTTCTGTAGAGCACGTAGCACAATTCCTGGCATCTATTAGGTGCTTAGTCAGTGTTGATTATGCAGCCAGCCCGGACCCAGCTGTTGTCGCTGGGACAGGGAGGAGGTAGTGCAGTTACCAAACCCTACACCATTGATTTTGCTGCTTTGGACTGAGAGGCCCCAGTGTGCTGTTTAGCCTTCTAGGCCTGAAAGGTTAGTTGTACCCTCCTGACTTTCTCTGCAGAATCTCTTCCCCCTAACCTCCCTGGTGTTTGCTGAACTGAGAGTTAGCCTCACAGAGTCCCCGCTTCTCCTGGGTCGGCTTCCTTTTCTCTGGCCTCTGCCTGAGAGCAGCGTGCACCGGTGACTGAGGGAGGTTGGCTGTAATCAGCACAGACCCTTGGCTCTCAGCTGAGGGTGGATCCCGGTGTCTAGATGATAGATGGTGCGGTTTGGTTTCTAATTCCTGCTTGATTTAGAGAGGTGCTGGGAGTGGGTGGTGATAGAGGGAATGGAGGCCGTGGGAAGGCTGCGAGTGTGAGCGTTTGATTACCTTCAGTGCTCTAGGCCAGGGGTTCACAACCTTGGCACTGCTGACATTTTGGGCCAGATTATTCTTTGTTGCAGGGGTGGAGTTTGGGGAAGAGGGGGTGCATTGGAGTGCACTGTATCTGTGGTAGGATGTTTAGCAGCATCCCTGGCCTCTACCCACTAGATGCCAGTAGCAATCCCTCCCTGGTTGTGACAGCTAGCAGTTGCCATATGTCTCCTGGGGACACAGTCACCCTGAGATGAGAATCATTGGTCTAGCACTCTAGGTCCCTTCTCTATAAGAAGGGGGAATATTTGTATGTGTTCTGAGGTTCTGTTCTGCATGGATTGGAACGTGGACAATGAAATAGTCATGAAACTCAAGAGCAGGAAAGTGCCTGGAGAGATTACCTGGTCCAGGCCCCAGCCTCCCACAGGTGGCTAGCCACATGCCCTCGGTTTGATTTCCACGGCCCCTGCTGGTCTTCCCTTTTGGTTATGTGAAAGGGCAGGGAGAAGGGACGTTTCCACCCAGGCCAGCGTCTCTATGAAGCTTTTCAGAGTGGGAACTTCTTTTAGCAGAATGACTCTGCACTCCTGGGTTCTTGGCAGTCCTGCGTTTGGGCCTCTAGGAGTTTGGTTGCAAGCTCATGAGTTTGATCTGCTTTCTCATCCCTGGCACACACAAATTTGTCATTCAGAGGAACTGGCTTTTCTGCATGCACTGAATGGACTTTTATTTGAAATGAATTCATTTAAAAAAAAAAGAAAAAAAAGTTTTGCTTGCCAGGACTCTGCCATCCTCTCTTTTCCCTTTTATTTCTCTCTGTCGTCTGTAAGATGAGCCTGGAAGGAGCCGTCTGGTGGGATTGGTTGGCCAGGAATTTTTCTAGGCCCTGATTAAAGGTAAATTATCAGATGAAAGTTGGAGGTTGCTGCTGTGCTTGTAAAAAAGTCAGTTGTGTGCCATAAAATCCATCACAGCTCCCTTGGTGAGAAGGAGGAGGCCGTGAAACACTCAGTGATGCTCGTTCGGCTCCCAGGGATTTGGCTCCCCTCTGCTGCAGGAGTGCTGCCCGGCAGCCCGGTGCGCCCTGCTTTTGTGAGAAGCTCGCTGAATCGGATCGGTGGGAAGCTCAGAGACAGAACTGTGTGTTGCCGGCAAGTTGCCACGAAGTAGTTTTAGATGATGGACTTAGTAGAACCAGATAGCTTTATGGAGTAGAAGTGGAGCCTCTGACGTCTTGGTGACTTTTGCTTCTCTTTTGCTTAGAACCAAAGAAGGTGGTTGTCCAGCTGGAGAGGGTGTGGGTGTCGGGAGTCTGGCCTTGGAGAGGCGGTATAGCCCGTGATTGACAGCATGGATGCAGGGACCAGACTGCCCAGCCAGTTACAGAGATGGGACTGTGGGCTAGTTATTTAATCTCTCTGTGCCTCAGTTTTCTCACCTGTAACATGGGGATGAGAGTAATAGTACCTACTCTGGGATCATCTTGAGGAATTTGTGCAAGAAAAGGGCTGAGCCTAGAGCCTGGCCAGGGATAAGGAAGTCATTCTTAATTATATTATCATTGGTTATACTACACTTTTAATTTATTTTAGTTTTTCTTTTTAGAGGCAGAGTCTCCCTCTGTCACCCAGGCTGGAGTGCAGTGGTGTGATTATAACTCACTGTACCCTCCAACTCCTGGGCTCAAGCAGTCCTCCCACCTCAGCCTCCCAAGTAGTGGCACTGCAGGCACACACCACCATGCCCATCTAATTGGTAAAATTTTTTGTAGAGATGGAGTCTTGCTATGTTGCCCAGGCGGGGGTCTCCAACTCCTAGCCCCAAGTGATCCTCCTGCCTTGGCCACTCCAAATGTTGGGATTAAAAGTGTGAACTACTGTCCCTGGCCTGGTTATATTATTCTATAATGGATGGTTAGCCTGGCTCCAGAGGCTTTAGGAAAGTGCTTCTTAGACTTTACTATGCAGAAAAATCAGGTGGATCCATTCCTGGGCTTGTTGAAATCGGAGTCTCAGTCCTGGGGCCCAGGACTCAGTGTTTAATATCTCAGGTGGTGATATTGCAGGGAGCCCGCATATAACCTGGTGATTCCTTCAATGGCAGTGTTGGTCAGACTCTTAAAGAATGAAGAGCCCCCGTGTCATCACAAGCAGAAATGTCTTCCACCTTGGATTATCTGGGAAAACAGTTCTGCCCACGCTGGGGGGGCCTGATTTGGGCCCCGCATCAGTGTCCTGGGTGTAAACCTCTGCGAGATGCCCCTGGGTGTCAGGTCCTGGCTGCACCCCATCGTTAGGACTGGGGGCAGCAGCAGATGAGGGAAGAATTGTCTCCTCTGGCTCATGGAGTGTTCCCGTTTTTCAGCTCAGCCAGCATCCCATACTCAATTCTGCCGGCGAGAGCTGTGGCCTGTTTTGCAGGTTGTGTCGTTTCAGTGGGTAACTGGTATGTGTGTGCATGCGTGCAAAAGAAAACATCAAAATGTTTGGGGAGTGTTTTAGGAAAATAGCAAGGAGCAGATTGCCAAGATTCGCTTATATGTTTCTTTTTCTTTCCTTTTCGCTGTGTACATGTGTGATCAGCATCCCGGAGCGTTCTGAAATACAGCTTTGGCTTTTCTTACCCTAACTGTTCTTCCTTACAGCAGAGAGGATACAATTCACTATCAATAATACCGAGCAATAAATAACCCAGAGAAGATGAATAGCCTTGTGTGGTGGTAAATTAAAGTTGATTTATTGCACATAATGTATACAGGTGCTCCTAATGTAATTAAGCAGCGAGGCTTTTAATGTTGCAGAATCTGAAAGAAGACCCAAGAAAATTGGGTCTTAATAAGGCTTATTGAAATAACAGCTAAACATGCTGCTTAGTACCATTAGGGGATGCTGGAAGATGGATCGACTCTGCTGCTTTTTCTTATGTGTGGAGATGACACACCTGACCTGTTGTCAGCAGGTTCTGCACTTGAATTGTTTTCTCTACAGTAGGACTGGATTGTGTTGAGCTGTCAATATATACCCTGGCCTTGTCCTGCTTGTGACCAGAAGTTTAAGTGGCTGGCTATTGAATAGGTTTTTTTTTTTTAGTGAAGGATGGGGGAGCTGGAACTGAAGACCCCACTGTCTATGGCCATACCACCCTCAATGTACCTGATCTTGTGTGAGGACCCCACCCTCATTCTCCCCGGGTCATTCTAACTAACCAGCCCGGGCAGGAGAGGATTTGTTCATGGAGTGAACTCACTGATTGAGCCTTTACCATGGGCAGAGTGCTGTGCTGGAGATGGGGAGTCAGGGATGGAAACAAAAGCTAGACAGTCCCCCTCCTCAGGAGGGCAAGATCTGCGTGAAAATGCAGGATCGTAGAGGAGGGGACGCATTCACCGAGAAGGTCCAGTGGATTGGGGGCTAGGGAGACCCTCGGACAGCTGCCTGGGGGAAGGGGTCTAGAGGATGGAAGGGGAGGCTGGACAGGTGGTTTAGGGGCAAGAGCAGGAAAAGTTTTGCATTCCGCTCAAGAGATAAAGACTGCCTGAAGGCAGTCTGAAATCCTGGCGGCTTAGGAGCCAGGGCAGAATCACATTTATATTTTAGGGAGAAAACTCTTGGCAGTGTTGTAGGTCATGGACTGGGGGAGACCAGGTAGCAAACAGAACAGGGCCTGGACCAGAGCAGGGGCAGAGTGAGTGTGAAAGGAGGAGGGGTGAGAGGCAAACTCTCCCATGTGCCTTAGACCTGGTGGTTCCAGTGGGGTTGCGGTGGTGGTGGAGTACCTGGAGGAAGGGGAGATTTGTGAGCAGCCAGTACTTCCATCAGAACCCCTCAGGGGTGCTTGTTAGAAATGGAGGTTGGTGGGGGGTCCCTCACCTGTGGATCTCCAGTTGCTAGGGTGCCTGGACATCTGTGACTGAGACCAGTCCCCAGAGGATGCTGAGGCCTGGGAACTTTGGTCTCACCTGGAGAGGCGGCTCCAAGGTGCCCTTGGAGTCATTTCACAAAGTGTTAGGAGGGAAAGGAGCCTATCTGGGGCCAGGACAGATAGAAGAGTTCGACAGCCTTTCTGTGAGTTGCTTTAGGGGCCTAAGACTTTGGTTGCTGAAGGAGGTACAAATGTACAGCGACCCTCCGACGACCTCCGTCTCACAGGTATGCCCCACTTTAAGGAAAGCCGCTAGATGAAAGGCCTGTCTCCTGCAGTAAGATATGTCAAGGAGACAGAGTTCCTCCCGGTGTCAAAGGTTTCAGAAAAAGACCCCGTTTAAGTAGTAAGCTGACCTTCTGAACCAATAAATAAGATAGTGGTTTCTTTCTTTCATAGAGGTCATCTGTTGTAAATCTGAGAACTTTTGAAGAATTTACTGCATTGGCTCATTAAGGTTAAAAAAAAAAAAAAAAAAAAAGTCAATCGACTTGGTCAGCATTACCCAGTACCCATGGTTTTCAGAGCCACTCCTGGGTGAACTGAGAATGGTGTTTACTCCAGAGCCTGGGGCCACAGGGGAGGCTGGGGAGAGACTCAGGGCCCCTACTGTTGGAACAGCCTTCACATGACTTGTCCTGCTTCCGGCTTGGAGTATGAAACCACCAAGAGGTATGTGCAGCTTGCATTCCAGCATGGGGGGCGGGGAAGCTCCTGCACCCATGGGGCTGTCAGGTTGAGGCATGCCCTGAACTCCTGGGCACTGCGATCCTGATGTGGAGAACTTCCTACCACCTCCGCATCCTCCTCACACTGCAACAGCACTTGGCTGTACCTTGCCATTACTTGATTATTTACAGAATTAGAAAAGGCTCAAGTATCTGATCATAATTTTTTCCTGGATATATAGCACATCCTCTGAATATATAATCAGTGCTTTTTGAAAAAATTTTTTTATTTTTTATTTTTTTTAATTTTGAGATGGAGTTTCACTCTTTTTGCCCAGGCTGGAGTGCAATGGCACAATCTCGGCTCACCACAATCTCCGCCTCCTGGGTTCAAGCGATTCTTCTGCCTCAGCTTCCCGAGTAGCTGGGATTACAGGCGTGCGCCACCACACCCAGCTAATTTTGTATTTATAGTAGAGATGGGGTTTCTCCATGTTGGTCAGGCTGGTCTCGAACTCCTGACCTCAGGTGATCTGCCCGCCTCAACCTCCCAAAATGCTGGAATTACAGGCATGAGCCACTGTGCCCAGCCTGTTTTTTTTTTTTTAAGGAATATGGGATGTTAGATGTTGTAGACAGGCAATACATGTTTACTTTTTCTGAGGCTTCTTCAGGGAAACTGAAAAAAGTTCCTGTGTCACCACCGAGTATGTGTGCGCGTCTCTGTGGTGCTGTCTCTCCAGGGTAGTGTGGGATTTAGAGGAGAGGAGCTGGAGGGGACCCTGCAGATGTCCCTGTGTTCCAGAGACCGACTTGTTTATTTCTGACAGAATGAATCTTGGACACGGGAGGATCTGGCTCTGACCAGCCACAAAATGGATATTTGTTTGACCTTCTTATTCCAGTGAGTGGGAAGAGATCCGGTGCCTCCTTTATCATAAATCTTGCCTTGTTGTTTGCTCCGGTATAGCACTTCATCTGGGTGCTGTTTGAGCATCTGGCTTTCATTTTTAAGTGCTGGCAGGTGCAGGGACAGGCATATCTCAGGGGGCCGTGGCAGATGAACGAGATGTGGCAAAAGCTGGCGTGGCACTGATGGGGGTGAGTTTCATGGGAGAAGAAGGAGTTGAGCTTGTTCTTAGGCAACTCCTTGCCCTCCTGCTAATGTTTCCAAGTATACCATGGAAGGATCAACTCCAAGGGGCTAACTGAAGCTGGGGAAGGTGAAGAAGTGAGTCTTAGTTGTCTAGAACTTTATTGGTAACATCTCAGGGTACTGCCAGCTGCTGGACCGATGTGGTTCTCCTCCTTTCCTGCCTCTCACCCCTTCAAGACGAGTTGTCTTGTCTCTGAGCCATCCTACAACAGCCACAAGTCAGTCGATCCTGTCTTTGTGCTCCCAAAGGACTTGGCGACTTGGCTAACAAGGAGACATTTGTTAGTTCATTTCCTCATCCATTATTCATGCAGCGAGAGGTAATTAGCATTTAGTAATGTGGTTTCTAGGGTAGTTGAGTTGGGTTCATTCATTGAGCAAACATTTGTTGATCCCCTGCTCTGGGTTGGGTGCAGCCCAGGGGGCTAGGGTTACGGAGATGAGGAAAGGGCCTCGTTTGCCTTTGAGTGTGCGTCTGTTTGGGGAGGCAGGTGATCAGCAGGCGAAGGATGCTAAAGGTGTTACAGGACCACCAAGCAGGGAGTCGTTTCTAGGGAGAGCCAGGGAAGGCTTCGTAGAGGAAGTGGCATTTGGCTTGGGCTTTGAAGAGTAAACAGGAAAGAACTGGAATGGGGAGAATGTGCCCACCCTCCAGGGCAAACTGGGTCCTGGCGTTTGGCTTCCGACGATGGATGGTCATGTGTCTTTCTGCGCGGCGCTCCCCACTTCTTTCCCCAAGCCTCTATCACGCAGGAGAATTAATACGCCTCCTGCCCAGCATCTGGTGGCCCTGCTGCCCTGCTTGCTTGGGGAGACGGCTGACAGTTGGCAAGGAGGGGAGCTAGAAGGGTGCTGGTGAGTCATCAGGCTCCCCATGGCTAAAAAGAGAGCATGCTTCAAAGCCCAGAGCATATCAAAGATGGGTTGTGTCACACCCACTGAGCGTTTTACACAAATAAGAACCCAGTTTCTGACTCTGCAGCAAAAAGTTGGTCAGTTTTGGGGGGATTGTTATTATAATTTTTTATACAAGTGGGGTAGGTTGAGAAATATTATTCATGGAAATAGGCTAAGTTGAAATAGGCTCTATCTGTTAAGGAATAGACTTAATACTAATAGGCATTAAGGTGGTGGGTGTGCCGTGTATCTCTCTTCTTTAAACTCCGTTTTTCTTTGTTCTAGCCAATGTTTTATTGCTGATATGAATCACTGAGGGGCTTGGAGGGAGAAAGGAAAGGGTTTCTGTATAAACAGCTGTCTTGCTGATTCAATCTACAAAGTGGATTTTATAGCTAAAGTATTTGTTCTTGCTTTAAAATGCCAAAACAGCACCGTCATTTCCTCAGCGAAAAGAAGGGTCTTTGAGAATATGGTGCTTTCTGCTCCCATCACAAATCTTTGCTTGGGGGAGAGGAGGAAGGAATTCCATAGAACTTTTCTTTGAACCGGTCTTTCTAAAAGAATCTCATGCTCAGAGGAGAAGAATTTTCTTTACAAAGTTTGAGTTACCAGTTCATGCAGCCTGCCTTTTTTTTTTTTTTTTTTTGCCTTACTACATGTGCTGGTTTAAAAAATAATAATCCTCTCTGGTCATCACAGCTGACTACCTGCTTAATGTTTGCATGTAGATATTTCATTTTCTTTTTTTATGCAAGATTTCATCGTTGCATGATCTGAGATAGTTGGTTGCCCTGAGATTATTAATAAATTGAGATAGTTAATGGTGTGTGACTCAGAACATACATTTAAAAACAAGTTGAAATAGAAATAGGTCTTTTACAAAATTAATTTTTTGTTAGGCTCCTCTCTTGAGCCTTTTTGTTTGAAGCCGGCTGGCTTTGTAGTGTTCATATATGGCCGATTGCAATTAACATAAATTACTTTTAAATACCAGTTAGTTGCTGTGGAGAGAGGCCAGGGTGGTGGCTGCTTATGGAGGGTTAAGAGGCTTGGTCATTGTCTGGGTTTTTATCTCACTGTAGATCAGATTCTGTTCCCTTGGGAGGCCAGAAGATCATGTCAAATATTGCTTTCTTTGATGATAGGGAGAAGGATTAAGTCTTTGCCCGTAGTACCAGTACTTACCAAGGAAGAATAAATAATCATAAAATGTTTGCATATTTAAAAACAAATGATATTAAAATGCAATATATATCTTGGATTGGATCCTGGAACAGAAAAAAGACATCAGTAAAAAAATTGATGAAATCCAAATAAAACGTGTAGTTTAGTTAATAGTATTGAATATTGAATCAGTGTTAATTTCTTAGTTTGATCAATGCATCATGGTTATGTAAGAGATGAACATTAGGGAAAGCTGAATGAAGGGTATGGGGGACTCTAAGCTATTTTTGCATTTCTTCTGTCATTCAAAAATTATTTTGAAATATTAAGGGTTTTTTGTTGTTGTTTTTTGAGATGGAGTCTCACTTTGTCGCCCAGGCGCAATCTCAGCTCACTGTAAGCTCCACCTCCTGAGTTCACGCCATTCTTCTGCCTCAGCTGGGACTACAGGCACGTGCCACCACGCCTGGATAATTTTTGTATTTTTAGTAGAGATGGCGTTCGTTTCACCATCTTGACCAGACTGGTCTTGAACTCCTGACCTCGTGATCCACCTGCCGTGGCCTCCCAGAGTGCTGGGATTACAGGCATAAGCCACCACACCAGGCCCAGTTTTTTTTTTTTTTTTAAAGTATATTTGTAATATTGTTTTTGGCTTGGTTGAGATTATACAGGCACACCTTGGAGATATTGCAGGTTCAGTTCCAGACCATTGCAATAAAATGAATATTGCAATAAAGCTAGTTAGATGATTTTTTGTGTCTTAGTGCATATAAATATTATGTTTACACTATACTGTAGTCAATATTAAGTGTGCAATACATTATGCCTAAAAAACAATGTGCATGCCTCAATTAAAAAATAGATTTGCTAAAACAAAATGCTGACAAAAATCTGAGCCTTTTGCAAGTCATAATCTTTTTGCTGGTGGAGGGTCTTGCCTCGATTTTGATGGCTGCTGACTGATGAGTGTGGTGGTTGCAGAAGGTTGGGGTGGTTGTGGCAATTTCTTTAAAATAAGACAACGATGAAGTTTGCTACATCAATTGACTCTTCCTTTCACAAAATATTACTCTGTAGCATGCGATGCTGTTTGATAGCATTTTACCCACGGTAGAACTTCTTTCAAGATTGAAGTCAGTCCTCTCAAACCCTGCAGCTGCTTTTTCACCTAATTTTAGGTAATATTCTTAATCCTTTGTTATCTTCCCAACAACATGCACATCTTCACCAGGAGTAGATTCTGTCTCAAGAAATGACTTTCTTTGCTCATCCATAAGAAGCAACTCTTCATCATTCAAGTTTTATTATGAGATTGCCGCAATTCAGTCACATCTTAGGCTTTACTTCTAGTTCCCTTGCTCTTTCCACCACATCTGCAGTTATTTCCTGCACTGAAATCTTGAACCCTTCAAAATCATGCATGAGGATTGGAATCAACTTCTTGTAAACTTCTGTTAATGCTGATTTTTTTTTCTTTTTTTTTTTTTTTTTACTTTTCTCCATAAGTCACAATTTTTTTAATGGCATCTAGAGTGGTGAATCCTTTCCAGAAGGGCTTCCATTTAGTATGTCCAGATTTATCAGAGGAATCACTCACTATCTGTGACAGGTATAGCCTTAAAAAATGTGTTTCTTAAATTAATTGAAATTACTGCTGATCCATTGTTGCAGAATGGTTGATGGTTAGAAGGCATGAAAACATTAATCTTGTGTATCTACGTCAGAGCTGTTGGGTGACCAGGTATGTTGTCAGCGAGCTGTAATGTTTGAAAGGAATCTTTTTTTCTCAGTAGTAGGTCTCAACAGTGGGCTTAAAATATTCAGTAAACCGTGCTATAAAGAGATGTGCTATCTGCCTGGGGTGGTGGCTTGCACCTGTAATCCCAGCACTTTGGGAGGCCAAGGTGGGAGTTTGAGACCAGCCTGGCCAACATGGTGAAACCACTGGTATGGTGGCACATACCTGTAATCCCAGCTACTCGGGAATCTGAGGCAGGAGAATTGCCTGAGCCTGGGAGGTGGAGGCTGCAGTGAGCTGAGATGCACCACTGCATTCTGGCCTGGGTGGCAGAGCAAGACTCTGTCTCAAAAAAAAAAAAAAAGAAAAAGAAAAAGAAAAAAGGGATGTGCTATCATCCAGGCTTCATTGTTCAAATTTATAGAGCACAGGCAGAGTAGATTTAGCATAATTCTTAAGGACCCTAGGAATTTCAGAGTGGTAAATGAGGATGGACTTCAACTTAAAGTCATCAGCTGCATTAGCCCCTGACAAGACAGTCAGCGTGTCCTTTAAAGCTTTGAAGCCAGCCACTGGCTTCTCCTCTCTAGCTATCAAAGTCCTAGATGCCATTTTCTTCCAATAAAAGACTTTTGTGTACATGAGAATTGAATGTAGCCACCGTCATCAGTGATCTCAGCTAGATCTTCTGGATAACTTGCTGTGTAGCTTCTACATCAGCACTTGCTGTATTACTTTGCACTTTTATGTCAAACAAATGGCTTCTTTCCTTAAATCTCATGAACCAACTTCTGCTGCTTCCAGTTTTTCTTCTGCACCTCTCAGCCTGCATAGAATTGAAGAGAGCTCGGCTAGGGTCTTGCTCTGGGTTAGGCTTTGGCTTAAGGGAATGTTGTGGTTGGTTTGATCTTCTATCCAGATGACTAAAACTTTCTCCATATCAGCAATAAGGCTGTCTTGGTTTTTTATCGTTCATGTGTTCACTGGAGTAGCACTTTTAATTTCCTTCAAGAACTTTTCCTTTGCATTAACATCTTGGCTGTATGGTGTAAGAGGCCTGGCTTTTAGCCCGTCTCAGCTTTTGAAATGCCTTCCTCACTAAGCTTAAGCCTTCCCAGCTTTTGATTTAAAGTGAGAGACACGTAACTCCTCCTTTCACTTGAACACATAGAGGCCATTGTAGGGTTATTAATTGGGCTAATTTCAATATTGTGTCTACAGGCCTGAGGGGAGGGGAAGAGGTGAGGGGGAAGGGCCGGTCAGTGGAGCAGTCAGAACACACACAACATTTATTGATTAAGTTTGCCATCTTATATGGGTACAGTTTGTGGGACCCCAAAACAGTTACATCAGAGATCATAGATCACCATTACAGATATAATAATAATGATGAAAAAGTTTGAAATACTTGGAAATGTGACACAGAAACATGAAGTTAGCACACGTGGTTGGAAAAATGATGCTGATAGACTTACTCAACTCTACAATTAGTAAAGAACACAATATTAGCACAGCACAGTAAAGCAAGGCACAATGAAATGAGTGTGCCTGCCTTTGGTTTATGGGCATTCATAGTGGTGTACCTCTAGGGAGGGCAGATTATTTCATTGCTACCTTGGGGACTGGGAAACTAAGGCCTGTGGGGATGCAGGGAGACTCTGGTTCCTGGCTTGTCGCTTCCTTCACTCTGTTCATCCCTGCCCTTCTCCACACAGCACCATGGCCCCACGCACAGCTTTCCCACCCATATACCCTTCTGAAACCGGTATCCAGCTGATCTCTCCTAACTCCATTGGCACTCCTTGCCTGAGATGGGCAGATGACCTTTGGTGATGTGCTGTCATTCTTCTCTAAGGACCAGGCAGTGGGATTTTTTTAATGCTGTCTTGTTCACTGTCATTCAGGTGTCTTAACTTTTACCTTAGCAGCCAGATTGGAAGCTTCCTGAGGGTCAGAATTTTCATCTTGCTTGCTCTCTTTTAAAATCCATTTTAAAAATGTTCCCAATTACATAAATGACGCATGTGTTTAATAAATAAATATTAGAGAATTTATAGCATCAAAAGTAAAGGTTTCCCTAGGACTGCCTCCTTGCTACCACCATTAATGAATTAGAGTATATTTCTCTATATTTTTTCTGTTTATACTACAAACATGATTTACAAATGTGAGATCCTATTAAACATACCATTTTGTACTTTCCACTGGGAATGCCTCATTGTCAAAGGAAATGCTGAGTGCCACCTTTAAGATGATGTATTTGTGGGTGTATTCGTCCGTTTTCACGCTGCTGATAAAGACATACTTGAGACTGGGTGAGTTATAAAGAAAAAGAGGTTTAATGGACTCAGTTCCACGTGGCTGGGGGAGCCTCACAATCATGGTGGAAGGCAAAAGGCACGTCTTACATGGTGGCAGACAAGAGAGAATGCAAGTCAAGCAAAAGGGGTTTCCCCTTATAAAACCATCAGATCTCGTGAGACTTACTCACTACCACAAGAACAGTACGGGGGAAACTGCCCCTGTGATTCAATTATTTTCCACTGGGTCCCTCCCACAACATGTGGGAATTATGAGAGCTACAATTCAAGATGAGATTTGGGTGGGGACACAGCCAAACCATATCAGTGAGGCAGGGGACAGAGCGTATCTCTCACTTGTTGGGTTCTAGGAAGTCTCTGTAAGCTCCTGTTTCTTCTCTGGGAGAGGCGAGGCTGTGAGGCGTTCTCAGTCACGGAGACCTTCCTTATGTAATGAAACATCCTGGAAGCCTTATCGGTGTTGTTACAACCCCAATTAGTGATGTGGTGTGGATACAGAGATTTTTCTAGAATAAATCTTGCTTTGTGGTATGGATGGATTCATTTCCCTTTGATTTTGTGTCTCCTTGATAGAAGTTTGACTTGACTCGAGGGGAAAAGGTGGTAATAAGTACTGAGAGCCCTTAACAAGTAGATTTCTTTAGAGAGGATGCGAGGTCCCAGAAGGACAGTGATGGTGCTGAGAGGAGAGGAGTATAACCTGAGTTTTGCTGAGTTTTCCTTCCTCACATATAAAGTATTGCATACATACAGAAACACGTGAGATCTCTGTGTAAATAGGAGTACTCACATAGTCACCATCTGGCTTAGAAGGAGAATATTACCAATACCTTTGATACCCCTGGGTGTTTCTTCCCAGTTTTACCTGCCTGCCTTCTTACCACGTTTGGGTTTGCCTGCTTTTCACCCTTGTATTAGAATACTTTTTTCCATTCATGTGATGTTTGTGGCATTCATTCATGTTGATGCAGGCAACTGCAGCTCATTTGTTTTCATTGCTGTAGTATGTTCATTGAATGAATGGGCCATCCCTTGTCTTTTCTCCTTTTAAGGGACATTTGAATTGCTGAGTTTAATTTTTGGCTAGCTCACACAGTGCTGCAGCGAGTATTCTTTTTTTTTTTTTTCACTGTGAATATTCTTGTATATATCTTCTGGTGTTTATACATGAGTTTACCAGAATATGTATCTAGGAGTGGAATTGTTGAGTCGCAGGGTATCTACAACTTCAGGTTGACTAGAAGGTGCGTTGCAAAGATCCCCTTCTTTCTGCACTTGCACCTTTTGTGATATGTTGTAGTTTCCATTGCTCTGCATCTTCATAGACAGTTGGTATTATCAGACTTAAAACATTTTTGCCAATCTTGTGGAATCTCGTTGTGGTTTTAACTAGCATTTCCCTAATCACTAATGAGGTTGAACTTCATGCTTATTATTGATGGCCTGCTGATTGATGCATGATAGTTTTACATACTTTTGGGGTACATACGATATTTTGATATATGTGTACAGTCTGTAATGATCAAATCAGGGTCATCGAGACATCTGTCACCTCAAACATTTTTCTTTGTGTTGAGGACATTTCAATTCTTCTAGCTATTTTGAAATACCTTTATTTATTTGTTTTTGAGATGGGGTCTTGCTTTGTTGCCCGGGCTGGACTCGAATTCCTGGACTCAGTAGGGCCTCCCACTTTAGCCTTCCGAGTAGCTGGGATAACAGGTGTGTGCCACAGGTGTGCCCGGCCTAGCTATTTTGAAATGTACAATAAATTAGTATTAACTGTAGTCACTTGACTATTCTATCGAACACTAAGACCTATTCCTTCTTCCCAAGTGTATTTTTGTTCTTGCTAATTTTTTAGGGAAAGGAATCCAGGCACACTTAAACACATTTATTAAGTGACACAAATGGCTGCTTTGGTAGGACATGTTCTCCCCAGTGCTGTTTTCTTGTCTAGGGATGGAATCAGACAAATCTTTTCACTTGTTGTGAGAATTTTGGGAGTGTCTATTAGCTTGCAGCACTTTTCTTGGATTCTGTGTATGACATTTTGAGAACCCAGCTGATGCCTGGTTCTGTTGAAACCCCTGAATGACAGCAAGTGGGCCACATCCTCTTTTGAGGGGAGCATTTTGTTACTTTTCATGTAAATAGGCAAATAAATGGGACTTCCAGCAGGATTACTGGGTGTTTGGTGGCAGCAGATCCTGGGCAAGGGAGTGGCTTTGGGGAGGAGTTGGGGAACAGCCCCAGGCAAACATCAACACCCAAGGTAGAAACCCCAAGGTAGAAACTGGCCGAGTGAGGAGGAGAGAGGGAAATAGCAAGACACTTTTCGTTGGGAGGGATGAGGGAAAAGGGACCACCAGACTCCAGCTGGTGATCAGAGGCCAGAGCGGGGTTGGGCAGGACTGCTGGAGCACAGGAGTCCCTGTTGGGTGTTCACAGGGAAGTCCCCAAATCTCAGTGAGGGACCCATTGGCCAGGGAGGGCTCTGCTGTGGCTGTAGCTTTGGTGGGGGCGGTCTGTTTTACTACATGTTCAGCTGAGTGCTTTCATGTGAAAATAGACCTTTGATGTTCTGGAAAATCTGCTTTAACACTTGGGGGAGAGAAGCTGCCTATGGAAGGGAAAAAAAAAGTTCTGTTAAGAAAGAATGGAATTGCACAGCTCGACATATGCTGGGTCGGTTGTTCTAGTAACCCCACAAGAAGAATCGCAGGACCAAACACAGGCTTTCATTCCCAAGTGAGAAAGCATGTTTAGAAATGCAGTGTGAAGGGGGAAAAATATCAGAGGCTAACATTGTGTTTCTGTTGTGAATACGACTATATAAATACTACCTGTGCTTCTGGACAAGGTCCAGGAGGGGACAGGGAAAAATAATAGTTGATTTCATTTGTGTGGTGGGATAGTGGGTGTTTTTAAAAATTCTTGTATTATTGTTATTGTACGAGAAAAAATCTACTCAAATAAGCCTGGCCTCCGCGGTCTGTTATTTTGTTACATCACTCGGAATACCTGTCAACACATTTATTTATTGAGTTCCTAATATGGTGGGCCCTTTGAGGAAGAAGACACTAGTCCCTGCCTCCAAGAAACTTACAAACTGTTATGGGATGCTAGACAGTAAATACCCAGGTTGTAAATAATAATTCAGTAGAGTAATGGGCCGTCATACAAGGTGTCATGCGGTTAATTGTCAAAGGAAGTAGATAACAGTACAGGCTTTTCTTGGGGTCTTTCAGGAGGACTTCTCAGAAGAGGTGGTCCTGAGAGAGTCCCTCAAGCATGGGAGGACCTGAATTACTAGAGCTGGGAGGGAAGAGAGTCTTGGAAGGAAGGAGCAGGGAGGGAGAGCTTTATCCAAAGGGGAAGGCCCAGAAAAATAGCTGGGAGCCATATTAAGAGCACATTGACGGTGCACGGTGGTTTACGCCTGTAATCCCAGCACTTCGGGAGACCGAGGCGGGTGGATCATGAAGTCAGGAGATTGAGCCTATCCTGGCCAACATAGTAAAATCCCATCTTTACTAAAAATACAAAAAATTAGCTGGGTGTGGTGGCACGTGCCTGTAGTCCCAGTTACTTGGGAGGTTGAGGCAGGAGAATCGAACCCAGGAGGCGGAGGTTGCAGTGAGCCGAGATTGCGCCACTGCTTTCCAGCCTGGGTGACAAAGTGAGACTCTGTCCCTGCCCCGCCCCCAAAAAAAGAAACCCATTGACTATCAGGATAACGAGTAATTTTTTATTTTTTATTTTTTATTTTTCCTTTTGAGACGGAGTCTCACTCTGTCTCCCAGGCTGGAGTGCAGTCGTGTGAGCTTGGCTCACTGCAACCTCCACCTCCTGGGTTCAAGCGATTTTCCTGCCTCAGCCTCCTGAGTAGCTGGGATTATAGGCACCCACCAGCATGCCCAGCTAATTTTTGTATTTTGAGTAGAGACAGGGTTTCACTATGTTGGGCCAGGCTGGTCTCGAACTCCTGACCTCAGGTGATCCTCCCGCCTCGGCCTCCCAAAGTGCTGGGATTACAGGTGTGAGCCACTACACCCAGCTAGGAGAAGCTATTAAGAGTTCACCCAGGATTCCTGCCTGAGATTCACTATTTGTCAGTAATCTTAAGCTGTTTTTGGGTAGGTCCTCTTTCAGCATAGGGTGAAACCTGTGGACCCGAGGGGTTTTTCATAAGGAAGACTCCCCACAGCCCATCCTTGGGGTCCTAATTCGGTGCAGCAAATATGTATCCAGCATCTACTGAGTGCCAGGTGTTTTGTGGGTTACGGGGATGCAGTAAAAATAAGACAAGCCAGGTCTTCACCCTCAGAGAGCTTATAGTCTAAATGGAAGGCCAGACGCTGAAGAGGCGATTACAGGCAGGGGAGTGTTATTAGGAGGTAGACCAGATGCTTGGAAAGAGTGATAGGTGGCCCTAGCCTTTGGGAAAGGCCCCCTCAGTTGGGATTCAGAGCGAGGACATTTAGGGGCACAGAATCCCACAGTGTGAGCTGCAGAAGGGCCCAAGCATCTGTCTGGCAGCACCTTCTCATTGCCCAGAGGAGGAACCTTACTGACGGGCATGGGTGAACCGTTCAGCTGGGGTCTTGGGGAAAGCCAGGCATCTCTGGAGCCTCCGATGTTGAGGATAGGGTAAGAGCAGCATTGTTCTCCGGGGCCCTTTTTCCTTAGTAACACACACTCACCTGGACCCAGTTGTGCATTCTTGCAAACAAACAGCTTTCAAGAAGAGTTAATAAGTTAATCTTCTGGGAAAAAGAATCTGCCGCGCGCCAGCAAGGCCTCTAGCAGCTGGGGCCAGAAACTTGGGCAATGTAGTCAAAACACACGCTGATCACTGTGCGTTACTGCTGAGGAGGTCTTAGGCAGCCAGTTTCGCACGTTTGGTATCGGGCGGTTCAGGCAGGGTGAAGGAAGGTAAAGTGTGTTAAATTGAGCTCTCACAACAACCCTGGAGGGTGTAGTCCCATTTTACAGGTGAGGAGCCTGACACACAGAATAAAACCCACTTGATTCAGGTCAGCTACGAGTCCCTGGAGGCTAGGGTTGCTTATTCTGTTCCTTCTCTACCATTGGTTTGGCTTTCCCTTCATCCTTTTCTTCCACTTCATAAGAATAGGTAGCGTGATCCACAAGGTAGTGTGAAAAGCTCTATGTAAACATCACTTCTTACTAGAAAAGCATTTCCAACCATCTGCTCGATCTATATTTAAAGAGGGTGCAATGCCCATACTTATTAAGGTCTAACTCTATTAAGGTCTGGATATACTGATTCATTCAACACATATTTATTGAATGTCTGTTATGTGCCCCAGGACATGTCAGTGAATAAACCTGACAAGGATCCCGGACCTGGTGGGGCTTCCGTCTGCTCGCCCATACAGAGTAGAGAGAAGCCGGGCCTTTGCTTGCTCCGGGCGTTGGGGAAGCAACCAGGAGCCTCTGGGGATGCTGGATCAGGTCCCACTGGCTCCTCTGGCTGATGAGGAAGAGCTTCTTTGGCTGCCTCTTGTGTTTCCTTCTTCTTGTGCCTTACCACCTGCAGGCCTTCTGGGGCTTGGAGTTCACTGCCGCCTATAGAGAAGAACCCTTCCTTCCTACTAATGAGAGAGAGAGAAAGAGCTTCCCACTGAGATCTGCTTGTTAAAAAGTTAGACTCATCTGCAATTTCACCAAACAGATGACCTTACAGTGATTAAGTAACAAAACGAAGTCCTGTCCTCCTCTTTATGTTGGCGTCCTTTGTAGACACCTCCCCCCGACATTGTCCTTCTTCTCCCCAGTGTAGATTCTGGAGTTCCCATCAAGGTTCTGCAACTTGCTCAAATTGAGGATGAGGCTGGAAGATTCAACGGTGTGACCCTGTTATTTGTCCTAAATGGAGGGGCAGGAAAGAGATTCTGTTACCCCTCCTGTTCCCAGGAACTGGGGGGTGTACCTGGTGACAGTTAGATGTGTATACATGTCATCGCTGTTCACATGCTCTGCTGCCAATTTTATTTTATTTTATCTATTTATCTATCTATCTATTTATTTATTTATTTTTGAGGTGGAGTTTCGCTCTTGTCACCCAGGCTGGAGTGCAATGGCATGATCTGGGCTCACTGCAACCTGCTGCCAATTTTAATAGTCCTTAGTGTATACAATGTGTCTTCCCTCATGAAAATGTGGTGTGAGGATACCCATATCATATTCAAAAGCAAAGTAATTATTTGGTTTTCAGAAAGATTCACTGGAGCTCCTTTAACTAGGAGGCCCCCAGTATGTTTACATGAGGACTTGGTGTTTGATACATTTGCGCAGTTTTTTGAGGAACATTTTGAACTTCCAATGCCTGCTTATTCCTTGGGCCGTCCAACATTTCCTAAATCCTTAGGAGTTTTTCCTCTGTTTCCTAACACTCTATACAACCCCTTGTGATTAATGTTATATGTCCACTTGGCTAGGCCTATGGTGCCCAATTGTTTGGTGAAACCTTAGTCTACGTATTGCTGTGAAAGTATTTGTGGATGTGATTAACATTGCTAATCAGTTGACTTTAAGTAAAGCAGATTACTCGCCATGATGTGGGCAGGACTCGCCCAATCTGTTGAAGGCCTTAAGAACAAAGACGGAGGTTTTCTCAGGAAGAAGCCATTCTGCCGCTGGACTGCAACATGGAAACCCTCCCTGAATTTCCAGCCTGTTGGCCTGCCCTAGGATTTTTTTTTTTTTTTTTTTTGAGATGGAGTCTCTCTCTGTCGCCCAGGGTGGAGTGCAGGGGCGCGATCTCAGCTTTCTGCAACCTCTGCCTCCCGGGTTCAAGCGATTCTCTTGCCTCAGTCTCCTAAGTAGCCGGGATTATAGGCACACACCACCACATCCGGCTCATTTTGTACTTTTTAGTAGAGACAGGGTTGCACCACATTGGCCAGGCTGGTCTTGAACTCCTGACCTCAGGTGATCTACTTGCCTTGGCCTCCCATTCACTGGCCTTGGCCTCCTTGGGATTACAAGCATGAGCCACTGCGCTTGGCCTGCCCTAGAATTTTCAGGCTTGCCAACCCTCCACAATCACAAGCCAGTTTCTTAAGATAAATGTCTGTCCCTCTTTCCCTCTTTCCTGTTGATTTGACGTCTCCGGAGAGCCCTGACTAATACATTCCCTATCATAGCAGTAGCTTGTTTATGTTTTTTTTCTCTGCCTTGGACCATAACCTCTAGGAGAATTGGAACAGTGTCTTGTTCTCTGCTCCATTCCAAGTGCCTTCCATAGAGCCTGACACACAGACGATGTCCAGTCAATGCATGAAGAATGAATGAAGGCACCTGTATTCACTGAGAGGCGGTGGATTTTTGACCCTTTGTGGTCAGACAGACCTGAGTTGGAGTCCTGGCCCCACCATTGATTACCTGTTAGATCACAAGTTCCTCATTTGTCACAGAGGAAGAATAATATCTGCCTCCCAATTGGTTGTAAGGATTAAATGAGACGATGTGTCTGGCATGTAGTAAGTCATGCGAGGTAAATCAAACAATGTTACCTACTCCTGATACCACCACCGCCACCGTTTTCCAAGGTTGTTTTGAGGATTAAAGGAGATAATGGATAGAACATTCCTAGCACATAATAGGGGATCATAAATGCTAGTTCTCTTCTAAGTACCAAGCTTTCTCATGTGTATGTTTTTGTTAAGTGTATAATGTCTATTTAAATCCCATGAAGCAGTTTTAATTGCCCCATGTTAATGCTGAGAAACGAAAACGTAGAACTTAAGTGGCTTACCCAATATTCAATAAGCAGAATATTTTATTGTGTGCCTACTTAATGGTTGGGATTTCCTCTTTGGCATGTGATGTTTGACCCTGCTATTCCCCTGACCTTATCATTTCATTACCATCAGCTTTTGCTTGATGTGGATAGGCATATACTTACCTACCACAGGTGAGCCCTCGGTTCCTTAGCAGGCTCCCCTTTGCCTCCTTGGTGTGGTCCCAGGGACCCAGCCTGCTCTCTCTTCCTCTGGCACTGCCACTCCATCCCTGGGAGTCTTGTCTGAGACTGGCTCCTGAGAAAGTCCAATCCTCCTAGTTTCCACTTCCACGTTGTCCTTGAGGAGAAGCTGTTTTTCCTGGTGAGTTTTATTGTTCATCATCGGAGGCAGAAATTTCAGTGATGCCACAGGCTAGGGTACAGTTGGGCTATTTCGTTTGTCCGTGGTACCATCGAGGAAACTGAGTTCACTTACTTGTGCCAGGCCACAGAGCTGTCACCTGGCAGGCTTCCTGGGTTGAGGGCGGCCTGTATTTTCATCAGCTTGAGAGGATATCACCTCCTCAGCTATTAGCCCGTGTGATCCTACAGGCTACAACTGAGTCTTCTTTGTAGTATCAACCCACGTTTTCTGTGCACTGGAGAAACCCTTTGGAAAGAAATGTTAATACTCTTTAATAAGTGAAAATGCACTGTAGAAGAATCTTTGAACATAAGCAGTTCTATAGATCATCTATTCTACTGGGCTTAATCATCATCATAGGGGATTTTTGCCTCCAGTTTGGGGCTAAGGAACTTGTAAGCATTTCTGTCTTACCCATGAACTGGAAACTGTTCAGAGCAAGCTTCTCTTATACTTGGATCATGCCCCTGGTGCCAGCTTTATTCTGAAATTGCTTTGGGCTTTCTGACAGCTCATATTCCCCCTCTGCCACCAGTCAGCTTCCAGGACGGGCTTGCAGAGTAAGTGGCTTTAATCCTCTGTTGGCCACTTGTTATCTATCCCTACCATGGGGAAACGCGTGTAATAAAACATGAATATATGTGGGGGGAATTTGTATGTGTTAAACATATTGTGTAGGTGTATAATGGTGAAAGAAAGGTGCATGCAATAAATATTAGGAAATGTTTGCACAAATGAGCAAGGATTTAGTCTTTGTGACTTGATCGTCCTTGAGGGGAATTCCTTCTCAGCAAAGCAGGTGTTGGCGCCAGATGGTCACGTGTCAGTTTCCTGAGATCGTGCTCGGGAAGGAGCCGCTGGGGAAGAGGAGGCAGAGAGGGCCCTACTTGGGGAGTCTCAATGGATGACACAGCCAGAGGGGAGGAGAGAGGGAGGCACGACTCGGTGGCAGAAGGGTTCTTGAGGCCCGAGTGGAGTGCTATTAGTAATCAATAGATTCAGAAGCAGCCTGGGCCTGCCACAAGAAGCTGGCAGTGTTGGTCTCTGTCTGCTGGGCCTCAGCTTCTCTCCTGGCAGACGGTGATGACGGGGGTGCAGGGGCTGGGGAGTATGAAGGGTTTGAGCTTTGATGAGTCAAGTGAACTTAGCATTTGTGTGTCGGTTCAGACCCGGCTAGCCTGGAAGTCTAGGTGGGAGAGGGCAAGTCAGGCCCTTCCTGGTACCATATTCTCCCTCTTTCTGGCCCCGCAGGCCTGCCTGGACCTGCATTCTGCTTCTGCCTCCTGGACTGGAAATCACTGTGCTGCCTCCTGAGGAGCTGCTGCTGGGTTGGACCTTGGGGCAGCTAGCACATTGCCTGTCTTCCCGAAGGCATCAGTGCACAGGGCACCTGGGAATGACAGTGGGCCTGAAAGCAGAGCTCAGTGGAGAAGCTGGACCTCTGAAGAATGTGTCATTTTTTTTTTTTCCCGAGTCGAAGTCTCGCTTTGTCGCCCAGGCTGGAGTGTAAGGGCGCAAACTCGGCTCACTGCAACCTCCGCCTCTCGGGTTCAAGTGATTCTCCTGCCTCAGCCTGCCGAGTAGCTGGGACTACAGGCGTGCACCACTATGCCTAGCCTAATTTTTGTATTTTTAATAGAGATGGGGTTTCACCATGTTGGCCAGGCTGGTCTTGAACTCCTGACTTCAAGTGATCCACCTGCCTCGGCCTCCCAAAGTTCTGGGCATCAGCCACTGTGCTTGGCCGACTGTGTCATTTTGTACTTGCAGCACAGGAAGGAACTTGTCTTTTCCTCGCGAAGGTTTAGAGGCACTTTGGTTCTTCTTTGGGCCTCAGTTTACCTGCCAGTCCACGGGGATATTAATGAGTGCCTCACTTGACTCTTTCTCCCACATGGTGCTGTGCAGATAGAGGTTGGTCCCAGACAGGCCCGAGAGCCTTCACAGATGGTGTGGCAGCACCGCAGAGAGCCTTGGCATCAGACAGACCCACCTTCAAATCCTTTTCTGCCCCTTACTATCTGGGGACCCTTGGCATATTGCCTGTTCTTTCTTGACCTCAGTTTTCTTCTCAATTTAAAAGGAAGAACACCATTTTTTGAATGGAATGGTTATACTCATTTGACAGCGTTGTTTTGAGGATCTGATGGCTTTCTCTGCAACATGTGTCAAATTCCTGTAGTGCCCAGGACACAGTAAATGCTTAATATGTGGTGGCTCTTACTACTATTATTAGTGTTGTTTGTAGAAAGTTGGGCTTTCAGGTCCATCCCACTGGTGGTTTGTGCCTGGGAGTTTTTGGCACTCAGTGAAACTGCAGGAGACCTTTAGCTGTTGAGACCAGTCGTGGGTGTGTGTGACACATAGGGTCTATGGTGACTTCTCAGCAGATGACAAAGGGGTGCTGGGTCTTTCTTGGACAGCTCAAGGATGGAGGTGCTTCTTTGCCAGAAGCAGGGTTCCCTGGATTTTGAAATCTCATTTTGCAAAGGATTAAAGATAAAAGAGAGAAACCACAGCAGTTCTACATGCGGTAAAAGACTTCTCACTGTTCAAGGAAGTTCCTGGAGAGGTGCCCGAAAGAAACCCTGTATGCTGGGAGTTGGTGCTGTAACCCCTTTGGCTCAGGGGAAGTGGGAAGGCTGAAAGGACAGAATGAAAGCCATAGTATTGGCTATATGTATATGTTTTTAAACAGGCCCTGGTGCTGTTGCCCAGGCTGGAGTACAGTGTATGCACATTGCTCATCGCAGCCTCCTATTCTTGGGCTTAAGTGATCCTTCCCACCTTAGCTGCCGAAGAAGCTGAGACTACAGGCATGGGCTACTATGCCTGGTAGTTTAAAAAATTTTTTTGTAGAGATGGGGTCTTGTTGTATTGCCCAGGCTGGTCTCAAACTCAGGGCCTTAGGAGATACTCCCACCTTAGCCTCCCAAGTAGCTGGGACTAACGTGACCATACTTGACGAATTTTGTTGGTTTTGTAGAGATTGTGGGGATGGGGGGTGGTTCTCATTATTTTGCCCAGGCTAGTCTGGAACTCCTGGGATCAAGTGATCTTCTCACCTTGGACTCCCAAAGCGCTGGAATTACGGGTGTGAGCTACAGCATCCAACCAGGTATTGCCTTTTGATAACCTGCTTTCTCAGGAGACAAGCCCTCAAGCCTGGAAGGGTGATTGTTGTGTTCAGGTCGGAGACAGAGTGCAGTCCCAGCAGCTGCTGCAGTATTGGGCATGCAGGGAGAGGCCCTTGGCCTTGCTGTCAGAGAGTTATGGAGAGTGTGATGTTGAGAGAACTACATTATTGTATAGTTTCTTTTTGAGAGAACTACATTATTGTATAGTTTCTTGATGCCTGAAGGCAACTTTGCAGGAAGGAAAGGCCTTAAATCTTAAGACTGTGTTGGGTTGTGTAGCAATTCCTGTCTACCTTCTATACTTCCTTCCCAATTTTTCTTTTTCACAACTGCCAAGTGGAGGAAACCTGGTGTGGTGGTGTTTGAGAGGCTCCGGGTGGCTGCTGACCTCTGGCTTCAAGGCTGCAGGCTCCCTGGGGCCCAGGTTGGGATGCCTCCCCTGGGGAGGGGCCTGATGAGAGAGAAAACGCCCTGCTGCAGTTTCAAGGCTGACCAGCCTCGTAACCTTCAAAAGAGCAAACCCTGCAGTATTCCGGAGTATACATTGACCCCGAAGAGAAAGTGACCCTTTCATATTTCAGATCCTGTGTGAAAAGGAAAAGAAAATTCTATGAAGATGCCTGGGCTGTTTTTTTTTTTTTTTTTTTTTTTTAATAGGCTTGGAAACCACCATAACTTTTAACTTGACTCCCTCCTGTCTGCTCTTTGCATGTGAAGGATTTCAGGATTTTGTATGTGTATGAATTAATGGGTCTGTTTTGGATCTTTCTTCCTTAGAACATAGATGTCCAGGGCACCATTATAGTTCCAAGGGGGGTTAAGATTTCCCCTTTGCAAAGGTTGACATTGGAATTTTTTTTTTTTTTTTTTTGAGACAGAGTCTTGCTCTGTCCCCAGGCTGGAGTGCAGTGGTGCTATCACGGCTCACTGCAACCTCAGCCTCCTGTGTTCAAGCGATTCTTCTGCCTCAGCCTCCCAAGTAGCTGGGACTATAGGCGTGTGCCACCACGCCTGGCTAATTTTTGTATTTTTAGTAGAGACGAAACATGGTTTTACCATGTTGGCCAGGCTGGTCTCGATCTCTTGACCTCGTGATCCACCCACCTCAGCCTCCCAAAGTTGCTGGGATTACAGGCATGAGCCACTGCACCCAGCCGGCATTCGTTTTCTGATGTCTCATACAGACTGTCTCTGCTCGCCTTAGGACTGCAGCGAAGTTTAAACCCAGTGTGTTTGTGCAAATGCCTGTCCCTGTAGTATGCATTCAGAATGTGTTGGTCTGACTCTGTTTAGTCTCCTTTTCTAGCATAAAACACGTCCGCACCCGGAAGATGGTAAAGCAACGGTCCAAATCTGCTTTCACTCCCTGCCCAGCGTTTAGTCACCGCTGCCTTTTGACAAAAGAATTACTTTCTCTTCCTGGTTTTGAATTGAAGACCTTTTGTGTATTTACTGCAAATATGATAAATGCTAGTCTGTAGAAACCAGCTGCCTCTGAGGGCTGGGGGCAGCATTTCTAACACCTGGCAGTTTGCATTTCAATATGGTGGCTTAAAGAAAACTCACACACACCAGAAAAACAAAACCCAGCTCAAAACAATGATTATTCTTGGCTGCCTAATGGGAAACAAGAGTAGGGGAGGCTCAGTGGGCCCTGGTGCAGGCAGGGGAACTTGCTGAGAAGTTACTGCTTGCAAGGTGAGGTCCGCTTTCAGTTCAGTCCGGTTCATGTTTATCAGTGCCTTCTGTGTGCGCCATGTAAGGTGCTAGGCACAGAGACACAGGTGAGACAGGGCTCTACCTTGAGCCCACAAGCAGTTGGTTGTCAGATAAGCAGGTCAGGGAACCTGGAGGTTTCCTGGAGGCTCCAAGGATGACCAAAGAGGCGGGCCTGCTGGGGTGGGTCCGGGCAGTGTCCCAGAGGAGGCTGTACCTAGGATTGGGTCTTGCAAAATGATGTATTTGTTTGCTAGGGCCACTGTAACAAAGTACCAGGGACTAGGCAGCTTCTACAGCAGAATTTGTTTGCTTCACGGTTCTGGAGGCTGGGAAATTCAAGATGGAGGTTTTGATAGGGTTGGCTCGTTCTGAGGGCTGGGAGGGAAGGATCATTGCAGGTCTCCCTCTGTGGCTTCTAGATGGCTGTTTTCTCCCAGTGCCTCATATGCCATCCCTTTGTATGTGTGCACATGTACAAATTGTGCACCTGTCCAGATTTCCTCAAGGACACTGGTCCTATTGGATTAGGGCCCACCCTAATGATCCTATTTTAATTTAATTACCTCTGTCAAGACTGTATCTCTAAATATAGTCACATTTTGAAGTACCAGGGCTTAGGACTTCGACATGATTTTTTGCAGGGGACACAGTTTGGCCCATAATAGATGGTAGGAGTTTTTCAAGGAGATGGAGTAATTGTGGGAAGGGGTTTCCCACCAAAAGGAAAGGTAGGGGTACAGCCTCCGGGCAAAGTAGAGTATCATGTATTGGGGAGCTGCATGTACTGTGGGGTGTATGAGTGGGCAGTGGCAAGAGATGGAAAAGGGAAAATATAGGGTGAGATCATATGTGACCACCTGCTCAGTCAGGCACCTGCTTTTTTTTTTTTTTTCTTTTTGAGATGGAACCTTGCTCTGTTGCCAGGCTGGAGTGCAGTGGCGCAATCTGGGCTCACTGCAACCTCCCACTCCCTGGTTCAAGCGATTCTCCTGCCTCAGCCTCCCGAGTAGCTGGGATTACAGGCACACGCCACCACACCCAGCTAATTTTTGTATTTTTAGTAGAGATAGGGTTCTACTATGTTGGCTAGGATGGTCTCGAACTCCTGACTTTGTGATCTGCCCGCCTCGGCCTCTGAAAGTGCTGGGATTACAGGCGTGAGCTCCTGCGCCCAGCTGCGCCTGCATTTTTAGAAGATGCCCCAGGTAGATCATGTGCATGGTGAAGTTTGAGATAATGAGTCCAGAGCTGTGGTTCTCAGGCTTGGCTTCAGGTTAGAATCATCAAGGGGAGGGATGCTGATATCTCTGAAACTCTGATGTACTTGGTTGGGGGTGTGGATTGGGCTTTAGGAGCTTTTAAAAGCTCACCAGGTGATTTTTCTGTGCAGCCAGGATTCAGAACTGCTGTTTGGGCAGTGGGGAGCCAGGAAGAGTTTAAAGCAGGGGTGCGCTGTAGGGTGGAAAGTATAGAAGCTGTTTTCTGCCCTCTCTTGACCAAGAGCAGGAGCTCATGGTCTTTGGGATCAAAGACAGCCCTGCCGGATACCAATGGCTTGTCCTTGTGTCCTTTGCCTGGGGTAGGTCAGGGGAGTAAAGGACAAACCCAGGCCCAGCTAACCTGCCTGTCATTGGGGGTGAGGAGCTCTGATTTGAGTGTGTCTCTGTCGACTCAAGGACCACGGATGTGGGGCATTTGACTCCATTGCTGGCAGCGTTTCTTGGGGGCTTGGGGATTGGTGGAGGGGAGGCTGTGTTTGGGGAGGCACGGCAGATATGCGGGAGGAAGAGAGGCGTTCCCAGCCAGGTTTTCTGGAAATGGTACATTCTTATTTCCCATAGCACCAAAGGTTCTTGAAGGCTGGGCCCACTCCTCAGAAAGGATGCTTTTTGTGGCTGTTGCATGCACCAGATAAGCTCTCTAAAGCCCACTGGTGATAAAGGTGATCTAGAGAAAACAAACATCAGTGAAAAAGCAAACAAACCTGAACACCCAAACAGCGTTTATCCCAGTTTAGCGGCGAGACTTGGATTAGGCAGGTCACATGGCCCACAACTTTCCTTCAATCCTTGGGAGACTTCTTCCGTGGAAATCTTTTTCGGCAGCTTTGCAATTTTGATTTTCAGTTAATTAGATTTGTGCTGTTTGGGAGACTTGGTTAATGCATTTCACCCCACAGAGCTAATTTGCCTCTGTCTAAATTAGGTCTTTGCTGTGGCGGAGGGTGTACACGGGCTGCGTGAATATAGACTCACGCGGGGTATTGAGAGACCGTTACACAGCAAACAGGAGAGGGCTTTGAAATCACGTTTGTCATCATCATCATTATTATGGAATATCTGAGGTCCCACCGAGAGAACAGAGGTGTTCTTCAGAGAAAGGGCATCATGTGAGTATACCTGGTCTTGTTTCATGTCTCTTGAAATACAACCAAGTGCCCTCCTGTACTGTTAGCCCAGGGCCATAGCATGAAGGAGAAGGGAAGTCTATTTGGAGGGTACAAAGTAGTAGACACTGCTAAGTAATACATTTACAATCTCTGAGATTTTTAGGGCTGAGAGGGACCTTAGGAGCTATCTTAGCCAGTCCCTCACTTTACAAGCCCAGGAATCTGAGGCCTAGGGTTATTGCTACTGTTTTTTTTTTTTTTTTTTTTTTGGAGGCAAGGTCATCTGTAGTCTCTGTCATCCAGGCTGGAGTATAGTGGTATGATCATGGCTCACTGTACCCTTGACCTCTCGGGCTGAAGCAATCCTCCTGCCTCAGCCTCCGAAGTAGCTGGGACCACAGGTGCATGCCCCCACACCTGGGTAATTTTTTAATATTTCTGTGTAGACAGGGTCTTACTATGTTGTCCAGGCTGGTCTCAGACTCCTGGCCTCAAGTGATCTTCCTGCCTTGTCCTCCCAAAGTGCTGGGATTGTAGGCGTGAGCTGCCGCTCCCAGTCCATTCCTACTTTTGAGTTTGGAAAATCCTGTACTTTTCTTTCCTTTCCCATGTGTACTTGCCCCCTTCCCCATGGTCTTTGGATGCACGTGAGGACTGGAGGGAGGTTAATCTAATTGCATGGATATATTTGAGAGGTGACTATGGGAACTGAGTGAAGGCTTGAGGTCTGGTTTTGTGGATTCATCAGAAATGCTGTCCTTTGTTCCCCTTCTCCTGTGTCAGAAATTATAGACTCTGTTGGTGATGGGACACCAGGAATTATAATTGAATAATTTACATCCTGATGATCTTCTCAAAAGACTTTGAGGCAGGAAAAAAAAAAGGCAGGGGGCACCTAGGGAGATAGAATCAGGCTCTTTGTCTCCATTGCCCACAGGAGTGCTCAAAAGCCATTTGTGGAGGTGGGCTGTGTTTTCAGAGGCCCTGTCAATAGTTAGGATCTGTGCATGTCAGAGACTATGCATGCCACCTGGACTAGGGGGCCTTTCACCTCTTTGCCATCTCTGATAGGTTGAAAGAAGCTTGACTGCTGGAGTACTGATGAGTGGGTGGGCATGTGCACTCGATTAGCCACGCCTGCCATGGCCAGTGCATGGGGGTGGCAGCATACTTGCTGTCTATTGCCATCTCTTCAGACTATACCACCAACTGAGATGATGATGATGCTTGGAGAATCTTATTTCAGGCATTTTGAAAAAAGGAGACATAACTTCTGTCCTTGGGAAAATTATAGCCCCATCAGAAAGGCAGAATATATGCACAAGGAGGCCTTAATGCCTAAAGAATCTCAACAATCTCAATTAGCATTAGCATTATTAGCATAATTTAGTAATAACCACCCATTATACTCTATCCCATGTTATAGTTTTGCTTTTTTTTTTTTTTTTTGAGACAGGGTCTCACTTTGTCTCCCAGGCTGGAATGCAGTAGCATGATCTTGGCTCACTGTAGCCTACACCTCCTGGGCTCAAGTGATCCTCCTGCCTCAGACCCCCATATAGCTGGGACTCCGTGTTATAGTTTTGACACATGGAATACATAGGACAGAAATGAATATGTAAGGCAGAGAAATAAGTCAGGACACTGAGATAGGGACTTATTTCCTGAGGTCATACAGCCGGCAAACACAGTGCCCAGGATAATGTGCATTTGGGGTAGTGGTGCCCCAGCCTCAGAATGTACCTCTTGGGAAGGGTGCTCCAGGGAATAGTTGAAAGCAGAAAGTGGGCCAGGTGCAGTGACTCACGCCTATAATCTCAGCACTTTTGGAGGCCGGGGAGGGAGGATAATTTGAGGCCAGGATTTCAAGACCAGTCTGGCCAACATGGTGAAACCCCATCTCTACTAAAAATACAAAAATTAGCTGGGCGTGGTAGCATGCACTTGTGATGCCAGCTACTTGGGAGGCTGAGGCAGGAGAATCACTTGAACCCAGGAAGCGGAGGTTGCAGTGAGCTGAGATTGCACCACTGTACTCTAGCCTGGGTGACAAAGGGAGACTCTGTCTCAAAAATAAAATAAAATGGAAGGTAGAAGGTGAGAAGGTAGGAAGGTGGGAAGGTGGGAAGGTGGGCAGGGGTGAGCATGTCCTCTAAGAGGAGGACCGTAGAGGTGAGGTGGGAGGCCGGGCGAGGTTTTTCGCTGTTGATGGGCAGCGCTCTGCTCTGAGTGTTCTATTCTGGATTCTTCACTGGTTGTCTGTGCCTCCCTCATGGGACCGTGTCCTGAATGTCACTCTGAAGACTCTCCGCTTACTTCTGAGGTTACCCCTGGGCTCTGGCTTTGGGGGAGTGCTCCAGTTTTCATTTTCTTCACCTGTTTAGAGAGTGTGGCTACGATATCACAGAGGACTAGGAATGGGCCAGAGAAATGGTGGGCTGTGTCAGGGTTGGGGCGTTGGTGCTGCTCATAAGAAGCTTGAAGGCAGAGGGTGCTGGGACCTTCTGTATGAAACCTGGGTCTGAAAAGGTGCCTGTTGTGGGGGGTTGGGGTAGCGGGTCCTGGGGAGAAAAGGTAGCTGACATAGAAGCACGTATAACACGTTCCTCAATCCAGGCCTTGGGAGTGTCTGTGTGGCAAGTTTCCCCTTTTTAATTTTCTTGTTTCTCCTGTTAAGTGCAAAGAAGATGCCTCTCTGCAGGAACATCTGTGCTCCTTAGGATTCCGTGGCTGATTTGTTACATGTAAATTTCCTAATGTAGGTTATGGAGCTGTTGAGGGAGAGAAGCAGAGAAGCAGGCTAGGGAAACATCCTTCTCCACTCAACTTAATATTGGTGCCTGTGGCTCCAGGGCCAGCCCAGGCCCCCTGCCTTTAGGTGTGTGGGCCCTGAAAAGACCGCTTTTGTGCCCACTGGAAAATGTGTGGGGGGAGCTGTGGCCATAGTGTTGCTCTCTTCTGAGCTGGCGATGGGGAGTGGTCGGTGATTATGCAGAGCAGAGCCTTCTGACTCTGGGCGGGCTGAGACAATTGCTTAGATGGTTGTGAAGAAGGTATTCAGAAATAGTGCGACAGGGGCGAAGCCTGTGCTGTCACTGGTGATTGGGGATACTTGTTAGCATTTTCTAGGGCTGAATTGGTTATCATTTCCATCTCTTCATGCCAAGGAAGCTGAGACTCAGAGAAGCGAGGTGACCTTCTCAAGATCACACATGTGGTTCAGTGGCATGGCCAGGACGGGAACACGAATGTCCAGATTCCCACAGGAAACACCATATTTCCTCAATTCAGAATGCATTTTTGTTCACATTTGCACTTGAAAATCCAGTGCATCTTACAAATGGATGGCATCATGTCAGAATGGTGAATTAGATTCAATCAAATATGGTAGAGACTTTTTTTTAAAATTTTTTTTTGAGACAGAGTCTCGCTCTGTCGCCCAGGCTGGAGTGCAGTGGCGCGATCTCGGCTCACTGCAAGCTCTGCCTTCTGGGTTCACGCCATTCTCCTGCCTCAGCCTCCCGAGTAACTGGGACTAGAGGCGCCCACCACCACGCCCGGCTAATTTTTTGTATTTTTAGTAGAGACGGGGTTTCAGCGTGTTAGCCAGGATGGTCTCGATCTCCTGACCTCATGATCCGCCCGCCTCGGCCTCCCAAAGTGCTGGGATTACAGGCGTGAGCCACCGCGCCCGGCCGGTAGAGACTTTTGATCGAGAGCTGCTTTATGGCTGGTATTGGGCTTTGAACACATTTTCTCAATTTAATCCTGAACAAAACAAAACCCTCTTGAGTAGAGGTTTATTTCTGACAGGGTCTCACTCTGTTGCCCAAGCTGGAGCGCAGAGAAATGCCGTAGCCTCAACTTCTGGGGCTTGAGTGATCTTCTCATCTCAGCCTCCTGAGTAGCTGGGACCACAGGCATGTGCCACCACGCCTGGCTAATTTTTGTATTTTTTTTTTGTAGGGATAGGGTCTTCCCATGTCGTCCAGGCTGCTCTCGAACTCCTAGGCTCAAGCAATCTGCCCACCCACCACAGCTTCCCGAAGTGCTGGGGTTACAGGCATGAGCTACTGTGCCCGGCCAAGGAGGGGTTTTTTGCTGGTCGGTGGTAAAGTGGAGCGAGAGGGGTGGCTGGAGCTCTCAGATCCTTTATTGTTCCTCAGTGCCAGCCTCAAATGAGTGACGCTGTGAGTCCCCCACCCCTCCCACCTGGCCCTTCCCTTTGCATCGTCTCACTCTCAGCTTCTCTGGAATGGCCGAGCTTTCTTCCTTTGAGTGGTCACCAGGCTGCCGCCTTGAGTTTTCTGGACACTCACTGCTGAACTGTGTTCCGATCGAAAGAAACACAATTACTCTCTGAGATTCGAGGGCGATTGTGAGCACTTGCAGTCGCCTTCTTGTTCAATACTCGCTTGGAGTGTCTGTCTGGAGAGGGCTGGAAAGGCATCTTTGGGTGGAGATGATCTCTATGAGGACTGGCTCTATGACAGGGACAGGGATGATCTGCTTTTTGCCTCTCTTGGGGAGGGAGGAGAGTTATTTTTATGTAGGCGTGAATGCGGGGACTTGAATCCAGGGCAGAGGTGATGTCTCACTTCTTTCAGGTGCAAGCCAGTTTGCAGGAAGATAATAGGGAGGATTGTTAGGTATGCTGGGGCTGTTTTGGAGAATCCTCAAGGGAGAAGCCGCGAAGGGGAGGCACTGTCAGATGTTCCTCGCTAGCTTGCAGAGTGCTTGGAGGTAATATTTTAAGACAGTTGGGAAGGGTCAGAGGTTTCTGCCCTTAGAGTCTCATCAAAGCGCTGAGTGATGCCCAAAGGGGATGAATAATTCTTCCAGAATTCGGAGTCCTAAGCTTTCCTCTTGCTTTCTTCTTGTTGGAATAGGCAGGTTGGTTGAGGGATGCCCCAGCCCCAGCCCCATCCTGAGGTACATATAGAAAGAAATACTAAGCGGACTCTTGCTGTCTTTGCGACCAAGCTAAGGGGTTCTGCAGAGGGGGGACCAGGAAGGGAGAAGGAAGAGACATGGGTACAAAGGGCTCTGACAGCTGTCTCAGTCATATATGTGGTCATTTCCTAGAGATGAGAATGGATGTCTTGGCCTCCTGCAGCCTGCTCCCTGCCATGCTGCCTTCCCGCCATCTGGGCCTCTTTACCCCTCCTTGTTCCCTCCTACCTTTCATGCAGCCCTCCAGATTCTGTACCGCCCACCTGGAGCTAGGTGAGAAGGATTTAAGGGTATACCACTGGCTCTCTTACTCTGGGCTGTAACTGGCGCTGGGAGGATGGATTTGGGGGCCTGGGATGGTCTAGCTGCTTCCCATGGACTCTGAGTACCCCTAAACCCTCCAAACATGGCTCAGTCAGACAGGCTGGGAAAAGTGACCAAGGAGTCTCTTATTCCAGCTTCTGAGACTGCTGTGTTCTTGTTGAGTCTCCCGCCCGTGGCTTCCAGGCCCAATCTCTCAGTTATTACTGTACACCACCAAGCAGATAGGGACGGTAATTATAAATGCTTTGAGAGCCGCCATTTGCTTTACATGGCAAGGTGACTCAGAACATTAGATCAGAATTAGAGAAGGAGAAAAAAGTTATCAAAGAAAGCCCCCCTCCCACGCCAACCTCCTGTGATATGCCAGCACTCTAGCCTTCCATCCCAAATAATAGTTATGGAAATGCCTCAGCTTCTCTGGAGACAGGAGGACAAGGGAGCTCTGTTGCACCAGAATCTATGCTGGGCTTTCTCTTGGACTAGGCCAGAAGAGCTCCCTGCAGCCGATTTGTCTTCTAGCTTGTGCCTGCTCACCTGAGGAGCCATTGAATTTGGGCTAAAGAGGTGCCTGGGGACAAGGGTGAGCTGGAAAGGGAGATTTGGTCAAATTAGGAAGGACCCTGCTGTTGGATGTTCTTATTTTTTTCAGTCTTGGGAAACAGCCCCCAAAGAAATCCTTTTGTGTTGGTCTGGGCAGCTTTGCTTTGGATTTAATTTTTCTTTTTTTTTTTTTGAGACTGAGTCTCATTCTGTCGCTCAGGTTGGAGTGCCGTGGCGTGATCTTGGCTCACTGCAACCTCTGCCTCTCGGATTCAAGTGATTCCCGTGCCCCAGGCTCCCGAGTAGCTGGGATTACAGGTGCCTGCCACCATGCCTGGTTAATTTTTGTATTTTCAGCAGAGACGAGGTTTTGCCATGTTGACCAGGCTAGTCTCGAACTCCTGACCTCAGGTGATCCACCTTCCTTGGCCTCCCACAGTGCTGGGATTACAGGTGTGAGCCACCGCGCCCAGCCCTTGGGTTTAAATTTTTAAGCTCCATGAGGGTAGGGGCAGGGTGTGTCATGTTCACAGCTGTCCCCACAATACTGAGACCAGAGCTCAGGAGAATATGGGAGCTGAATCAGGGAATGGACCCAGTATGTGGTAGCCACGAAGCAGAGAGCTGTGGCCAACTTCACTGGTCCTGAGCGCAGGAGGCAGACATAACTTGTCTTGTCTGTTTGGGTGTCCTCTGCACTTTGTGGTCAGGGTTTGGTCCTCAGAGTCTGATTAGGAGAACTTGAACGGAAAAATTTATTCCTGTTTCAGGAAAGGGCAGTAAAAATATTTATTTCCATAATCAAAATGGAAATTTAAGTCAATGACAATGGAAACTATTTCTGGCCATTTGCAGACTAGGGAGGGGAGTGAGAGGGCTGACTCAAACAGGGCAGAAGAATTCAGTCATTGTAAATTTTAGGGGTGAAATAACAGCATAGAAATAAAAACTCCCCAAGGAAGCATAAATCAACCCTTAATCGAACATAAACAACAGACCACATGCCACTCATTCAAACCGG
Organism: Macaca nemestrina; assembly: GCF_043159975.1. Lineage (NCBI taxonomy): Eukaryota > Metazoa > Chordata > Mammalia > Primates > Cercopithecidae > Macaca > Macaca nemestrina. Next base: position 51,862,950 of record NC_092141.1, on the reverse strand, counting down.
GAGCTGCATCCCCGGCCATTAGATTTGTACTTGTCTGTCGGAGTGACGTGCCGCCCACAAGGTCTTGACTACTAAGGGACAAGTATTGGGTTTTCTCTCTTCTCCCGAAAGGCTCTTGTTGACAGCAGACAGCTTCTCAGAGCCCCTGGTCACCGACCTGTGCTTCCTTTCCTTTCCTTTCTCCTGTGCTGTTTTCAAGCCAGAAAGCCCAGCTGTGGCAACTACAGGTCTTTGGATTCGTTTGACACCTGGGGGGTTCCCAGGTGAAAATGAGGGCTGCAGGGCAGGGAGCAAAGCCCACTTGGGAGTTACGTGTTGTGTTGATGAGAAACAAGTTGAGAAAGAAGCAGCTGCTGAGAATAATCTAGTGTATGCGGGGCAGGGAGCATATTGGTGCGGGGAGAGGGGCCGTGTTGGTCATGGGTGACCCCGAGTGATGGGTACCGGGGTTCATTCTCTCAATCTCATGACTTTTGTGAAAGTTTGCAAAGGTCAGAAGCCAGAAAGAAAGATTGAAAGCTAGAAAGAAAAGGAGCAGCTGACCCCAAGATTCCCGCCCCCCTCCCCCAACCCCCCCAGCCCTCCACCCCACCACACCCCACCCCCACCCCACCACACCCCACCCCCACCCCACCACACCCCACCCCTACCCCACCACACCCCACCCTCAGGCATTACCCCTTTGAATCAGGTGTAGGTCTGTTTCCTCATCTGTTCCACACAGATTGAGTCTACAAAGACGCGGGTCCTAAATCCTGCAGGAAAGTGGAGAATAAAAAATATGAGACTGATTTTTTTTTCAGAGTTTTGACTAAGAGAGTCCGTTTTCCCATGGACTTCTGGACATCCATGCCTGAGAAGCACCTTGGGTTTTCCCTGCTCCCAAGTTTTGCTGAGCTCAGGGAATCTCTAGGGAAATGTGGGGGTCCGCTGGGCACTTGGGCCCTCCCAAAGATCCAGGTTCCCCATTCCAATGGAAGCCTTTGCTCTCCTGTCCCTGCAGCCTCCTTGTTTGGTGCCGCCTCCCTGGGACAGGCGCGCCCGCGTCCCTGGCAGGGCCAGGATTGGGCTCCAGAGGGGCTGCATCGGCCTGTGCTGTGCTGCCAAGCTCCATGGAGGGGCAGTTGCCCAGGTTAGTGTCCTGTGGCCTCACCAGGGGAGACTTGTCTTAGTTGCCAGGATGGGTAGAGAAGGAGGGGATAACCGGATGTCATCCCCTCTTTGTGGGTGCCTGCCGCTGTGGGTGTCAAGAGAGGCATTTTAGGTGGATCACGGGGTAGCTGTGTGTGGCATAGACACCCACTGATGTGAACGGACATCGAGGTCTTAATTTCTTGCGTGAACTCATTATTTCCCCATCACCCTCATTTGTTCCTGCTGTATGAGGAGCATTCTTCCCACAGGTTCTGAGATGGTTTTCTTTTTGGTGATGGCTAGATTTCCCAGGTTATGCAGCTGTATGTTAGGTGACAGTAAAAGGAGGACTAGGTTGTCCCTGTCCTAAAGGATCACACACACAAAAATAAGGCCAGGTGTGGTGGCTCATGCCTGTAATCCCAACACCATGGAAACAGAGATTGGAGGGTCGCTTGAGACCAGGAGTTTAAGACCAGCCTGGATAACATAGCAAGGCCATGTCTGTACAAGAAATTAAAACAATTTTTTTTTTTCATCTTTTTGTGGGTGGAGTCTGAGGCCTAGAAGGAGGGGTAGCCGGTAGAGTCTCTGAGCAGCACAACATGGGCCGAGGCAGCCCTCTGGAGCCCACACCCTGGTCCTGCCAGGGATGCAGGAGTGCCTGACCCAAGGAGGGGTACCACATGAGGTGGCTGTGCAGACAGGAGGCAGCTTTTCCTCATCTGACCCGCTGGCTCCCCTGGTCATATACTCCCCGGTCAGTCACAGACACCTCTGACCTCTGATGGGACATTCAGTGACATTTCCCTTATAGCCCTTGGCTTTCCAGTTCCTGAAGGAACCAGCAGGTAAGATGGGGAAAAGCTGCCTCTGTTGTCTTCCAAGTGGCTGTGCGTGTTGGCCCATGGATACTTACATCTATCTCACCAGCTGACACCTCTCTTCTTCTGCCTGGCTCGGAAGGTGTTTTGTTTTAGTTTGGTTTGTCTTTAATAAAGGAGCAGTGACCATTTCAGAGACGAGCGGCTACAGATCCTCCTCCTGAGCCAGCAGAGGCCAAGTCCATTCCATCCTGGAACTTTCCCTCCTCCTCCACTTTCTTCCAGCCTCCCCTCTTGACCTATAGCTCAGAAGGGCATGTGACATTTGATCTTCGTACTAACGCTCAGTGGATCTTCATACTAACCCTATGAAAAGTGACTCGTCTTACCCCGGTTTGATAGATGGGAAAACCCCACCTCGCTGACCCACTCATTGCTCTTAACCAGCTTTGCTTCTTTGAGCCACTGGGGCAGGGAGCAGGCCACATGCACCTGACTGCTGTACTTTGCCAGCCTGCTTGTGAGCTGGAGGACAGCAAGGCAGGCATGCAGAAGAGGAGGGTTGAGTTGCCACAGCTCAGAGCCCAGTGCTGCCAAAATCATCACTTGTCATTTGGTGCATCAGAAAGTAGTATCTACCTATGTTTATCACAGCACTGTTCCCAGTGGCAAAGATATGGAGGCAGCCTAAGTGCCCATCAACTGATGAGTGGATAAAGAAAATGTGGTATATATACACTGTGGAATACCACCCAGCCATAAAAAAGAACACAATAATGTCTTTTGCAGCAACTTAGATAGAGCTGGAGGCCATTATTCTAAGTGAAGTAACTCAGGTAATGGAAAACCAAGTGTCACATGTTCTCACTTATAAGTGGGAGCTAAGCTATGGGTATGCAAAGACATACAGAGTGGTTTAATGGACATTAGATGCTCAAAAGGAAGGAAAGTGGGAGAGGTGAAGGATAAAAAACTACGTATTGGATGCAGTGTATGCTACTCAACTAACAGGTGCACTGAAATCTCAGACTTCGCTATGCAATTCATCCATGTAACTGAAAACCACGTATACCCCAAAAGCTATTGAAATACAAAAATTATTAAAAACAAAAAAAGAAAGTGGAGTCTAAAAAAGGGGCCCGTTTGAGTCCTGAACACAGGGCGAGTAGGTATGAGCTGTCTTCTTGCACCGATTGCCCCCTCGGCCCTGTTACGAGGCCGAGCCTGTGCGCCACCGGGTGTGCAGTGGCTGTTCCTCTTTTTTACCCCCTTTGCTGACTGAGTTGGTGGTGTCATCATCTCTTCCCTGACCATTTGACCCATCTCCAACTGACCACCTCCTTCCTCTGTTCCTCTCTCTGTCCATTTACCAGGCACCTACCCAGGGGGATTTTAGGAAAATGTGGATCTGATCAAATTCTTAAAGGGCTCCCGTACCAATGCCTGCTGCACCAAGTATGACGCTTCAGCATGGCTTCTGCACCGTTCAGGATCTAACCTGGCCTCGTTTTCCAGCCTCTTCTCTTGCTACTCCTGCACACACATCTGAGACTGCACTCCATGACGTGTTGTGTTTCCTGAACATTCTTCACTGATTGCTACCTCCTGCCTTTGCATCTGCCGGTCCCTCTGCCGGGAGTGCCTACCTGCCTAGTGAAAAGTGAGGCTCCCTTTTCTCCTTCAAGCTGCAGCTTAAACGGTGCCTTTTTGGCAGAGCGTTTCCCGTCACCCCCGTTAGGTTGTTAGCTGCTGCTGCTTTTGTAGCCTTGTTGCTGTATGGTGCAGGTTACAGACCCTTAGCTACAATTCTCATATCCCCCAGATTTTGAAAGCCAAATTTTTTTTTTTTTGTAACTCATTTGGCTACAAAATCTGAACTGTCTCGAGACACTTGGTAGTATTTCTTGATCCCACTTATTGTGGCTATTTGTGGGTTTTGCTTAAGAAATCTCAGCGGGTTTGACTACAGGTGCTGTTCCAAGTCCTGGGGGAGAGGAGGTAGGTGCTGTAGGATATGTGATACATGACTTATTACCTGTCTGCAAGCAGAAACACCTACATCCAAACCTATTTGGCCCCAGGGCTTGGGATGAGAGGATGTGGGTGCTGTAGGATATGTGATACATGACTTATTACCTGTCCGCAAGCAGAAACACCTACATCCAAACCTATTTGGCCCCAGGGCTTTGGATGAGAGGATGTGGGTGCTGTAGGATATGTGATACATGACTTGTTACCTGTCCGCAAGCAGAAACACCTACATCCAAACCTATTTGGCCCCAGGGCTTGGGATGAGAGGATGTGGGTGCTGTAGGATATGTGATACATGACTTATTACCTGTCTGCAAGCAGAAACACCTACATCCAAACCTATTTGGCCCCAGGGCTTGGGATAAGAGATCATAGGTCTGTATTTCTTGGTTCAAGTTGGCCTCCTCCTACTAAACTGTAGGGCCTTGGACTATGTCCTAGTCAATATCTTTGTGTTTCCTTAGAGGCCTCATGATTAACTGGCACTGTGAGAGTAAATACCCAGTGAGACTGTCTTGGTGAATGGATAATAGTAGCTAACATTTATGAAGCTCTTACTGTGTGTCAAGCTGTGTTCTAAATGCTTCTTTCCGCTCATTTGATCTTCACACTAGCCCTATGAGAAGTTACTCGTCTTACCCCTGTTTGATAGATGGGAAAACCAAGGCAGCGGCTGCTGAAGTAGCTTGCCTGGGGTCACGTGGCTTGGAAGTGGAGCGGGAGATTTGAATTCAGGAAGCCTGATTTTTAACCACAGACTGGTAGCGATTG